>NC_141101.1:31173137-31903137 GCF_041138505.1 Cibotium barometz | reverse complement strand
TATAGATAGATGGCCTTGTTATCTGGACTCCTTTATAATAAACAAAGCAAAGAGATTACTTGCAAAAAAAGAAAATAAATCCTTTCTTTAATGTGAACGCTATGTTGTGTGAGACATAAGATTATTGCACTTAAATGGTTATAAAAATAATAAACAATTTAAACTCTCTCACTAGTCTAACCAGTGAGGTCCACCGACGACAAAAACCATTTTATTAGCACCGTCAAAATTGTACTAGCAACGTAAATGGAACGGTTCTCATCACTTGTGGAACAACCATTTTATCGACAGTCGTGCAGCCGGACGCCAACGAGGCTCCCGTGGACGTAAATAAAGACTCTGAGAATCGTCTCTTGCCAAGGAGCGGTTTAGTGTTAGGAGGTCGTGGAGTCAATCTCTCTTGCTGTTATCTGCAATTCCGTGGCTAGACCCCCTGCTGCCAGCTTGTTTAATTGCTGTTAATTTGGGAGATGGAGGAAGTGCAGCGCATGGCAGAGTGTGGCGATGACGTTGCCATAAAAAGAGAGTGGGAGATGAAGGATGAGGCGGTGAAGTGGTTGACAGAGAGAAGCTACGTACAAGTGACGGAGAAAAGGGGAGGGATCGACGATGGGGATGAGGAGGAGTTTGTGGTGCTAGTACAAGTGCAAAGGGATTTTGAATCGGTGAGGAAAGCTTGCGAGGCAAGGAAGGAAGAGGTAGTGGTGGCACGCAGCGTATTAGAAGAAGGTGAAGAAGCTGGATCAGATCCTGCGAAAGTGCGTGAGCTTCTTGCTTCTTTGAGCTACTTAGAATCTCCAACAACAGAAGAGAGCGATAGCTTAAGGTACTACTACCGTGCAGCGGAGTGCAGAGTAAGCTTGCCTGCCAGTGCGGCTCATGTTAAGGTGCAGGATGTGCAAGGTCATCGCAGCGGTGAAGGTCCGCAAGATTGGAAGCCCTGCAGCGGGTATGTCATGGACACCAGTACATTATCTGGGCAGGATCCAAGGCTGAGCCTTACCGGAGATGCACCAGGCGGCAATCCTACCAGTACTGTCAAGCAAATCCCGTGCATTCGCTTCGTGGTGAATGCCTTCGCAACAATCGATGAATTCTACTTGCACTTGAAGCTCAACATAGAAACCCTCTCTGTGGGCGTTTTGAAGAGAGAGTTTCTAAAAACAGATACATGCTTAGGCTTCTATCCTGACTGGATTCGCCTCTCCGTGGAGCCTTGCTGGCAGGACATCATGTCGGTGGCCATCTTTGAGAACATGCAAACAATGGGCAGTAGTGGTGGTGAAAAGACCACCAAAAACACTGAGATCGGAATGGGCATAGGGTTCGGGCCTGCAAGAGTCTCTGCCAAGAGGTCATGGGCGATGGAGAAGACAGCTGGATCAGAGGATAACGAGCTAGATCACATTGACTACGAAACAGAAGAGGGGGGAGTAGCCAGCGTTGAGTGGAGGATTTGCAGGTGGCAAGGTGGCAAGCTTTACAAGAGGGATAGGCCGCTGTCTCCCTTAATTATCAGCTCCAAGAAGCTACCCAAGCTCCCCTTTACAGGAACCGGCCCGCTCTTGCAGCGTATTCTCCCGGCTATGAGTTGGCGCTTGCCACTCAGCGCGAGGCATCGCGAGCTCTCCTTCAAGCTCCGCCTGCTCTTCCACATGCAGCTCATCTCCTTGACGAGCAGGCGCCCATTCCTCAAATCGCCTAAACACACAAAGATCCCCCTTGATCAGGAGTTCACGTTCTCGGTCCAATTGCCTCAAGCACTGCGAGCCCCCGCCGATGCCCAACCCCGGTAAGTGGGTGGTTTTCTAGCAATACACTTACACTATGCATATATTAAAGGCTGTCCTGATGTTGCTTTTGTTTTGAGGATAGCATATGAAATAAAATATGTGTAGTTGGATGAATGAAGAAAGAATACTCTAGAGTCTTCCTAAAATATATAGTTGGATGAACGAAGACCGAATACCGTGGAGTTTGCTTGGTTTGAAAATTATCATATGTACATGGGTAACTTTTAACAGATGAAAGAATGCTTGCGGGGTATACTATAAGTAAACCCTCTGTAGTATCAGGTGCGTTCAATGCTTATTTTAGAAATCCCTTATCTCTGATTTTTTCATGAATAGAACATACCCTTTTTTTTATTCAACCTCTGAATACTCTTTTTGAATGGTACCCTTTTATATATTAAAAAATGTGAAAAAATTAGATTTTAAATATTCATTCTCTCGAACCCATGTGCTACACTTACATTTTATGAGTGCCCCCGAGAAAAAAGCGTACTTTTTTTAAACTATTTTTGGTCTTCTTGCTTTCTAGTAAATGTATGGAAGATTGTGCCCCCTTGAGTGACAATCCAGATGTACTTTGTTTAAATTTTTCATTTTTAGGGGGATTAAAAGGTTGTACCCCTTGATGTGAGCATGGTTTTCCTTGAGTGACAATCCAGATGTACTTTGTTTGAATTTTTTCATTTTTTGGGCGATTATAAGGAGATAATCTTTTATCTCCGATTCATTACTATACTACACCAAAGGACGTTCATTCTATGGGAACCATAGAAGGACGTTCATTCTATGGGAACCATTTTTAAAATCAAAAGGCTCCAGATTAACGTGTGAAGTTATGTGGAAACCATTTTCACAATCAAAGTCTCCACATTAGCGTGTGACTTCTGTTGCCCATACTATCCCAGCATTGTGGATTTTCCTTTGGAGTGATCTTTTTTTAGTTTCTTGTTCTTTTTATATTCCATTCAAAATCATTAGATTGCCAAAAGCCGCTTCCAATGTTTTATGTTTCTTATGCGAAACTTAAAGCTTTTGAGATTCAATTCTCCTCCTTAGTTTGTCCTAAAATATTGCTTTATTTTAGTTCCCCCCTCATAGTTTTGACGATTTTGACCGCTACTAGAAATTCCTTGAACTTCTCAAAAGCTTGACACTTCTGGTTGAAAAAAATACACAAGAATCCTTCTACTTGTAATATCAATCAAAGTGAACACCTCAATGAAACTGTACTCATCCTTCCATCAGAAAGATTAGCATGTATGATGTGAAGACTATCCTTCACCCTAAAATTGAATTCCTTTGTGAATGTGTCTTGTGCTGTCCCTTACCCATCATGCAAGCTTCCTATACGTCTAGATTGTTAAAATTTGATGGCAAATGTTGAGCTAGTATACCAAGTTTCTACAACTCCAAAAGCGTGAATATACTTAGATACCCATATATCTTACGTGATAAGGACTTATACTTATGTGCAGGTGGACCATATCTTATTTCTCATTTTTTGGTTAATTTTAAGAAGATAACATTACTTAGTACATATATGGAAGTTTTGTGAGAGCCATTTTTGCAATTAAAGTGTCGGACACATTAGCACGTGAATTTTATTGCCCAAACTATCCCAACTTCTTGCATGTGAGCTTTCTCAACAGTATGAAGGTCAATTTTGTCATTTGGACTGTTCTTGAATTTCTTGTTCTTTTGGTCTTCCATTCAAAATTATTAGCTGGGTAGATGACAAAGACCCCTTCCAATGTTTTGTGTTTTTTATGCAAGGTTAACTTAAAGCTTTTGAGATTAAAAAATAAGTTCGCCACTTCAGAAAGTAGAAAGATAAAATCTCCCTAGGATCAGAAACAAAGAAATGGTAGTAGGTTAGAACGAAAAAGGTCTAAAGTAAAACCACTACTAGAAATTCCTTGAACTTCTCAAAAAAACGAGCCGCAAAGGCTAAGTACAACCACAAAGGGCTAGCTACATATAATGAAAGGGGAAGAGATGCTTCTCCTCTCCGAGTAGCTGCTCTATGAGAAGAAGGGTATCTCCTACAAGGGGAGGGGGGGAACAACCATACAGGTGGTATGTAATGCCAAATGGAGTCACCGCCTCTATCTCTGAGGAAAGGGCTAGACCTCCAAAGTCTCAAGAAGTCTTTCCACCATTTCCTACCACTTTGGCATGTGGCCAGAACCTCACTGCTGCGACCTCCCCCACTACCACATAGGGTGTGAAATGATATCAAGCCATATGCTCCTGATGGTCTCAACCGTCGGAGTGTGGTTACCCTCAATGGCCTCGCTGCATCTAGCACGCTAAATGTGCCAGGCGGGGATGCTACTACAAATCTCTGGCATGAGACTGGTCGCAAATTACGTGGGATTGATAGTGATGCCATACGATGGTGGGAGACCTGAAGGGATAGTCCTCCCCCATCCTTCTCATAAGTCCAGACCACTCTAGCCTTGGTGGCCCAAGGAACAGTACCCTAAGTAATGATCCGGGTTGATGCCATGTCCATAGAGAAGATGCAGAGAATCCGCTACCAAATTTGTAGAGCCTTCGGCCAATCGCAAATCTTTACAAGAGGGATCGGCCTCTGTCTTGCTTAATGATCAGCTCTCCAATAAGCTACCCAAGCTCCCCTTTATAGGAACCGGCCCTTTCTTGTAGCGGGCTATGAGTTGGCGCTTGCTACTCAGTATATTCTACCAGTATGAGTTGGCGCTTAACACTCCGCACGAGGCATCATGTGCTCTCCTTCAAGCTCCGCCTGCTCTTCCACATGCAGCTCATCTCCTTGACGAGAAGGAGCCCATTCCTCAAATCGCCTAAACACACAAAGACCCCCCTTGATCAGGAGACGTTCTTTTTGCAATTGCCTGAAGCACTTCGATCCCTCGATGCCCAACCCCGGTAAGTCACTATTCATATATTAAACGCTTCCCTAATGTTCTTTTGTTTTGAGGATAGCATATGAGATAAAATATGTAGTTGGATGAATGAAGACTGAATACTCTGGAGTCTACCTAAAATATATAGTTGGATGAATGGAGATTGAATAATGGGGAGTTTGCTTGGTTTTGAAATTATCATATGTATATGGGTAACTTTTAAGAGATGAGAGGATGCTCGTAGGGGTTACTATAAGTAATCCCTCTGTATCAGGTGCGTTCAATGTCTATTTTACAAATCCCTTATCTGTGAATTTTCTATTAATAAAACTTACCCTTGTTTTGTTCAACCTCCTTCAAATGGTACTCGTCTATATGTAAAAAATGTGTAAAAAATGGATTTAAAAAATCCACTCTGCTGAACCCATGTGCTACACTTACATTTTATGAGTGATCCCCCAAGAAAGGATGGCCACCATGAAAAAATAAAGCGTACTTTTATTTATTTATTTTTAGGCTTCTTACTTCCTAGTAAATGTATGAAAGATTGTGCCCCCTTGAGTGAGAATTCCAATGTACTTTGTTAAAAAAATTTCATTTTAGAGGGATTAGAAGGTTGTAACCCTTGATGATGTGAGCATGGTTTTCCTTGAGAGACAATCCAAATGTACTTTGTTTAAATTTTTCATTTTTTTGGTGATTATAAGGAGATAATCTTTCAATTTCAATTCATTACTTTACTATACCAAAGGAATTTCATTCTATTTTCACAATCAAAAGGATCCACATTAACGTGTGCAGTTATGTGGGAACCATTTTCACAATCAAAGTCTCCACATGATCGTGTGACTTTTGTTGCCCATGCTATCCTCGAACATTGTGGATTTGTCCTTTGGGCTATTCTTCTTTTGTTTCTTGTTCTTTTTGTTTTATGCTTCTGATGCAAAACTTAAAGGTTTTGAGATTGAATTCTCTTCCTTACTTTGTCCTCAAATATTGCTTTGTTTTAGTTCCTCCCTCATATTCTTGATGGTTTTGACCACTACTAGAAATTCCTTGAACTTCTCAAAAGCTTGACACTTCTGCTTGAAAAAAATACACAAGAATCCTTCTACAGTAATATCAATCAAAGTGAACACCTCAATGAAATTGTACTCATTCTTACATCAGAAAGAGTAACATGTATGATGTGAAGACTAGCCTTGACCCTAAAATTGAATTCCTTGTGAATGTGTTTTGCTGTCACTTACCCATCATGCAAGCTTCATATACCTCTAGATTGTTAAAATTTGATGGCAAATGCTCAGCTACTACTAGCATACCAAGTTTCTACAACTCTGAAAGAGTGTATATACTTAGATGCTCATATGTCTTATGTGATAAGGAGATAACCTTATATGTAGGTGGAACATATCTCTTATTTCTCATTTTTTGGGTAATTTTAAGAAGATAACCTATTATTTTTTTAATCATTACTTTACTACACAAATGGAAGTTTTGTGAGAGCCATTTTTGCAATTAAAGTGTCCACATTAGCACGTGAATTTCATTGCCCAAACTATCCTGACTTCTTGCATGTGAGTTTTCTCAACACTATGAGGATCAATTTTGTCATTTGGATTGTTCTTCAATTTCCTATTCTTTTGGTCTTCCATTCAACATTATTAGCTGGGTAGATAGACAAAGACCCCTTCTAATGTTTTATGTTTTTTATGCAAAGGTTAAAGTTTTTGAGATTCAAAAATAAGTTCACCACTTCAAAAAGTAGAAAGATAACATCTCCCTAGGATCAAAATTAAAGAAATGGTAGTAGGTTAGAATAAAAAAGGTCTGAAGTAAAACCTATTCCGATTGTTCCTGAAAGATTGGCACATGGTTGAGTTGGTATCTTGGTTCAGAGATGGGAAATTTACAGTCGTATATTTGCATGGCACATATGGAGAGCTCGATGCAATGAAGCCATTGTGAAGGCACCCTCACCCTGCAAGTGGAGTCCATCCAGAGCATCTGGCTCGATATCATATTTTGTCTTCTTTCTCTTTCAACTCTTTGGTGGAGGCTAATTTTTTTCCTAGGAACAAGATCCTTTGATTAGCTAAAGGAACAAGATCCTTTGATTAGCTAAAGGAAAAAAACAATTGCAGGCTTAAGTACAACCACAAAGGGCTAGTTACATATCATCAAAGGTGAAGAGATGATTCTCCTCCGGTTAGCCGCTTTGTGAGAAGAAGGCTATCTCATACAGGGGGACGGCGGGAACAACCATATAGATGGTGTGTAATGCCAAATGGGATCACAGCCTCTATCTGTGAGGAAAGGGCTAGCAGGCTTCCCACCGCTTCTTGTAGCGGTCGTGTGTGGCACTACAAGACAATGCTGCCATACACGCGTTTCATACACGCGATAAATTACGAACGCGTGTATGGTCGCGCCTGTATTTGAATAGAATCGGGCGCGTGTATTTTAGCATTTAAGTTCGCGTGTATGTTTGCATTTATCAACGCGTGTATAAATGCGTTTATATACACGCAGTAATAAATGCATCTATACACGATAATATTCACAGGGTAATACTCGCTATTATACACGGATAAATACACGCTACTTTACACGGATTAATACACGCATGGCAGAGAAAAACTAAAGAAAAACCGAATTCCTTTACAAAATTAAAAACTATTTTCCTTAAACCATCTCATAGTACATTACAGTATACATCATTACACAATCCCACTACATGCATTTACAACAATGAAATATATTCAAAAATAAATCATGCATATGAGATGATAGAAATGTCATCAATTTAGAACATACAGTGACGGATTGGTTAGGGTTCGATCTCATCTTCAATAAGATCCATCCTTGCCAAACGATCAACATCAATATCCATTTGATCAATTGGTAAGGCTACGATTAAATTTATTCCACTATCGATATTCTGTACTCCATTGATAATGGTATCGATGTCCTGATCATCCTCATCAACATTACCATCATCCTCAATGGTAGGGTCATTCTCATGATCATGAGAAATGGCATGCTCATCCTCATTATCATGATCATCTCTTATTTCTTGATCATCGATCACAACATCTTCAATGGCATGTTCGACATCATCTTCATTGCGGCTTGTTACATCCTCCATATGCTCCATATCAGTGAATGTATTATACATCACTTTGGAACGTGGTGCAATAGGGATGACGTACCACCATTTGATGTCATGCACCATTGGTAGATAGATAACCTACTCAAATACACACAGTACAGTAATTAATTAGCATATCAAAAGTCAAGGGGTACGCGAGCTTAGATATATATGTACATGAAACACATTAGTAAAAAAATGCATACCTGCTCACATTGTTGTGGCAATACGAGCCTAACTTTCTTTTTTTGCCAGAACTTTGTAGAGTCAATAGTTACATATCCACTTGCATGGCGTTTTATCGTTGCATCAGGCCCTTTTTCCACCTTGTTCATTTGCCATTTGACATCCAAAACATACACAAAGAAGCGACGAAAGTCAAGCCTAAATATGTCTTGGATTATGCCACAATAATCATCCATTTTTCCATTAGCTCCCTCAAAGCTGCTAATGACACCGCAATCTTGTGTATTTCTCTTTTCATCAATTCTTTGTGTTCGAAAATGCTTGCCTTCACACCATATAGCATTGAACATAGTGCACTGGACCAAAATAGAAGCAATATTTGTGTAAGCAATGTGAATAAATATTAAAAGCAAATCACTTACAACTAATGCAAAACATTAGTTCTATGTACCTTTGACATGCATCCTCGTGCATACTCCCATTCTTCCGCCGTGATATGCAGCCCCTCGTCGCTCTGTGCTCTCTCCATTTCCTCATGCAACCAATCAACATGGATATCATTCGGAAGTGTTGCTAGATGCTTAGGGTACGCCTTCCGAGAGCCTTGTTGCCTCCGAAAGAGAGCTCTTTTTCTGCTTGCCTTTTTGTCTTTGCATCCTCATATCTTGTAACCCATCTGCTCATCACATCACTATTAAGGATACAAGTGAAATTGAGATCATCAATCAATGTTCTGTCAATTACTTTACTCTATCCTTTTCCTTGAGGCACAATAGAGGTCATCCTCAAGTCCTCTTCATTGCTCCATAGTCGTGGCAAAGAGCTGTCCACCTGACCAAGAAATTCTGAAATATATACAAGAGACTCTTGTATCAACCAACCCTTGGCCATGCTTCCTTCAGGCCTTGCACTTTGCCTCATAAAGTCTTTTAAGGTCTTCATGAAGCGCTCTAGGAAGAACATCCAGCGTGCATGCACAGTACCACATAAAGCAATTTCGTCCACTAAATGCACAATGAGATGTAGTTGACTTGTGAGAATGGTTCGCGGAAAAGTCTCCTCTACCAAACAAACCACCTCCACTGCCATAACACGCGCATCATCCAACGTGGCTGGATCAATTGCTTTGGAACTAACATATCTGAAAAATAAATAAATAGTACGTTATACCTCATGCACGTTCATTTTGCAAGGTATAATGAAGGGTGATCTGAGCATGGGTTTTACATACCTCACAAGCTCGCCCATCTTATAAATACATTTTTTCAAACTCTTATTTGCACAATGGTCGATGCTAGTAGGTAGTAGGAACTGCGCACATAAGAGCACATTTATGGTTTATGGCATTACAAAATTTAATTTCAACGTACGTACAAGACTTGGAAAACACTTACTTGAAGCATCTTGTGCCAATCGTGGGACTTCAACCCATATAGTTGCTCAACGCCTCTTTTCTTAGTGGTTGTAAAGGCTCCCTTCAATGATCTCATGCATCCAGTGGGAGTACGCAAAGTGGTGATGGCCTGCTTTACCTGCTTCTCCTCTTTCTTTGATATAATCCATGGTGCAGGCGGAAGAAGAACGTGCCCACCCACCTCTCGTGGCCAAGCTTGATGCATACGTCCTGCGACCCGCAAGTCCTCACGTATGCTAACATTGTCTCGTTTACCAGTAATATGTTCCCAAATACCAGATCCCACATTCTTGAAGATGTGCATGGGATCAAGAAGATGGTTGATCTTAAGATGGGTCCAATATGGCAGCCGAAAAAAAATGGAGTACCTACACAAGGGATTGCTCTATGTGACCTTTAATCCAATTAGAGACTACACAAAAAAAACATCACTATACCTGTTCATGCCATCTGGAGGAAGAATAGTTGTAGACTCCCAAATACGCTTCCAATCTTTTGCACGAAGTGTTTGTGGAGGAATGTTACTCTTACTAGCAACATATTTAGGATGATCCGAGGGGAGAAATCGATGATGATTATCGAATATAGTCTTACACAAACCATCAGCATACTCTTGTACTAACGAAGGGCCACAAACAGGACATGCATGTTTACCCGATGTTTTCAAACCTGTTAAAATATAAATAAAAGTTAGAATAATAAAGTCAAACCGTCTAATTAATATATATAGCCAATAGTAATAGAGTAGGGAGGTAATTAGAATTCTTAACAGAACAATCGCTGTATCCTAGAAAGTCATGCATTGTCCACATCAACACTGCTTTTAAGTCGAAGTGTCGAGAGGAGGGAGGCCTACTAATGTCCACCACCGCAACACCTCTCCATGGTTCCTCCAACTCATCGATCAGTGGTTCAAGATAAACATCCATATGCTTGACTTTATGTTTCCCTGGAATTAGAAGGGATAACATAAGATGTCCCTTCTTGATCGCCATTGATGGTGGAAGGTTGTAATTCACCAACACAACTGGCCACACGCTGTATGCGGTGCTTTTGAAACCAAATGGATTCACTCCATCCATACCTAGGCCAAGTCTCAAGTTTCTGGGCTCTGTTTTAAAGCTGGGCCACTCATCTTCAATATGCTTCCAAGCAGGAGTGTCTGCGGGAATTCTCCACATGCCTCATCTGATCGATGTGAGGAATGCCATGACATGAGCTCTGCTATGGATTTGCACTTGAACATGTGTTTGATGCGAGGAATTATAGGAAAGTGTCGCAAGACTTTACAAGGTACATCAAAACTCTTCATATCTGTTCTGTACCTTGCTTCACCACAAGTGGGACAATGTAGAGCCTCCTTATGCGTCCCACGAAAGAGAATGCAATCATTGACGCATGCATGTATTTTATCATAATCCAGTCCTCCAAGAGATGTCACATAGCGCCTCGCTATGTCTCTTGAGGTGGGTAGTCTATTTTCCTTTGGAAGCATGTTTGATAATAGCCTGCATCCAATATCATCAATTATAATTAGTCTTAAATCCTAAACCTTAAACCACTAATTCAAATTTGTAAGTTAGAATGCTTACTTCAACAATGCGTCAAGACTTGCATTGCTCCATCCATAAACTGTTTGTATATTAAGTAGTTCAAGTGAAGCACGTAAAACAGAGAATGTGCACCCTTCAAACACCGGTGTCGATGAAGCCTTATAAAGATGCTCTTGTTCCATATCATCGTCGTCCATACCTTTGGGATCATCCTTAAAAAGATTCCGCACCATATCATCAAGCACCTCCTCTTCCACAACTTCGTGGGGTGCAGGGCTATTGTCATCCCTTTCCCACTCATCTCTGACAATAGATCCCGAAGCTCCAGCATCATCTCGTCGACGCTTTACGTGCTCTCGTCGCGCGTAGGGTACCATGTTAGGGTGTGGTACTGCATCCTGCTTCAATTTATCAAATTATATGTTACAACTCTATTAATTTAATTTGGATACCATGAGTCATTTGAATACCATCAATTTACATCTACTCACCTCTAAACCTGTTTGATTCCATTCTCCATACATGGAGATGTGATTCAAGGTAATTCGACGTGCTCGTACAATGCATCCTTGACATCGATTACACATACATTTGATCCGTTGTCCCAACCACACATCGCGATTACGATGACGCATTGTCTCATCTTCCCCAGAACTGCTTGAAGAGGTTGATGACATCCTGTGTACAAATCAAAAAACACAAAATCATTATATGTTTTTAATGAAAGCACAAAAATCGCGTGTATTGACGCGGCTATTTCCTAAAAATTGCGTGTATTAACGCGGCTACTTCCTAAAAATCGCGTGTATTAACGCGGGTAATTTCTGCAAAACGCGTGTATAAACGCAGCTAAAATATCATACACGCGTTTATAAACGCGACGGTATGTTTAAACTAAAAATAGCCCGCCTTCCCCAAATATAGATTTTGAACTAAAAAATCGACTCTGCTTGCGTTTTCGCCTGTTTTCGCCTCTTCCAACAGCAAGGAGGGAGCAGAGAAAAGAGCACACACACGGGAGAAGGAGGGAGCAGAGAAGACTCACTTTTTCAGAGGTGAGTCACTTTGTCCTGTGCCTTGTCTCTTTCCTCAGATTTGTTTATGCTATTTGCTCTTTGCTCTTTGGGTTTGTTCTTTTGCTTCTGTGCACACGATTGGGTGAATGATCCTGACAGGGGCGACAATGGTCCTTTTATAAGGACACTCTGTCTTTGTCGGGGGTCGGTCCTTTTGAAATTTTTTTTTCGCAGGTCGCGTGTAGAAACGCGTGTAAAAGCGCGTGTAATCTGTCTGCAGAGTCTGTTCACGCGGATATACACACGTTTCTGGACGGGTGTATACACGCGTTTTTTGACGGGTGTATACACGCGTTTCTGCAGGAGACTGCGGCGTTTCAGATTTCATGATTTGCAGGTAACACAACTGACTTGAATGATGATATTTGTGTGAGTCAAGAGACAGCCCATGATGTACATGAAGATGTTTGTTGCAGGTTCTTTATGGATATTCCAGGTTCTTCATCCGATCCATTTGCGTACAGCAATTGGCTGATGGAGATGCTGAATCATTTTGGGCGCCAACTTGGTCCGGTTGAGCTTACAGAGTATATGTATGCCCATCCCCCTCCTTCCCTGCCTGGTGTCTATACCCCTACCGCGAGTATCCAGGGCACTCCAGTGCCGTCTATTCCTCCGAGTCCGACGAGACGGCATGCAGCTTCTCCTCTTCCACGTCCACCGAGGAGACATACCTCGTCCCAGACACACTCACGTACACCCTCACAGCCACCATCACGTGCTCCCTCAGAGCCACCGTCACGTCAGGGCTCACAGCCACCGTCACGTAGACAATCCCCCAGTCGTGACTCCACCCGCAGTGCAGTAGGAAGAGTGGGAGTGGAGGATGCGGCGGGTGCTTTGGTGGGGGAGGTGGGGGAGGTGGGGGAGGTAGTAGGGCACGCGGTGAGAGAGGAGATAGAGAGAGAAGAGTTAGAGGAGACAGTTCAGAAGAGGAGGAGATGAGAGAGATGGAGAGAGTGGTCTGCTATGATGTGACGGATAGGGGCGGGATAGTGATGGATGCGAGGAGGAGGGAGGTAATGGAGTACATGCGTGGGGTAGTATCAAACTCATATAGAAATTGTTTTATTAAATTTAAAGATCAAAATAGCCGATTAGTTGGGGAGGTGATAGAGGCTGTACATAGTTGGTACCCCAATCCCCCACATGCTACATTCTCGGATGTATGGGGAAGGACGCGAATAAGGGAGATCTTAAGTAATAAAAGATCTCACCTTAAAAAACTCACGTACGATGACCGGCTAAATGTAGCTGTGGGTGGCTATCCTGCCGAGAAACCTGCCACTGCGCACAAACGCGAGTGGAAGGAGGCAAAGAAATGAGCAGAGGGTGGCGTGAAGAGCAGGCAGCATGTGGAGGCACGACGGATCCAGATGGAGACCATTGGATCTTTGCATTTCGGATCTGGCGGCGTCGAGTCATGGGAGGCAGAGTTCGTAAGTATCTTACCACTTTATTTGATTGTTTACTTAATTCATTGATTCTATGATTGTTTTAATCTTACAAATTGTGTTGATTATGAAACAACGACGGGTTACGGGGAGGAAGCCCACAACCCACGATACTGCGTATGCTCGCCGACATAGCAGACGTGACACGTGGGCCATCTTCAGAGCCGAGGGACGTATTACGGACGCGCAGTTTGAGATGGCCATGAGACCATACGGTCGACAGGTACTTGAAAATTCTAAACGAATGATTTTGGTTTATTGAATTACATATATATATACTTATATACTATATATTACTTGAACAGGCACAAGCTGCTGATGATCCACCCGCCGCCACTGCAGAGGGTGGACGTGAGCACTACTCCTCGGACATTCCGACCGATGTGAGCTCATCTGAGCATGGAGGGAGCACCGAGTCATCATCTGGGTCTGAGTAGTACTCAGACTTATAGTATCACATTCCATATTGAGGATGTGATTGTATATATTTTTTTGTAAACTGAAGCCATGGGCTACTTCGAGATATGGACTCCCTTGTATACATGTATGAAATTTTGAAAGTAATATTGAATTGATTGATCGATAGTATTACATTCATGTCTGTCTTGAATCGTATATTGATAATGTATGCATTCATGTCGTTCTTGTCTTAATCTCCCTCGTGCATATGTTCTTCGTGGATGGTCTAATGCACAAAAAAAAAAACCAGAGAGTGCTATTGGGTGCTGGAATGCTGGAACAGTATTCAGGCACCAAATAGCACTCTCTGGATTTTTTTTTTGCTCTCTGTTCGCGTGTATAAACGCGTCAGAACTGCTAAAACTCGCGTGTATCTACGCGGATACCCTGGAAAATACGCGTGTATTAATGCGTCAAAACTGGTAATTACGCGTGTATAAGCGCATCTAAATTAAAGAAACGCGTGTATAGACGCAGGTATAAACGCATCTGAGATATCTGAACTGAACAGAACGCGGCTATACACCCGTGTATCAGCGCGTCTAAAATAAAAAAAAGCGTGTATAGCCGCATGTATCAACGCGTCTGTAAAAAGAACGCGGCTACACACCCGTGTATAAGCGCGTCTGAGAGGTGCTATACACGCGCTTTTACACGCATGTCTCTGGCCGCGATGATACACGCGCTGATACACGGGCCCGCTACTTTTTTTCACAAGTCATTTTTAGCGGCTAGGAGCGCGGGTATGAGCCCGATCCCTTGTAGTGTGGTCAAAACCTTGCTGCAGCTTCCCCTAATGACCAGAGAGGGTGTGAATGATATCAAGCCATATGCTCTTGATGGTCTCAGCTGTCGGAGTGTGGGTACCCCCTCGATGGCCTCGCTGCATCTAGCACACTAGATGTGCCAGGCTAGGATGCTACTGTGCAAATCTCCCATCTCTGGCATGAGCCTGGTCGCCAATCATGTGGGACTAGTAATGCTGCAATATGATGGTGGGAGACCTCAAGGGCTAGTCCTCCCCCGTCCTTCTCACATAAGTCCTAATTACTCTAGCCTCCGTGGTCCAAGCGACAATACCCCAAGTGATGATCCGGGTCGATGCCATGTCCATAGCGAAGATGTAGAGCATCCATTGCCAATTCTACTCAGCCATTCGGGGGAAATTCCAAAGACAATGTCGTTGAGACTCCTGGGGGTGGCCGCACCACTCGGGCAAGATGTTGACCGAACTCTGATTTCCAGCCAAGTATCGACTGCCAAACTCTTGTGTGACATCAGCCAAAGAAAGAGAGTGTTCTTCCTCAGCCGATAGCTGTCCCAAAGCCTCTTCCAAAAATATGAAAGAAAGCGTGGTGATAGACCCTGAGACTACCAGTGTGTGGCTGCTGACAGCATGCCATCTATCTCAGACATCTAGATCCTACAGCCAAGCCGCACTGTATATGCAAAGAAGGGGGCATCAAGAGTCTCCTCCAGATCTGCGCAATCATGCCAAGTCCACTCTCTATTGTCCCACTATATCTGCGTGAGAGGTTGGCTCTCCCAAATCCAAGGTTGCCATAATCTCTCCCTAGCCACCTTTGTCGGTGCTGGATCTATGTGCCGTTCCCGTGCCCGAAAACTAATCACCCTCACCCTTTGCAATGTGCGGCCTCTGAAATCCTCCAAGGGGTGCTCTGATCTCTCTAGTTTGCCATGGGATCGATAGAAAAAGTGAGTAGACCACTGCCCTCATCTGCTCCATGGACCGCCACAAGGATATTGTGTCTGGTAAACACACCTAGCCATGTTTCGGGGGGTCAAGTCAGGAGAATAGGAATCAACTAGTCTTGAGGAATAGCTAAGTAAATGTTGATGCTGAGCATGTCTCTACCTTGCATCCCTGTCAAGCCTCTCTCGTGCTCCTCCTGAGGTAACTGCCTATGTGCAATTCAATCTCCTGGAGACCTAGCTGGTCCCATACTCAAGGTCCCCCAAGATATATGCGGTCATGGACCTAGCATATGGCCACGGGGTAAACTAATCGGGGGTTCCAAACCAAAGGCTGTCAAAGCTGCTCCTCTTAGGCCACTGAGGCCACTGGAACAATCTGTCTGAGGGCTAGCCTAAGATGATCCCAAGCACAAAGTAGACTGGTTGCGAATCTTTTCTTAAAGACATGGCTAAAACCATGGGCTCGGATCTCCATGAAGATCCATCTAGTACTTTGCGGACTAAGTGGTTTACACCCTTCAAAAAACAAATCCGTGAAAATCTAGTTCACGGACTAAGCAGTTCACGGCTTGAGTTTCATAAATTATGTGGTTCATGCATTAAGCATATTTCATTCCCAAAAAATAAATAATTTAATTTAATTTTTTACATCAAGTCTATTTCACGTCGTGAAACCCTATTGGTTCACGTCATGAAGGACGGTCCATCAGCCAAAAAAACCCAGCCTTGTTTGGAGGCTCACATCTCCTAGACCGTGTACTCGATGAATGCGCTCTAGTGCTCATCGGAAAGCCGGCTTCAAGATCTTAGAAATTAGTCGAGTCTGAGGACAAAACCCATCATTTTGGCTTTTGAAAAGTAGCCTCAAAATTTGATCCAGAAATTGAGGCAAAAAAGGGTCCTGAAAGCACAGTGACTAACAATTGCCGAAAACAGCCCAAAAAACGATTGTAAACCATATTTAGGCTTTTTTTTTGAGTGCCTAAACGACAAAATCACAAAAAACATCAGAGAGACAAAGTTATAGTACTCCAAAAATACTACAACTCTCTCATACAGAATTATTTCCAAATTCCTTTTGGAACACATTCAAAAACGGGCTGCAAAATAGGAAAAATCTTTTTCGATTTTTTTTTGGATGTTTCATAATAGGCATAAAGAATAACGGCTTACACAACTTTATCATTGTATCCAATCCGAAAAAATTCAATCAATAATGTAAAGAAGTGTTGTAAAGAAGCAATATGTTTAGATGACAACATGATGGAGGATGATCATGATACAAGATGTTCCTTATCTAAACCAAGTGAAGCAATGGCTAAAGAAAAATTGATTTCAAAATTGTCCAAGGGGTGCTCAAATCTCTCTAGTTTGCCATGGGATCCAATAGAGAAAGCGAGTAGACCACTGTCCTCATATGCTCCATGGACCGCCACAAGGATATCGTGTCTGGTAAACACACCAAGCCATGTCAGGGGGTAAAGTCAAGAATACTCCTAAGGAATATCTAAGTCAATGTTGATGATGAGCCTGTCTCTACCCTGGATCCCTGCCGCCGCCATGCCTCTCTCCTACTCCTCCTGAGGTAAGTGCCTATGTGCATTCCAATCTCCTAGAGAGCTAGCCAGTCCCATACTCAAGGCGCCCCAAGATATATGCAGTCAGCAAGGCCCTAGCATATGGCCATTGGGTAAATGGATCAAGGGGTTCCAGACCAAAGGCTGCCGAAGCTGCTCCTCTGAGGCCACTGAGGCCTCTGAGGCCACTGAGGCCATTGAACAATCTTGGTGAGGGCTGGCCTGAGATGATCCCAAGCCTGAAGTAGACTGGCTGTGAATATTTCCTTAAAGGCAGGGCTAAAACCATGGGCTTGGATCTCCATGAAGATCCATCTAGTACTTTACGGCCACGGGCTCCAAGGCTCGAAGTGCAAGGTCAAATCCGGGCCAAAAGGAAATCCTTCCAAGGCTCACCCCACCAGATAGGAGTCCTCTGACAATCAGCTTGCCCACAAATAAGGAAAAATTCCTTATAGTGGGATCGATGAGGCCAAGCCCCCTCTACGTGACTAAATGATCACTCTCCAGGTCACCTGGCCCTGGTTGGCCTCCCATCACTTCCGGCCCACAATAAGTTCCAGATCAAATGTTGTACCTAGCCAAAACATGCCCCAGAAAGAGCCCAGCATAAAGTGATGTACCACATGGTGGCAAGAAGTACCTGGTTCACCACCCACCACCACTCTGCATGCTACGGATAGCCTCACGAAGCTCCAATATAAAAGCCTCTTCTCCAAATACTCAGAAGAAGCTTAGTGAGTTGCTGCTAAGGGAAGATATCAATGTCAACCTAGCAACCGAGGTAGTGGACTAGAGTGCCCCTTGGGATCCATTAGAAAACCTCAACTGGGCGCCAATTTGGGGCAGGTGTCCAAAAACCACACAACTTGTGACAGTCGATATGCGCTATTGATGCTCAGTAGAAAATCTCAATCGCCTCCGCAAATCTTCAACATCTCGAGACTAATGTGTCGTCTGCAAACTCTGATTCCAGCAGCTCCTCTTGCATATGGAGGGGGAGATGCAACCCCTGAAGTGTGGAAATTTACAACAGTATATTTGCATGGCACATATGGAGAGCACGTTAAATTTATCTATTTCCCTATTCATGGTGTGGAGACTCTTTTTTGCTCTTTCTATTTCCTTGGTCAACTTGGCGGAGAGAAATAAATTATCTTCTTTTGCTATTGTTTTGGATTTCTGAGCTTCTAATGGTTAGGCTTACTGATCTCAACATTTTGCTTTTTGGTCTTTCTTAGCTACTTGGTTGGCTTTTACCACTAAGGATGTTTTGGTCTTTCTTAGCTACTTGGTTGGCTTTTACCACTAAGGATGTTTTGGGAGATCAAAGAGGTTAGCACCTTGTAATAAATTCATGTTGCTAGCTCTTTCCGTGTGATGTAATTCTTTTTGGTGTATTTCAATTTTTAAGTAAGCATATTGCCGATGTTCAGAAATGTGCTCTCTTGGCTTGCAGGTATAAAAATTTCAATTAAGAAGATGGTGGCATGCAAGACACTAGAAGTGAGCATCACTCGTTTTATGAATAATTAGATCCCTGTGTACGCTCATATGACGGAGATAGCTATATTGGTCAACTGTAGAGAAGGCCTTACCAATACATTGGATGAGATTTCATGAATGTTTCTATACATTTCCACCTTCCCAACACCCGAAACTGATCAAATAGGATAAAAGTAGTGACCACATTGCTGAAACAGGAGAAAAAAAAGAGTTATCTTTTATAGAACATTTAAGGGGAAAACCATTCTCCAAGAGAATTTTTTTTACGCAAGGGGAAAAGCTAAGCAAAACCCACCAAAAACCTCCACAAAAAGAAAGAAATAGTTACACTTTCTAAACATGCACATGCAAGCATAACACTTTAGTTAACATATAAATTAGAGCATTTAATCGAAGAAATGACACCAACCATCACTTAGAAAAAAACATGAAAACATTGTCTTCCTCATACACTATTAAAACTTAGCCATAGTGAATCTAAGTTTAGGTTTTGTAGTGATCACAACAAAAAGTTCCACCATATATTGAAGTGTTATATTTCAGCCATAGTGAATCTAAGTTTAGGTTTTGTAGTGCTCACAACAAAAAGTTCCACCATATGTCAAGGTGTTATATTTCAGCCATCGAAAAGCAACACCAAAAACATCCACACCTCATGTAAGCAAACAATGCTTCTTCTGCTACTAAGGGCCTGAAACAACTCTAACTTAGTGAGTGTTTCCTAGTGCATGAACTCATGAGCCACTGAATCCAAGCCTAGAACCCACAAGTACACAAAGTATAACTACTTGCATGGCATGTATGCCGATTTTTTGAAACCCTTCAGATGTGCATCACAAAAGTGAGCTACCATTAACACACAGTAGTTCATACCCTTTTCTCTCTAGACCCTTCCATATTCACCTAAAAGATACGGGTTCATGGCGTAATATAATGGCCTCACGAATAACATGTGCATCCAAGGTCTTGTGTATTTGAAGGTTTTTCCTTACCCAAAGATAGTGAGAGGGTTTAAATTGTTTATTATTTTTATAACCATTTAAGTGCAATAATCTTATGTCTCACACAACATAGCTTTCACATTAAAGAAAGGATTTGTTTTCTTTTTTGCAAGTAATCTCTTTGCTTTGTTTATTATAAAGGAGTCGAGATAACAAGGCCATGTTTATAACGCTAGTTGATCCTAGTTCTTTCTCTAAGTTCTAGTTGAGCTTGTGATTGGATGGATACAGGTGAGGTGACCTTTGATTGGATGGATACAGGTGAGGTGACCTTTGATTGGATGGATGGATGCAAGTGAGGTGAGGTGGCCTTTGATGTTTACTTACATGGAACTTTAATACATTAGGAACTCAATGGAGTCTTTTTGGGCCCTTTAATTTGCCATGAGGTTATGGAAACGTTTAACTTTTTGACAAATAGGAGCCCGCCATGTAAGCAAAAACCAATGGTTTGTAAGAGAGGTGTAAGAGTGGTCAAAGGGTGCACTTTTTCCCCCAAAAAGGGGAGGGGGCAATTTTACAATTTTCGGACCTCCATAACTTCTACATACAAGCTCCGATTTGAGCGGAGATTACAGATCCGTGATCTACGCATCAAGAGCTTTCCATAGATATGTTACATGATATGGTTTTATCCGCTAGATTTTAAATTCCATTTTCCCCCCAAAATTCAAATTCGAATAAAGTAGCCGTTTTGAAGCTTCTAATTAGAAAACGTTTCTTCTTAAGAGAAAAGGTTTGACTCCCTTAAACTGCCAAATAAAAGGGCCCAAGAAGACTCCATTGAGTTCCTAATGTTGATAATTATGTAGTTATCCACTATAAAATGGCATTGGATTCAACTGCCTTTGTTGCTTTATTTGAAGAAATACTATGTAGTGTTATCCCCTTGTATACTTTTGTTCTTGGGTATTGTGAAATATCATATGAATTTCACTTATGATTTATTCATAGTTAAGATTGTCAAACACACACATACATATGCACACACACATACATCTATACATACATGTGTACACACATATACATGTACATACATACACGTGTATACACTTACTAAATATACACTCATACATACATCTACACACACACACACACACACACACATAGGCATACACAAATCACAAATCTAGAGGGCGTACAATAAATATAGGGCTAAAGATGTTGTTGTTCCAAGATTGGAGTAACATGGTAACACACTAGTCTAAGCTAAAACTTGTTCATACCTATATTATAAGATTGAGATAATCCTAATACATTTATGACATCATGATTGGATTAGTGCAATGTACAAGTTCTTTAAAAAAGGACCCAATTGAATTATCTTTTCATATTTAATGCTTCGGGGAAAGCCCAATGAAAAAAAATGTCCTTAGAATTGGCTTCCATGTCTATGCATTACACATGCCTTTTGAATTTTACATAGAGAAGCATAATATTTCTAATCAATTCTTTGTACAAAAACTTTACAAGATAATTTCTATTTTCAAATTTAGAAGTGTAAAGGAAATTTAATATATATTAATAGTCAACAAAGCATTTTTCTTCCATTTGAAGAATAAAAAAAGGCTTTTAAAGTGTACTTTTAAGAATCTAATTACAATGCATGCTAAAGAGTCTTTTAAACAATGTTTTTCTTTGGAAAGTATGAATTATAAGAATAATTGTATTTATAATACTTAGTGCAATTTTTAAAACTTTTCATGTAAGCCTTATTTTTAGGAATTTAGTCGTTTTATTATTATCATGCACAAACTCTCTCTCTCTCTCTCTCTCTCTCTCTCTCTCTCTCTCTCTCTATGTGGGAGGTCATGTGAATGGTCCCTATGAAACTAACTCAAGGCTAATATAAGTAGGTGCCTAGAGCTTTGTGAAAGTACACTCAATTTGGGGCAACTCTCTCTTGTCACATGTATGTTAATATATATATATATATATACATATACATATAGATCTCTCTCTCTCTCTCTCTCTCTCTCTCAACTATCCCATTGTGCCATAGAGTCTTTATATTGCTAATATCTGTCTCTAATGCATGCTCTTGAGTATGACTGAGTGAAATGAGGTGAGAGGAGGGACGAGTACACGTAGTGTAATGTGGCGGTGTGACAACGCTCCTAGGAGGCACAATGGAATTGCTTCTCAACAAGGAGTTGTAGAGCTTGGAGACCTCAAGGGTTACAAGCTCTACCAGTGGAAAGATCCTTTACCACAGTTGTGGCTCACCAGGTAATCTCTTGTTGGATGTGTTTTAAGAGAAGTTTGGGTGAGCCATAACATTTTTTGGGCCGTTGTTGCCAGGAAATCATCCCTTGGCATTTTCCATCGTTTTCCTCTAATCTACGCATTAGCCATTCCCCATTGTCTTGATTAGTGGTTTTTCATGAAAAAGAGGTTGTTTTTATGGTGATTTGGTGTAGAATAGCTCTCTTTTTTGGTTTTATAAAGAATACCTTTTTGCTTAATTTTTAGCTTAAATCATCATTTTTGTTGTTGTTAATGTGGGTTTTAATGTTCTTAGGGCTTGCACATAGAGTGTATTAGGCTTTTTTTTCTTCCATTGCATCAAAAACTGTAATAGAATGCAATTTTTGGTGGTTACAGCTAAAATCATTAATTTTTGTTTGATCTGTATTTTTTTGTTTGATTAGTATGCATTAGAGTGTTAGCAAGCATTAGTAGTAGGTTAATTATTTATTTTTAAAAAAAATCTTAAAATTAACTAATCTTTCTTAATTGACTGGTTTTTGTCATTAAGATTAATCTAGTTCAAGAGGCAAAAAGATTAGAAAATGTGTTTTTTGGGAGTCAAATTCAATCATATAAGAGGTCGAAATTAGTGTTTTTGAATGTATTGAGAGCATTTAGATGCATCAAAGCACCTAATTACATGAATTTCTTCATTAATGTAGGAATTTCTCTCTCTTTTGCTTAATTTTGTGTAAAGAGAAGAGATTAGAATTCTTTGACCATGTTTTGTGTGAGTGCTTGGTTAGCATACGACGTGTGTAGTGCATATTTTAAATACTCGAATGAAAATGAATTTGAAAGCATACTTGGAAGCAATGCTAGACTCACATCCGCAATCGATGAGCTTGAAGCGTGTTCTGATGTTCGATGGGGATACAAAAGTACCTCGCAAATTATAAAATTAAAAATTCATTGCCACATTTGAAAATGGTTTTTGTATCATGAATGAATACATAAGACTAATGGCTGCCTTCAACATTGAAAGTTCTTTGGCTCACTTTCAAAGTACGTTGACAATGCATAGGTGCAAGCAATCAAGAACCAGAGCATTGTAGTTACGTAATATATAAGAATTCTAGAAGGAGAGAGAAGCAATAGTCATTCTAGTTATGTAATATATAAGAATTCTAGGAGGAGAGAGAAGCAATAGTCTAGTCTAACCAGTGAGGTCCACCGACGACAAAAACCATTTTATTAGCACCGTCAAAATTGTACTAGCAACGTAAATGGAACGGTTCTCATCACTTGTGGAACAACCATTTTATCGACAGTCGTGCAGCCGGACGCCAACGAGGCTCCCGTGGACGTAAATAAAGACTCTGAGAATCGTCTCTTGCCAAGGAGCGGTTTAGTGTTAGGAGGTCGTGGAGTCAATCTCTCTTGCTGTTATCTGCAATTCCGTGGCTAGACCCCCTGCTGCCAGCTTGTTTAATTGCTGTTAATTTGGGAGATGGAGGAAGTGCAGCGCATGGCAGAGTGTGGCGATGACGTTGCCATAAAAAGAGAGTGGGAGATGAAGGATGAGGCGGTGAAGTGGTTGACAGAGAGAAGCTACGTACAAGTGACGGAGAAAAGGGGAGGGATCGACGATGGGGATGAGGAGGAGTTTGTGGTGCTAGTACAAGTGCAAAGGGATTTTGAATCGGTGAGGAAAGCTTGCGAGGCAAGGAAGGAAGAGGTAGTGGTGGCACGCAGCGTATTAGAAGAAGGTGAAGAAGCTGGATCAGATCTTGCGAAAGTGCGTGAGCTTCTTGCTTCTTTGAGCTACTTAGAATCTCCAACAACAGAAGAGAGCGATAGCTTAAGGTACTACTACCGTGCAGCGGAGTGCAGATTAAGCTTGCCTGCCAGTGCTGCTCATGTTAAGGTGCAGGATGTGCAAGGTCATCGCAGCGGTGAAGAAGCCGGATATCTAGTGAGAGCCGGTAGGATTGCCGCCTGGTGCATCTCCGGTAAGGCTCAGCCTTGGATCCTGCCCAGATAATGTACTGGTGTCCATGACATACCCGCTGCAGGGCTTCCAGTCTTGCGGACCTTCACCGCTGCGATGACCTTGCACATCCTGCACCTTAACATGAGCAGCACTGGGCTCTCACTAGATATCGGTCTGGCGGGTGATTTGGCGCCTGCGTGGTTGATATGCCACGCTGGCAGTCAACACCGGCGAACCCATTTTACCCGGTTTTTTTCAACCGCCAAATCATCTCTGCCAGCGTCATCAACGCCGCCGCGTCTGCTTTAATGGCTCCCTGCACCTTTCCGCTACCACAACCGGACCTACCACAGCCGGACCCGTTTCACCTTCGACTCCGAGGTGATGTAGAGCAAGCAAGAAGCGTTGATGCAATTCAGGGGACCAACATCTTCGAGCTTTGCGTGGTTGTTGGCCTAAGCCATTACAAGATCTCAGTCCTGCAGCTCCGGCCGAAGTAGGGGGCGATTGGCTCTTGGGGTGACGGTGCTTCCTTCAAGTTCCATGAGGAGGTGAATAATGTGAGTCTTTGTTTCTGTTTTGCTATGCTATATTGCTGCTGCGCCATTTGATGCTCGATGATGATAACGAAGATGAGGATTGCTATGGGCAATATGCATATGCATATGCAGTTCACCTTTCGTGTGCTATGTAAGCTCATACTAAGCTTGGATCAAAGCGAGATCGAGCAAAAGCAACAGTGTTTCAAGCTGTACGAAGCTGGCGTTCTCAGTCTGCCTATCAAGTTTCCTGGCACCATTTACAGCAAAGCTTTGTAGGCGAGAATAGTAAATTTCCACATACCAATTAATCAACAGCATAAGTAAAACTAGAGCTCATTAAAGATGTTGGAAGAGAGCTTACATTCTTGTATTGAAGTCATTGCATCCCTTTGGTTCACTATCATGTATTGCACAGCCGGACCGCTCAATTTGCCCGCCAGTTCCTCGTCGTTGACCATCTCCTGGATGTGAAAGGCGCCAAATCAGCAGCAATGTGGTGATCTCAAGCTGGTGCGTTTATAAATATTTGCTTGTTTAAGTTCAAGTTTAAGTTCCCAATCAGTCCTAGAGGCATCAACTGTGTTTTTGAGAGCATAATGCATATAACTTTATTTATGCTCTGCGCTTGTCCATTTGCATATGGATAGTATGGAAAAACTTATGATAGACAACCATAAATTCTTCTACGAGAAGTTCTCCACCACTTCATTGAACAAATGACTACTCATCACTAATCAAGATTAGGAAACTTTGATGATGAGCATAGATTAAGCAAGAATTATTGATTAGCATGGTTCTTTTTCTCTTTTTCTCCCACTCTTCCTTACTTAATTGTTGTATCTTTGCACTACCTCAGGTTCAGCAGGTTCAGGTTTTTTAAAGGGTTAATCATGTCTCTCCAAAACTGAAGCTTAGAGAATGCCATGAGTTCTCAAATGCCCCCCATCGGTGTCTTTGATTCGACAGCATTGTGTTGGGTGCACTCATATGACAATCGTTCAAAATACAAATTTGTACGCGAAGCTAACATCCCTTGGAACCGTGTTGCCGATTTTGTAAAAGGAGAAGCAAACAATGCAAACTTTCCGACTTCTTGCAAAAAATATAGCCACCATCACCGAGATGCCTCCAATCTTACAAAGATTGCACATGAATCATGGATTGAGAAGATAGTGTAAGTGTGTATTTGTTTTAGTTTGTCTAATCCATGAATTAATCATCACACACACACATACAATTAAATGTTTATCGTTACTTCTTTGTTTTGTTTAGCTTTTGGTGTGGTTTTGGTCCTGCTAGCACTAAAGCACCAATGCAATCTAACATTGCGGATGGCAAAGATGTCGAAATTACCCAGCTCAATGAATGCAAGGACACTAGTAGCGAAGATGATGTTGAGGTGGAGGAGCGTAGTGAAATAAAAGAGTTGCCACAGCCAACTGCAAAGAAGCCATGTAAGAAAAGGCGCCCTCCCATCATAAAGGGCAAGCGAAAGCGTGGATGCAAATGTCATTTTAGTGTCAAGAGGCTCGCACAAGATCCATGGGTGGCCATAATCTCTTATATACATCCATACCACACAAATGCAAATGATGAGGTTTGTCATGGTATAAGATTTGTTGATCCCTCTTTGAAGTTCTCTCCGTGGATCTCAATGCAAAAGAAACTATGGGTTTCAAGCATGCTATATCGTGGTTTCTCTCCACATCAAGTGTTGGAAATGCATGTCCAAGCATTGCATTCAAGCTAAAGTCATGAACCTACAATTACTATGGTTAGGGATGACTTTTTGTCTATTCGTGACATCATGAATATATCTAGCAAGCTGGCTATTGATCAGTATCAGCTACACACAGATGATGCGGAAAGCACCAAGAGATGGTGTCATGAGAATCAATCAAGCACCTTTATCTACCAGGAGCAAGATGTGGAACATTCCAAGGAATTTATCCTTGGAATACAATCACCATGGCAAAGGGAGATGTGCAAGAAGTTCGGAAATGGGAACCTTATTGCGATGGATGTCACCTTTGGCACAAACAAATATAAGGTATGTGGTGTAATGAATTATCATTTTTACTCTTGTTCACATTCTCTTAAGTTATAATAAATGTTCATTTTTTACTTCTTGTTCACATTCTCACTTTCCTTTAAAACACATGAACAGTTTCATTTGTATACAATCCTTGTTTTTGATGGTCATCGCAATGGTGTGCCCATTGCTTGGGTGCTTACATCTTCAGCTACATTTGAGTGTACTTGCACTTGGTTAAGCAAGTTTAGAGATAATATGCTTGACTTTCATAAATCATGGGAGCCCGGAGCCTTTATGGTTGATGATGCCGAAACGGAGATTAATGCGCTCAGGTTAGGACCATATGTTCATATGTGTTGAGTGCAAACTAATGAGAATCGTGTGTTTGAGTTCTATGTGACGTGTCCTTTCTATTTTTCGTAGGGTGGTGTTCAATCAACCCATTTTTCTATGCTTGTGGCATGTCAAACGTTGTTGGCTCCGACACCTTATTAAGAAGGTGAAGGAATGGTCAAAAAGAGCTTTTATGTTTTGGTCTTTGGGAAATATCATGAACATGCAAGGGTCAGCAAATTCTACAGACGATATAATCAAAGAGGATGCAAAGGCTATGATCTCTACCTTCTACTCCAACTTTAGAGATGAGGGGAGTTTTATTGAGTATTTCAAAACCTATTGGGAGGCTAAACTAGGTAAGGTTGAATTTTAAACTTTATACATACTCTTCTTATAGGTAAAATAATACACACTTGCTCTCCTTTTTGTTCGTGCTTCATTTCTTGCTCTTCTAACTTCATTTGTTTTATGTGCAGAAATGTGGGTGCGTGCTTCCCGATTGCTTCCACATTCAGGACAAGACACTAATGGAGCAATAGAATCATATCATGGGCAGCTCAAATATAAGTTTTTGGGCTCTTCCAAAAGGATGAGTTCGAGGCGGGTGGATTGGCTCTTATACAAGTTAACATCATCATGCTTGCCATATTATTGGTATGTTCAGCAGTTGAAGGACAATGGTTTTATGAGAAACAACGCCATTGAAAGAGTAGTGGAGAATTCTTATGAGCGGGCACTTCAAATACCAGATGCTAATGTCTCATTCCAGGTTGGTGGTGTTGCTATAGTGGAGAGCATGCACACAAAAGCTTCATTTTACACAGTCTATAATTCCGATTGCCAATGGGCATGTTGTACATGTGCATGGGCAGAGCTTGGAAATATTTGTAAGCACCAAATTAAGGTGATGTTGTTGCGGGGTGCTTCACATGCTTCACTTATGGAGCAATGCCAACATATGTATGAAGCATGGGGAGATGCTTCTAGGTCTACTTTCGATCTTCACTCACATGTTTCTAGTATTGATGTGCTTGAACCAAATGGTGATGATGTTGCCGCATTAGGGGGGGACAATGTATGTAGTGAAGTACTTGAGCAATCGGGAAATGTGAAGACACTTCAATGCTTGTGGCAAGAGTTGTCTTGTTTTGTAGGACACGACCAGGCTTTGATTGAGGAGGCTTGCAATGGATTGAGGAGAACATTGGGCCATGTGAAGACAATGAAGGCAAGAATGGATGAGCGAACAGAAACAAAAGCTAATTTTCAAGTCTTGGAAGATGGATTCGGGAACTCCTTGAAGCGAGCAAAACCATTCTTTGAGAAGGGCAACAAGAAGAAATCAACATCATCAAAGAGTCACCCATTGGCTCACCCCTTCAAGACCCCTGCTAAGAAAACCAAAGTGTCAATGCAAAAAAGGCTTGACGAGAAAGCTTCAAAGTAGCCTTTTGAATTTATGTAATGAACTCTTCAAAGCTTCAAATGTAGACATGTTTATTGTGGAGTCTTTCTTTCCATGGCTTTCCTTGTCTATGAAGTGAGGCGGCTTTAGTCTTATCATGTAGCCATGCCATTGTGGTGTGTGCCTTCTCATGTTAGTGGTCACGTTGACAATTTATAATATTTAGCTTCCCATGTGCTGTAAGTATAACTTTCTCTGATGGCAACATATATACTTATCTTTTGTTCTTTCTCCTAGCATTTTGCAACCTAAGATTCTTAAGCTTCTATTCGAGAAGTACCATTGAGTTGTGTAAAGTTTTATAGTACCCATTGCTAGGCTTTCTTTTGAGTTCACCTCCATAGTTAACCTTTTATCTTATAGGATAGATTGCATTCTACAAATATCTTTGTTCTTCTTGACATTATGATACAGTAATTTCTTATAAAATAGTAACTTCTTATAAATTTTTATAATATAGTAACTTCTTATAAAATTTTATAGTACACATTGCTAGGCTTTCTTTTTAGTTCACCTTCATAGTTAACCTTTTTTCTTATATGATAGATTGCATTGTAAAAATAGCTTTGTTCTTCTTGACATTATGATATAGTTTTCTGGCATCGTACCTTCTTATAAAATAAGAAAATTTACATGTTTTTCACTTAAAATTAGCTTAAGGAATTTCTTAAATAGCATTTTGTTGAAGGGCTATTAAGTTAGAATATAATCCCACCCCTTGTCTATAAAGGGGCTAGATTTAAAAACATTTTTAGCATTTTTAGTAGCATGCTCCAATATAGTTTTATCTCTCATGTACATGTATACATATATACATGCCCATTCTACTGCAAATAGATACAAAACGCCTCCCCTATTAGATTTATTTTTGAAAACTTGTTTACTTAGTAATTTCCAAACATGTTGCCACACAAAAAGGTTCAACTAATGAGAGCACACATATCCACATGGTATATTCATCACTAGATTACAAAGGTAAGGTTACACATGTGTGAAAGCTCCAACATGGATACATATGAAATGAGATTGGTTCGACTATCAAAGGTTTCAAAATTGGCAAGGTAAGGTGTTATCATCTCATTATATATATATATATGTATATATGTATATATGTCCATCGATCCATGTGACTCTCTTCTTCTTTTTTGCCTTTAAATTCAATGTATGGTCCCATGTCATGGGTGGTGTTGAATGAGGATGAGATCTTGTGCCCTATCATAGTTCCCTTTTTAATCTGCATTCCATGCTTTCATGATGTTAATTGACAAAGGAATATATTATATTTTATTCTACTCTCTATTACGAAGGCATTGTAGACTTTACAAGGTAAAGAACTAAAACAATCTTGTTTTTGGTCTTCATGGAGACGCGAATCCCATAAGATCAAGAGTTGTGTACATTGGTAACAACAAGCAAATAACATTGTGCCCCATACATTGAGATTTTCGTTTGATTGGGCCCTCAAAGTTGACTAAGCAGAACCATATAGTTGTTACAAAGCAAGCAATATAATATATTGTAGTAGGGATCATCATCATCATGAGATTGATGCTGAGCCGGTGATCGACCATGCTTCGCCCCCTACTTCGGCCGGAGCTGCAGGACTGAGATCTTGTAATGGCTTAGGCCAACAACCACGCAAAGCTCGAAGATGTTGGTCCCCTGAATTGCATCAACGCTTCTTGCTTGCTCTGCATCACCTCGAAGTCGAAGGTGAAACGGGTCCGGCTGTGGTAGGTCCGGCTGTGGTAGCGGAAAGGTGCAGGGAGCCATTAAAGCAGGCGCGGCGGCGTTGATGACGCTGGCAGAGATGATTTGGCGGTTAAAAAAAACCGGGTAAAATGGGTTCGCCGGTGTTGACTGCCAGCGTGGCATATCAGCCACGCAGGCGCCAAATCACCCGCCAGACCGATATCTAGTGAGAGCCCTACCCTACCTACCAGTACTGTCAAGCAAATCCCGTGCATTCACTTCGTGGTGAATGCCTTCACAACAATCGATGAATTCTCCTTGCACTTGAAGCTCAACATAGAAACCCTCTCTGTGGGCGTTTTGAAGAGAGAGTTTCTAAAAACAGATACATGCTTAGGCTTCTATCCTGACTGGATTCGCCTCTCCGTGGAGCCTTGCTGGCAGGACATCATGTCGGTGGCCATCTTTGAGAACATGCAAACAATGGGCAGTAGTGGTGGTGAAAAGACCACCGAAAACACTGAGATCGGAATGGGCATAGGGTTCGGGCCTGCAAGTGTCTCTGCCAGGAGGTCATGGGCGATGGAGAAGACAGCTGGATCAGAGGATAAGGAGCTAGATCACATTGACTACGAAACAGAAGAGGGGGGAGTAGCAGCGTTGAGTGGAGGATTTGCAGGTGGCAAGGTGGCAAGCTTTACAAGAGGGATAGGCCGCTGTCTCCCTCAATTATCAGCTCCAAGAAGCTACCCAAGCTCCCCTTTACAGGAACCGGCCCGCTCTTGCAGCGTATTCTCCCGGCTATGAGTTGGCGCTTGCCACTCAGCGCGAGGCATCGCGAGCTCTCCTTCAAGCTCCGCCTGCTCTTCCACATGCAGCTCATCTCCTTGACGAGCAGGGGCCCATTCCTCAAATCGCCTAAACACACAAAGATCCCCCTTGATCAGGAGTTCACGTTCTCGGTCCAATTGCCTCAAGCACTTCGAGCCCCCGATGCCCAACCCCGGTAAGTGGGTGGTTTTCTAGCAGTACACTTACACTATGCATATATTAAAGGCTGCCCTAATGTTCTTTTGTTTTGAGGAGAGCATATGAGATAAAATATGTAGTTGGATGAATGAAGAAAGAGTACTCTAGAGTCTTCCTAAAATATATAGTTGGATGAACGAAGACCGAATACCGAATACTGTGGAGTTTGCTTGGTTTTGAAATTATCATATGTACATGGGTAACTTTTAACAGATGAATGAATGCTTGCAGGGTATACTATAAGTAAACCCTCTGTATCAGGTGCGTTCAATGCTTATTTTAGAAATCCCTTATCTGTGATTTTTTCATGAATAAAACATACCCTTTTTTTATTCAACCTGTGAATACTCTTTTTAAATGGTACCCTTTTATATATAAAAAATGTGAAAAAATAGATTTTAAAAATTCATTCTCTCGAACCCATGTGCTACACTTACATTTTATGAGTGCCCCCCAGAAAGGATGGCCATGAGAAAAAAGCATACACTTTTTTTTTTAACTATTTTTGGTCTTCTTGCTTCCTAGTAAATGTATGGAAGATTGTGCCCCCTTGACTGACAATCTAGATGTACTTTGTTTAAATTTTTCATTTTTAGGGGGATTAAAAGGTTGTACCCCTTGATGCGAGCATGGTTTTCCTTGAGTGACAATCCAAATGTACTTTGGTTAAATTTTTTCATTTTTTGGGCGATTATAAAGAGATAAGCTTTTATCTTTGATTCATTACTATACTATACCAAAGGACGTTCGTTCTATGGGAACCATTTTTAAAATCAAAAGACTCCACATTAACATGTGAAGTTATATGGAAACCATTTTCACAATCAAAGTCTCCACATTAGCATGTGACTTTCGTTGCCCATACTATCCCAGCATTGTGGATTTGTCCTTTGGGCTGATCTTTTTTTAGTTTCTTGTTCTTTTTATATTCCATTCAAAATCATTAGATGTCACGTAGGCTGTAATGCTTGTGGTGACCGACGGCAGACCGGATGGCCATGTCCGGGGTTCAGTGGGAGAGGACGCCCATGCGGAGTCATGGGCGGCCAGGCTAGTGTGGATGGCAGGCCACACACTATATAGCCTGGGGGATGAGGGGCAATCCTCATTCTTCCTCTATGGCTGGGTGGTGAGCCAGAGCTGGGTGGTGAGCCAGAGGCCGTCCCCTCTTGTGGTAATGTCCGTAGCGGCGTTACGGATTTGTAACACTGGTAGCGGCGTTACCACAAGAGGAGACGGCCTCTGGCTCACCACCCAGCCATAGAGAAAGAATGAGGATTGCCCCTCATCCCCCAGGCTATATAGTGTGTGGCCTGCCGTCCACACTAGCCTGGCCGCCCATGACTCTGCATGGGCGTCCTCTCCCACTGAACCCCGGACATGGCCATCCGGTCTGCCGTCGGTCACCACAGGCATTACAGCCTACGTGACATTACCCCCCCTTAAGAAGAGTTTTCGTCCTCGTGTCACGTAGGCTGTAATGCCTGTGGTGACCGACGGCAGACCGGATGGCCATGTCCGGGGTGCAGTGGGAGAGGACGCCCATGCGGAGTCATGGGCAGCCAGGCTAGTGTGGACGGTAGGCCACACACTATATAGCCTGGGGGATGAGGGGCAATCCTCGTTCTTCCTCTATGGCTGGGTGGTGAGCGAGAGGCCGTCCCCTCTTGTGGTAACGCCCGTAGCGGCGTTACGGATTTGTAACATTAGATTGCCAAAAGTCGCTTCCAATGTTTTATGTTTCTTATGCGAAACTTAAAGCTTTTGAGATTGAATTCTCCTCCTTAGTTTGTCCTAAAATATTGCTTTATTTTAGTTCCCCCCTCATAGTTTTGACGGTTTCGACCGCTACTCGAAATTCCTTGAACTTCTCAAAAGCTTGACACTTCTGGTTGAAAAAAATACACAAGAATCCTTCTACTTGCAATATCAATCAAAGTGAACACCTCAATGAAATTGTACTCATCCTTCCATCAGAAAGAGTTGCATGTTTGATGTGAAGACTATCCTTGACCCTAAAATTGAATTCCTTGTGAATGTGTCTTGCGCTGTCCCTTACCCATCATGCAAGCTTCCTATACATCTAGATTGTTAAAATTTGATGGCAAATGCTTAGCTAGTATACCAAGTTTCTACAACTCTGAAAGCGCGTATATACTTAGATACCCATATATCTTATGTGATAAGGAGATATACTTATATGCAGGTGGACCATATCTCTTATTTCTCATTTTTTGGTTAATTTTATGAAGACAACATTACTTAGTACATATATGGAAGTTTTGTTTTAGCCATTTTTGCAATTAAAGTCTCCACATTAGCACGTGAATTTTATTGCCCAAACTATCCCAACTTCTTGCATGTGAGTTTTCTCAGCAGTATGAAGGTCAACTTTGTCATTTGGACTGTTCTTGAATTTCTTGTTCTTTTGGTATTCCATTCAAAGTTATTAGCTGGGTAGATGACAAAGACCCCTTCCAATATTTTGTGTTTTTTATGCAAAGGTTACTTAAAGCTTTTGAGATTAAAATATAAGTTCGCCACTTCAAAAAGTAGAAAGATAAAATCTCCCTAGGATCAGAAACAAAGAAATGGTAGTAGGTTAGAACGAAAAAGGTCTGAAGTTAAACCTATTTTCTGATTGTTCTTGAAAGAGTGGCACATGGTTGAGTTAGTATCTTGGTTCTAGCCAGAGATGGGGATCCCAACATGAAGTGATGTACCACGTGGTGGAAAGCAGTATTGGGTTCACCACCACCACTCTGCATGCTAGGGATATCCTTGCCGAGCTCAAATATAAAAGCTTCTTCCAAATACTCAAAAGAAGCGAAGTAAGTTGCTCAGGGAAATCGGATTTGAATCATAAATAAAAGGACTTAACAATATTTTTTCGTATTATAGGAGCATGGATCGAGGTCGTCGTGGTAGAAATGATAACCCCCGACTCAATGAGGAAGAGCTCAACTTGGATGTTCGTAAAACTCTTCATAGTTTGCAGCCTGGACCTTTCAAGGGTGAAGGGGAAAACTTGGGTGAGGCTGTGGAGAAGTGGATCGAAGCAATGGAAGAGTACTTTGATGTCATCGGGTATAATGAGAAGAGCAGAATGGCTCTTCCAAGACTGAAGATAGTAGAAATAGCTAGAGTGGCATGGAGAAACCACTGCGAGACAAACCGTCTGGATTAGAATACCCAGACATGAAAAGATCTCAAAATTTACCTTAGGACGAGGTTCTGTCCTCCCGGCTTTTTGGAAACAAAGATGAACAAATTCTTAGAGCTAACCCAGGGAGGGGAGCAGAACTATTGAAGTATATCACCAAGCGTTCACTCTCCTCCTCAATTACTCATTCACCACCGCTGAGTGAAGAACAGCAGATGGCCAGCTTCATTTGCGGACTAAACGAACCTTTGAATATTTTGGTGAAGAACGCCAAGCTAGTTTCCATGGCCGAAGCAGTGCGGATGGTGAAGGATTTCTCCAAGACCTTTCATGTCAAGGTCCCACCAAAGCTAGCACCATCACCTTTCAAAAGGTTTTTAGTTCCACAAGGTGATTCCAACCTTCCACCGCCTAAGAGATATCAAGGTCAATCCCAGGATAGGGGAAGTTCCAGAATGGAAGAAATGTCCTTTTCCCGAGACTCAATCCCCTGGAATTCAACTACAGAAGTTCCACCCTTGAATAAGGGAGTGAAATGCTATAACTATCAAGAATTTGGACATCATAGTATGGATTGTCCAACTCCTTTTGGATCAAGGTTTTCAGGGGCAGGAAAATCAGGGATCAAGATTCGAGACTCCAGCTCCTTCCTTCTAGAGTAATCAGGTTTCTATCCACCAAATTCTGGGAATCCCTGAGGTAGATCCTCTAACCAACCCACAGTTTCAAACTAAAGTAATGCAAGACCTCTGCCTTAGAATAGGGGAAGTCAAAGAGAATTGTTCCCAAACCGACCGTCCACTTCCAAGGCAGTAACGCTGGAAGTGATTGAAGAAGAAGAAGAAGATGAAAGAGATCATACTCTACCTGCTGGGGAGATGAGGACATCTCGCATTTTTTTAAGTGGGTTAGGATGTAAGATTCCTCCCCCAACCCTTCAAGATGTCCAGTTTCTCCCCCTATAATCAACCCCCCTTTTCAGAATAATAACAGATCTTGTTTCTACCTATTTTGACTTAGAGAGAGAGAAAATGTTCTAGAGAGAGGTTATTTAATTTTTAGATATTTTTGGATGGAAAAATATCTCTTCTTATTAAAATAAAGTTCCCCAAAACAGAAGTTCAAAAAGAATTTCAGAAGATGCATTAGAAATAAATTATAATCTGTTCAAAAGGCCTTAGCCTAAGGATCCAGATTTTCTGAAAATTTTAGATTAAGGTTCTGAGGGACCATATAGATTAATCCAAATGTAGGGAGGAGATAAATTGAAAAAATAAAGAAAATCCTCCCAAAAATGAGTAAATACTCTTATGAGATAAAGAGTTGACTAAGGACAAGGTTATTAAAAAGAAGAGATATTTAGAGAAAATGATGCATTTTTGACACCTCAGTGTGGGGGAATTCCCCTCATGAAGGAGGTGCCTATTTCACATGTGTGGTGGAGTTTTAAACTCTCAAATAATGAGTTATTTCATCTCTCTTCTCTCTTATTTCAACTAGAACCAAAAAGTAAGCTAAAGTGACCTAAAAATGGTCAAAAAGTGACCAAACTGATCTGGAAAATTCTAAAATCAGCTTGCGGTTAGAGGCTCACTTTTTCCTATAAATAGAAGCTTCCCCCTTTGTAAAAGTTTAATAGTGTTTTATGCACTGTTACTCTACTCCTCCCCTAGAGCCAAAAACATTGAATTCATTGATAATTCACTTGTTTTTTACTATTTCCTCTACAAAGAATAGGTGGCCACTCTTGATCCAAGCAAGAGTAGAACCCTCAATCCATCAAGCCAAAGGATAGCTCACAAAACTCCATGTAAGTTAGAAATTCTACTTTTTTCTAATTCTATTCTATGGTTTATGATTTCTTGCTTCTTTTAAATTAAAATTGGATGTTATGCCTTGATAGAAAGGCTTCCCCCTTCTCTTCATTGAATTCAGTCCTTCTTTATCCAAGATGTATAATCAATTAAATAGAGTTAAGCTTTTTGCATTGTTCGCTCTTAAAAAAATGAGAATTGATTAGATTAGAGAACTAAATTCATCTTGGGTTAAATTCTAAGTAGAATTAGAATGCAAAAATTAAAAAATGGTCAGCCATACAAAGGAGGTTATGAAAAAATTTTCTTAAATTTTGTAGAAATAAGTTTTATCTTCATGTTATTCAAAAAGAGTAATGCCATTTGTTTGTGTATTCTAAAAGTGTTATTTTCATTCTATGCATAGAGAAATGCATATTGGATATTTTTTATTTATCAAAGTGTAATTTTCATTAGATTCAAATTCTATGCATAGAAAGATGCATATTGGATATTTTTTTTATTATAAAAGTGTGATTTTCATGAGATTTAAATTCTATGCATAGAGAGATGCATATTGGATATTTTTTTATTATAAAAGTGTGATTTTCATTAGATTTAAATTCTATGCATAGAAAGATGCATAAAGGAATCCATTTTTATTTCAAAAGAGTTATTCTCATTTTATGCATAGAAAGATGCATAAAGGAATTCATTTTTATTTCAAAAGAGTTATTCTCATTAATTTTGATTTCATGCATAGAAAGATGCATAAAGGAATCCATTTTTATTTCAAAAGAGTTATTCTCATTTTATGCATAGAAAGATGCATAAAGGATTTCATTTTTATTTCAAAAGAGTTATTCTCATTAATTTTAATTTTATGCATAGAAAGATGCATAAAGGATTTCATTTTTATTTCAAAAGAGTTATTCTCATTAATTTTAATTTTATGCATAGAAAGATGCATAAGGAATCATTTTTATTTCAAAAGAGTTATTCTCATTAATTTTGATTTTATGCATAGAAAGATGCATAAAGGAATTCATTTTTATTTCAAAAGAGTTATTCTCATTAATTTTGATTTTATGCATAGAAAGATGCATAAAGGAATTCATTTTTTATTTCAAAAGAGTTATTCTCATTAATTTTGATTTTATGCATAGAAAGATGCATAAAGGAATTCGTTTTTTATTTCAAAAGAGTTATTCTCATTAATTTTTATTTTATGCATAGAAAGATGCATAAAGGAATTTATTTTTAATTGGAAAGGATGTCTTCTCTCGATCTTCCAGTGCCATTTGGACCTCATTGTAGCATTCGGGCATGGATCTGGTTGATTGACCTTGGTGGTCCTCAACGGATGAGTCCATGGCTCTTTTATATGGATCCGTTGGTTGACCTTGCTGATCGTCAACGGGGATTCCATTTTGATATCTGAATATATTGCCAGTTACTATGGGCTAGGAACTATCGAAAAGGCCCCTGTGTGGACAGGTGGTGATTCTAGTTGCCAATGATGCCATAGGTACATCGATGAAGGAATGATTGGAAAAAAGGTTTTAACTGGAGATTTTGAGGATTATGATCAGTGACACGATGGTTTCATTAAATGATTGTTTTGAAAGATAGCTGATTCTGTGAAAAAGGAAATTTCATATTGGGTGTGTAAGTGGTGTGACTAGCTTTAAGTTTGCATGAATATCCGGCTAGGGGGCTTGGGAACTCTTTTCCCTGGGACAAAACCTAACCAAATTCCTATTTGGATCCCATCACTACAGTGGTTGGTGGGTGTGAGGTGAAAAAAAGAAAGAAAACCCTTGCCTAAGAGATGGCCACACAATGGTTTCATTTCACACCATTTCTCTTATGACCTTGGCCCCATAATCTTTTATTTCCCATACTCCACATACTTCTATTACAATCCACGATGCTCGCTCATGCTTGGGGACGCATACACAACCAAGCCACCACGCGAACAGCTGAAACCATCTCCATCGAACCATGCTCCAGACAGGCCTGCACGATCCTTAAAACAAATCCATCCACACTGAACACCTAGCAACGCCCTCAGAAACCAAGATCTTCACAACTGCCATGCACACGTATGTACATGAGCCCAAAACATCTCTCAGAAAAATGCCTGACATACTTTGCCAACCCCCCAGCCTGCTAGAGCATTCATGCTCAGTAGCAAAAGACATAAGGTTCAGTAGCTATCCACCAGAATCAAAAGGAAACAACAACTTACCATCCCATTCCCCAGCATCCGTAAAACACAATGGCTACATCACTGCATACCAAACATCAACCATTTGCAGAAAAGCATTCACCGACTCTGACCACGCAGCATCATCTTCAAGCCTTTGCTCTTCACCCACAACCAACCTCCCCGTCTTCAAAATCTGTGGCATTGCAGCATTTAGCATCCCATTCATCAACAGTGAAGGCCAGGCTCCCACATTTTGACCTTTATGCACACAAAAATCCAGATCCTCTCCAACAGCAGTGTCTACAAGCACTTCCAGCTCTTGTGCTTCAGGCATCTCCTTACAACCATACAGCTCAACTGGTTCAGAATCTTTGTCATCCATGCACTTTGCCTTTAGCATCTCAGCAACCCGCAAAGAAGCCTTTGTTACACTCTCCACCATACCTGGATCCATCTCTATCTCTGGCTCCTGCTCATCAAGGCTAGCAACTTCCCATACATCATCCTCAAGCACAATACTCACATCACAATGCTCTTCATCAGTCAAATCTACATGCATACCTTCTTCAGTGTTGCCAACCCCCCTGGTATCATGGTCCAAAGACTCCTCAGCACATAATGCATCCAATGGAAAAGCATCCATTCCATTCATTGCAGGTACCATACCATCATCCAGCTGTCCTAGAAAATCCATAATGATAGGATCTTCCTCCACACTCTCCACATCCGCATCACAAGCCATCTTCACTTCACCACAAGTCTCTACCCCATCCTCCTCCCTCGTAGAATCTGGCAAAGAATCATCCTCTAAGCATCCTGTATCCAGCTCCTCTTCTTTCTTATCATCAGCCAATCCCAAGGCATCATCCCCTTTGCTTCCCTGTGCATGCATGTCATCCAAATCCCTGTCATGTACAGCCACCACGACGTCCAAATCCAAAGAAGAATCCACTGGCAACTTCTCATCTTCACTTTGCTCCTTCACCATTTCTTCTAATGCTTAAGAGATGGCCACACAATGGTTTCATTTCACACCATTTCTCTTATGACCTTGGCCCCATAATCTTTTATTTCCCATACTCCACATACTTCTATTACAATCCACGATGCCCGCTCATGCTTGGGGACGCATACACAACTAAGCCGCCGCGCGAACAGCTGAAACCATCTCCATCGAACCATGCTCCAGACAGGCCTGCACGAGCCTTAAAACAAATCCATCCACACTGAACACCTGGCAACGCCCTCAGAAACCAAGCTCTTCACAACTGCCATGCACACGTATGTACACGAGCCCAAAACATCTCTTAGAAAAACGCCTGACAGTGGGCGGTTGGCTAACCCATGGTACTGGATGGGGTTAGGCTGGACTGATAGATCGCTAAAATGAGACTAAATTTCTGTTGGTATGATAGATGAAGTAAATCCTGGATAAAAATTGTTCTATGGAAAAGAATCAACGGCTGTGCCTCTCAATGAGGAAAAAAGCGTTGGTCTCTATGATCCAAGTGTAATCTTTCCCTTGATTTGGCTATAGGACTTACGGGCTTGGTCAGATCAGCTCAGTAAGGCTTTTGACTACGTTAGAGAAAAGTTATCTTGGAGGAATCGCCTGTGCTTTTTGGGTAAGGGAAGTTTTTTCGAGTTCGGTTTCGAAAGAACCGATGGATTAGTCTCTTGTCCGGATATCCGTGGGGGAAAGGCCCCGAGTGTGGGACCCTGGCCCGCACAAGAAGTGCTACTTCCGTTGCTAGCACCCCTCAATTCGTTGCGCGGTGGGGCGGCGGAGGCAGGGATCTCACAACTTTGTTTAGAATAGACCTTTTGGGGTAGACCTTAGGCAGATTATTTTTCAAGTTATATGTATGGATTTTTGATATTTTTGGAAGTTGGTTAGCTTTGGGATCTTGGAAGGTAGAGAGTCATGGGAAGTCTATATAGTTGGATCCGTTTTGTTCAGTGGTACAGGAATATGGTTCTTGGCGGATTTTGTAATGACAATACAGTTGACAGTACAGTTGATAGATTTTTTGCTTCATCTCTTCTAGTCACTTCATTCTGTATTGTGTTTTGAGAGTGGTGCAAGTGCAACAGTGTTGTGTGAGACATGTGTGTAGAGTTGTAGTGAATTTTGGAGTAAGATGAAACTGTGTTGGTTTGTCAGAGTGAGTGTCATTGTGAAATGTCATACCTAGGAATGGAGAAAAAAAACTGCTCTGCTCAGGCAACAATAAACATTGGCGATCACGGTGCTTATGATGGGTGTTCATGGACGAGTTTGCTCTCTTCTGTGAGAAGGACGGGTGCCAAGAAGATGCTGAGCAGCAGTAAGAGTGACAGTTGTGCAGAGGTGGTTATGGTTTCTTGGGAGCTTGATGCTAAATGGTAGTTCGTGCTGGAGAATACCATTCCTTCATTCGTATTTCACAAAGTGGGCACCGAGGCGGCAAGGTTTGCAGCAAGCAGAAGATGATTGGAATCAAGAACGAGATGACAAAATTGGAGTCAGAGGGTCGACAAATCTGACTTGCAGACAGAAGTCAGAATTTGTAGTCAGTTCTGCAGTCAAAATTCAAAAACAATATCTAAATTACAGATGACATTTGATTTGCAGACTAAATCTGCTTTGCAGCCAGAAGGTAACTTTTTATGGTAATTTTTTCAAGGAGAAATCATAATATTATCAATTTAAAATATTTCAATCAATTTTAAGCAGCCAATTAAATGAACTTTGCGGATCCCGGTACAGCATCCGTGGCTCTTCGTTTAACAAATTTAATGGGTCTCGGATTGGTGTGGTGCATCTTTCTTGAGGGTTGAATATGATTGTTGTGTTTTAATTATGTGAGTGTGTCATGGGAGGTAAGAAGAAGAAGAAAAAATGTGAGGTTTGCATGAGTTGGAAGCATGAGGTAGAGGATTCTCCGTGTGCAATTGATGACTGCTTAAAGGGAGATGCATGTAGGAAATGGTGTATGGTTGACCTATGCACAAACTTTCATAAAATTATCCATAAAGTGTATACAACATCAGCTTGTTGGGAGGAAATGAAGAATGCATTGGGAAGGTTAGATGACTTTGAGGATGTCTTGGAGAGTGCATATGAATGGTTAGCTGATCACAAAGGAGATCGATGAAAGTCATGTTCCAGTAGGAAAAGCATTGGGAAGTTACAAAAAGCATGTGAGAAGTTGAGAGATGCATAATGAGTTTGAAGGGGAGTCAAGTGATGATGATGACATTTGGATTGGCATGTAGTTTGAAAGTCATCAAGTGGGAGTACCAAAGATGGTGGAGAAGGAGGTGCAAAAGGAGCTTGGCCAAGAGAGCCTCAAAGAGCCCTTAGATACCCCTAATCTACCACTAGAGTATGCTCATGCAGTGGCTATGGAATTTCTGTCAAAAAACATATCTACACAAGAGAATTTACAGTTGGAAGATGTTGCGGGATCGATACATGAATCCCATAAACAAATTTTGAACTTAGAAACCCAATGTGCTGAACAAACCTTACAGGAGTTTACACATGCTGATTATGATGGTTTGCGAATTCAAGCAAAAAGTCAAACCATTGTGTCTGATGTTGCCGATGATCACGAAAATCAGACTTTTGATTTTGAATGTTTTTGTAAGATTCCTCCCCAGCCTCTCAAAATGTCCAGCATCTTCCCTTGTAATCAATCCCTCTTCAGAAATATAAAAGACTTGTTTCTAACTGTTTTAACCTAGAGAGAGAAAATATTCTAGAGAGAGAATATTCAGATTTTTAATATTTTTGGATAGAAAATTATCTCATCTTATTAAAATAAGTTCCCCTGAAACAGAAATTCAAAAAGAACTTTCCAATGTGCAATTGGAATTAATTGGAAATGGGTATAAAGGACCTTAGCCTAAGGGTCTAGATTTTCAGAAACTTTTGGATTATGGTCCAATTAAGGTTCCTATGGGCCAATACCATCAATCCATGTGTAGGGAGGGGATAAATCCAATATGTAAAAGAAGATACCCAAAAATGAGTAAATGCTCACATAAGATGAAGAGTTGAAAATGTACAAGGTTTATTAGTAAAAAACTATGAGCAATATTAAAAATATGAGATATTTTGGGTATAATGATTCCATTTTGACACATATGTAAGGAAGGGGAGTTCTTTAAAGGAGGTGCATATTTCACATAAGATGAAGAGTTGAAAATGTACAAGGTTTATTAGTAAAAAACTATGAGCAATATTAAAAATATGAGATATTTTGGGTATAATGATTCCATTTTGACACATATGTAAGGAAGGGGAGTTCTTTAAAGGAGGTGCATATTTCACATAAGATGAAGAGTTGAAAATGTACAAGGTTTATTAGTAAAAAACTATGAGCAATATTAAAAATATGAGATATTTTGGGTATAATGATTCCATTTTGACACATATGTAAGGAAGGGGAGTTCTTTAAAGGAGGTGCATATTTCACATAAGATGAAGAGTTGAAAATGTACAAGGTTTATTAGTAAAAAACTATGAACGATATTAAAAATATGAGATATTTTGGGTATAATGATTCCATTTTGACACATATGTAAGGAAGGGGAGTTCTTTAAAGGAGGTGCATATTTCACATGCTTGAATGAGTTTTAAACTCATAAAAATTGAGATATTTCATCTCTCCTCTCTCCTAATTCAAGTCTAGTTACAAAAAGTTAGCTCAACTGACCTAAAAATGGTCAAAAATTGACCAAACTGAGTTGGAAAATTCTAGAATCAGTTTGTTTGGTTAGGAACTCACTTTTTCCTATAAATAGAGGCCTTCTCCTTTGTTGAAACTCAACAATGTTTAATGCATTGTTACTCTACTTCACCTAAGCCAAGAACTGTGAATTCATTAATAATTCACTAGTTTTTGACACTTCCTTCTTTCTTCAATCCCCATTGGTGGCTCCATCAACATACTAAACCAATTGATTGGTTGGGGGCCTCTACCGTGAACAAAGAATCAAGCAATTTGTAAGGTAATTAGTGAATATTGATCTTTTCTATAATTTCTCAATGTTTCTCTCTTCTCAACCCCTCTCAAGCTTGAGAAGCTTAATTGGTATGGTTTTTAAATGCTATTGAAGTTAATTGATGAATAGTAGTGAAGAGTTACATAATTTGATGAATGCTATTGAAGTTAACTGATTAATGATAGTAAAGAATTACATAAATTTTCATTTATGTTTAAATTCTAATGGTTTTTATGTAATTTCTCTCTCACTCAAGAAATGGTCATACTCATGACCCATTATCAATCCAAATGAAGCTTTTCATAAAGCTTTTCCTTAATCCAAGATTAATCTATGCTTGAGACCAAATTAATGGTTTTTTTTCTATGCTTTTAGTTTATGTATTTCATGATTATTTTTTATTCAATCCATTATGGGTTAATGATCCAATTAGGGATCATTCTAATCATTCCCTTAAAGATAAGCTTTATCTTTTAAAATAATTGAGATTTATCAGTCATAGCATCAAAGTTATGGTAAAATTTTGTAAAAATTTACACATAAAATAATTTCATTCAAAGCATGAAAAGAGGACTTCCTACCATATTCTAGGAATTATCATCCTAGATTAATAAAAGAATTTCATTGTAATCATGGAGAAATTGAATTTTTATATTATGCATAAAGGATAAATTTTTATATCAAAAGTGTTACTTTTATCAATTTTTATTTTTATGCATAGAAGTATGCATAAAGGATAAATTTTTATATCAAAAGTGTTATTTTTATCATTTTTATTTTCATGCATAGAAGTGGAATGAAGGGATGTAATGCATGAAAAATATGAGTAATCACCATGTAAACATGATGCCTAAGTGTGTTTAGTCTCTCACCAAGAGAATGGAAATAGCCTTCCACAAGCCAAGAGAGAAGCCATGAGCTCCAAGAAACATAAATTTCCATTTCTAAAAATGATCATCAAAAGTTACAACCATGGTCCAAGTCCCCTCTTTTATACATGGACTTGTCCCATTATTAACCCTATTGAATAAAGTTCCTACTTTATTACAAACCATCCCTTCCCAAAGATTTTGTCCTCAAAATCAATAACATGTACAATCTCAAAGTATGAGACTCTAATGTAATCAATGGGAAGTGGTTAAGAGTTCTCAAGTACATCCAAAGCACATATACAATGAAAATCCGGATGTATACAAGTCCACAAAGCTTCAAGCCCAAAGTGTATGAGTGGGACTGTTATGACAGCCCTTCTAGTCGATGAAGACCCTTGAAAATCCTTCATTTAGACTCCATATATTGGGCTGAAAATGATATGTACACTCAGGCATATGTAGCCCACATCATAATCTTTCATTAGGATACGCCATGAAGCTTGTTGGAGTAGAAAAATAGGCCCAATAGTAGACCTTCCCAAAGCTGTCCAGAAATTACAGCATGTATACTTCTCCTCATATTACCCAATTTGCTTAAGTAAACCATACCACTTGGTCACAGAAAGTCATCCACAAGTAAGCCATGTTGTTGGACATACTCCAATGATTGCCAAGTAGCCTCATCCATGGGTAATTGCTTCCATTTGACAAGGTATTCATCAATATTCCGATTCCTCAACTCTCTTGTCCTCTTGCCAATAACCCTCTCCGGCTCATAAATGATCTCACCTTCTTCATTCATGGGTGGAAGCTCTTCCATCTCTTGAGGCAAAGATCCCATAAACCTCTTAAGGTTAGATACATGAAACACATTATGGATCCTTGTCGACGAAGGCAAATCCAACTTGTAGGCCAAATCACCAACCCTCTTGATAATCAAGTATGGTCCATAATACCTATGAGCCAATTTTGAGTTGGTTACACCTTTGAGAGTGTTATGCCGACTCTTGGGAAGCTTCAATAGCACATAATCATCCTCTTGAAACTCCACATTCCTTCTATGAACATCCGCATTAGCCTTCATGACATCTTGAGCCTTCTTCATATTGTCCTTGCAAAGTTGAAGAAGTTGTCTCATTCTTTCCAACTCTTCTTTTGCCAATGGATTGACCACTTTGTCTTCATGGAAGGCTATCGATGGCACATGTACTTGATATCCATAGAGAGCCTCAAATGGTGACATGCCAATACTCAAATGCTTGCTTGAATTATGGCAAAATTCAGCAAGATAAAGCCACTCATCCCAAGATGTTTGCATGTCATGACAATAATGCCTCAAGTACACCTCAAGCCATTTGTTTGTGCACTCCGTTTGCCCATCCGTTTGAGGGTGATAGGCCGTAGATGGAGTGATTTGAGTACCCAAGCTCTCATATAATGACCTCCAAAAAGTCCCCATGAACTTGGTATCTCGATCACAAACTATGTTGAGTGGCAAGCCATGTATCTTGAATACATGTTCCAAAAATTGCTTGGCAATATGAGATGCTCCATAAGTGGTCTTTGAAGCAATGAAATGGGCTGATTTTGTAAGCCTATCAATCACCACAAATATTTGATCCCATCCATGCTTTGTCTTTGGTAGACCCGTGATGAAGTCCATAGAAATGTGAGTCCATTTACCATCCGAAATAGGTAATGGATGAAGTAAACCACTTGGGAGTTGATGGCTATCCATATTCTTTTGACAAGAAGCACATTCCATCACAAACTTCTTCACATCTCCCCATATACCTTTCCAATAAAAACTCTTGCTCACTTTATCATAGGTTTTGAGTACACCAAGATGGCCCGAAAGTGGTGAAGAATGCATCTCATGAAGCACCTTTGGTATGTAGAATGAGGTAGGAACCAAATACACCTTATCCTTGTACCACAAGAGACCATTGTGAAGCTTGTAATGAGGAAACTCTCCACCATCACCTTGCTGTAATTTGGTATAAATATGGGCAGCACCTTCATTGATGAGGTATTCCTCTTGAATCCCCTTGATCCATTCACTATATACCTCCATGATTGAAGTTGTAGCGCATGCCCACATTCTAGACAATGCATCCGCCACTACATTGTCCTTCCCGGGTGTGTAGGATATCTCAAAATCATATCCTTGAAGTGTGGCCAGCCATCTCTTTTGCTTTGGAGAAAGATTTGGTTGGGAGAGGAAAAATTTCAGCACCCTATGATCACTTCTCACCTTGAAATGAGCACCATAAAGATAGTGATGCCACTTCTTGATGGCATGAAGTATGGCTAGCATCTCTTGCTCATAAACATGAAGCCCCATCTCCTTTTCGGTAAGCTTTCTGCTTTCAAATGCAATGACTCCATGCTCTTGATACAAAACTGCCCCAATTCCTCTACCACTTGCATCCGCCCTCACATAAAATGTCTTTGCAAAATCCGGACATACAAGTATAGGGGCTGAAGTGAGCAACTCCTTGAGCTCATTGAAGCTCTTGTTGGCAATGGAATCCCAAAAGAAAGCCTCCCTCTTGAGCAAGTCGGTAAGAGGTGCCGCAATGGATGCATAATGTTGCATGAATCTTCTATAGAAAGAAGATAATCCCAAAAATCCTCTCAATTGAGTTGTATTGCTTGGTATTGGCCACTCTTTGACACATGCCACTTTCTTAGGATCAGCCCTTATGCCATTCTCACCCACCAAGTGTCCAAGATATTCCATGTGCATTTGCTCTCCTTTGCATAAAGCTTGTGCTTCCTCAACACTTCAAACACTTGCTTCACATGACATAGATGTTCCCCTTTGCTCTTGCTATAGATCAAGATGTCATCGAAGAACACTAGCACAAACTTGAAAAGAAGGGGAGCCAATATCCGATTCATCAATGCTTGAAAAGTGGCCGGAGCATTTGTAAGACCAAAGGGCATCACCATGAAGTGAAACAATCCCTTTCCGTCCTAAATGCTGTCTTCTCTTCATCACCTTCCTTCATCCTTATTTGATGATATCCCGATCTCAAATCAATCTTGGTGAAGAACTTTGCCCCTTTGAGCTCATCAAGAAGATCATCAATGCGAGGTATGGGATACCTATTCTTGATTGTGACCTTGTTCAAGTCACGATAATCAATGCACATGTGAAAGGATCCATCCTTCTTCTTCACCAAGAGAACGGGAGATGCAAATGGAGATTGTGAAGGTTGAATAAGACCCATAGCAAGCAAATCTTGCACTTGCTTAGCCACTTCCTCTCTTTCTACCTTAGACAAACGGTAAGGAGGCTTGTTGACAACCTTTGCATTCGGTTCAAGTACTATGGCATGGTCAATCTCCCTCTTAGATGGTAGACTCTTTGGCACTTGCAAAATATCTTCATACTCCTTAAGAAGAGTTGCCATTTCCTCATCTATGTGCTGTCCACTGCCTTCCATCCCCTCTTGGGTAACATGTAATACATAGATAGTGCCAAAAGCCTTAATCTCTTTCTTGAGTCGCCTTGGAGTGATCAAAGAGAGCTTCTTAGGTGCATTTGCAGCAAGTACCACTTGTTGCCCATGATGTAGAAAGCTCATGAAACCTTGTTGAAGGTTCATGTGAATGTCACCAAGTGAAGCCAACCAATCACACCCCATGATAATGTCGATGGGACCCATATCCAAAACCACCAAATCACCTTCCCAAGTGTATGAAGAGGATAAAACCACTTTTGTAGAAGGGCAAACCAAGCTAGTCTTCTCACTTTCCCCATTTGCCACTTGCACTTGGAACGTTGTAGGTGTCTTCTTTGTGTTGAGTTTTAGAGAGTTGATGGATTTAGAGTTGATGAAGCTATGAGTGCTCCCGGAATCCACAAGAATATGTGCAACCCTCCCATTGATGGTCCCCACCAACCTTAGTGTGCTTGGGTTCTTGCAACCCGCCAACAACTCTTGTGAGATAAAGCATATGCAAGCTGAAATTTCTGCATTGGTAGGCATGTCTCCGTCCACAAGGCTTTCCTTAACTCCACCTCCTGGATCAAACGGAAACTCACCATCCTCCGTGATGAAAGAATGGTCTTCAAGTGACTCCTCATGTGCTTCTTCATTGCAATCCTCCCATTCCTCAATGTCATGAGAGTCATCCTTGTTCTCTTCCTCATCCATGAGGATCATAGTGGCCACAATCTTCTTTGATTTGCACACATGCCCGGGTGACCACCTCTCTTTGCACTTGAAACATAGCCCTTTGCTTCTCAACTCCTCAATCTTTGGATCATCCATTATTTGAGTCTTCTTGAAGGGTTGAAAGGGCTTCTTCTTCATGAAGTCACTACTCTTTTTGGCATCAAATTGATGTATCCCATTCTTTGGCTGTCCACCCCCAAATGATGTAGGAGTTCTTGGATTAGAGGATGGTAATGTAGAGGTAGGACCTTTCCCAAAATTGTAAGAAGTAGTGGTTGGTTTGAGTGTGTCTTTGGTGAAGGTCATGGGCTGAGACCTCTTGTACTTTGGCTCATAGAGTTCGGCTAACCTCATAGCTTCTTTGAGAGAGCTAGGCCTTTCAGCCGACACATCCGCCTTGATGAAGTGTTCAAGCCCATGCACAAACTTTTTCATCTTCATGTCTTCACTCAAGCCTTCCACGTACATTGAAAGCTTCAAAAATCTCTTGATGTAACCTCTCACCATCATCCCCTTTTGAGAAAGCTCATACCATTCTTCATGGTATCGGTCGAGCACTAAGGGTGAAATGAAGGCCAAGTTCATCTCCCGCTTCAATCCTTCCCAAGTTGATGGCGTGTTCCCTTGTTTGACCAAGTGCCTCCACCATTGATGAGCATAATCTTCAAGATGTAAGGAGGAAAATTGTACCATATCACGCTCACTTTTTGGGTAAAGTTGGAAATAGGTGTCAAGCTTGGTAGCCCACTCCTCCAACTCTTGCGGAGATGACCCGTCACCTTTGAACTTTGATAGTGAGATTTTGTCTTTGACATCCTTGGAAGATATGTGGGATGGGTTATGATGTTGGGTAGAGGGCTTGAATCTTTGCATCTTCGAGTATGACTCCATAAATTGTGCAAAGTCTTTGTAATCCCTCTTGATGATATTCGACAATTCCATCCACTTCTCATGAGCATCCCTTTGTCTTTGGGCAAAGGACATTTGATTCCAATCGAGTGCAATCTCCTCATCATTCACAAACACCCCATCCTCTTCCCTTGAATGCATTGCCCTAGAAAAGGTAGGACCCTTTGATGCATTGAGGTGAGACAAACCCGAATGAAAAGAAGGAGGAAACATGTCCTTGACAAGAAAGCATTTTGATTCAGTCAAAGTGGAAGTATATTCTGTTTGACTTTGACCAGAAAGTCAACATGACTACTTTGACCGAGATTGTGATATCCGATTAAGGGGTTCTATGGCTCATTTGAAAACTCTCAAGGAGTAGAATAGAGTCGTGTAATCACTCGGACCTAATCCCAAAAACCCTAGGACTGAATTAGGGTTTTGTAAAATCCCAGAAATTCCTAAAATTCGGTCCCAAAGCTTAATCCGGCTACAAATGATGGGTGTTTCTCCCCTTGGTAGTTGTGAATAACTCTTCAAGTGTATCCATGGGGTAAATCTCCAATCAATAAGCTTGTTTGGCTCCCTTGTTGGAAAAAATTCCGCCAGAGTCTCCTTTGTAATTGAAACCAAATCTCAAATGAAAATGCAACTTCTCAAATCACAATGCAATACTCTTTGTATCCCACAATGTCATGAAAGATCATATGCACTCTTTGTCCATCAAAGCATTTGCAATATCCACACAATATGACGGAAAAGGGACCCCATTGCCCAAATGCATCCACAAAGTCGATGGTGAGGATTGTTGAGGACGCGCGTTGAAGCTTGCCGATCTCCCGGCCAAGCTCTTCTCACCCCTTCACCGAGTTTTCCTCCAAGGTGAAGGTTGAGGCCATTTCTTCACACCGGGGTGTAGTGTGTTTAGTCTCTCACCAAGAGAATGGAAATAGCCTTCCACAAGCCAAGAGAGAAGCCATGAGCTCCAAGAAACATAAATTTCCATTTCTAAAAATCATCATCAAAAGTTACAACCATGGTCCAAGTCCCCTCTTTTATACATGGACTTGTCCCATTATTAACCCTATTGAATAAAGTTCCTACTTTATTACAAGAAGTATGCATAAAGGATAAATTTTTATATCAAAAGTGTTACTTTTATCAAATTTTATTTTCATGCATAGAAGTATGCATAAAGGATAAATTTTTATATCAAAAGTGTTATTTTTATCATTTTTATTTTCATGCATAGAAGTATGCATAAAGGATAAATTTTTATATCAAAAGTGTTACTTTTTATCATTTTTTTTTCATGCATAGAAGTATGCATAAAGGACAAATTTTTATATCAAAAGTGTTACTTTTATCATTTTTATTTCATGCATAGAAGTATGCATAATGGATAAATTTTTATATCAAAAGTGTTACTTTTATCATATTTGAATTTCATGCATAAAAGTTGATTATTTTATTATAAAAGTGTGACTTTTATTATAATTGAATTTCATGCATAAAGGTATGCATAAAAGCTGATTATTTTATTATAAAAGTGTGACTTTTATCATAATTAAATTTCATGCATAAAGGTATGCATAAAAGTTGATTATTTTATTATAAAAGTGTCTTTTATTATATTGAATTTCATGCATAGAGATATGCATAAAAGTTGATTATTTTATTATAAAAGTGTGACTTTTATCATAATTGAATTTCATGCATAGAGGTATGCATAAAAGTTGATTATTTTATTGTAAGAGTGTTACTTTTATCATATTGGATTTCATGCATAGAGGTATGCATAAAAGATATTATTTTTATACTAAAAGTGTGATTTTTATCATAAATGGACTTTATGCATAACTTAGATGCATAAGAGAAATTCTTTTATTCTAAAAGTGCAATTCCTACCAAATTGAATTTATGCATAAGAAGATGCATAAAAGTTTGATTTTTAATTCAAAGTGTCATTCTCATCTAAATTGAATTTATGCATAGGAAGATACATAAAAGAATAAGATTTCAATTCAAAAGGGTTATTCTCATCCAAATTGAATTTATGCATAGGAAGATGCATAAAAGATGGATTTTTAATTCAAAAATGTCAATTCTCATCCAAATTGAATTTATGCATAGGAAGATGCATAAAAGATTGAATTTTAATTCAAAAGTGTCATTTTCATTTAAAATGAAATTATGCATAGGAAGATGCATAAAAGATTGAATTTTAATTCAAAAGTGTCATTTTCATTTAAAATGAAATTATGCATAGGAAGATGCATAAAAGATTGATTTTTAATTTGAAAGTGTTAGTCTCCTTAAATGGAATTTATGCATAAATAAAAATGTAGAGAAATCTTATATCAAATATAAGAATTCTTTTGTATTCTATAAAAAGATATGAAATGTGATAAGACATGATAAGAGGTGTATGAGATGTGATAATATGTGATAAGATGCGTATGGGAAGTGATAAGATGTGATAAAAGGTGTATGAGATGTGATAAGATGTGTATGAGATGTGATAGGATATGATAAGATGTATATGGAATGTGTAGGGCGAGAATGGATGTAATATGGATGTATGGATGTAGATATGGATATGTATGTATGAATGTGAATGTGGATGTGGATGTGTATGTATGAATGTAAATGTGGATGTGGATGTGGATGTATGGATATGAATGTAGATGTGGATGTGGATGTGGATGTATGGATATGAATGTAGATGTGGATGTGGATGTATGGATGTAGATACGGATGTGGGTGTATGTATGTGGAAGTGGATGTATGAATAAGGATGTGAAAATGAATGTATGCATGGATGTGTATGTAGAATAATGAATGTGAATGTGTATAGGAAATAATGTGTCGTCGATATGAGTGAATGGATGATGATGAATACATATGAATGGGATGTGGAATAAGTAATGTGGACTAAGGAGGATAAAATGGAAAAGACGAGAGTTCGATATAGAAACTGTATTTTGTGAACTGTTTGTAAATGAATGTTTTATGTCAAGAATGCCGGGGAAGCATTTGGACCGTCTTGTGGATTAAGGTCAAGGAGACCTAACTGATAAAGTTGCAACTGCTGACGGAGAGTCAATGGAGGACGTCTAGCGTAGCAAGGTCGGCCGAGGTCTTGACCAGCCTTGGTTCGATTTAAATGGTGAGCTTCCGGTACGATGGATTAGGGACCAAGGAAGCGGCCTATGAGTGAAGCGCTAGGTCACCTGCGAAGGATCCTAGAGGGTGCTGACCATACGATGCTCGGGCTCTGGGTCGCCGAAGATACCCACACGTGCGTTGTGGAAGATATTGGAACAAGGAGTAAGAGTTGTTTTCTGAAACCGGGCATGGATCTGGTTGATTGACCTTGCTGGTCCTCAACGGATGAGTCCATAGATCTTTTATATGGATCTGTGGGTTGATCTTGCTGATCTCCCATGGAGATTCCATTCTATTATATGAATATATTGCCGGTTTCTATGAGCTAGGACCTATGGAAAAGGCCCCTGAGTGAACAGGTAGTGAGCGTTCTGGTTGCCAATGATGCCATAAGTATACCGATGAATGAATGACTGGAAATAAGGATTCAACCAGAGACTTTGAGGATTGTCATCAGTGACATAATGGTTTCATTAAAGGATTGTTTTAAAGTTAGCTGATGCTAAGAAAAAGATAATTTCATATTGGGTGTGTAAGTGGTGTGACTAGTTTTATGTTTGCATGAACTTCCGGCTAGGGGGCCTTGGAACTCTTTTCCTTGGTACTCGGGACAAAACCTAACCAAATTCTTAATTGGATCCCATCACTACAATGGTTGGGCGGTTGGCTAACCCATGGGACTGGATGGGGCTAGGCTGGAGTGATGGATCCGTAAATCGAGACTCAATTTCTATTATTACGATAGATAAAGTCAATCTCGGATAGTAATTGTTCTATGGATAGGAATCAACAGCTGTGCCTCTTGATGGGGAAAAAAGCGTTGATCCCAATGATCCAAGTGCAAGTTTCTTCCTTGATCCGAGTATCTTTATAGGTGCAGTTGGATCAGCGTGATCAGTAATGATCTTGACTACGTTAGAGTAAAAAGTTATCCTGGTGGAATCACCCGTGCTTTCCGGGAAAGGAAAGTTTTTTCGGGTTCGGTTTTGGAAAAACCGACGGATTAGTCTCTTGTCCAGATATCAGTGGACGAGGCCCCGAGTGTGGGTCCCTGCCCCACGCATGAAGTGCTACTTCCGTTGCTAGTACCCCAAATCCGTCGCATGGTGGGGACAGGGATCTCACAGTTGGTATCATAGCAAAATTGAAAGCTAATAAAGATAATTAAATTCTTATCTGAAATTAGTAATAAGAATTCAGAAACAGCATTTTCATAATGTATTGTCATTCCGTAAGCTTCTTTAATGAAGAAATTTTAATCAAAGAAATTATTTTTTATAGATGGAAGTTTCCCATTTATCTGGTATTCCCGACCTCACCCAGTCTCAAGATATGATTGCATTTGCCTTCGAGCATCTCATCTTTTCCGCTTCAACACGAACAAGCCGAGCAAGACTCGCGCCATTTCGAGGAATTATATTTTCCTAACCTAGTGGAGAGACAACAGCATAAGTGGTTTGCAGGGCTATATATCCACGCCTCTTGCAACCGGCATGCAATGCTGAGGCAGAACCTCTCATTGGCCATGATTTTGATAAAGCTGAAAATGACGCGTGGTGTCATTCTATATCATTCAATGCCTCAAAATTTCAGACTTGCTTGCCGAGTTTATAGACTCTTTAGTCGATTTATCTCTAAGGAGAAAATAATAGCTCCCTTCGCAATTAGAGAAATTATGTAACAGAGCATGACTATGGCCCAGTACCGTCATCTTATGCGTCTCTCAAGGAGATTTTGAATTTTGGAGCCGAGCCACTCTATGTACTTATTGCAACTTGTATATAAATATACAAATGTTTTTTTATTTAAGTGATTGTTTATAGACGATCGGATAAAGAAAAATCTGTTTATCAGACTTATGTCATAGATCTCCAATAAGATCAACTGAGGAGCCAATTATGTCAAAAGTTATCAAGACGCTGATGGCACGGAAGCGGTAGAGTTGTCTACGCCCTTATAGCATGCCACACTTCCACACATGCATATAAACACACCAGAACACCAGACCAAAAAAGCATGAACAAAACTTATATTTCAGATCTGGCTTTCACAACTTGTTCCCAAATGAACAAAGGAGAAAAAAAAAGAAACTCTCTGGCTTCACCAAACACCAGCCACAGCTAATCAAGAGAAATTTACAATTCTGGCTTGAGTCTCCAGAAGAGGTAGAAATCCACAAAAGACCACACACACACCCTCTCTCTCTGGCTCTCTGTGCCTATAGATCACCTCAAAAGATATAAAGTTATCTCTCCTCTGCGGCTCTTTTATTTTCCTGTAAAAAAAACAATCCAGTTGGCGTCTCCACCAGCAGTACTGCGGCAGCTTTAGCTCATCAGCCTGTCACCCTCTCCTTGTGCTTGTGACTGCCGCCGTTGACTACCAAACAAAGGCCACCCAGACCTTTACAAGGCCGCCTCCTAACACTGGAACTACTTACAAAATGACGAAGCCCCCCCAAGAACAACACGGCCACTCCTTTTACTGCAGCTGCGCATCACACCTTCGCTAGCCTTCCACACCAGCTTCCACTAGCTCCCACACGTTGGCTCCTTCTTTTGTTTTACCCCCAGGCGGCTCTTGACATACCCCAGCTGTCGTCACCACCTGCCTCACCCTTTCTCAGTTGTTAGCTGCTACGCCTGCCAGCCACCGTAGCCACCGTTGGTAGCTGCACCTCAAAAGCGGTTCCTTCCAGTCGCTGCCGTCCACCCAGTCGAGGGTCAACACCTACAGGTGAATCCAAGGCCACGCTTTCTATTTTCCCTTGCTCACACCAAAGGCGGCCCTTCAGACCCTGCAGGCCGTCCACCAACTACCAGAACACATGCGATCGTCCACTCTCTATCTCCGAAGCGGCTGTACCCCAGGCGCCTCTCTCTTTAGCTGCGCTCCATGCTCCCAGTTGTTGCGCTCAGAGAGCCCCTCTGGCCTCTGTCAGCCCATCCCTCTGTACATTACCTTGCTGCAGCTACGCTGGCCGGCTCCAAAGCGCCTCCACGCTCTTTTTCGTTGCAGCTGCGTTGACTTGCCGGCTCTGCTCACCTCTGCGCCTATAGCTGCAGCTACGCCTGCTTCAGATCCACACGGCGCCCATACTAGCAGCCAAGCTCCTCTCTAAGCATCTGTGGCTGCAGCCAGCCAGCCACCCAAACTCAAAGGGCTCCACACCTCTGCGTTCCACGAGATTCCCCTCTACAAGGCTCCACTCTCTCCTCTCCCTTTCAGCTGTCCTCCTCCCTCTTTAACTCAGCGACCCCTTCGCTCGTCTTCTCTTTCGCCAGCCTTCTGGAGAATCCTCTCGAAGATGCGCTGGCAGCCCTCTTGATGCTCCACATCCCTTCTGCCAGCTGGCTACATTATCCATTTTGTTTTATTTATTCCCAAGGTCTAAAGATGGCCACTATATTATCCCTTTTCATACCAATGCCCATAGCTGCATTGGGCCATCAATCATCAAAAAAACTCCACGCCTCCCACACTCCTCTTTCTCAAGGTAACACCGGCCCTCTCAGTGTTCAATGCCCACGCCTCCATACACATTCCAAATGCAGCATACGAGTGCCCACTTACTTTTTGAGGACGCGCACACAATCAAAGCCATCAAGCAGCTGATATCATCCTCAGTGGACCTCTCTCCGGACAAGCCTGTACATGCTCGCATCAATACATTACTCTGTACACCTGACAATGCTTTCAAAAGCAAAACTTCACACACGCCATGTACACGTATGTACATATTATCAGCCTCTATTTTTATCCACACATATTTAGCAACCCCACACTTCTGCTGAGACATTCATGTCCAGCAGCTGTACAAAGAGGCATGAAATATTCTGATCTTCCTTTGTACCTTCCACATCCTCCTGACATGCATCACAGGCTTCCTGATCTTCTTCTTTCATGGCTAACATCAATCGAGCAAAATATTTCTTCAGTCGTAAACCATTCACTCTCCTTTTATGCTTCTTTCCATCCAAATCAGCAAGCTGATAACTCCCATTATCAAATTTTCTCTCAACTTTATACGGACCCTCCCACTTTGTCTGGAATGCAGTATGAAAAGTGCTATCCAGCTTGCTATTATACCTGAGAACCAGATCACCCTCTTCAATTTCTTTCTGCTCCACCTTCTCATTCTCTCTCTCTTGTCTTTTCAATTGCATAGCTGCATAGTGATCAAATGCAAGCTCTCTGTCCAGCTGAACTATTTGCAAAGCCAGTAATCTTTCTCTGTAACAGTTAATAGGTTCATGCCCTTCTTCAATCAAAAACTTCAAAGCTGGAATTTCCACATCAATAGGCATGAGTGCTTCTTTCCCATAAACTAAATGAAAGGGTGAGAATTGTGTACCAGATTTTACAGCAACCCTGTATGCCCATAATACACGATTCATCTCTATATCCCAATTCTTGATATGGCCTTCTGTCATTTTGGCTATCATCAGCTTAAATTCACCATTGAACCTTTCATTCAAGCCATTGCATTGAGGGTGATAAGGAGTGGAGTATTTGTGGTTGATACTCAATCTTCTGCATAAATGGTCAACTACCTCTCCTCTAAATTCAGGTCCATTATCTGATAGTATCTCCAGAGGAATTCCAAACCTGCAGCATATATGTTCATACACAAAATCAGCCACCTCTTTACTATCCACTCTCTTTACTGCCTTCACTTCCGCCCATTTTGATAAGTAATCTACCGCAGTAAGCACATAACACTTTCCTCTGGCTGTCCTGGGAAGTGGTCCAACTGCATCTACTCCCCATCTTTCAAAAATGTCATATACCAGCATGATATTTCTCGGCTCCATTTTTAAGATCCTCTTCCCCATTCTCTGGCACTCATGGCAAGACCTGCACCAGTGTTGAATATCCTTCTGGATGGAAGGCCATACATAACCCTCCAGTAATATCTTCTGCAAGGTGATCTTAAATGCATAATGACCCCCACATGCTCCCTCATGATTTGAAGACAGAATATAATAAATCTCTTCCCTCCAGGGAATTCTCCTCAATACCTGATCAGCTCCCTGCATGTATAATTCATCCCCAATCATGACATAATGCTTACTTTTTCTGATGAAATGATACCTTTGGCCTTTTTTGAGCTCCTCAGGCAAGCGACCTGAAAGTAAATAATTCACCACCCTGGATAGGTATTCTCTCCCTCTGTACAATGGCTCTTCGATTTTTGCAATCACTGGATCCTGATTAATTGCCTCCTGAGCCAACTCATGTGCCATATGATTTTCCTCCCGCCGCACATGTTGAATACTCCATGCTGTAAATTGATGTAGCAGCCTTCTAACATTAGCCAGACATTCTTTTAATCTCGGATTCTTTGCTCGCCAGCTACCCAAGACCTGCTTTACCACTAATAGAGAATCTCCCTTTATGATTAGCTTTTGAATCTTCTGCTTTAAAGCAGCCTGTAACCCTTGAAACAATGCTGTGTACTCAGCCTCATTGTTACTTTCAGCTTCCAGATGCATTCCATTCTTTAGAATCAGCACGCCTTCTGAATCCTGGATTGCATATCCCCCGGTGGCCTGATGTATACTCCTTTTATACGAACCATCAAAGAATAAAACATGAGCTCCAGGAATGATAATCTGTTCCTCTTTTTCTATCTTTGAATCCACTTCCTTCACCAGTATCGGGCCATCTTTGTATGTTAGAAGATCTGCCAGAGTTGCCTTACAAGTATCCTCAATCAAAAATGAGAAATCATACTCTTGAAGCTCCACTAACCATCGCATCATACCTTTTGAGAGTGAAGTACCATTCACCAGCTGAGGGAGTAAAGTATAATTTGTCAGCACCACAAATGGTTTCATCAGGAGATATGACCTGAATTTCCTGCAAGCATACACCAGACTTGACAAAACCAATTCAGCCTCAGTATATTTCCTCTCTGCTTCTGTCTTCACTCTACTTACAAAATACACAGGCTTCATATATCTGGATTCATCTCCTTTCTGCATTAAGATTGCTCCAACTACATCCGGACCAAAAGATGGATTCACATAAAAGACCTGAGAGAAATCCGGAGCTTTCACACTGGAAATACCTCCCAATACCTCCTTTACTTTCTCAAACACTTCCTCGCATTCTTCATTCCATTGCAATGGTTCCTTCTTCATAGCCTGCTGAAGAGGATAAAGCAGTTGAGACATTAAAGGAACAAATCTTGCCAGATATTTTACCTTCTGGACAAAAGTCTGCAGCTGCCTGGATGTTGATGGTGCAGATAATAAGACAAGAGCTTTTATCTTCTCTGGATCAGGTTCAATTCCATTCTGAGATATCATATGCCCCAACAGCTTCACCTTTGAATGTCCTAAATGACACTTCTTTGGATTCAGCTGTCCACCTGCATCATCCATTTTAGAAAATACTTGCTCCAATTTATTACCATGCTCTTTTTGAGAACTATATACACATATATCATCCAAAAAAGCTCGCACAAAATGATCTGTAAGAGGTGCAAGTACTCTATCAGTGTTCCTCTGATACCACGAGGGTGCATTTTTCAAACCAAATGGTACTACTCGGTATAGCAGAAGCAACCCCACGGTGTAATGATGGTGGTTTTAGCCTGATCTTCCTCAGCAATTGAGATCTGAAAATATCCAGAGAAGCCATCGCATACACTATACCTCTCATATCCAGCTACCCTGTCCAAAATATCATCAATAAACGGCAGAGGATAATGATTGCTTTTTGTTGCAGCATTCAGAGGCTTGTAATCAATACAGACTCTCCACCCACCTGTATGCTTTGGAGTGAAGACCACTGGATTTGCCCAATCTGAGTGATCTACTGGATAAATTAACCCTGCTTTTAACAACTTACTCAGCTCCTCTCTTAATACAGGCAACAACTCTCTATTTATCCTCCTCAGTTTCTGAAACACTGGCCTCACACCCTCTTTCAATACTATAGGCATTGGCTCACATTTGAATCCTCGGATCTCTTCATATGAAGTAATAAACAAATGAGGGAATTTATGTATTACCTTCATATACTCTTCTTTCTCCACTGGCTGCAATTTAGGATTCAACATGCCCTGTAACAGCTTCTCTTTCTCCGCACTGGGTGATGGAGGCTGCATCAGACTGTCCATATCTTCAAGTCTGCTCTCTTCTTCCCTCTTTAACTCCTCTTCATCAGCTTGCATCATATGCTTGCTTTCTTCCTTCATTATAAATGATACCTGGCTCTCATCATCTGAAGTAGAACTCTCTTCTTCAGTTTCACTATCTGAATACTCATCAGCACTTGTTTCTTCAGGCTCACTCTTCATTTCCCGCTTACTACTCATGTTGAATTTCCTGGCTCTCCCTCTCCTATTATGTACTGTTATGGTTCCCCTTTTCCAGTTTTGAATGGCACCCACCTGTCTGAGCCAAGGTCTGCCCAAAATCAGCGGATAAGCTCCCAAACCCCAGCCGGCATAATATGGCAATTTATATTGCAAACCACACCAAAAGCAGTCACTGGCACTTCTGTGCATATACCCAGACACTTTACTTTTGCATGATTTGCCAGACAGAGTCTAAAGTCTGAACTAGCATTCAGCTTCAACCCCAATCTCTCCATACAGGACTGAGTCATCACACTGATTTGTGCACCGCCATCAACATATGCCTCTCCAACACTTACACTTCCACACCAGGCATCAACTGATGGACAAATATCAGGAAGGTCTTCCACAGACATCAGCTCCATTTCGCCTTGTGTGGGTTCCTGCTCATTTACTTTCCTCGGATTTGCCAACTTCTTCCACTCTCTCTTAAGCTTCGGACACAATCCAAGCAATTGGGCAAATGTTATATTGGCTACCCTTCCCTTTAAATCTCCCATTAATGTATACTCCTCTTGGCCTTGACCAATATGCAAATCTGAAGTTTTATAATGTCTCCTTGGCTTCCTCTTTTTCTTCTCTGGTTGAGGGCTTATATCAAATTGGACATGCTTACCTTTTTTAGAAGATGGTTCAGGTTCTGCCATTGTACTCCTCGTCCTCTTTGCCACAGGCATAATCTCTGGAATGGTCTCCACTTCTAACAAGCTGAGAGCCGGTCCCTTTCCCTTATCCTCCCATTTGACTCCACTGGTAGAGGGTTGATTTGGATCTTTTACTTCAACACTATGATCCCCCGATCTATCATTAGTCCTCTGCATCACAGGATATATTCCACCACCTGCTCTGGGCGGCTTGTCACATTGAGGGCTGATATGTCCCCGCTCCCCACAGTTCCAGCATTGGACATTACTCAAATAGTAGCCCCTTCCTCTTCCTGTTCCTCCCATGTTCCCTTCACCTGTTGAGATACTGTCCCTTCTATTATTTGGTGCACCTCGGCTTCTTCCCTTTCCACCTGCTTCCATCCAATTCAAACTTAGAGACTTCATGAGCTCCACTGCATCATGTATGTCCCTCTTCAAAGTGTCTTCCTGTTCTGGAACAACAGCAGCTTCCCTTTCAGGATGTATAATCTCAATCTCTGGCATCTTCACAAACTTCTTCGGCTCTTCCTGCATTCCCATCTGCCGCAGACGCTTCACCTTCCACTCCTTCTCTCGAGCTACTCTGACAGCCTCCTCAAAGCTATCCAGGTTCTTCAGCTCCACCTTCAGACGGAGGGTTGGCTCCAGACCAGCCACAAACCGGTCTCTCTTTATCATCTGCGGGGGTACTTCAGGAATCAGAGCCTCACACCATAGACTCCACAGTCTACCAAACTCTATCAGGTACTGATCCACATCCTGACCATCCTTCTGCTGAATGTTGCACAACTCCTTCCACACCTCATTTGGACTCCTCACTCGGGCAAACTGTGCCAAGAATGCAGCTCTGACTACACGGTACTCAGGATCCTGCTGATGAATGTTCCTGGAGAGACGGAAAACTCTCTCTCTTGTAGCAAGAGGAGTACGATCCACACTAAGCTCAATCCAATGGGATTTGCATCCCTTTCGGAGCTAGGGATTCGACCCGTACCGGTGAACAAGAGCTTATCCACAAATGGAGAGAATGCTCATGGCTACCATCACTTGACACTAGACTAAGCACACACACAAGCTCAACTTGTCCTCATTCCTACACACCCCTTCATTCACAAATACAAGCAAGAGGAATACAATCACTATGCACTCAAGCAAAGAGAAAGATCTCACTCCACTCCTATCTTCCTACAAGCATGCATACATTCAAGCATCAAGCTTCCATGAAAGCTTCAAATCAATCCATGTACTCAAAAATGAAATACTAAAAGCATGCATAAGAGTAAAATGATTAGAGTAGAGGATGAGAATGACTCATGACATTGCTAATGATTCAATGAAGAGATTTATCTCATACAAAGATGTAGATGGGGTGAGAGAAGAGTCTTCACCTCTATGGAGAAGAGGGAGAGTAGGTCTCTCAAAGGAGCTCTTGCATGAACTAAGCCCAAAGTGTGTCTAAGCTCTCAAATGAGCCACCTTTTATACAAAAATTCTAGGACTCCCATAAGTCCCCATGTGGGATTATTATCAAACCCTCTCCCACATTCATCTACAAAGTGGAACTCTTTTCAAGAGCCCTAAGTATCGTTTTTGTTGCATCCTGGTATTGATCTTCATTTGCAAGCAACACTCCCCCCTTCCTATTTTGCGCACGTCCTCGAGCGCGGTAGTAGCAAGAGCTGCAACAAAAAAAACAATTGATACGAGTAAAGTCCTTTATTGAAAAGAAAAGAAAAGAAAAGAAAAATCAGCAATGATGACTTCACACGTGAGCATACAAGTGCAGGGCTGATTAAAGTTTTAATGAGTACTAAAAGAGGTGAGTAAAAACTAGTCAAAGTGAGACTTAGGTAGTAGATAATGCTATGCAAAGGCAAGTGTCTTTGTACACCTCCGGTTATGACCGCAGTCTCAATGTCCTATCAGTATGTAAGTTACTCCTAAGTGGCAACCCTACTCCTAAATATGAGCAAAGGTGATTGGAGCTCTCTCTTGTTGTTTTTTTTTTTTTTTGATATGTGTGTACAAGGTGATAAAGATTAAGGTTCTATCCCCATGAGACCCGAGCAATGGCCAAGAGACCTCCGCCAAGAGAATCTAAAGACCGCTAAGTATCCCAAGGGCGACAGACCCTTTTTCTTTCTTTTATGACCTAAGGAGTACCCCTTGAAGATGAGGGCATCGGTTTCGAGGGCCCATAGTGTACCCCCGAGTCCTACCAACATCTATCAAGGCGATAGATTCCTCAAAGGTCCTCTATTGAAGCTTCTAGACATCAGTGTTCACCCCATGGAAACCAAGGCATCGGCCCCAAGGTGCTGAGACATCCCCAGGTCCTACCAAGCACTTCGCATGGCGGTAGACACTTCATGTCGCAATTCACCTTGTATATATATTTTTGTAGGGTATATTTTCATAAATTTTTATTACTCGTAGCACCTAGCTCATATCTAAGAGATAACTACCACTAGGGATAACTAATATACCTTGAAGACATATGTACTTGGCATACTCCCTTGGTATATATCCTACACTGTCTTTGGATAGACATATCTTTTACTAAGTCTTCTAAGAGTCTAGAATGCACTCACCCTATTTTAACTACAAATCAAAAACTCAAACCAGCCAATATTGTGTACATGCAAACCATATATTCGAAAGATAAGAGCACATAAAGAAATAAAGATTAAGATTTGCATACACCTGTTGTAGTGCCCTGTTGATGTTGTTCGTTTGCCTTGAATAATTGCTGATTTTGTGCAGATTGCTTCTCCTTGATCCCTGTAGGCATAGCATATCTCCCCCCTTCCTAATTTGTGTGCACGATAGGTGGACTGTAGGGTTGTATCTGATGCTCTTCTTAAGCTGAGATCTCTGCACAAAGTTTTATTAACAAACAGGAAAACAAAGGAATAAAATTTGTTAGTGGTGCCAAACACCAAATATAGCCGAGGGGAAAAAACCCAATGGGAGAAAAGTGCCCTGGCTTGTCGATCTTATTGTGGAGTCGTTTGAACTTACCCTTGCGTTGGTGGTGGATCCATGTCAAAAAGAACATAATTCTCAAAAGGCATAAGGCACCACACTATTCAAACATTGATCGACCAAAGAGCTTCATTTGTAGTATTAATGCCTTATCTTTGGTTTTAGGTATGTCCTTCTTGGGTGGGAATTTCATTAATTGTCGAGGAATTTGAGCAAGATAAGAGGATTTAGGCATTGGAGCACCAGAATCTATGCTCAAATGAGACTCCTTTGGACTTGTCTTAGGTACACCAGTTGATGGTTGAATTGTGAAACATGGAGAAATAGGGACAACAGGTGTCTCAATACATGTTTTAGGAAGATCAACACAAGTTGATTTGTAAGTGCTATTACAACCACCTTTCCTTTCTTGAAGAGTTTGTGTTGATTTCTTTTGCACCCACTGGTATGGAAAATCAAGGGTGGCTCTTGGAACCTTTTTGAAACATTCTTTTACCCTTAGCAAAGCATGGCATTTTGGAAGCCAAATTGCTGTTGCACCCTCATAATAACCTTGTGCTTTAAGAACCCGTTTTGGGACCCATCGAGTAACAATCCGAGGTTTGGGCTTGGAAATGATGTGCTTCGTAAGAGGCTTAGCAACTGGACTAGATGGTACAAGTTTGTACGCATCTTTGGGTAGCCACATTGATGAATCCTTCTTGCCTGGCCTTCTTTGAGCAGCAACTAGAGTAGTTGGAACATGCCAGCCATGGCCCTCACTTGAGTACTCATCAATTATCCACATCATTTGTTTTGGAGCTTCAAGAGCAGATTTTGATTGTTTATTGGGTAAGGTAGAAACATTACCTTTTGGACACGATAAAGCACGTGGTGTAGCAGATCCCAAGATGCAATCAGAATCAATTTGCAACTTGTATTGTCTATTCTTCCAATCCAATGAGCAATTGGTAGCACTTAACCACGATCTACCGAGGACAGCCTCTACTACTGCCTTGGACTTACGTGCCACATAAAAGGGCACTAACATCTTGTGATCCTGAATGGTCATCATAATGACACATTTTCCCTCTATAGGGTTATCTTCACCTGAGAAGCTTCGTAGGTCCACAGGAATGTGTACAAGTGTGGGTTGACCCAAGGCTATCCATGTTTCAAACGATAGAACATTATAGTCTGCACCAGAGTCAATTAAGGCAGAGACAAAGTAGGTAGTCTCATGAAGATGAAGTCCCACTTGAATATTGAATGGTTCAACATATGGCTCATCAGTAGCCAATTGTATGGCTAACATAGAAGCTTTGCGACGCTCCTTGGCTTTTGCAACTCTAGCTTTAGCCTCCTCTTGAGCCTGACGTTTAAGTAGGTCAAGTGCTTTTTTCCGTGTTTGTGCAGCATGCATCTGTTGAAGCATGGCTTCAGTTAATGGTTCATTGTATTTCTTGAGACGACTTCCATTAATGAAGTTAGGCATTTGCTCACCTTCTAGTGTCTCCAGACGCACTGCACCACTTGGAGTAAGCTCATTAATCACAAACGGTCCTAGGCCACGTTTCTTGAGCTTTCTCTTATGCTTCTTAAGTGTGTATAAGAGCACCAGGTCTCCTTTTTTGAATCGGCCCGTTGTTACATTTCTATCATACCATTGCTTTTGTCTCCTCTTCTCAGCATACATCCCCATTACCGCCAATAAGCGGGTCTCATCAAGCTTTTCCAATTCGTCAACACGTTGTGAAAGCTCATGACCAGTCCAATCCAATTGTTTAGCTACTCGTAGAGTAGGTACAAGAAATTCAATGGGAAGAATTGCATCTAACCCAAAAGCAAGTTCAAATGGGGTTGTGCCCACAGATGTTTTATAGGCTGTCCTATATGCCCAGAGAACAGAGTGCAACTTTTGCTCCCAATCAGTCCTATGTCCCTCAACAATCTTTGTGAGTGCTGTGCAGAGAATCTTGTTAGTACTCTCGGCTTGTCCATTGGTCTGGGGATGATAGGGTGCAGAACGCTTGTGAATTACCATAAATTCTTGAAGCAAAAATTCTATGACGTCATTTACGAAGTGTACACCTTGATCACTAACGATCTCAATAGGTAAGCCATAGCGTGTAAACACGTACTCATACAAGAACTTGGCCGTGGTTCTGGCATCATTTTTGACTGTTGCCTTTGCCTCTACCCATTTGGTCAAATAGTCGGTTGCGACTATAATATATTCTGCATGCGTGTTACGAGCCGGAGGTTTAATGGGACCGACAAAATCAATACCCCATTTTGCAAAAGCACGAGTGCTTAGCATAGGCCGCAATGGCATATTGTCCTTTGTGATGGGAGGTTTGGTCCTTTGACAGTCGTCACAACGTTTCACATATTCTTCGGCATCCATTTGTAAGGTTGGCCACCAAAGCCCAGACCACCTAATCAACTTTGCTGTGGTATTGCCAGAAAAGTGTCCACCCCCAACACCTGCATGTGCATGAGTTAAGATTTTCAGATAGTCAGCTTCACATACACACATGCGTAAGTTGCCATCCTTGCCCCTCTTGTAGAGTTGGCCTTCTATCAGCATATAATTTGCCGCTTCAATTTTAATAGCATGCTTTCGATGTTTAGGAATTTTTGGATCCAAATGACCATGCTGAAGATAGTCCACAATATACTTACTCCAACTTGGTGTAGTTGAAATTTGGAATAATGTGACATTATGAATTGGCTTCTGAATTTTACATGAAGCACAGTTACGAACAAATGTCTCAGCATCTGCATGCATGGTAGGCCACCATTGCCCATCCTGAGATATACGTCGCACACAAGTGGTAGCTGATGCATGGATTCCATCTATACCCGCATGTGCCCATTCCAAGATCTCCTCATATTGGTCGGGGTTAGGTATAAGCCTCAACACTCCATCATTACCCTGACGATATAATCTCCCTGAGATTAGCTTGAATGGTCGCCATAGGTCCACATTAGGACCCGCTAGTTGTATTTGCCCACTTGTCAAAATTTCTAAAATGGATTCAGACCATCTAGGGGCTGTCTCTACAAGGAAAAGTGTTGAATCTAACATATCATCATCCACACCCACAGGAGCTTCTCCAGAGGTGATTCGAGACAAGTGATCTGCCCTTAGATGAGTTGTTCCTTTCCGAACTGCAACTTCAAAATCAAATTCAAGAAGGATGATAAACCACCTCACAATTCTTCCAGTTGCACAAGGTTTATTCACCAAATATAGCAATGCTTGATGGTCCACAAAAAATATGAACTTGTTTGCCAAAAGGTAATGGCGAAACTTTTTCACTGCATATATCATGGTTAATCCTTCTCTTTCTGTTGTGGTGTAATTCTTCTCAGCATTGTTCAACTGTCGGCTAGCATATGAGATTGGGAAATCCTTATTGTGTTCTCCCGATTGAGCCAAAATACATCCAATTGCAAAGTTGGAAGCATCAATATGGACATGAAAGATTTGGTTCCAATCTGGTGCCCGTAAGATGGGGGCAGTCACTAATGCTTGCTTCAACTTTTCAAAGGATTCCTCACACTCATCAGTCCAATTAAACTTTACAAGAAGAGCATATAATGGTCTGGCTAGGACAGCGTACATGTAGATAAATCTACGGTAATAGCCACAATGTCCCATGAATGTTTGTACCCCTTTAGGGTTGATAGGCCGAGGTAATGAGACAATGACATCAATTTTATCCATATCTGTTGAAATCCCATTGCGAGAAACAATATGGCCCAAAATTTTCCCTTGTCTTACCATAAATTTGCACTTGTCAGGATTCAAGCATATACGATAAAGTTGACACTTTTGAAACACAAGTCTCAGGTGTTCTATATGATCATCACGCTCTTGTGAGTGAACACATAAATCATCCATGAAAATCTCAAGAAATTGTCGAAGGTACTCCTTGAATACATGACTCATTAACCGCTGAAAAGTTGCTGGTGCATTTGTTAGACCAAATGGCATAACACGATAAGCAAAGATGCCATCCTCAGTAGCAAAGGCTGTCTTGTGTTGATCCTTTGGATCAATTGACACTTGATTGTACCCGGAGAATCCATCCAAGAAACTATATGCCTTTTTCCCTGCAACTCGTTCCAGAACATGATCCGTGATTGGAAGTGGGTAATGATCACGCACAGTAGCTGCATTTACCTTCTTGAGGTTGACACATACTCGAAGTTTTCCATTTTTCTTGGGCACCACTACAATAGGGGAGACCCATTCAGTGTGTTCAATCTCATAGATAAATTCTGCCTCTAAGAGCTTGTCTATTTCCTCCTTTATCTTCCGTGCAAAATTTTCATTGTAAGTATAAGGACGTTGCTTGGAGGGTTTTGCATCCTCTCGCAATGGAATGGTATGCTGACATATGCTTGGATCAACTCCTTTGAGGTCTTTATAACTCCAAGCAAAAACATCACGATACTCCTTTATTGTTTGTATTAATAACTTCTCCTCATCTAAGGACAAGTCTGTGGCAATCCACACATAGCGAGGTTCTTCTCCTGGCTTAGCAATATCAATCTTTTTTGCATCTTCAGGACCATCGTATGAAATCCCTGGCATGCTTGGTTTTTGTCGCATGGGCTGTTGAAGAACAATCTTCCGATCTTGAAGAGTGTACTGTGTGAAATTGGGAGGAACATTTAGACCTTGTTCTTGTTCACTTGAGTCTCCGCTCATGGAAGACCATGCGGTTTTGAGCTCTCCTTTGCTATCTTGCATCGTCGGATTTTTTTGTTTAACCGTTGTCTTAGCACTTCCCACACTCTTTTTTGAATCGGTTTTAGACTTGAGTTTTGGTTTTTGTTTCCTCGTTTTTTTACGATTTTTGCTAACAGTTGTTAGCTTTTCCCCTGCTTGGAATCCATCTGATCGTTTGACTTGGTCTTTGATACTGTCTTGTGCTTGGACATAGTACAGATATCCGTTTTTTCCTGAGAAGTGAGGTGGGTGTCGAGAGTTTTCACTCTTAGACTCCTCCTTTTCTTTTTGTAGTCTCTCACGTTGTTCCCGCTCATCTCGTCTACTGATTCTCTTATGGCTCTTACAACATTTACGTTTAGGTCGGCTTCGAGGGATTTCTACCTGAATCTCCCTTCCTCTCAAGAGTAGGCGGGCCTTTCCTAACTCTTCCTCAGGGATTGTATCTTCATTATCAAGATCAGAGTCCCAGCCATCCTCCTTATCAGCATCATTAGCCGATTGGAGTGTCAAGTCCTCTACTGAGACTTCTTCGACATGCATAGCTGTTGTGGATGTATCCCTATAGTACAAATCATCTAGAAGGGCACGTGTTTGTATCATTCGTAGAGGAATAATATCATATCCATCAGAGTCACAGAATTGAATTGGCTTTGGTAAAGCACATGTCGATAATGTTGCAAGGACATGACTCCATTCTAATGGATCAATTAAATGCTCAGGGAAGGGTTGTGGAATGTATGCCTCGTCAGATACACTTCCACCGGCGGTTCGATGCAGCCCACGCGAGATGCCGCCACTGCGAGCCCCAGCCTTCTACGCTTGTAGCTTTTCGATGCCACCTTCTTTCTTTCTTTTTTCCGTCCGGGCTCTAGTTTTCTTTCTTTGCGCCTCTTGCAACACAGCCCTGCCACCAGCCCACAGCCCAACGGCCTCTACACACTTCGACACCTCTTCTTCTTGCAGCCTCCTCGACTGCTCCTCCTCGCCACACGGCCACCTCACAGAGCTACTGCTGCGTTGGAAGTATAAAAATAAATATATATATATTTATTTTTAAAGCTGCCTTCGCACTCCTTTCAACCGCCGTTCCACGATGCAGCCTTCACATCACTGCAAAAATATAAATCTATATATACATATATATATATAGATTTATATATATATATGTAGATCTATTTGTCTTTGCTTCTAATGATGGAGATCTCCCAACAAAACAGCAAAATCATAAAGGAAAAGTCGCCTTCTACGCTTCCAACATACCTCTCTTCCTTTCACCTTTCTCTTTCCCTCTCTCCCTTAAGCAGGCTTCGCCCTTGTTGGGAGCCTATGGAGCTTGCATAAGCTATGGAAGAGCTTAGCAATGCACCTCTTTCATTTATTTATTTATTTTTTTAATTTTTTTACTAATTATATGTTTAGCGAAAAGCATGAAAGCATGAAATGACAAAAAACAATGAATGTAAGCATAATGACGGTACTTGAAAAGCAATAAAACAATAAAACATAAAAAAAAAACAATGCGGGAGAAATCTCAACCGCTTAATGGTTAACCTTATCCACTCACACTGGGATCACACACCCAAACTTAATCTAATCACTCAATGGTTTTGCAACCAAAAGAGGAAATAGTGGTGGTTTCCACACACTCTCAACCGGATTTGAGTCTTCTCCCCGGCAGCGGCGCCAATGGAGAGACGGAAAACTCTCTCTCTTGTAGCAAGAGGAGTACGATCCACACTAAGCTCAATCCAATGGGATTTGCATCCCTTTCGGAGCTAGGGATTCGACCCGTACCGGTGCACAAGAGCTTATCCACAAATGGAGAGAATGCTCATGGCTACCATCACTTGACACTAGACTAAGCACACACACAAGCTCAACTTGTCCTCATTCCTACACACCCCTTCATTCACAAATACAAGCAAGAGGAATACAATCACTATGCACTCAAGCAAAGAGAAAGATCTCACTCCACTCCTATCTTCCTACAAGCATGCATACATTCAAGCATCAAGCTTCCATGAAAGCTTCAAATCAATCCATGTACTCAAAAATGAAATACTAAAAGCATGCATAAGAGTAAAATGATTAGAGTAGAGGATGAGAATGACTCATGACATTGCTAATGATTCAATGAAGAGATTTATCTCATACAAAGATGTAGATGGGGTGAGAGAAGAGTCTTCACCTCTATGGAGAAGAGGGAGAGTAGGTCTCTCAAAGGAGCTCTTGCATGAACTAAGCCCAAAGTGTGTCTAAGCTCTCAAATGAGCCACCTTTTATACAAAAATTCTAGGACTCCCATAAGTCCCCATGTGGGATTATTATCAAACCCTCTCCCACATTCATCTACAAAGTGGAACTCTTTTCAAGAGCCCTAAGTATCGTTTTTGTTGCATCCTGGTATTGATCTTCATTTGCAAGCAACAGTTCCTGTGTGTAGTCACAAACATCTGTAACCATGTTTTTGCATCACCCTGCAAGCAATAAGCCAAAATCTGAGAAAGGATCTCCGGGGTTGCCCTGTCCTTCATCAAAGCTGTAAACTCCATCTTCTCCAGAAACCTGACTGCACTTTCCTGTGGCAATCCCCAATACTCTGGAAAATCTTGAGCCATCTTTCCAAATCTTGCTTCACACAGCCCCTATCTTCTTTCACAAACCAGAGGAAATCTGCTCCTCTGTGGAGGCACCAAAAAGTGATGGCACGGAAGCGGTAGAGCTGTCTACGCCCTTATAGCATGCCACACTTCCACACATGCATATAAACACACCAGAACACCAGACCAAAAAAGCATGAACAAAACTTATATTTCAGATCTGGCTTTCACAACTTGTTCCCAAATGAACAAAGGAGAAAAAAAAGAAACTCTCTGGCTTCACCAAACACCAGCCCCACAGCTAATCAAGAGAAATTTACAATTCTGGCTTGAGTCTCCAGAAGAGGTAGAAATCCACAAAAGACCACACACACACCCTCTCTCTCTGGCTCTCTGTGCCTATAGATCACCTCAAAAGATATAAAGTTATCTCTCCTCTGCGGCTCTTTTATTTTCCTGTAAAAAAAACAATCCAGTTGGCGTCTCCACCAGCAGTACTGCGGCAGCTTTAGCTCATCAGCCTGTCACCCTCTCCTTGTGCTTGTGACTGCCGCCGTTGACTACCAAACAAAGGCCACCCAGACCTTTACAAGGCCGCCTCCTAACACTGGAACTACTTACAAAATGACGAAGCCCCCCCAAGAACAACACGGCCACTCCTTTTACTGCAGCTGCGCATCACACCTTCGCTAGCCTTCCACACCAGCTTCCACTAGCTCCCACACGTTGGCTCCTTCTTTTGTTTTACCCCCAGGCGGCTCTTGACATACCCCAGCTGTCGTCACCACCTGCCTCACCCTTTCTCAGTTGTTAGCTGCTACGCCTGCCAGCCACCGTAGCCACCGTTGGTAGCTGCACCTCAAAAGCGGTTCCTTCCAGTCGCTGCCGTCCACCCAGTCGAGGGTCAACACCTACAGGTGAATCCAAGGCCACGCTTTCTATTTTCCCTTGCTCACACCAAAGGCGGCCCTTCAGACCCTGCAGGCCGTCCACCAACTACCAGAACACATGCGATCGTCCACTCTCTATCTCCGAAGCGGCTGTACCCCAGGCGCCTCTCTCTTTAGCTGCGCTCCATGCTCCCAGTTGTTGCGCTCAGAGAGCCCCTCTGGCCTCTGTCAGCCCATCCCTTTGTACATTACCTTGCTGCAGCTACGCTGGCCGGCTCCAAAGCGCCTCCACGCTCTTTTTCGTTGCAGCTGCGTTGACTTGCCGGCTCTGCTCACCTCTGCGCCTATAGCTGCAGCTACGCCTGCTTCAGATCCACACGGCGCCCATACTAGCAGCCAAGCTCCTCTCTAAGCATCTGTGGCTGCAGCCAGCCAGCCACCCAAACTCAAAGGGCTCCACACCTCTACGTTCCACGAGATTCCCCTCTACAAGGCTCCACTCTCTCCTCTCCCTTTCAGCTGTCCTCCTCCCTCTTTAACTCAGCGACCCCTTCGCTCGTCTTCTCTTTCGCCAGCCTTCTGGAGAATCCTCTCGAAGATGCGCTGGCAGCCCTCTTGATGCTCCACGTCCCTTCTGCCAGCTGGCTACATTATCCATTTTGTTTTATTTATTCCCAAGGTCTAAAGATGGCCACTATATTATCCCTTTTCATACCAATGCCCATAGCTGCATTGGGCCATCAATCATCAAAAAAACTCCACGCCTCCCACACTCCTCTTTCTCAAGGTAACACCGGCCCTCTCAGTGTTCAATGCCCACGCCTCCATACACATTCCAAATGCAGCATACGAGTGCCCACTTACTTTTTGAGGACGCGCACACAATCAAAGCCATCAAGCAGCTGATATCATCCTCAGTGGACCTCTCTCCGGACAAGCCTGTACATGCTCGCATCAATACATTACTCTGTACACCTGACAATGCTTTCAAAAGCAAAACTTCACACACGCCATGTACACGTATGTACATATTATCAGCCTCTATTTTTATCCACACAACGCACAAAAAGGTTGTAATTGTGTGATATAATTCATACAAATTGTTAATTCAAATTGAAATTCGTAAATTAGTAATTGGGTCTTCAATTGGAAGTACCGCAATTGTATGGAACCCTGACTTGCTTGAGGCCTAGACATGATGGTATTTACCTTATAGTTTCGAGTATCATGACTATCCGTATATACCGAGGGTATAACTGTAGCTCTTTACCGGTAGTATATACGAGTAAATCCAAGACTTGAAATTATAAGCATTAATGCTATCTAGATGATGAATTCGAATGTGGTTGATATGATTTTTTAATTCTGTTTGAGAACTGATGAGTTGATTTGGATTCTGATTGAAAAATGATGATCCCTAATAATGAATTGAAATGTAATAAACTGAGCGAAACCACAATGTGGATGATTGGGACGAGTCCCTGTGATGATATTCATAACTAGAATGATGATAATGAATTCAGCAAATCACTATGAGATTAGTGGATTGTGCTGTCAAACTGCTACTGTTAACACTTGTCACGGTAGATCAAGTTAAGGGATGACAAATTGATAAATTAACTGAAATTCCCGTGGAGGAATGTTCAGAAGGAAATTTTTCGGTCTAATGGACCATTATCGTAGGAATGATATGATCTAAATGAATTATTATTTAATGATGAGTTCTATATAAGGAATATTTATCCCAGTATTCAGTTGGGTTGACCAGAATATAAGGAATCCAAAATAAATTGGATCTTAAGAAAAAGAGTTGTCCTCTACTTTGCGAGATGAGGACGTCTCGCACCTTTTTAAGTGGAGTAGAAGTTTGTAAGATTCCTCTCCCCAACCTTCGAGGTATACAGAAGTAAGAATCTCCTTTTTTGATCTTATAATTATTCCCTCTCTAAATAAAAGAAAGATTCTGTTTAAAAAGGGAAGACACTTTACCCAGAATACCTTCTCAGGAGCCCACCTGTTTTAAAGATTCAAAACGATGAGTTCAGAAGTGAGAACTAGTGTTTTGGATGCCAAAGTTTTGACCATTAGTTAAAAGACTGCCTGACTCCTACCATAAAAAGGGCACAGGGAAGTCTAGAACCCAAATTCAGAGACCAACTCCTTCATACCAATCTAATCAAGGTCCGTCTCTCGAACAAGATTGCTTAACTCTATTAACTAGGTCCGACCCATTGATTAGGGTCGAGAGATGACCAGTCAAATGCTTGGCGACTTAGAGCAACAGATGCAGGCAATTCATAAAGATATAAACGCTGCCCAGGATCGACAGAGACAATATACAGATAAGAGGAGGACAGTCAGAGAATTCAAAGAAACAGTTATAGTCTTCATTTGAATATGGACCAAAAGAATTTCTTTATCTCTAGGGGAGTATAAGTAGTTATCCCCAAGCTATTGTGGATCAAAGAAAGTAGGTGACTTAGCCTACGAACTTCTTTTATCTCCTCATCTCAAAGTTCTTAATGCCTCTTATAGAAATATGTGCCAAAACCAAATCATGGAAAGACAGTAAAACTTCAGTGGCAAGATATCGTTGGCTTTTAGGTTACGATAACTCCTTCCTTTATATAAGTCGTAACTTTTACTTATCGCTCACAGTAATCTTACTTCCATCGATCTCCCTTCTTCTTAATCTCCTTCATGGCTTGGCAACAGGAATTAGTTTTATCCATGATGATTTCTCACCTTCAAGACGCAAGCGAGTCTGTGAAGAAGGATTTTATAGAACAGTATGAGCACTCACTTTTTCCTCACTTGGGAACGTCTGTAGCTCAGACCAAATGGCGGACCTATCAAGACATAACTAGGGTAACACCTTGGGGTCAGCAGCACTTTCGTAACAATGTCCGCTTGGCCATGGTTATTGAAGCCTTGGGTTTGGGTCCCCGATACTACTGCGTCATGAGATCAAGACATCTTGGGTTTTTTGAGCGGGTCTTCTTACTGGCGTGTTTTTTTCCTCATCAGAAGATATGCCTTTACCCCGTTTTTGGCTTGCCTCTCAGAGGTCCTTTTGTTAGATCACCTCATACCACTGAGATAGGTGCGGCAATAACCAACAGAATTATTTTCATAGATGAGTTACCTTATACGTGCGCAGCTTGTGAGTGCTGCTTTTGTGATCATATGATGAACGGGCTTATGGAAGTGTAAAGAGTTCTTCTATCTTTACTGTATATGTTCCAAGAATGAATAAAGTTTAAATCTTGTTCTTGTCTTGACCCTTAAAGTCAATATTAGATAAAGTGGGAAAAATCCCATTCCCATGAAAAAAGTGGGGGTATGGTAAACTCATCCAAAAGTTTGTCAAAATATATTCATGTGACATATCATTGGAAAGAGCTTGAAAAGTAGAATCTAGATCTACTTTGTCCGACAAATTTGGAGTTTGCATGTTCAAGTTATGGCCAAAATAAATTTTTTAAATACATTCCCATTTTGAGGGATTTTTCCCATTTTATCTAATATTGACTTCTTACTCTCTTTGAAACTTTTCTTGGTGGTTAATCTTAATTAAAAAATTTCTCTCAGTCTCATACTTGTGCATCTTGCGAAATTACCCCCAGTTTGCGAGATGAGGGCATCTCGCATTTTTCAAGTGGGAGAGAATGTAAGATTCCTCCCCATTCTCTCAAAATGTCCAGCATCTTCCCCTGTAATCAATCCCTCTTCAGAAATATAAAAGACTTGTTTCTAACTGTTTTAACCTAGAGAGAGAAAATATTCTAGAGAGAAAATATTCAGATTTTTAATATTTTTGGATAGAAAATTATCTCATCTTATTAAAATAAGTTCCCCTGAAATAGAAATTCAAAAAGAACTTTCCAATGTGCAATTGGAATTAATTGGAAATGGGTATAAAGGACCTTAGCCTAAGGGTCTAGATTTTCAGAAACTTTTGGATTATGGTCCAATTAAGGTTCCTATGGGCCAATACCATCAATCCATGTGTAGGGAGGGGATAAATCCAATTTGTAAAAGAAGATACCCAAAAATGAGTAAATGCTCACATAAGATGAAGAGTTGAAAATGTACAAGGTTTATTAGTAAAAAACTATGAGCAATATTAAAAATATGAGATATTTTGGGTATAATGATTCCATTTTGACACATATGTAAGGAAGGGGAGTTCTTTAAAGGAGGTGCATATTTCACATAAGATGAAGAGTTGAAAATGTACAAGGTTTATTAGTAAAAAACTATGAGCAATATTAAAAATATGAGATATTTTGGGTATAATGATTCCATTTTGACACATATGTAAGGAAGGGGAGTTCTTTAAAGGAGGTGCATATTTCACATAAGATGAAGAGTTGAAAATGTACAAGGTTTATTAGTAAAAAACTATGAACGATATTAAAAATATGAGATATTTTGGGTATAATGATTCCATTTTGACACATATGTAAGGAAGGGGAGTTCTTTAAAGGAGGTGCATATTTCACATGCTTGAATGAGTTTTAAACTCATAAAAATTGAGATATTTCATCTCTCCTCTCTCCTAATTCAAGTCTAGTTACAAAAAGTTAGCTCAACTGACCTAAAAATGGTCAAAAATTGACCAAACTGAGTTGGAAAATTCTAGAATCAGTTTGTTTGGTTAGGAACTCACTTTTTCCTATAAATAGAGGCCTTCTCCTTTGTTGAAACTCAACAATGTTTAATGCATTGTTACTCTACTTCACCTAAGCCAAGAACTGTGAATTCATTAATAATTCACTAGTTTTTGACACTTCCTTCTTTCTTCAATCCCCATTGGTGGCTCCATCAACATACTAAACCAATTGATTGGTTGGGGGCCTCTACCGTGAACAAAGAATCAAGCAATTTGTAAGGTAATTAGTGAATATTGATCTTTTCTATAATTTCTCAATGTTTCTCTCTTCTCAACCCCTCTCAAGCTTGAGAAGCTTAATTGGTATGGTTTTTAAATGCTATTGAAGTTAATTGATGAATAGTAGTGAAGAGTTACATAATTTGATGAATGCTATTGAAGTTAACTGATTAATGATAGTAAAGAATTACATAAATTTTCATTTATGTTTAAATTCTAATGGTTTTTATGTAATTTCTCTCTCACTCAAGAAATGGTCATACTCATGACCCATTATCAATCCAAATGAAGCTTTTCATAAAGCTTTTCCTTAATCCAAGATTAATCTATGCTTGAGACCAAATTAATGGTTTTTTTTCTATGCTTTTAGTTTATGTATTTCATGATTATTTTTTATTCAATCCATTATGGGTTAATGATCCAATTAGGGATCATTCTAATCATTCCCTTAAAGATAAGCTTTATCTTTTAAAATAATTGAGATTTATCAGTCATAGCAGCAAAGTTATGGCAAAATTTTGTAAAAATTTACACATAAAATAATTTCATTCAAAGCATGAAAAGAGGACTTCCTACCATATTCTAGGAATTATCATCCTAGATTAATAAAATAATTTCATTGTAATCATGGAGAAATTAAATTTTTATATTATGCATAAAGGATAAATTTTTATATCAAAAGTGTTACTTTTATCAATTTTTATTTTCATGCATAGAAGTATGCATAAAGGATAAATTTTTATATCAAAAGTGTTATTTTTATCATTTTTATTTTCATGCATAGAAGTATGCATAAAGGATAAATTTTTATATCAAAAGTGTTACTTTTATCAAATTTTATTTTCATGCATAGAAGTATGCATAAAGGATAAATTTTTATATCAAAAGTGTTATTTTTATCATTTTTATTTTCATGCATAGAAGTATGCATAAAGGATAAATTTTTATATCAAAAGTCTTACTTTTTATCATTTTTATTTTCATGCATAGAAGTATGCATAAAGGATAAATTTTTATATCAAAAGTGTTACTTTTATCATTTTTATTTCATGCATAGAAGTATGCATAATGGATAAATTTTTATATCAAAAGTGTTACTTTTATCATATTTGAATTTCATGCATAAAAGTTGATTATTTTATTATAAAAGTGTGACTTTTATTATAATTGAATTTCATGCATAAAGGTATGCATAAAAGCTGATTATTTTATTATAAAAGTGTGACTTTTATCATAATTGAATTTCATGCATAAAGGTATGCATAAAAGTTGATTATTTTATTATAAAAGTGTCTTTTATTATATTGAATTTCATGCATAGAGGTATGCATAAAAGTTGATTATTTTATTATAAAAGTGTGACTTTTATCATAATTGAATTTCATGCATAGAGGTATGCATAAAAGTTGATTATTTTATTGTAAGAGTGTTACTTTTATCATATTGGATTTCATGCATAGAGGTATGCATAAAAGATATTCTTTTTATACTAAAAGTGTGATTTTTATCATAAATGGATTTTATGCATAACTTAGATGCATAAGAGAAATTCTTTTATTCTAAAAGTGCAATTCCTACCAAATTGAATTTATGCATAAGAAGATGCATAAAAGTTTGATTTTTAATTCAAAGTTTCATTCTCATCTAAATTGAATTTATGCATAGGAAGATGCATAAAAGAATAAGATTTCAATTCAAAAGCGTTATTCTCATCCAAATTGAATTTATGCATAGGAAGATGCATAAAAGATGGATTTTTATTTTAAAAATGTCGATTCTCATCCAAATTGAATTTCTGCATAGGAAGATGCATAAAAGATTGAATTTTAATTCAAAAGTGTCATTTTCATTTAAAATGAAATTATGCATAGGAAGATGCATAAAAGATTGATTTTTAATTCGAAAGTGTTAGTCTCCTTAAATGGAATTTATGCATAAATAAAAATGTAGAGAAATCTTATATCAAATATAAGAATTCTCTTGTATTCTATAAGAAGATATGAAATGTGATAAGACGTGATAAGAGGTGTATGAGATGTGATAATATGTGATAAGATGCATATGGGAAGTGATAAGATGTGATAAGAGGTGTATGAGATGTGATAAGATGTGTATGAGATGTGATAGGATATGATAAGATGTATATGAAATGTGTAGGGCGAGAATGGATGTAATATGGATGTATGGATGTAGATATGGATATGTATGTATGAATGTGAATGTGGATGTGGATGTGTATGTATGAATGTAAATGTGTATGTGGATGTGGATGTATGGATATGAATGTAGATGTGGATGTGGATGTATGGATGTAGATACGGATGTGGATGTATGTATGTGGAAGTGGAATAAGGATGTGAAAATGAATGTATGCATGGATGTGTATGTAGAATAATGAATGTGAATGTGTATAGGAAATAATGTGTCGTCGATATGAGTGAATGGATGATGATGAATACATATGAATGGGATGTGGAATAAGTAATGTGGACTAAGGAGGATAAAATGGAAAAGACGAGAGTTCGATATAGAAACTGTATTTTGTGAACTGTTTGTAAATGAATGTTTTATGTCAAGAATGCTGGGGAAGCATTTGGACCGTCTTGTGGATTAAGGTCAAGGAGACCTAACTGATAAAGTTGCAACTGCTGACAGAGAGTCAATGGAGGACGTCTAGCGTAGCAAGGTCGGCCGAGGTCTTCACCAGCCTTGGTTCGATTTAAATGGTGAGCTTCCGGTAGTACGGTGGATTAGGGACCAAGGAAGCGGCCTATGAGTGAAGCGCTAGGTCACCTGTGAAGGATCCTAGAGGGTGCTGACCATACGGTGCTCGGGTTCTGGGTCGCCGAAGATACCCACACGTGCGTCGTGGAAGATATTGGAACAAGGAGTAAGAGTTGTTTTCTGAAACCGGGCATGGATCTGGTTGATTGACCTTGCTGGTCCTCAACGGATGAGTCCATGGCTCTTTTATATGGTGCTCGGGCTCTGGGTCGCCGAAGATACCCACACGTGCGTCGTGGAAGATATTGGAACAAGGAGTAAGAGTTGTTTTCTGAAACCGGGCATGGATCTGGTTGATTGACCTTGCTGGTCCTCAACAACGGATGAGGCCATGGCTCTTTTATATGGATCTGTGGGTTGATCTTGCTGATCTTCCACGGAGATTCCATTCTATTATATGAATATATTGCCGGTTACTATGAGCTAGGAACTATGGAAAAGGCCCCTGTGAGTGAGTGAACAGGTGGTGAGCGTTCTGGTTGCCAATGATGCCATAAGTATACCGATGAATGAATGACTGGAAATAAGGATTCAACCAGAGACTTTGAGGATTGTCATCAATGACATAATGGTTTCATTAAAGGATTGTTTTAAAGTTAGCTGATGCTAAGAAAAAGGTAATTTCATATTGGATGTGTAAGTGGTGTGACTAGTTTTATGTTTGCATGAACTTCCGGCTAGAGGGCCTTGGAACTCTTTTCCTTGGTACCCGGGACAAAAAACTAACCAAATTCTTAATTGGATCCCATCACTAGAGTGGTTGGGCGGTTGGCTAACCCATGGGACTGGATGGGGTTAGGCTGGACTGATGGATCCGTAAATCGAGACTCAATTTCTATTATTACGATAGATAAAGTAAATCTCGGATAGTAATTGTTCTATGGATAGGAATCAACGGCTGTGCCTCTTGATGGGGAAAAAAGCGTTGATCCCAATGATCCAAGTGCAAGTTTCTTCCTTGATCCGACCGAGTATCTTTATAGGTGCAGTCGGATCAGCGTGATCAGTAATGATCTTGACTACGTTAGAGTAAATTATCCTGGTGGAATCGCCCGTGCTTTCCGGGAAAGGGAAGTTTTTCTGGGTTCGGTTTTGGAAAAACCGACGGATTAGTCTCTTGTCTGGATATCAATGGACGAGGCCCCGAGTGTGGGTCCCTGCCCCACGCATGAAGTGCTACTTCCGTTGCTAGTATCCCGAATCCGTCGCATGTTGGGGACAGGGATCTCACAGTTTTGAAGGACATATTTTGATGTCACAGGTTGATATTCAATAAGGAGATGTTTCAATTGCAGAGAAATTGAACAAGCAGATTGCTTTTTGTTTTGGACTGAATTGGGCTGAATCAGATAAAGGTCTTATTGATCAGATTGAGCAGGGGGATTGTCAAGAGCAAGTCATTGAAGAGTATAAATCAGGTTTGACAAGTTTGGAGGATCAGCATATGATGTTTGACATGCAAGATGATGCAATTTCAAGCTTTAGCTCGATGGATGTGCATTCTGAAAATGAGATGTGGGACAAGTTGTTGTCAACCCAAACATACTTTTGTCAGAGGATGTGTGTTTTAAAGCTGATGAGCCAATAGAAGTGGATTCTTACAGAATGGGTTGTCAACTGTGGATGACGGGTTGTCAGAATTCAAATTTTCATATGTTTCCAATTTTGTGGTTGCAAGTTGGGTTTAAAAGAATGCATTACAAGGTGCAATGTGATTAGAATTCACTGTTTTCAAATCAAATTTCACTGTTTTAGAGCCAAATTTCAAAGGATGTTGAGGAGGAAATTCCGTCAGGTTCAAAAAATTGCAAAGGTCTGAAATATGTAGATGACACTTTGTATAGTTCAGAACTAATGTCAGATCATTTCAGACATAAAAAACAGGTCTTGGAGGATTTTTTGATTGTCAAGGCAGACTTGTACCTAGTTTTGCAGAGGACAAAACAGTTGCAGTATGCTATTTCAAAGGTGGAAGATAGTCTGAGGATTGCTAATCTAATCTTAGATCATGCAAAAGTGTTAAATCGGATTCAGGAGGATTTTCAGAAAAAGATTTTACCGAATGATTCGACAAAAACTCTGCCAGGTGTTCAGAAAATTCCACCCCATGTTTTGGAAGTATTTAGAAACTTCTTCTTTTCAAGGAGATTCAGATCAGAGACTGAGAAGTGCAGGGAGGAGGATTCAAAATTCAGATTTTCATGTGTTGCAGACTTTGAAGTTGCTGATTGGGCAACGAAGAATTATAGGATGCATAGTGATCAATTTTTATGGTTTGTGGATCAGATCGCATCTAAACAGGTTCAGAGGATTCCAAAGGATTATTTACAGATTATTTTCCTGATTTTTATGAAATTTTTAGATTTCAGAGCAAACTTGGTTTGTATACATCTGAGTAGGTTTCTTGCATATTGGTGTCACATTTTCATATAGCAGATGGCCAAATAAACCTACAGGAGCTGATTGAGGCTGATTTTGATGGTTGGAGGATTCAAGCGGAATGCCAAATTTAGCAATGGGAAGTTGCAAAAGTTGTTGAGGGTCAAAGTTTTGGTTTTGAAGTGTCTCAATCTCTAATTTTGCTATCAAAGGTTCAATCTAATCTTAAATATGTTTTCATTGTTGTGAAGAAAGTTGGTGATCAAATTGACTATTTGGCAGATTTGGGTTCATATTTATTTGACAAAGGTTGTTTTGATAGCATTCAACTTGGAGAATGTCAAGTGCAGATATTTGATGGATGTGAAGCAAGTTTTACAAATCTGACTATGTCACCAACAGGTGTGCAAGATTAGATCGGATTCAAGGTAGAATTATGTGGTGAAATTTTCAAGTGTTCCAGAAGTGGTCTAATTTGCCAATCAAGTTTCTTTCATTCAGCTTGACAAGGGAGTATGGTCCAATTTTCAAAATGCACAGGAAGCAATATTTCAATGAATGGATAGGAAGTCAGATCAGCAAAAAGTTAGTAGTGCAGCAGATTAGTCAGAAATCAGTAGAGCATTATGTTTCAATCAGTGGATATGCACAATTTCAAAGAGGAGGATGTTCTGATGGCGTTTATGCTAATTTTATTTTATCTTTGTAAGATTCTTTGCTTGTCTAGTTTATGGATCAAGGGATTGTGGGTCCGATGTCAGCCTTTGGCTCAAGCCACCAGGCTAGTGTTTAGAATAGACCTTTTGGGGTAGACCTCAGGCGGATTATTTTTCAAGTTATATGTATGGATTTTTGGTATTTTTGGAAGTTGGTTAGCTTTGGGATCTTGGAAGGTAGAGAGTCGTGGGAAGTCTATATAGTTGGAGCCGTTTTGTTCAGTGGTACACGAATATGGTTCTTGGTAGATTTTATGTGTAGCTATGGCGGATTTTGTAATGACAACACAGTTGACAGTATAGTTAACAGATTTTGTGCTTCATCTCTTCTAGTCATTTCATTCTGTATTCTGTGTTTTGAGAATGGTGCAAGTGCAACAGTGTTGTGTGAGACATGTGTGTAGAGTTGTAGTGAATTTCGGAGTAAGATGAAACTGTGTTGGTTTGTCAGAGTGAGTGTCATTGTGAAATGTCATACCTAGGAATGGAGAAAAAAACAGCTCTGCTCAGGCAACAATAAACAAACTTCAAATTGCATTACACACTATATGGTCATAGTGGTCTCCATTTCATTTTTACAATTAAATTGTGAATGTAATATTTTGAGTTTAACTATGGATCCCGTGTTTTTGAATGCAGCACATACTTGAGGCTCATGGTCCATACTTTGCTGAACAAGGAAGTTTGGCGATATGGTCCACACAAGGCATGGAGCAATCTTTACCATTTTTATTTTCATGCATAGAAGTATGCATAATGGATAAATTTTTATATCAAAAGTTTACCATTTTTATTTTCATGCATAGAAGTATGCATAGTGGATAAATTTTTATATCAAAAGTGTTACTTTTATCATTTTATTTTCCTGCATAGAAGTATGCATAAAGGATAAATTTTTATATCAAAAGTGTTACTTTTATCAATTTTTATTTTCATGCATAGAAGTATGCATAAAGGATAAGTTTTTATATCAAAAGTGTTATTTTTGTCATTTTTATTTTCCTGCATAGAAGTATGCATAAAGGATAAATTTTTATATCAAAAGTGTTACTTTTATCATTTTTATTTCATGCATTGAAGTATGCATAATAAATTTTTATATCAAAAGTGTTACTTTTATCATATTTGAATTTCTTGCATAAAGGTATGCATAAAAGTTGATTATTTATTATAAAAGTGTGACTTTTATTAGAATTGAATTTCATGCATAAAGGTATGCATAAAAGCTAATTATTTTATTATAAAAGTGTGTCTTTTATTATATTGAGATAAGATATGAGTACAAATTAATAAAGTCCAAATCCAATGATATATAAGTTGTTCACGCAGGGCAATATATGAAGTGAGGAAAGAAAGATATGAAAATAGCATGGCCAAAGAACATCATGCTGAATGGTTGACAACCCAAGAGAGATTCAGTAGCAAATGGAAATATCAATAGAATTGTAATGTTTTATTCATGAAAAATTCATAGAGCAGATAAGGGATTTTTAAAATAAGCATTGAACGCACCTGATACAGAGGGTTTAATTATAAAAAACCCCACGGGCATCCTTTCGTATGTTAAAAGTCACCCATATACATATGATAATTTGGATTTTTAAAATAAGCATTGAACGCACCTGATACAGAGGGATTATAAAAAACCCCACGGGCATCCTTTCGTATGTTAAAAGTCACCCATATACATATGATAATTTCAAAACCAAGCAAACTTCATAGTATTCGGTCTTCGTTCATCCAACTATATATTTTAGGCAGACTCCAGAGTATTCTGTCTTCATTCATCCAACTACATCTTTTATGTCATATGCTATCTTCAAAACAAAATAACATTAGGGCAGCCTTTAATATATGCAGTGTATTGCTAGAAACCACCCACTTACCAGGGTTGGGCATCAGGGGCTCGAAGTGCTTGAGGCAATTGGACCGAGAATGTGAACTCCTGATCAAGGGGGATCTTTGTGTGTTTAGGCGATTTGAGAAATGGGCTCCTGCTCTCGTCAAGGAAATGAGCTGCATGTGGAAGAGCAGGAGGAGCTTGAATGAGAGCTCGTGATGCCTCGGGCTGAGTGGCAAGCGCCAACTCATAGCTGGGAGAATACACTACAAGAGCATGCCAGTTCCTATAAAGGGGAGCTTGGGTAGCTTCTTGGAGTTGATAATTAAGGGAGACAGTGGCCTATCCCTAATTATAAAGCTTTCCACCTTGCCACCTGCAAATCCTCCACTCAACGCAGGCTACTCCCCCCTCTTCTTTTTTGTAGTCAATGTGATCTAGCTCATTATCCTCTAATCCAGCTGTCTTCTCCATTGCCCATGACCTCTTTGCGCAGAGACACTTGCAAACACGAGCCCTATGCCCATTTCGATCTCAGTTTTTTGTGTGGTCTTTTCACCACCACCACCACCACTAACGGGCCATTGTTTATCTTCTCAAAGATGGCCACCAACATGTCCTGCCAACAAGGCTCCACGGAGAGGTGAATCTAGTCAGGATAGTAGCCTAAGCATGTGAAAGTTTTTGGATGCATTGCCTATGTTTATGTGCTAGTAGAGGGAAAAGAGAAGGTTGGTGAGTCTCTTGGTATGACCAACATTTCTACAAGGCATGCTTATGTTGATGGAGAGTCTAGTGGCTCAGAGTAGAGCCTTGATGTTGAGCTTGGGATTCTAGCTATTAGAACACCTGGAACTGCAAAAATACCAGCAGTGATCATGGACAATGCAGGTCAAGGAGATTCAGAAAACCTATTGAGACTGGTTGACATATCATGGTTATGTCACTCATCATTATGCATATATGGCTAAAGTTGTGCAAGATGTTGAACCCACCTGTTTTGAAGAAGATATTGGGAGAAATCTATGGAAGAAGAAATGATTGCATCGGATGCAAATGAGACTTGCGTCATGGTGCCATTGCCTGAGGACAAGAAGGCTATTGATTGCAAGTGTGTGTACAAAATAAAGCATAACTGTGATGGAAGTATTAGCAATCATAATCCAAGATTGGTTGCCAAAGGTTATGCTCAAACTTATGGCATTGATTATGAGGAGACGTTCAGCCCTGTTTCCCAAGATGGCAACCATGAGAGCTGTTATTGTGGGGGCTACATCAAAAGCATGGGTTTTACAGCATGGTGATTTGAAAGAAGTGTATATGGATTAGCCACACCAGGTTATGAAGATGTGGGTCACCCTAATTTTGTATGCAATATCTTATCACCATTGGTTTTCATGTAGCACATCTGTTGATCATTCACTCTATGTGCGAAAGAGTGATAAGGGCCTTGTGGTCATCATAATCTATGTGGATGACTTGATTGTTGGGGGTGACAATGGAGAGGAAGTGGAGAATGTGAAATGTATTCTCAATAGAGATTTGACATGAAGGATTTGGGTGAGATGAGATACTTCCTTGGCATTGAGGTAATTAGGATGGCCAAGGGCATATGGCTGTCAAAGAGGCAGTATGCATTGGACATGCTGTCCAAATATGGTATGGATGGTTGTAAGCCAACTTCTCTACCATTAGATTCAAATGGCAAGTTGAGTGGAGTTGTGGGTGCGATTTTGGAGAACCCTACTATGTAAAGGAAGATAGTGGGTAGCTTGATCTACATGACAATTACCAGGCCAATTTTGAACTATATAGTTGGATTGCAGAGTCACTTTATGCAGGTTCCTCAAAAGCCACATTTGGATTACAGAGTCACTTTATGTGGGTTCCTCGAAAGCCACATTTGGATGGTGTGAGGTGCATATTGCGCTATGTGAAGTCTATAGTAGACTATGGTCTCTTTTATGAGACTGGTATGGAGTTGCAGGTGTTTGGATACACCGATGCAGATTAGGTTGGTAGTATCACAAATAAGAGATCTACCAGTGGATTTATGTTCTCCTTTAGGAGTGGTGTGAGGCATGGATCAAGAAGAAGAAGCCAAAAGTTACCTTGTCATGTACGGAGGAAGAGTATAGGAGTGTTGCAATGGCAACATGTGAGGTAGCTTGGTTGCGCAAGCTACTTGGTGATTTTGGGCTACAGGAGGTTGACAGACAGGTTGTCATCTATTATGACAACATTAGAAATATAAAGTTGGAGCCCCATTTTTCATGCATGGACCAAACACATACAGGTTCACTATCACTTCATCAGAGGGAGGGTCTTAGCAGGAGACATTGCTCTCATGTATGTTAGTACAAAGAAGCAGGTAGCTAATATTTTCACGAAAGCCCTACGAGCAAAGAAGCTTCGCAGATTCCGGACTATGCTTGGAGTCCTAGAGATGGAGTTGAGATTGAGGGGGAGTGTTAAGATGCCAAGCTCAACATGAGATGACACTTATGATAAGCCTAGGTGATCGTTTTTGCCACTTACATCACTGACATATTTGGTAGGATGCTGCCATGATAGATCTTTGCTAGTGATTCTATAGCTGGACTACACCAGCTACTAGTCCACCACTGAGTTATGGCATACTTATCTTGCCAGCTCACTCACTTAGCATGTTCACATTATGGACTGCATGTACATAGTACTTTAATACTTATGTTGTATTTTCCTTTATCTCTTTGGTAGAATCCTTTTGTTACATGAAGAAGAAGAAGAACAATTTTCAACCTCTCATCTTGTGTGTTCTCTTCTAGGGGTTTTGTGAGTGTGTGTGTGCTTGAAAGAGCTCAAGCTCTCTTCTTTCTTGCATCTTTTCAGCTCTTCACCTTGCACTCAATCACAGTGAACCCTGTGATTTCAGCTGTTCTTTGAGGAGTAGTGGTTGTATCATGCTCCTTAAAATTGATCTTTGCAGTCTCGTACATGTGCATTATACTCTAGATGATGCATGGTCTCATCATCAATATCAATGACCACAATGGTTTGGTCTCTTTGTGACATGCAATTTCTTTGTTACCAGTTAGGGGGGTAGGCACCTTATACATGGGTGCTCCTTTAGCTGCTTGATTGATTGTTCAAACAACTTGGGATGCGCTTGTAGACATCTGCTCTGTTAGTTTCTCCACGCTTGGTCCTCTCCCTATGTGCTTAACTTGAGAGTAAGAGACTACCTTAGTGCTTTGCAAAATTACATTTGCTATACTTGTAGTACATGCATCATAAATAGAAATCTTGCATCTATATCCTTCCCTTGCAAGCCAACTCCCATGCTTGCTTTTTGCTAGGTTTTTTCTTCGGGTATTTGGACCATCATTACTTCTCTTTACTATTGTCATGATTGAGCCCCATCCATGTCACATAGATATAGAGCTACCAAATATGTGTTCTACCATACTCTAGGCAACTATTTTGAGTAAATTAAAAAATTGAGCAAGATGTGGAAAAAGGTATCCTAAAGAGAAGGGTATTCATTACACAAAAAAGGGTATCCTAGAGGTAGTAAATAAGCTAGATTTATCACATTGGTGTTTAAAACCTTCATTTTAAATACCTTACATATTTTTTACATTTTTCCATCTATTTACAGGAGGTAATTTATTGGTGTTTCCCCAACATTGGTGTTGCCTATACTCATACTCGTGTTACAAATGTTGCTATTTATTTCACAAGTGGCTTCTCTTGACATTCACGAAGAAGTGTGATAGTGTGATTGACCTTTTTTATGGTGTGTGGGAGGCCTTGGGGGAGAGTGACTCATTATAGAGGCATTGTCTTTGCATTGACAGTGATGAGAGGCTTTATGCTAGAATCCTTTAGGATGTGGCTTGTGTGCTTACAAATCCTTAGATCTACCTTTTTCTAGCAAGATTTGCTTTATGACTAGGCTTTATATACTTGCAAGCTCTATTTTATGGGATCTATTTTGGTTCTTGATTGATTTTTATTACATTTAGGCATTATGTATTTGATAGCTGTATTTTATGTATAGATGCCTAGGTGACTTGTGTGCCTTTTTCTTTTTTGAGGAAACTATTTTTATTTATTGAGATTAGTATTATGTATTGTAAGAGTCTGGTATTAAACTTGTATTCCCCAATTATTATTTGGTACACCAAACAATGAGGCACCCATGGAATAAAGAGAAATAACTATTATGATAGAGAGGTTCTGCACAAGGAGGAACAAATATTTTTTCTTGCTTTACGGATAATATATTTTGTATTATCAGAGTTTGGTTGTCCCATGTGAGCATTTATTCCCCAATTATTATCTTGGGGGGGGGTCACTTATCATGTGGGTTCAACAGAAAGGATTTTTTAAAACATTTCTTACATACAGAAGGGTACCATTTAAAGGAGGTATTTGAAGATTGAATAGAAAAAGGGTGTGTTTTATTCATGATAAATTCACAGATAAGGGGTTTTTAAAGTAGGCCTTGAACGCACGTGATACAAAGGTTTTACATATAGTGAACCCCCTGAGATTATTATGAGGTACATTACTCATACATTATCCCATGTGAGCCCTTATTCCCCAATTATTATGAGGTATAGAAAATGATAAGGCATCAATGGAATAAAGGGAAATACTTTTTATGATTAGGGTGCTACAATGAACAAATAAATTTGAGGTACATTACTCATACATTATCCCATGTGAGCCCTTATTATCCAATTATTATGAGGTACATTACTCATACATTATCCCATGTGAGCCCTTATTATCCAATTATTATGAGGTATAGAAAATGATGAGGCATCAATGAAATAAAGGGAAATACTTTTTATGATTGGGGTGCTACAAGGAACAAATAATTTGGCCAGTCTATCTATAAATATTTCAATCAACTTGGCTACTTTTCCACACTATCCTAGTATATTAAACTTTTATTAATCGCTTCAACCCTAACTTATTCTCCCTTTACCCATCATGGCCAAGTTTGTGACTCAAACTCTACTCTAGGACCAGTAGCCCCTTCACCTATAGCAATCGATATAGAGACCAAAATGGACCAGGCAATCGATATGCTGGGAACAATACCTTGCCCTTGCCTACATAAGGAAGACATGGTAGAGCTCCTTGAAGACCTGAAGTGAAGCACAACAAGAATTCTCACTCATCCAATCAACTAGGTCATCGAGAATGTTGTAGAGTTCACATGAAAGTACAACGAAGTTGCATGAAAGTGGGTGCAGTCTGGTTGCATAACAGCAGTCCAGAAAATGACAATGGATACCAATATTGAGACATGGATACACGAGGTTAATGGATGCCAATGAGGTCCCCCCTTATGTTGTATCTATCCCATGTATTTATTCTATAAGATTTTAAGTGAGTTTATCATAAGCCATTTGGCTATATCAAGCATGTGTAGATGTAAACAATTCATGTAATCTTTTCTATCATTCTAACTGGTGGTTTGAATCTTATTAAGTAGTATAAGGAGCTTTAGTTTTTTTGGAAAAGAAAATTGTTATATTTTTCATAATTGAAAAACAGTCTTCATTGATGATTATTGGAGATGGTCTATGGCCCTGTTTTAACCATTGATGTTCCATCTGCAAAATTACCTCGTGATAGGAGGAAAGGAAACAAATAGCATGTGTGCTTACAAAGGAAGCTACTCAAAAATGCACAAAATAAACCTTCAAATATCAATGGAGCCCTTAGTGAGGATACCATCCAAGAGTAAGAAACCTAATGGAATCCGTGGATGGATAGCATCAAAATTCTCGTAGAAGCCCATGGATTCTATAAAAATTTTGAAAAATTATGGGGCTACCCCTAAAGTGAAGGGTATACTAATCATCAATATCTTAGAGCTTTGATTAAATCTTCTCACACTATCAAAAGTGATAAAAAGATCTCCCTAATTGGAGTTGCAAGCAGAAAGTTATGCCTCTTTTAGTGAAATTGGATATGTAGGCCAAATTCTTGGGGTTTTTTTTCTGTGGGGCCATGCAGCAATGCCAATTTTTTGCAAAATAAAAATATCCGTGCGGAGGCCATGTCAACTTGGGCCATGGAGGGGTGGAAGGAGAGGAAATAGTATAATTTTTTTGCAAAACAAAATGGCCAATGGGAGGTCCACTGCCGTTTTTTGGGAAAACAAGTTGTCCCCCCTCTGACCCTCCATAGTGCTTAACATTGCCAATCATCAACACCATTTCAGCATCATTTCATCATCATCATTACCACCATCATCAAAATTATCATGATCGTCACCCTAAACAAAAATACCTTTATTTAAAAAAAAAACCTCAAAGGAGGCCACGTTGGTGCGGCCTTCTTTCTGGAAGTTGTTTTTTAAAAAATGAAGGTGTTGTTGTTGGTGGTGAATGAGATGATGATGATGGTGTAACGATGCTAATTTTCTATTTTAAAAAAATGGCCATGGGGAGGCCACGCTGATGTAGCCTCCCCCCACGGCCTTTTTTTTTTGCAAAAAAATTGTCTCCCCTCAATCCCTCCATGGTGCTCACCTTGGGAAATCATCATTGTAAGATTCCTCCCCAGGCTCTCAAGATGTCCAGCATCTTTCCTTGTAATCAAATCCCTCTTTAAATTTATAAAAGATTTTGTTTCTACCAAATTTGGCCTAGAGAGAGAAAATATTCTAGAGAGATAATATTCAGATATTAAATATTTTTGGATAGAAAAAATTCTCATCTTATTAAAATAAGTTCCCCTGAAACAGAAGTTCAAAAAGATTTTCAGAAGGTGTATTAGAAATTCAGTATAATCTGTTCAAGAGGCATTATCCTAGGGGTGAAGATTTTTTCGAAATTATAAATTAAGGTTCCTATGGACCAGTAAGATTCATCCAAATGTAGGGAGGAGATAAATAGAAGAATCAAAGAAAAATCTCCCAAAAATGAGTAAATACTCACATAAGATGAAGAGTTGACTAAGGACAAGGTTAATAGTTAAAAAAGAGAGATATTTAGGTGAAATGATGCATTTTTGACACCTCTGCATGGGGGAATTCCCCTCATGAAGGAGGTGCCTATTTCACATGCTTCAATGAGTTTTAAACTCCCAAATAATGAGATATTTTTATCTCTCCTCTCTCCTGCTTCAACTAGATCCAAAAAGTGACCAAAACTGACCCAAAAATGGTCAAAAATTAACCAAACTGATCTAGAAAATTCTAGAATCAGTTGGCTTGCTTAGAAGCTCACTTTTTTGTATAAATAGAAGCCCTCCCCTTTGTTGACACTCAATAGTGTTTTGCACTGTTACCCTGTCTCTCCCAAGTGCCAAAAACAGTGAATTTAATTCATAATTCATTAGTTTTTGACCCTCCCTCTTCCAAAAGATTGGTGGCCACTCTTGTCTCAAACAAGAGTTGAACCCTCAAACCATCAAGCCAAAGGAAAGCTCTCAAATTCATTATTAGTAAGTTGGAGATTCTTCTCTTTTTCATTCATTTCATGGATTTTTTTTAAGGTTTTTATGATTTTTGTCTTCTCTACATTACAAATGATGTTATGCCTCATTGCAAAAGGCATTCCCCTCTCTTCTCTAGTAAAACCAACCATTCTTTATCCTATGTGAATGATTAATGAATAAAATCAAGTTTTTCATAATGTTTCTCTTAAATAAGTAGAAAAATGTTACTTTAGAATGATTCAAATACTCTTGATGCATTTCCAATTAATTTTAGAGAATTAAAATTGAAAAATGGTCAGTCATACAAAGGAGGTTATGGCAAATTTTTTTAAAAATTTTGAAAATAAGTATTATCTTTCATTATTCTAAAAGAGTAATCCTTATGATTCTATATTCCAAAGTATCATTTTTATGCATAGAAGATGCATTTTGATTATTGAAATTTAGTTTTATTATAAAAGTATTACTTTCATTATATTTAATTTTTATGCATAAAAGTATGCATAAAAGATTATTTTTTTAATATAAAAGTGTTATTTTTATCATATTTGATTTTCATGCATAAAAGTATGCATAAAAGATTATTTTTTTATATAAAAGTGTTACTTTTATCATATTTGATTTTCATGCATAGAAGTATGCATAAAAGATTATTTTTTATTATAAAAGTGTTACTTTTATCATATTTGATTTTCATGCATAGAAGTATGCATAAAAGATTATTTTTTTATTATAAAAGTGTTACTTTTATCATATTTGATTTTCATGCATAGAAGTATGCATAAAAGAAATTTATTTTATTATAAAAGTGTTACTTTTATCATATTTGAATTTCATGCATAAAAGATATTTTTTTTATAAAAGTGTGATTTTCATTCATAAAAAAATTTAATGCATAAATGGTTGCATAAAAGATATTTTTTATATTAAAAGTGTGATTTTCATCATAAATGAATTTTATGCATAAATGATTGCATAAAAGATATTTTTTGATATTAAAAGTGTGATTTTCATCATAAATGATTTTTATGCATAAATGGTTGCATAAAAGATATTTTTTATATATTAAAAGTGTGATTTTCATCATAAATGATTTTTATGCATAAATGGTTGCATAAAAGATATTTTTTTATATTAAAAGTGTGATTTTCATCATAAATGGTTTTTATACATAAATGGATGCATAAAAGATATTTTTTTATTAAAAGAGTGATTTTCATCATAAATGATTTTTATGATGATAAAAGTGTGACTTTCATCAGAATCGGATTTTATGCATAATTAGATGCATGATATAGAATCTTTATAATTAAATAAGGGTTCTCCTTAATCCTATATTTAATTTTTGTAAAAATTGGAAAAATGAATAAGTAGATAATCTGTGAGAAGAAATGCTACCGTTTCATATTCACTAAGATGGTAATGAGAAAATTCAATTAAACTATCAAGGTCGGAGATTGAGATAAATGATTATTTTATTCCCCATAAGGAATTCATGTTTTAGAAATCTGTAAGCAAATGTTCATCGAACGAAATTTAGAAAAAGAGAAATTGAAATAGTACCTTTCGAGAAAAATAGTTTAGGAAGAACCTTTCCAGACCCAAACTCTAATTCAGACTATTGACCTAGACCTAATTCCTTCGTTTCAATCAACGACGATGTGTTCAGTCCAGGAAAAATGCACTCAAAACACCCTCCGAATCTGAAACTAAGTTAAGACTTTTGATTTTGATCCGAGAATCAAGTTATCAGAATTTGAGGAATTCTGTCTCGAATTCAGACCTGGATCTAGAAATATTGGGATACAGATTTAAGATTTATTCAAGGTATTCAAACAAAACCAAAACTGAAAACTTGCATAGAAACCCTGTTTTCTTAAAGGACTGTCTTACGCCAGAATGCTGGAAGGAGCATTTGGAATATATGTTTATCTAAGGGAAGTTCGGTTGCAATAGCTGGCGGGGAGTGTTCGAGGGACAGCTCACGTGGAAAAATCTGCCGAGGTCTTGACCAGCCTCGGTATGCACGGGCTCGCGGTGGCGAGGACACCCATGCGTATGTCGTGGAAGATAAATATATATGATGACGAGAAACTTATTGTAATCTGTTACTGGATCTCATTGTTGACTCGCTGGTCTCAAAATGGAGAGTCCAGAGTGATACGGTTTTGTGAGAAACAAAGACTCAATGGAAATTTTGAAGTATGACATGTGTAACCAGTAAATTGTTTTGTCAATGGATTGTTTTTTTATTAAAGTTTTAAAGAGGAGTGTGCGTATCTGTTTTCTAAAGCTAAAGTTAAGAAAGGCATTTCAATTATGGATGGGTGAGTACTTGTTTGGATCTACCGATTCTAGTGGGGCAGGGTATTGGCTAACCCATGGGCCGTATGGGGTGAGGCTGGAATCAGTGGAGTTTTTAATAATCAAAGTGAAAAATCTTAGGATTACGCTAGGAATCGATCCGCTAGTTAAGTTCCCTGATAAATTTCTCAATTGAGTGGATCAACGGCTGTGCCTGATCTTGATTAGGAAAAAAGCGTTGAAATTTACTCAGATGATCAAATTATATCAGTGATAGTTTCCTTCTATCTGGTTTATTCAGGTGAAGGATAGTTTAGAATTGATCTCGTTAGAAAACTCGTTAAGAAAAATTCAAAAAGGTGGAATTGTCCCCGCTTTCCGGGCATGGGAAATTTTCCCAGTTTCAGTTTTCGAAGTGACCACCAGCCTAGTCTTGTGCCCGGACATTCGAGGGCGAGGCCCCGTGTGAGAAACCCTGCCCCGCGCACGAGGGCACTGCTTCCGTTGTCAGCTACCAGAGTCCCCCTCGGTGCGCAGAGGGGGCAGAGGGATCTCACAGTTGGTATCAGAGCGAAATTACCTAAATTTTAATGGGAATCTGGGAAAGAAATGTTTTTCACTTGTTAATACTATGTGAATGAACTTCAAAAATTGAAAACTCTCCAGATTTCGCAAGAGTCCAAGTAGTCATAGATTGGCCTGAACCAAAGACAGTGAAAGAAGTCAGAGGATTCTTGGGATTGACTGGTTGGTGTATAGGATTTTTATACCAAAGTATGCTCTCATAGCTTCCCCCCTAACTAACCTTCTCAAAAAGAATACCCCATTTCAGTGGTCTGCCAAGTGCCAGAGTGCTTTTGATAAGCTGAAGACCGCCTTGGTAACCAATCCCGTTCTGAAGCTACCATATTTCTCTCTACCCTTTGAGGTAGTAACTGATGCAAGTGGTTTTGCCCTGGGAGGTGCACTTATGCAGGAAGGTCATGCAGTGGCCTATGAATCCCGAAAACTCAGAACGCCATGAGAGGAATTATGCTGTCCATGACTTGGAACTACTTTCAATAGTATATGCCCTCAAGTTGTGGATACATTACCTACTGGGACAAAGATTCACTTTGATGACAGATCATCAGAGCTTAAAGTGGATCTTCACTCAGAAGGATCTCAACATGCGCCAAAGAAGGTGGATGTAGACCCTGCAAGAATTTGATTTTGAAATCAAGTACCGCCCTGGAAAAGAGAATGTGGTAGCTGATGCCCTCAGTAGAAAAGCCTCCTTGCTTGCAATTACTGTAATATCAAATCCCTTGATTATTGAAGCAAGAGAGAAGATCATGCAGGACAGATTCTTTGGCCCTATTGCTACCCTACTTATGCAGGAAAGCAAAACTCCTCAGGAGTTGAACAGAGTTTAAGGGTACAGCCTGGATGATGGCATTATGTATTATAATCACAGGCTATGCATCCCCAATGATGTGGGAACCAAGGATCAAATCCTGAATGAAGCCCATGATAGCCTTATAGCAGGACATCCAGGTTTCATCAAAACCTACATGTCTGTAAAGAAAAGCTTCTTTTGGCCTGGTCTGAAAAAGGATGTACTGAATCATGTACGTCAATGTCTGACATGCCCGAAAGTCAAAGCTGAAAGAGTAAAAATGCCTGGGAAGTTACATCCATTGGACATCCCCCAGATGAAGTGGGAATGTATCAGTATGGATTTTACTACTGGATTACCTTCAGTGCAATCAGGTTACAACTCCATCTTCGTGGTAGTGACAGACTAACCAAAGTTGCCCATTTGATCCCAGTAAAAGAAACCTACACTGCAGTGGATGTGGCCAGAGTGTTCCTCAAAGAAATCTTCAGATTGCATGGACTACCCAGGAGAATAGTAAGTGATTGAGATCCCAAGTTTACTTCAAGGCTTTGGACTACATTTTTCGAAGTAGTGGGAACTTTCTTGGATCTCCGCACAGCTTATCACCCTAAGACCGATGGTCAAACTGAAAGGGTAAACCAAGTAATCGAAGATATACTTCGATCATGCTGTGGCAGAGAACCCAAGAAGTGGCTAAGCTATCTACACCTAGTCGAGTTCGCCTACAATGCTTCTTATCACAGAAGTATTGGGATGAGCCCTTTCAAAGCTTTGTATGGACAAGATTGCTTAACTCCATTAACTTGGTCTGACCCATTGATTAGGGTTGAGATGTCCAGATAAATGCTTGACGACATGGAGCAGTAGATGCAAGTAATTCACAAAGATATAAAAACTGCCCAGGATAGATAGAAGCAGTATGCAGATAAGAAGAGGACAGACAAAGAATTCAAAGAAGCAGATATAGTCTTCATTCGAGTACGGCCCAAAAGAAGTTCTTTATCTCTTGGGAAGCACAAGAAGTTATCCCCCAGATATTGTGGACCATATCTGATTACAAAGAAAGTAGGTGACTTAGCCTATGAGCTTCTTTTGCCTCCTCATCTCAAAGTTCATAATGTATTTCATGTAAGCCTTCTAAAGAAATATGTGCCAAGCCCAAATCATGTGCTTGATGATGAAATCTTAACCTCTTCAACCCAAGGGGCAGATGGAACTCCAACCTGAAGAAATTCTTGATGTTCGAGAAAAGATTCTCAGGAACAGAATTCTGAGAGAATTATTGGTAAAATGGAAGTTCTATCCTTTTGAAGATGCCACCTGGGAGAATGAAGCCGATCTATTGCGAGATTATCCCCAGTTTGCGAGATGAGGGTATCTCGCGTTTTTCAAGTGGGAGAGAATGTAAGATTCCTCCCCAGGCTCTCAAGATGTCCAACATCTTTCCCTGTAATCAAATCCCTCTTTAGAAATATAAAAGATTTTGTTTCTACCAGTTTTAGCCTAGAGAGAGAAAATATTCTAGAGAGATAATATTCAGATATTAAATATTTTTGGATAGAAAAAATTCTCATCTTATTAAAATAAGTTCCCCTGAAACAGAAGTTCAAAAAGATTTTCAGAAGGTGCATTAGAAATTAAGTATAATCTGTTCAAGAGGCATTATCTTGGGGGTGAAGATTTTTTCGAAATTTTAAATTAAGGTTCCTATGGACCAATAAGATTCATCCAAATGTAGGGAGGAGATAAATAGAAGAATCAAAGAAAAATCCCCCAAAAATGAGTAAATACTCACATAAGATGAAGAGTTGACTAAGGACAAGGTTAATAGTTAAAAAAGAGAGATATTTAGGTGAAATGATGCATTTTTGACACCTCTGCATGGGGGAATTCCCCTCATGAAGGAGGTGCCTATTTCACATGCTTCAATGAGTTTTAAACTCCCAAATAATGGGATATTTTTATCTCTCCTCTCTCCTGTTTCAACTAGATCCAAAAAGTGACCAAAACTGACCCAAAAATGGTCAAAAATTAACCAAACTGATCTGGAAAATTCTAGAATCAGTTGGCTTGGTTAGAAGCTCACTTTTTCCTATAAATAGAAGCCCTCCCCTTTGTTGAAACTCAATAGTGTTTTGCACTATTACCCTGCCTCTCCCAAGTGCCAAAAATAGTGAATTTAATTCATAATTCATTAGTTTTTGACCCTCCCTCTTCCAAAAGATTGGTGGCCACTCTTGTCTCAAACAAGAATTGAACCCTCAAACCATCAAGCCAAAGGAAAGCTCTCAAATTCATTAGTAAGTTGGAGATTCTTCTCCTTTTCATTCATTTCATGGTTTTTTTAAGGTTTTTATGATTTTTGTCTTCTCTACATTACAAATGATGTTATGCCTCATTGCAGAAGGCATTCCCCTCTCTTCTCTAGTAAAACCAACCATTCTTTATCCTAGGTGAATGATTAATGAATAAAATCAAGTTTTTTATAATGTTTCTCTTAAATAAGTAGAACAATGTTACTTTAGAACGATTCAAATACTCTTGATGCATTTCCAATTAATTTTAGAGACTTAAAATTGAAAAATGGTCAGCCATACAAAGGAGGTTATGGCAAAACTTTTTTAAAATTTTAGAAATAAGTATTATCTTTCATTATTCTAAAAGAGTAATCCTTCATGATTCTATATTCTAAAGTATCATTTTCATGCATAGAAGATGCATTTTGATTATTGAAATTTAGTTTTATTATAAAAGTATTACTTTCATTATATTTAATTTTTATGCATAAAAGATTATTTTTTATATAAAAGTGTTACTTTTATCATATTTGATTTTCATGCATAAAAGTATGCGTAAAAGATTATTTTTCATATAAAAGTGTTACTTTTATCATATTTGATTTTCATGCATAGAAGTATGCATAAAAGATTATTTTTTTATTATAAAAGTGTTACTTTTATCATATTTGATTTTTATGCATAAAAGTATGCATAAAAGATTTTTTTTAAATCATAACAGTGTTACTTTTATCATATTTGATTTTCATGCATAGAAGTATGCATAAAAGATTATTTTTCTATTATAAAAGTGTTACTTTTATCATATTTGATTTTCATGCATAGAAGTATGCATAAAAGAAATTTATTTTATTATAAAAGTGTTACTTTTATCATATTTGAATTTCATGCATAAAAGATATTTTTTTTATAAAAGTGTGATTTTCATCATAAATAATTTTTATGCATAAATGGTTGCATAAAAGATATTTTTTATATTAAAAGTGTGATTTTCATCATAAATGATTTTTATGCATAAGTGGTTGCATAAAAGATATGTTTTTATATTAAAAGTGTGATTTTCATCATAAATGATTTCTATGCATAAATGGTTGCATAAAAGATATTTTTTTTATATTAAAAGTGTGATTTTCATCATAAATGATTTTTATGCATAAATGGTTGCATAAAAGATATTTTTTTATATTAAAAGTGTGATTTTGATCATAAATGGCTTTTATGGATGCATAAAAGATATTTTTTTATTAAAAGAGTGATTTTCATCATAAATGATTTTTATGATGATAAAAGTGTGACTTTCATCAGAATCGGATTTTATGCATAATTAGATGCATATAGAATCTTTATAGTTAAATAAGGGTTCTCCTTAATCCTCTATTTAATTTGTGCAAAAATTGGAAAAATGAATAAGTAGATACTCTGTGAGAAGAAATGCTACCGTTCCATATTCACTAAGATGGTAATGAGAAAATTCAATTAAACTATCGAAGTCGGAGATTGAGATAAATGATTATTTTATTCTCCATAAGGAATTCATGTTTTAGAAATCTGTAAGCAAATATTCATCGAACGAAATTTAGAAAAAGAGAAATTGAAATAGTACCTTTCGAGAAAGATAGTTTAGGAAGAACCTTTCTAGACCCAAACTCTAATTCAGATTATTGACCAAGACCTAATTCCTTCGTTTCAATCAAGGATGATGTGTTCAGTCCAGGAAAAATGCACTCAAAACACCCTCCAAATCTGAAACTAAGTTAAGACTTTTGATTTTGATCCGAGGATCAAGTTATCAGAATTTGAGGAATTCTGTCTGGAATTCAGACCTGGATCTAGAAATATTGGGATACAGATTTAAGATTTATTCAAGGTGTCCAAAAAAAACTAAAACTGAAAACTTACATAGAAACCCTGTTTTCTTAAAGGACTGTCTTATGCCAGAATGCTGGAGGGAGCATTTGGCATATATGTTTATCTAAGGGAAGTTCGGTTGCAATAGCTAGCGGGGAGTGTTCGAGGGACAGCTCACGCAGCAAAATCTGCCAAGGTCTTGACCAGCCTCGATATGGTTAAAATGGTGCGCTTCCGATACGATGGATGAGGGCCGACGAAGCGGTCCCTGAGTGAAGTGCCAAAACACCTAAGGAGGATCCTGGAGGGTTCTGACCAAGTGATGCACGGGCTCGCGGTTCCGATGACACCCATGCGTATGTCGTGGAAGATATATATATATATATGATTACAAGAAACTTATTGTAATCTGTTTACTGGATCTCATTGTTGACTGGCTGGTCTCAATGGAGAGTCTAGAGTGATACTGTTTTGTGAGAAACAAAGACTCAATGGAAATTTTGAAGTATGACATGTGTAACCAGTAAATTGTTTTGTCAATGAATTATTATTTTTATTAAAGTTTTAAAGAGGTGTGTGTGCGTATCTGTTTTCTAAAGCTAGAGTTAAGAAAGGCATTTCAATTATGGGTGGGTGAGTACTTGTTTGGATCTACCGATTCCAGTGTGGCAGGGTGGTGGCTAACCCATGGGCCGGATGGGGTTAGGCTGGAATCAATGGAGTTTTTAATAATCAAACTGAAAAATCTTAAGATTATGCTAGGATTCGATTAGCTACTAGTTAAATTCCCTGATAAATTTCTCAATTGAGTGGATCAACGGCTGTGCCTGATCTTGATCAGGAAAAAAGCGTTGAAATTTACTCAGATGATCAAATTATATCAATGATAGTTTCCTTCTATCTGGTTTATTCAGGTGAAGGATAGTTTAGAATTGATCTCGTTAGAAACTCGTTAAGAAAAATTCAAAAAGGTGGAATCATCCTCGCTTTTCGGGCATGGGAAATTTTCTCGGTGTCAGTTTTCGGAGTGACCACCAGCCTAGTCTCGTGCCCGAACATTCGAGGGCGAGGCCCCGTGTGAGAAACCCTGCCCCGCGCAGGAGGGGACTGCTTCCGTTGTCAGCTACCGGAGTCCGGTGCGCGGAGGGGGCAGAGGGATCTCACAATTGGTATCAGAGCAAAATTACCTAAATTTTAATGGGAATCCGGGAACGAAATGTTTTTCACTTGTTAATACTATGTGAATGAACTTCAAAAATTGAAAACTTATAAATTGAATTGGAAATTTATAGATGGACACCCCGAACCTATCTGGAATTCGTGGACTCTCTCAGAGTCTTGATATGATAGCTTTTGCGTTTGATCACCTCATCAACTCTGCTCTACGACCCGAATGAGCAGAGTGAGACTCGCTCGCCATTTTGAGAGTCTTTACTTTCCTGATCCTCTTGAGTGACGTCGGTATATGTGGTTCAATGAAGGACGGTGCGTTAATGTCAGTACCAGTCAGCGTCGGAGGCTCAGGCAAAATATTTCCATAGCCATGATTCTGATAAGACTAGGGCTTGTTCAGCATGTTCAGCTCTTTGATCATTCACCCAGGAACTTTAGAACTTCATGCCGATTTTTTAGACTTCTTAGCCGCTTTATCCCTAGGAATAGAATCATAGCACCTCTTTGTGTAATGAATCGTGTGTACCATGGTATGACTTCTTCACAGTTTTGCTTCTTCATACGTTTACGTCTGAGGCAGTGATTCTGGAGCCCGAGCTGCTCTATGTACATATTGCAACTTTTATATAAATATAGAAATATTTTTCAAAGAAAATTCCCTGTTGTATAAGTGATTGTTTATGGACGATCTGATAAAGAAAAATCTGTTATCGGACATATGTCATAGATCTCCAATAAGATCATTGTCTTGTTTAAGAAATTGTTTTCTGAATCTCTTAAGTCTTAGGATCTCGTGGATGATATCAAAATAAAAATTTAATAATATATAAATTTTTTGGCAGAATCATGAGACGAGGAAACCGTGGCCGTCAACCATACCCTATCTTTGAAGTTGACGAGCTTGACCCTGATGTTCGCAAGGCTCTTCATAGGACTCAGCCAGGACCCTTCAAAAAGAAGAAGGGGAGAACCTGGGCGAGGCCGTGGAGAAATGGGTGGAAGCCATGGAAGAGTATTTTGATGTCATAGGCTACAATGAGCGGAGCAAAATGGCTCTTGCCCGGCTGAAAATAGTGGAAACAGCCGGGGTAGCATGGAGGAACCACTGTGACACCAACCATCTGGACACAAATACTCAGTCCTGGAATGATCTAAAAACCTATCTAAGAAAGAGACTTTGTCCTCCTGGATTTTGGGAAACCAAAATGAACGAACTCTTAGAGCTAAAGCAGGAGAGCAAAACCATCGAGGAATATCACCAGGCCTTTGCTCTTCTACTCAAATATTCAACACCTCTAGATGAAGAGCAACTCATGGCCAGATTCATTCGGGGAATGAACAAACCCTTGGACACACTGGTCAAAAATGCCAAACCAGTGTCCATGGCTGAAGCAGTAAGAATGGCAAAGGATTTTGCCAAAGCCTTTGTAGTAAAGGTCCCGCCAAAGCCTGCACCCTCTAACTTTAAAAGATTCCAAGCCCAGGGAAGTACTTCAAACTTTCCACCCCCGAAGAGGTAGCAAGGCCCGAATCAAAATCAAGATTCAGGAAGATTCCGAAGTGAAGGAAGACCCTTCCCCCAGAGTACTTTCTCAGGAGCCCCACCTCTTTCAAGAAATCAGAGGGATGAGCTCATAATTGAAAATCTATGTTTTGGATGCCAGGGTTTTGGTCACCAGTTAAAAGACTGCCCAACTCCTGCCATGTCAAGGGGACAGGGAAGTCAAGGACCCCGAGTTCAGAGACCAACCCCTTCATACCAGTCTAATCAGGGTTCATCTCGCCCAAGCCAGGGTAACCCCAGAAGAGCTCCAGCTCAGCCATCTGCCTCTGTCCAGAGTAACCCCAGAAGAACTCCAGCTCAGTCATGTGCCTCTCCAGAGTAACCTCAGAACTCCTTCCCAGAACTGGGGCAACCAAAGAGAAAGAGTTCCGCCTCAGACTGCAGCAGCCAGAGCGGTTACAATTTCAGATGTAGTAGAAGAGGAAAGAGGGCAGATCTATCCTGCAATTGAAAATCAAGGGCCTAACTAGTAGTTCTCCGTCAACCATACTCCAGCAGAGTATCAGGGTAAGCCTTTTAAGCTTTTGATTGATTCAGGCAGTTCTCATTCATTCATTTCCCCTGGATGCTTGCGTAAGCTAGTCTTAGAATAGAAATCAGGGAAACCTATGCAAGTTGAATTGGCCAGTGGGAAGACTCTTTTCACTCACCACCATAGACAGATCTTATCTAGTTCAATCTAGATGGTAATGTAACCGATTGTCAGTTTAAAGTCTTACCTCTAAGAGTTTTTGATGGGATCCTTGGAATGGATTGGCTCCACAAAAATCAAGCTGACATACACTGTCACAATGGAACCATTTCCTCCCATGACCTTCACGGGAACAAAGTTCAAGGAACTGGAGTTTTCGGATCCCCAGTCCTTCAGTTAGTAAAAGCTTCCAGGTTGCTGAAAGGACTTAGGAAGAAGCAGCAAATTTATGTTGTCAAAATGAACCCAGTAGACTCAAAGCTTAAGGCTAAAGAGCCAGAATGGTTAAGTGAATTTGATGATCTATTCCCAGTAGAGCTAACTGAAATGCCTCCAATCCGGGAAGTAGATCATGTGATTAAATTGACCCCCGGAGATCAGCCACCAGTAGCCCTGCGCACGTACAAAATGCCAGTTCCTGAAGCCATTGAACTCAAGGAACAGCATAGACAGCTGTTAGAACAAGGGTTTGTACGACCCAGTGTTTCACCTTGGGATGTGCTTAGACTCTGTGTGGACTATAGAGGTCTGAATTAGCTGACAATTAAGAATAAATATCCTATTCCCCAGAATTGATGAGCTTCTGGTGGACAGGCTAAGTGAAGCCCAGATCTTCACAAAGATAGATCTCAAACCAGGGTATTATCAGATCAGGATTAATGAGCAAGATATCCTGAAGACAGCCATCAATCCTCGGTATGGGTATTATGAATTTACTGTCATACCGTTCGGATTAACTAATGCCCCAGCTACATTCAATCGCCTAATGCAGGACATCCTCAGAGAATACTTGGATGATTTTATTCTAGTTTTCTTTGATGACATTCTAATTTACTCAAGGAATGCAGCTGACCATGAGACTCATGTCAGAAAAGTTCTTGAGACTCTAAGGAAGCATCAACTCTTTGCCAAAAAGAGCAAATGCACTTTCTCTGCCGACCACGTTGAATACTTGGGCTTTCTAGTATTCCAAAGATGAAATTTCTCTAGATTTCGCAAAAGTCCAAGCAGTCATAGATTGGCCTGAACCAAAGACAGTGAAAGAAGTCAAAGGATTCTTAGGATTGATTGGTTGGTATAGGATTTTTATACCAAAGTATGCTCTCATAGCTCCCCCCTAACTAACCTTCTCAAAAAGAATACCCCATTTCAGTGGTCTGCTAGGTGAATGATTAATGAATAAAATCAAGTTTTTCATAATGTTTCTCTTAAAAAAGTAGAAAAATGTTACTTTAGAATGATTCAAATACTCTTGATGCATTTCCAATTAATTTTAGAGACTTAAAATTGAAAAATGGTCAGCCATACAAAGGAGGTTATGGCAAAATTTTTTAAAAAATTTAGAAATAAGTATTATCTTTCATTATTCTAAAAGAGTAATCCTTATGATTCTATATTCTAAAGTATCATTTTCATGCATAGAAGATGCATTTTGATTATTGAAATTTAGTTTTATTATAAAAGTATTACTTTCATTATATTTTATTTTTATGCATAAAAGTATGCATAAAAGATTATTATTTATATAAAAGTGTTACTTTTATCATATTTGATTTTCATGCATAAAAGATTATTTTTTATATAAAAGTGTTACTTTTATCATATTTGATTTTCATGCATAGAAGTATGCATAAAAGATTATTTTTTTATTATAAAAGTGTTACTTTTATCATATTTGATTTTCATGCATAAAAGTATGCATAAAAGATTTCTTTTTTTTATAAAATTGTTACTTTTATCATATTTGATTTTCATGCATAGAAGTATGCATAAAAAATTATTTTTTTAATATATAAGTGTTACTTTTATCATATTCGATTTTCATGCATAGAAGTATGCATAAAAGAAATTTATTTTATTATAAAAGTGTTACTTTTATCATATTTGAATTTCATGCATAAAAGTATGCATAAAAGATATTTTTTTTATAAAAGTGTGATTTTCATCATAAATGATTTTTATGCATAAATGGTTGCATGTGATTTTCATCATAAATGATTTTTATGCATATAAATGGCTGCATAAAAGATATTTTTTTATATTAAAAGTGTGATTTTCATCATAAATGATTTTTATGCATAAATGGTTGCATAAAAGGTATTTTTTTATATTAAAAGTGTAATTTTCATCATAAATGATTTTTATGCATAAATGGTTGCATAAAAGATATTTTTTTATATTAAAAGTGTGATTTTCATCATAAATGGCTTTTATACATAAATGGATGCATAAAAGATATTTTTTTATTAAAAGAGTGATTTACATCATAAATGATTTTTATGATGATAAAAGTGTGACTTTCATCAGAATCGGATTTTATGCGTAATTAGATGCATGATATAGAATCTTTATAATTAAATAAGGGTTCTCCTTAATCCTCTATTTAATTTACGCAAAAATTGAAAAAATAAATAAGTAGATAATCAGTGAGAAGAAATGTTATCGTTTCATATTCACTAAGATGGTAATGAGAAAATTCAATTAAACTATCGAAGTCGGAGATTGAGATAAATGATTATTTTATTCCCCATAAGGAATTTATGTTTTAGAAATCTGTAAGCAAATATTCATCAAACGAAATTTAGAAAAAGAGAAATTGAAATAGTATCTTTCGAGAAAGATAGTTTAGGAAGAACCTTTCCAAACCCAAACTCTAATTCAGACTATTGACCAAGACCTAATTCCTTCGTTTCAATCAAGGACGATGTGTTCAGTCCAGGAAAAATACACTCAAAACACCCTCTGAATCTAAAACTAAGTTAAGACTTTTGATTTTGATCCGAGGATCAAGTTATCAGAATTTGAGGAATTCTGTCTGGAATTTAGACTTGGATCTAAAAATATTGGGATATGGATTTAAGTTTTATTCAAGGTATTCAAACAAAACCAAAACTGAAAACTTGCATAGAAATCGTGTTTTCTTAAAGGACTGTCTTACGCCAGAATGCTGGAGGGAGCATTTGGCATATATGTTTATCTAAGGGAAGTTCGGTTGCAATAGCTGGCGGGAGTGTTCGAGGGACAGCTATTCAAACAAAACCAAAACTGAAAACTTGCATAGAAACCGTGTTTTCTTAAAGGACTGTCTTACGCCAGAATGCTGGAGGGAGCATTTGGCATATATGTTTATCTAAGGGAAGTTCGGTTGCAATAGCTGGCGGGAGTGTTCGCGGGACAGCTCACGCGGCAAAATCTGTCGAGGCCTTGACCAGCCTCGGTATGGTTAAAATGGTGCGCTTCCGGTACGATGGAGAGGGCCGACGAAGCCGTCCCTGAGTGAAGTGCCAGGACACCTAAGGAGGATCCTGGAGGGTTCTTGCCAGGTGATGCACGGGCTCGCAGTGCCGAGGACACCCATGCATATGTCGTGGAAGATATATATATATGATGACGAGAAACTTATTGTAATCTATTACTGGATCTCATTGTTGACTAGCTGGTCTCCAGAGTGATACTGTTTTGTGAGAAACAAAGACTCAATGGAAATTTTGAAGTATGACATGTGTAACCAGTAAATTGTTTTGTCAATGGATTGTTTTTTTTATTAAAGTTTTAAAGAGAAGTGTGTGCGTATCTGTTTTCTAAAGCTAAAGTTAAGAAAGGCATTTCAATTATGGGTGGGTGAGTACTTGTTTGGATCTACCGATTCCAGTGGTGGCAGGGTATTGGCTAACCCATGGGCCGGATGGCGTGAGGCTGGAATCAGTGGAGTTTTTAATAATCAAACTGAAAAATATTAAGATTACGCTAGGATTCGATTAGCTAGTTAAATTCCCTGATAAATTTCTCAATTGAGTGGATCAACGGCTGTGCCTGATCTTGATGAGAAAAAAAGCGTTGAAATTTACTCAAATGATCAAATTATATCACTACAAGGGATCGGGCTCATACCCGCGCTCCTAGCCGCTAAAAATGACTTGTGAAAAAAAGTAGCAGGCCCGTGTATCAGCGCGTGTATAATCGCGGCCAGAGACATGCGTGTAAAAGCGCGTTGTCGTGACGTGTGCGGTCTAGCCGGGAACACACTGGGTGTCTGGCTGTGAGAGCAGGTCATCAACACATGGCCTCATCAATGCAATCATATAGTATATTATTTTGGAAAAGAGTTTTGTGAAGACCAGAGACAAGTAGTGCACATAAGTCACCAAAACACAACACTTATGGTATTTTAGCCTCTATGAGCCTCCCAGTAGCTCTGCGTCAGCCTGTCACTTCTTATGCGTTTCCATCAACATCATAATCATCAACATAGCCATGGAATGCATCAAGGTCCACAACCCACAAAGGCATCAATATAGTCCTGACAAAAGCCATTGGCAGCCAAAAACTTGACCATAGCAGCCCATAGTGGATCCACGTTCTCTGGGATTTGCAGCCTATGATTCATGAACCCCACAGCGCCCACAACCTGCATGGCATGCAAGCCTGTCCAAGGGGCCTGCTCCATTGCCAGCTCCCATAAAACAACTCCAAAGCTATACACATCAGCCTTTTCATTCGAAGGCTCATTCCGAAGCAACTCAGGAGCCATCCATTGTGGCGTGCCTCTTCCAGATGTCGACCTTAGGTAGGTTGCATGCTTCAACCTTGAGAGGCCAAAATCCCCCACTTTAACTGTCCAATTCTTGTCAACGAGAAGGTTAGAAGACTTCAGATCCCGGTGCACAATGTTCAAGCAGTGAAGATGGTTCATTCCGCTAGCTATGTCTAGGGCCATCCGCACTTTCCGCCTCCAATCCAATCCTGGATTGTTTCTGTGCAGCAGCTGGAATAGACTTCCCCGTGGTAGAAACTCTGTCACTATTGAGAGGTGTTGGGGTGAAGCAACAGTTCCTGATTCGCTGCTCTCTATAAGATTCACAAGTGAATCAATATAGGCTTTGATTTCCCCTGCACTGCATAGTCGGTCCAACATAGTTGCTTCTGTTTCAAACAAACATGCTGTCAAGAAGGTTAAATTTGCACTGAAATCAAAAGATGCATCTCTTTCCTTCACTGGGTCTCCAACGCAGAAGTGGAACTGGCTAGCAGATCTGTTTGTATACTGCAATCCTTCTCGGGAAGAGAGATTATGTACAGAGAAAGGCCCCTTCCCCGAGCCCCCCCCCCTTCCACACACAGCTACCCCCCTTCTCCCGTCAGACGATCCTCTTTTTCCCTCAGGCCGCCAGCTCGCCACCTTTCTAGAAGAGGCGCTGGCAGCATCCTTAACCTCCACGTAGCTTTTTTTTTTTTTAATTAATGGCCATATTTACTGTTATTTATTTTATTTAATGCCTGGGAGATGGCCATCCAATTATACTTCTTTTCATACCATGTCAAGGCACATTGGCCATATCATCAATTGCTTGCCGGTTTCCACACATTCAAACCCAAGTAGCTGATATCATTTGCTGCCAACCACGTTCCGGACAGGCCTTCTACAAGCCCAGATTCCACATAAGTTGTGCCATGAACATGCTTTCACTGCATAGACGTGCCACAGCACGACAGCGTGTATAGGACTACTCAGACGCGCTCATACACGGGCATATACACGCGTTCTGTCAGGTCAGATGAATTTAGACGCGTTGATACAAGTCTCTATACATGCATTTTGTTACTTTAGATGCGCTTATACACGCGTATTTCTCAGATTTGACGCGTTTATACACGCGTGTTTTACACATTTTCCACGTATATACACGCGACTTTAAGCAATTCTGACGCGTTTATACATGCGAACAGAGAGCAAAAAAAAAAATCCAGAGAGTGCTATTTGGTGCCTGAATGCTGTTCCAGCATTCCACCACCCAATAACACTCTCTGGAATTTTTTTTTTGGTGCATTAGACCATGCACGAAGAACATATCCATGAGGAAGATTAAGACAATGTAAGATTCCTCCCCAGCCTCTCAAAATGTCCAGCATCTTCCCCTGTAATCAATCCCTCTTCAGAAATATAAAAGACTTGTTTCTAACTGTTTTAACCTAGAGAGAGAAAATATTCTAGAGAGAGAATATTCAGATTTTTAATATTTTTGGATAGAAAATTATCTCATCTTATTAAAACAAGTTTCCCTGAAACAGAAATTCAAAAAGAACTTTCCAATGTGCAATTGGAATTAATTGGAAATGGGTATAAAGGACCTTAGCCTAAGGGTCTAGATTTTCAGAAATTTTTGGATTATGGTCCAATTAAGGTTCCTATGGGCCAATAGCATCAGTCCATGTGTAGGGAGGAGATAAATCCAATTTGAAAAAGAAGATACCCAAAAATGAGAAAATGCTCACATAAGATGAAGAGTTGAAAATGTACAAGGTTTATTAGTAAAAAACTATGAGCAATATTAAAAATATGAGATATTTTGGGTATAATGATTCCATTTTGACACATATGTAAGGAAGGGGAGTTCTTTAAAGGAGGTGCATATTTCACATAAGATGAAGAGTTGAAAATGTACAAAGTTTATTAGTAAAAAACTATGAGCAATATTAAAAATATGAGATATTTTGGGTATAATGATTCCATTTTGACACATATGTAAGGAAGGGGAGTTCTTTAAAGGAGGTGCATATTTCACATAAGATGAAGAGTTGAAAATGTACAAGGTTTATTAGTAAAAAACTATGAGCAATATTAAAAATATGAGATATTTTGGGTATAATGATTCCATTTTGACACATATGTAAGGAAGGGGAGTTCTTTAAAGGACGTGCATATTTCACATGCTTGAATGAGTTTTAAACTCATAAAAATTGAGATATTTCATCTCTCCTCTCTCCTAATTCAAGTCTAGTTACAAAAAGTTAGCTCAACTGACCTAAAAATGGTCAAAAATTGACCAAACTGAGTTGGAAAATTCTAGAATCAGTTTGTTTGGTTAGGAGCTTTTATTTTCCTATAAATAGAAGCCTCCCTTGTTGAAAAAAAATATATAGTGTTTATGCATCGTTACTCTACTCCACCTAAGCCAAGAACTATGAATTCATTAATAATTCACTAGTTTTTAGAGCTTCCCTCTTTCTTCAATCCCCATTGGTGGCTCCATCAACATACTTAACCAATTGATTGGTTGGGGGCCTCTACCGTGAACAAAGAATCAAGCAATTTGTAAGGTAATTAGTGAATATTGATCTTTTCTATAATTTCTCAATGTTTCTCTCTTCTCAACCCCTCTCAAGCTTGAGAAGCTTAATTGGTAATATGGTTTTTAAATGCTATTGAAGTTAATTGATGAATAGTAGTGAAGAGTTACATAATTTGATGAATGCTATTGAAGTTAATTGATTAATGATAGTAAAGAATTACATAAATTTCTATTTATGTTTAAATTCTAATGGTTTTTATGTAATTTCTCTCTCTCACTCAAGAAATGGTCATACTCATGACCCATTCTCAATCCAAATGAAGCTTTTCATAAAGCTTTTTCTTAATCCAAGATTAAGCTATGCTTGAGGCCAAATTAATGGCTTTTTTCTATGCTTTTAGTTTATGTATATTGATGATTCAATCCATTATGGATTAATGATCCAATTAGAGATCATTTTAATTATTTCCTTGATGATAATCTTTATCCCTTAGAAAAATTGAGATTTATCAGTCTCATAGCAGCGGAGCTATGGCAAAATTTTTATAAAAATTATGCATAAAATAATTTCATTCAAAGCATAAAAAGAGGACTTCCTGCCATATTCTAGGAATTATCATCCTAGATTAATTGAAATAATTTCATTATAATCATGGAGAAATTGAATTTTTATATTATGCATAAAGGATAAGTTTTTATATCAAAAGTGTTATTTTTACCATTTTTAATTTCATGCATAGAAGTATGCATAATGGATAAATTTTTATATCAAAAGTGTTACTTTTATCATTTTTACTTTCATGCATAGAAGTATGCATAATGGATAAATTTTTATATCAAAAGTATTATTTTTATCATTTTTATTTTCATGCATAGAAGTATGCATAATGGATAAATTTTTATATCAAAAGTGTTATTTTTATCATTTTTATTTTCATGCATAGAAGTATGCATAATGGATAAATTTTTATATCAAAAGTGTTACTTTTATCATTTTTACTTTCATGCATAGAGGTATGCATAATGGATAAATTTTTATATCAAAAGTGTTAGAGGTATGCATAAAAGTTGATTATTTTATTATAAAAGTGTGACTTTTATCATAATTAAATTTCATGCATAGAGGTATGCATAAAAGTTGATTATTTTATTGTAAGAGTGTTACTTTTATCATATTGGATTTCATGCATAGAGGTATGCATAAAAGATATTCTTTTTATACTAAAAGTGTGATTTTCAAAATAAATGGATTTTATGCATAACTTAGATGCATAAGAGAAATTCTTTTATTCTAAAAGTGTAATTCCTACCAAATTGAATTTATACATAAGAAGATGCATAAAAGTTTGATTTTTAATTCAAAGTGTCATTCTCATCTAAATTGAATTTATGCATAGGAAGATGCATAAAAGAATAAGATTTCAATTCAAAAGCGTTATTCTCATCCAAATTGAATTTATGCATAGGAAGATGCATAAAAGATGGATTTTTAATTCAAAAATGTCAATTCTCATCCAAATTGAATTTATGCATAGGAAGATGCATAAAAGATGGATTTTTAATTCAAAAATGTCAATTATCCAAATTGAATTTATGCATAAAAGATTGAATTTTAATTCAGAAGTCTCATTTTCATTTAAAATAAAATTATGCATAGGAAGATGCATAAAAGATTGATTTTTAATTCGAAAGTGTTAGTCTCCTTAAATGAAATTTATGCATAAATAAAAATGTAGAGAAATCTTATATCAAATATAAGAATTCTCTTGTATTCTATAAAAAGATATGAAATGTGATAAGACGTGATAAGAGGTGTATGAGGTGATAATATGTGATAAGATGCGTATGGGAAGTGATAAGAAGTGATAAGAGGTGTATGAGGTGTATGAGATGTGATAAGATGTGTATGAGATGTGATAGGATATGATAAGATGTATATGGAATGTGTAGGGCGAGAATGGATGAAATATGGATGAATGGATGTAGATACGGATATGTATATATGTGAATGTGGATGTGGATGTGTATGTATGAATGTGAATGTGGATGTAGATGTGGATGTATGGATATGAATGTAGATGTGGATGTGGATGTGGATGTATGGATGTAGATACGGATGTGGATGTATGTATGTGGAAGTGGATGTATGAATGAGGATGTGAAAATGGATGTATGCATGGATGTGTATGTAGAATAATGAATGTGAATGTGTATGGGAAATAATGTGTCGTCGATATGACTTAATGGATGATGATGAATACATATGAATGGGATGTGGAATAAGTAATGTGGACTAAGGAGGATAAAATGGAAAAGACGAGAGTTCGATATAGAAACTATATTTTGTGAACTGTTTGTAAATGAATGTTTTATGTCAAGAATGCTGGGGAAGCATTTTGACCGTCTTGTGGATTAAGGTCAAGGAGACCTAACTAATAAAGTTGCAACTGCTGACGGAGAGTCAATGGAGGACGTCTCGCGTGGCAAGGTCGGCTGAGGTCTTGACCAGCCTCGGTTCGATTTAAATGGTGAGCTTCCGGTACGGTGGATTAGGGACCAAGGAAGCGGCCTATGAGTGAAGCGCTAGGTCACCTGCGAAGGATCCTAGAGGGTACTGACCATACGGTGCTCGGGCTTTGGGTTGCCGAAGATACCCACACGTGCGTCGTGGAAGATATTAGAACAAGGAGTAAGAGTTGTTTTCTGAAACCAGGCATGGATCTGGTTGATTGACCTTGCTGGTCCTCAACGGATGAGTCCATGGCTCTTTTATATGGATCTGTAGGTTGATCTTGCTGATCTTCCAAGGAGATTCCATTCTATTATATGAATATATTGCCGGTTACTTTGAGCTAGGAACTATGGAAAAGGCCCCTGAGCGAATAGGTGGTGAGCGTTCTGGTTGCCAATGAGGCCATAACTATACCGATGAATGAATGACTAGAAATAGGGATTCAACCAGAGACTGAGGATTGTCATCAGTGACATAATGGTTTCATTAAAGGATTGTTTTAAAGTTAGCTGATGCTAAGAAAAAGGCAATTTCATATTGGGTGTGTAAGTGGTGTTACTAGTTTTATGTTTGCATGAACTTTCGGCTAGGGGGCCTTGGAACTCTTTTCCTTGGTACCCGGGACAAAACCTAACCAAATTCTTAATTGGTCCTATCACTACAGTGGTTGGGTGGTTGGCTAACCCATGGGGTTGGATGGGGTTAGGCTGGACTGATGGATCCGTAAATCGAGATTTAAATTCTATTATTATGATAGATGAAGTAAATATCGGATAGTAATTGTTCTATGGATAGGAATCAACGGCTGTGCCTCTTGATGGGGAAAAAAGCGTTGATCCCAATGATCCAAGTGCAAGTTTCTTCCTTGATCTGACCAAGTACCGTTAGAGGTGCAGTCAGATTAGTTTGATCGGTAATGATCTTGACTACGTTAGAGTAAAGAGTTATCCTGGTGGAATCGCCCGTGCTTTCCGGGTAAAGGAAGTTTTTCCGGGTTCTGTTTTGGATAAACCGACGGATTAGTCTCTTGTCCTCCGGATATCCATGGGCGAGGCCCCGAGTGTGGGACCCCTGTCCCGCGCGAGAAGTGCTACTTCCGTTGCCAGTCGCCTGAATCTGTTGCTCGGTGGGAACAGGGATCTCACAGTTGGTATCAGAGCAAAAATTGAAAGCTAATAAAGATAATTAAATTCTTATCTGAAATTAGTAATAAGAATTCAAAAATAGCATTTTCATAATTTATTGTCAATCCGTAAGCTTCTTTAATGAAGAAATTTTAATCAAAGAAATTGCTTTTTATAGATGGAAGTTCCCCATTTTTCTGGTATTCCCGACCTCACCCAGTCTCAAGATATGGTTGCATTTGCCTTCGAGCATCTCATCTTTTCCGCTTCAACACGAACAAGCCGAGCAAGACTTGCACGCCATTTCGAGGAATTATATTTTCCTAACCTAGTGGAGAGACAACAGCATATATATCCACACCTCTTGCAACCGGCATGCAATGCTGAGGCAGAACCTCTCATTGGCCATGATTTTGATAAAGCTGAAAATGACGCGTGGTGTCATTCTATATCATTCAACGTCTCAAAATTTCAGACTTGCTTGCCGAGTTTATAGACTCTTTAGTCGATTTATCCCTAAGGAGAAAATAATAGCTCCCTTCGCAATTAGAGAAATTCTGTAACAGGACATGACTATGGCCCAGTACCGTCGTCTTATGCGTCTCTCGTGGAGATTTTGAATTTTGGAGCCGAGCCACTCTATGTACTTATGGCAACTTGTATATAAATATACAAATGTTCTTTTTTAAGTGATTGTTTACGGACGATCGGATAAAGAAAAATTTGTTTATCAGACTTATGTCATAGATCTCCATAAGATCAACTGAGGAGCCAATTATGTCAAAAGTTATCAAGACGCACAAAAAGGTTGTAATTGTGTGATATAATTCATACAAATTTTTAATTCAAATTGAAATTCGTAAATTAGTAATTGGGTCTTCAATTGGAAGTACCGCAATTGTATGGAACCCTGACTTGCTTGAGGCCTAGACATGATGGTATTTACCTTATAGTTTCGAGTATCATGACTATCCGTATATACCGAGGGTATAACTGTAGCTCTTTACCGGCAGTATATACGAGTAAATCCAAGACTTGAAATTATAAGCATTAATGCTATCCAGATGATGATTTTGAATGTGATTGATATGATTTTTAATGCTGTTTGGGAACTGGTGAATTGATTGGGATTCTGATTGAAAAATAATGATCCCTGAAAATGGGTTGAAATGTAATAAACTGAGCGAAACCACAATATGGATGATTGGGACGAGTCCCTGTGATGATAAATGATGATAATGATTTCAGCAAATCACTATGAGATTAGTGGATTGTGCTATCAAATTACTACTGTTAACACTTGACTCGTTAGATCAAGTTAAGAAATAATAAATTGAGAACTTACTTGTCTGAAATTTCCGTGGTGGGGAAATGTTCATAAAGAAATTTTTCGGTCTAATGGACCATTATCATGTTAAAGATATGAATGATATGATTGAAAGAATTGTTATGATGAGTTCTATTTAAGGGATAATTATCCCCGTATTCTATTGGGTTGACCAGAATATAAGGAACCCCAGAATAAATTGGATCTTAAGAAAAAGAGTTGCTCTCTACTTTGCGAGATAAGGACATCTCGCACTTTTTAAGTGGGGTAGAATGTAAGAAATTCTCCCCCAGCCTTCGAGGTATACAGGAGTAAGAATCTCCTTTTCTGATCTTATAATTATTCCCTCTCTAAATAAAAGAAAGATTCTGTTTAAAAAGGGAAGACACTTTACCCAGAATACCTTCTCAGGAGCCCACCTGTTTTAAAGATTCAGAACGATGAGTTCAGAAGTGAGAACTAGTGTTTTGGATGCCAAGGTTTTGACCATCAGTTAAAAGACTGCCCGACTCCTACCATGTAAAGGGCACAGGGAAGTCTAGAACCCAAATTTAGAGACCAATTCCTTCATACCAATCTAATCAGGGTCCGTCTCGGACAAGATTGCATAACTCCATTAACTAGGTCCGACCCATTGATTAGAGTCGAGATGACCAGTCAAATGCTTGGCGACTTAGAGCAATAGATGCAGGCAATTCATAAAGACATAAACGCTGTCCATAGGATCGACAGAGACAATATACAGATAAGAAGAGGATAGTCAGAGAATTCAAAGAAGGAGTTATAGTCTTCATTCGAGTACGGCCCAAAAGAAGTTCTTTATCTCTTGCGAAGTATAAGAAGTTATCTCTCACATATTGTGGACCAAAGAAAGTAGGTGATTTAGCTTACGAACTTCTTTTATCTCCTCATCTCAAAATTCTTAATGCCTTCTATAGAAATTTGTGCCAAACCCCAAATCATCGAAAGGCGGTAAAACTTCAATGGTAAGTTACCGTTGGCTTCTAAGTTACGCTAGCTCCTTCCTTTATATAAGTCGTTACTTTCACTTATCGCTCACAGTAATCTTACTTCCATCGATCTCCCTTCTTCTTAATCTCCTTCATGGCTTGGCAACAGGAATTAGTTTTATCCATGTGATTTCTCACCTTCAAGACGCAAGTGAGTCTGTGAAGAAGGATTTTATAGAACAGTATGAGCGCTCACTTTTTCCTCACCTGGGAACGTCTGTAGCTCAGACCAAATGGCGGACCTATCAAGACATAACTAGGGTAACACCTTGGGATGAGCAGCACTTTCGTAACAATGTCCGCTTGTCCATGGTTATTGAAGCCTTGGGTTTGGGTCCCCGATACTACTGCGTCATGAGATCAAGACATCTTGGGTTTTTTGAGCGGGTCTTCTTACTGGCGTGTTTTCTTCCTCATCAGAAGATTGGCCTTTACCCCGTTTTTGGCTTGCCTCTCTCAGAGGTCCTTTTGTTAGATCACCTCATACCACTGAGATAGGTGCGGCAATAAGCAACAGAATTATTCCCACAGATGAGTTACCTTATACGTGCGCAGCTTGTGAGTGCTGCTTTTGTGATCATATGATGGACGGGTTTATGGAAGTGTAAAGAGTTCTTCTATCTTTACTGTATATGTTCCAAGAATGAATAAAGTTTAAATCTTGTTCTTGTCTTGACCCTTACTCTCTTTGAGACTTTTCTTGGTGGTTAATCTTAATTAAAACTTTTCTCTCAGTCTCATACTTGTGCATCTTGCGAAATTACTCCCAGTTTGCGAGATGAGGGCATCTCGCGTTTTTCAAGTGGGAGAGAATGTAAGATTCCTCCCCAGCCTCTCAAAATATCCAGCATCTTCCCCTGTAATCAATCCCTCTTTAGAAATATAAAAAACTTGTTTCTAACTGTTTTAACCTAGAGAGAGAAAATATTCTAGAGAGAGAATATTCAGATTTTTAATATTTTGGGATAGAAAATTATCTCATCTTATTAAAATAAGTTCCCCTGAAACAGAATTTCAAAAAGAACTTTCCAATGTGCAATTGGAATTAATTGGAAATGGGTATAAAGGACCTTAGCCTAAGGGTCTAGATTTTCAGAAATTTTTGGATTATGGTCCAATTAAGGTTCCTATGGGCCAATAGCATCAATCCATGTGTAGGGAGGAGATAAATCCAATTTGAAAAAGAAGATACCCAAAAATGAGAAAATGCTCACATAAGATGAAGAGTTGAAAATGTACAAGGTTTATTAGTAAAAAACTATGAGCAATATTAAAAATATGAGATATTTTGGGTATAATGATTCCATTTTGACACATATGTAAGGAAGGGGAGTTCTTTAAAGGAGGTGCATATTTCACATAAGATGAAGAGTTGAAAATGTACAAGGTTTATTAGTAAAAAACTATGAGCAATATTAAAAATATGAGATATTTTGGGTATAATGATTCCATTTTGACACATATGTAAGGAAGGGGAGTTCTTTAAAGGAGGTGTATATTTCACATAAGATGAAGAGTTGAAAATGTACAAGGTTTATTAGTAAAAAACTATGAGCAATATTAAAAATATGAGATATTTTGGGTATAATGATTCCATTTTGACACATATATAAGGAAGGGGAGTTCTTTAAAGGACGTGCATATTTCACATGCTTGAATGAGTTTTAAACTCATAAAAATTGAGATATTTCATCTCTCCTCTCTCCTATTTCAAGTCTAGTTACAAAAAGTTAGCTCAACTCACCTAAAAATGGTCAAAAATTGACCAAACTGAGTTGGAAAATTCTAGAATCAGTTTGTTTGGTTAGGAGCTCAATTTTTCCTATAAATAGAAGCCTCCCTTGTTGAAAAAAAATATATAGTGTTTATGCATCGTTACTCTACTCCACCTAAGCCAAGAACTGTGAATTTATTAATAATTCACTAGTTTTTGGAGCTTCCCTCTTTCTTCAATCCCCATTGGTGGCTCCACCAACATACTTAACCAATTGATTGGTTGGGGGCCTCTACCATGAACAAAGAATCAAGCAATTTGTAAGGTAATTAGTGAATATTGATCTTTTCTATAATTTATCAATGTTTCTCTCTTCTCAACCCCTCTCAAGCTTGAGAAGCTTAATTGGTAATATGGTTTTTAAATGCTATTGAAGTTAATTGATGAATAGTAGTGAAGAGTTACATAATTTGATAAATGCTATTGAAGTTAATTGATTAATGATAGTAAAGAATTACATAAATTTCCATTTATGTTTAAATTCTAATGGTTTTTATGTAATTTCTCTCTCACTCAAGAAATGGTCATACTCATGACCCATTCTCAATCCAAATGAAGCTTTTCATAAAGCTTTTTCTTAATCCAAGATTAAGCTATGCTTGAGACCAAATTAATGGCTTTTTTCTATGCTTTTAGTTTATGTATATTGATGATTCAATCCATTATGGATTAATGATCCAATTAGAGATCATTTTAATTATTTCCTTAATGATAAGCTTTATCCCTTAGAAAAATTGAGATTTATCAGTCATAGCAACAGAGCTATGGCAAAATTTTTATAAAAATTATGCATAAAATAATTTCATTCAAAGCATAAAAAGAGGACTTCCTACCATATTCTAGGAATTATCATCCTAGATTAATTGAAAGAATTTCATTATAATCATGGAGAAATTGAATTTTTATATTATGCATAAAGGATAAGTTTTTATATCAAAAGTGTTATTTTTACCATTTTTAATTTCATGCATAGAAGTATGCATAATGGATAAATTTTTATATCAAAAGTGTTACTTTTATCATTTTTACTTTCATGCATAGAAGTATGCATAATGGATAAATTTTTATATCAAAAGTGTTATTTTTATCATTTTTATTTTCATGCATAGAAGTATGCATAATGGATAAATTTTTATATCAAAAGTGTTATTTTTTTCATTTTTATTTTCATGCATAGAAGTATGCATAATGGATAAATTTTTATATCAAAAGTGTTACTTTTATCATTTTTACTTTCATGCATAGAGGTATGCATAATGGATAAATTTTTATATCAAAAGTGTTATTTTTATCATTTTTATTTTCATGCATAGAAGTATGCATAATGGATAAATTTTTATATCAAAAGTGTTACTTTTACCATTTTTACTTTCATGCATAGAAGTATGCATAATGGATAAATTTTTATATCAAAAGTGTTACTTTTACCATTTTAATTTTCATGCATAGAAGTATGCATAATGGATAAATTTTTATATCAAAAGTGTTACTTTTATTATTTTATTTTCATGCATAGAAGTATGCATAATGGATAAATTTTTATATCAAAAGTGTTACTTTTATCATTTTATTTTCATGCATAGAAGTATGCATAAAGGATAAATTTTTATATCAAAAGTGTTACTTTTATCAATTTTTATTTTCATGCATAGAAGTATGCATAAAGGATAAGTTTTTATATCAAAAGTGTTTTTTTTATCATTTTTATTTTCCTGCATAGAAGTATGCATAAAGGATAAATTTTTATATCAAAAGTGTTACTTTTATCATTTTTATTTCATGCATAGAAGTATGCATAATGGATAAATTTTTATATCAAAAGTGTTACTTTTATCATATTTGAATTTTATGCATAAAGGTATGCATAAAAGTTGATTATTTATTATAAAAGTGTGACTTTTATTATAATTGAATTTCATGCATAAAGGTATGCATAAAAGCTAATTATTTTGTTATAAAAGTATGTCTTTTATTATATTGAATTTCATGCATAGAGGTATGCATAAAAGTTGATTATTCTATTATAAAAGTGTGACTTTTATTATAATTAAATTTCATGCATAGAGGTATGCATAAAAGTTGATTATTTTATTGTAAGAGTGTTACCTTTATCATATTGGATTTCATGCATAGAGGTATGCATAAAAGATATTCTTTTTATACTAAAAGTGTGATTTTCAAAATAAATGGATTTTATGCATAACTTAGATGCATAAGAGAAATTCTTATTTTCTAAAAGTGTAATTCCTACCAAATTGAATTTATACATAAGAAGATGCATAAAAGTTTGATTTTTAATTCAAAGTGTCATTCTCATCTAAATTGAATTTATGCATAGGAAGATGCATAAAAGAATAAGATTTCAATTCAAAAGCGTTATTCTCATCCAAATTGAATTTATGCATAGGAAGATGCATAAAAGATGGATTTTTAATTCAAAAATGTCAATTCTCATACAAATTGAATTTATGCATAGGAAGATGCATAAAAGATGGATTTTTAATTCAAAAATGTCAATTCTCATCCAAATTGAATTTATGCATAGGAAGATGCATAAAAGATTGAATTTTAATTCAAAAGTGTCATTTTCATTTAAAATTAAATTATGCATAGGAAGATACATAAAAGATTAATTTTTAATTCGAAAGTGTTAGTCTCCTTAAATGAAATTTATGCATAAATAAAAATGTAGAGAAATCTTATATCAAATATAAGAATTCTCTTGTATTCTATAAAAAGATATGAAATGTGATAAGACGTGATAAGAGGTGTATGAGATGTGATAATATGTGATAAGATGCGTATGAGAAGTGATAAGAGGTGTATGAGATGTGATAAGATGTGTATGAGATGTGATAGGATATGATAAGATGTATATGGAATGTGTAGGGCGAGAATGGATGAAATATGGATGTATGGATGTAGATACGGATATGTATATATGTGAATGTGGATGTGGATGTGTATGTATGAATGTGAATGTGGATGTGGATGTGGATGTATGGATATGAATGTAGATGTGGATGTGGATGTATGGATGTAGATGTGGATGTGGATGTATGGATGTAGATACGGATGTGGATGTATGTATGTGGAAGTGGATGTATGAATGAGGATGTGAAAATGGATGTATGCATGGATGTGTATGTAGAATAATGAATGTGAATGTGTATGGGAAATAATGTGTCGTCGATATGAGTGAATGGATGATGATGAATACATATGAATGGGATGTGGAATAAGTAATGTGGACTAAGGAGGATAAAATGGAAAAGACGAGAGTTCGATATAGAAACTGTATTTCAGTGAACTGTTTGTAAATGAATGTTTTATGTCAAGAATGCTGGGGAATCATTTTGATCGTCTTGTGGATTAAGGTCAAGGAGACCTAACTAATAAAGTTGCAACTGCTGCTGACGGAGAGTCAATGGAGGACGTCTCGCGTGGCAAGGTCGGCCGAGTTCTTGACCAGCCTCCTCGGTTCGATTTAAATGGTGAGCTTCCGGTACGGTGGATTAGGGACCAAGGAAGCGGCCTATGAGTGAAGCGCTAGGTCACCTGCGAAGGATCCTAGAGGGTACTGACCATACGGTGCTCGGGCTTTGGGTTGCCGAAGATACCCACACGTGCGTCGTGGAAGATATTAGAACAAGGAGTAAGAGTTGTTTTCTGAAACCAGGCATGGATCTGGTTGATTGACCTTGCTGGTCCTCAACGGATGAGTCCATGGCTCTTTTATATGGATCTGTAGGTTGATCTTGCTGATCTTCCAAGGAGATTCCATTCTATTATATGAATATATTGCCGGTTACTTTGAGCTAGGAACTATGGAAAAGGCCCCTGAGCGAACAGGTGGTGAGCGTTCTGGTTGCCAATGAGGCCATAACTATACCGATGAATGAATGACTGGAAATAAGGATTCAACCAGAGACTGAGGATTGTCATCAGTGACATAATGGTTTCATTAAAGGATTGTTTTAAAGTTAGCTGATGCTAAGAAAAAGGTAATTTCATATTGGGTGTGTAAGTGGTGTTACTAGTTTTATGTTTGCATGAACTTCCGACTAGGGGGCCTTGGAACTCTTTTCCTTGGTACCCGGGACAAAACCTAACCAAATTCTTAATTGGTCCTATCACTACAGTGGCTGGGTGGTTGGCTAACCCATGGGACTGGATGGGTTTAGGCTGGACTGATGGATCCGTAAATCGAGATTTAAATTCTATTATTATGATAGATGAAGTAAATCCTGGATAGTAATTGTTCTATGGATAGGAATCAACGGGTGTGTCTCTTGATGGGGAAAAAAGCGTTGATCCCAATGATCCAAGTGCAAGTTTCTTCCTTGATCTGACCAAGTACCGTTAGAGGTGTAGTCGGATCAGTTTGATCGGTAATGATCTTGACTACGTTAGAGTAAAGAGTTATCTTGGTGGAATCGCCCGTGCGCTTTCTGGGCAAAGGAAGTTTTTTCGGGTTCGGTTTTGGATAAACCGACGGATTAGTCTCTTGTCCTCCGGATATCCATGGGCGAGGCCCCGAGTGTGGGACCCCTGTCCCGCGCGAGAAGTGCTACTTCCGTTGCCAGTCGCCTGAATCTGTTGCTCGGTGGGAACAGGGATCTCACAGTTGGTATCAGAGCGAAAATTGAAAGCTAATAAAGATAATTAAATTCTTATCTGAAATTAGTAATAAGAATTCAAAAACAGCATTTTCATAATTTATTGTCAATCCGTAAGCTTCTTTAATGAAGAAATTTTAATCAAAGAAATTGCTTTTTATAGATGGAAGTTCCCCATTTTTCTGGTATTCCCGACCTCACCCAGTCTCAAGATATGGTTGCATTTGCCTTCGAGCATCTCATCTTTTCCGCTTCAACACGAACAAGCCGAGCAAGACTTGCACGCCATTTCGAGGAATTATATTTTCCTAACCTAGTGGAGAGACAACAGCGTAAGTGGTTTGCAGGGCTATATATCCACGCCTCTTGCAACCGGCATGCAATGCTGAGGCAGAACCTCTCATTGGCCATGATTTTGATAAAGCTGAAAATGACGCGTGGTGTCATTCTATATCATTCAACGCCTCAAAATTTCAGACTTGCTTGCCGAGTTTATAGACTCTTTAGTCGATTTATCCCTAAGGAGAAAATAATAGCTCCCTTCGCAATTAGAGAAATTCTATAACAGGACATGACTATGGCCCAGTACCGTCGTCTTATGCGTCTCTCGTGGAGATTTTGAATTTTGGAGCCGAGCCACTCTATGTACTTATGGCAACTTGTATATAAATATACAAATGTTCTTTTTTAAGTGATTGTTTACAGACGATCGGATAAAGAAAAATCTGTTTATCAGACTTATGTCATAGATCTCCATAAGATCAACTGAGGAGCCAATTATGTCAAAAGTTATCAAGACGCACAAAAAGGTTGTAATTGTGTGATATAATTCATACAAATTGTTAATTCAAATTGAAATTCGTAAATTAGTAATTGGGTCTTCAATTGGAAGTACCGCAATTGTATGGAACCCTCACTTGCTTGAGGCCTAGACATGATGGTATTTACCTTATAGTTTCGAGTATCATGACTATCCGTATATACCGAGGGTATAACTGTAGCTCTTTACCGGCAGTATATACGAGTAAATCCAAGACTTGAAATTATAAGCATTAACTATAAGCATTAATGCTATCCAGATGATGATTTTGAATGTGATTGATATGATTTTTAATGCTGTTTGGGAACTGGTGAATTGATTGGGATTCTGATTGAAAAATAATGATCCCTGAAAATGGGTTGAAATGTAATAAACTGAGAGAAACCACAATATGGATGATTGGGACGAGTCCCTGTGATGATAAATGATGATAATGATTTCAGCAAATCACTATGAGATTAGTGGATTGTGCTATCAAATTACTACTGTTAACACTTGACTCGTTAGATCAAGTTAAGAAATAATAAATTGAGAACTTACTTGTCTGAAATTTCCGTGGTGGGGAAATGTTCATAAAGAAATTTTTCGGTCTAATGGACCATTATCGTGTTAAAGATATGAATGATATGATTGAAAGAATTGTTATGATGAGTTCTATTTAAGGGATAATTATCCCCGTATTCTATTGGGTTGACCAGAATATAAGGAACTCCAGAATAAATTGGATCTTAAGAAAAAGAGTTGCCCTCTACTTTGCGAGATAAGGACATCTCGCACTTTTTAAGTGGGGTAGAATGTAATAAATTCTCCCCCAGCCTTCGAGGTATACAGGAGTAAGAATCTCCTTTTCTAATCTTATAATTATTCCCTCTCTAAATAAAAGAAAGATTCTGTTTAAAAAGGGAAGGCACTTTACCCAGAATACCTTCTCAGGAGCCCACCTGTTTTAAAGATTCAGAACGATGAGTTCAGAAGTGAGAACCGATGTTTTGGATGCCAAGGTTTTGACCATCAGTTAAAAGACTGCCCGACTCCTACCATGGAAAGGGCACAGGGAAGTCTAAAATCCAAATTTAGAGACCGATTCCTTCATACCAATCTAATCAGGGTCCGTCTCTCGGACAAGATTGCTTAACTCCATTAACTAGGTCGGACCCATTGATTAGAGTCGAGATGACCAGTCAAATGCTTCGCGACTTAGAGCAACAGATGCAGGCAATTCATAAAGATATAAACGCTGCCCACAGGATTGACAGAGACAATATACAGATAAGAAGAGGACAGTCAGAGAATTCAAAGAAGGAGTTATAGTCTTCATTCGAGTACGGCCCAAAAGAAGTTCTTTATCTCTTGCGAAGTATAAGAAGTTATCTCTCAGATATTGTGGACCAAAGAAAGTAGGTGATTTAGCTTACGAACTTCTTTTATCTCCTCATCTCAAAATTCTTAATGCCTTCTATAGAAAATTGTGCCAAACCCAAATCATGGAAAGACCGTAAAACTTCAGTGGCAAGTTACCGTTGGCTTCTAAGTTACGCTAGCTCCTTCCTTTATATAAGTCGTAACATTTACTTATCGCTCACAGTAATCTTACTTCCATCGATCTCCCTTCTTCTTAATGCCTTCTATAGAAAATTGTGCCAAACCCAAATCATGGAAAGACCGTAAAACTTCAGTGGCAAGTTACCGTTGGCTTCTAAGTTACACTAGCTCCTTCCTTTATATAAGTCGTAACTTTTACTTATCGCTCACAGTAATCTTACTTCCATCGATCTCCCTTCTTCTTAATCTCCTTCATGGCTTGGCAACAGGAATTAGTTTTATCCATGATGATTTCTCACCTTCAAGACGCAAGTGAGTCTGTGAAGAAGGATTTTATAGAACAGTATGAGCGCTCACTTTTTCCTCACTTGGAAACGTCTGTAGCTCAAACCAAACGGCGGACCTATCAAGACATAACTAGGGTAACACCTTGGGGTCAGCAGCACTTTCGTAACAATGTCCGCTTGGCCATGGTTATTGAAGCTTTGGGTTTGGGTCCCCGATACTACTGCGTCATGAGATCAAGACATCCCGGGTTTTCTGAGCGAATCTTCTTACTGGCGTGTTTTCTTCCTCATCAGAAGATATGCCTTTACCCCGTTTTTGGCTTGCCTCTCAGAGGTCCTTTTGTTAGATCACCTCATACCACTGAGATAGGTGCGGCAACAACCAACAGAGTTATTCCCATAGATGAGTTACCTTATACGTGCGTAGCTTGTGAGTGCTGCTTTTGTGATCATATGATGGACGGGTTTATGGAAGTGTAAAGAGTTCTTCTATCTTTACTGTATATGTTCCAAGAATGAATAAAGTTTAAATCTTGTTCTTGTCTTGACCCTTACTCTCTTTGAGACTTTTTTTGGTGGTTAATCTTAATTAAAACTTTTCTCTCAGTCTCATACTTGTGCATCTTGCGAAATCACCCCCAGTTTGCGAGATGAGGGCATCTCGCATTTTTCAAGTGGGAGAGAATGTAAGATTCCTCCCCAGCATCTCAAAATGTCCAGCATCTTCCCCTGTAATCAATCCCTCTTCAGAAATATAAAAGACTTGTTTCTAACTGTTTTAACCTAGAGAGAGAATATTCTAGAGAGAGAATATTCAGATTTGTAATATTTTTGAATAGAAAATTATCTCATCTCATTAAAATAAGTTCCCCTGAAACAGAAATTCAAAAAGAACTTTCGAATGTGCAATTGGAATTAATTGGAAATGGGTATAAAGGACCTTAGCCTAAGGGTCTAGATTTTCAGAAATTTTTGGATTATGGTCCAATTAAGGTTCCTATGGGCCAATAGCATCAATCCATGTGTAGGGAGGAGATAAATCCAATTTGAAAAAGAAGATACCCAAAAATGAGTAAATGCTCACATAAGATGAAGAGTTGAAAATGTACAAGGTTTATTAGTAAAAAACTATGAGCAATATTAAAAATATGAGATATTTTGGGTATAATGATTCCATTTTGACACATATGTAAGGAAGGGGAGTTCTTTAAAGGAGGTGCATATTTCACATAAGATGAAGAGTTGAAAATGTACAAGGTTTATTAGTAAAAAACTATGAGCAATATTAAAAATATGAGATATTTTGGGTATAATGATTCCATTTTCACACATATGTAAGGAAGGGGAGTTCTTTAAAGGAGGTGCATATTTCACATAAGATGAAGAGTTGAAAATGTACAAGGTTTATTAGTAAAAAACTATGAGCAATATTAAAAATATGAGATATTTTGGGTATAATGATTCCATTTTGACACATATGTAAGGAAGGGGAGTTCTTTAAAGGACGTGCATATTTCACATGCTTGAATGAGTTTTAAACTCATAAAAATTGAGATATTTCATCTCTCCTAATTCAAGTCTAGTTACAAAAAGTTAGCTCAACTGACCTAAAAATGGTCAAAAATTGACCAAACTGAGTTGGAAAATTCTAGAATCAGTTTGTTTGGTTAGGAGCTCAATTTTTCCTATAAATAGAAGCCTCCCTTGTTGAAAAAAAATATATAGTGTTTATGCATCGTTACTCTACTCCACCTAAGCCAAGAACTGTGAATTCATTAATAATTCACTAGTTTTTGGAGCTTCCCTCTTTCTTCAATCCCCATTGGTGGCTCCATCAACATACTTAACCAATTGATTGGTTGGGGGCCTCTACCGTGAACAAAGAATCAAGCAATTTGTAAGGTAATTAGTGAATATTGATCTTTTCTATAATTTCTCAATGTTTCTCTCTTCTCAACCCCTCTCAAGCTTGAGAAGCTTAATTGGTATGGTTTTTAAATGCTATTGAAGTTAATTGATGAATAGTAGTGAAGAGTTACATAATTTGATGAATGCTATTGAAGTTAATTGATTAATAATAGTAAAGAATTACATAAATTTCCATTTATTTTTAAATTCTAATGGTTCTTATGTAATTTCTCTCTCTCACTCAAGAAATGGTCATACTCATGACCCATTCTCAATCCAAATGAAGATTTTCATAAAGCTTTTTCTTAATCCAAGATTAAGCTATGCTTGAGGCCAAATTAATGGCTTTTTTCTATGCTTTTAGTTTATGTATATTGATGATTCAATCTATTATGGATTAATGATCCAATTAGAGATCATTTTAATTATTTCCTTGATGATAAGCTTTATCCCTTAGAAAAATTGAGATTTATCAGTCTCATAGCAGCGGAGCTATGGCAAAATTTTTATAAAAATTATGCATAAAATAATTTCATTCAAAGCATAAAAAGAGGACTTCCTGCCATATTCTAGGAATTATCATCCTAGATTAATTGAAAGAATTTCATTATAATCATGGAGAAATTGAATTTTTATATTATGCATAAAGGATAAGTTTTTATATCAAAAGTGTTATTTTTACCATTTTTAATTTCATGCATAGAAGTATGCATAATGGATAAGTTTTTATATCAAAAGTGTTACTTTTATCATTTTTACTTTCATGCATAGAAGTATGCATAATAATGGATGATGATGAATACATATGAATGGGATGTGGAATAAGTAATGTGGACTAAGGAGGATAAAATGGAAAAGACGAGAGTTCGATATAGAAACTGTATTTTGTGAACTGTTTGTAAATGAATGTTTTATGTCAAGAATGCTGGGGAAGCATTTTGACCGTCTTGTGGATTAAGGTCAAGGAGACCTAACTAATAAAGTTGCAACTGCTGACGGAGAGTCAATGGAGGACGTCTCGCGTGGCAAGGTCGGCCGAGGTCTTGACCAGCCTCGGTTCGATTTAAATGGTGAGCTTCCGGTACGGTGGATTAGGGACCAAGGAAGCGGCCTATAAGTGAAGCGCTAGGTCACCTGCGAAGGATCCTAGAGGGTGCTGACCATACGGTGCTCGGGCTTTGGGTCGTCGAAGATACCCACACGTGCGTCGTGGAAGATATTGGAACAAGGAGTAAGAGTTGTTTTCTGAAACCGGGCATGGATCTGGTTGATTGACCTTGCTGGTCCTCAACGGATGAGTCCATGGCTCTTTTATATGGATCTATAGGTTGATCTTGCTGATCTTCCAAGGAGATTCCATTCTATTATATGAATATATTGCCGGTTACTTTGAGCTAGGAACTATGGAAAAGGCCCCTGAGCGAACAGGTGATGAGCGTTCTGGTTGCCAATGAGGCCATAACTATACCGATGAATGAATGACTGGAAATAAGGATTCAACCAGAGACTGAGGATTTTCATCAGTGACATAATGGTTTCATTAAAGGATTGTTTTAAAGTTAGCTGATGCTAAGAAAAAGGCAATTTCATATTGGGTGTGTAAGTGGTGTTACTAGTTTTATGTTTGCATGAACTTTCGGCTAGGGGGCCTTGGAACTCTTTTCCTTGGTACCCGGGACAAAACCTAACCAAATTCTTAATTGGTCCTATCACTACAGTGGTTGGGTGGTTGGCTAACCCATGGGACTAGATGGGGTTAGGCTGGACTGATGGATCCGTAAATCGAGATTTAAATTCTATTATTATGATAGATGAAGTAAATCTCGGATAGTAATTGTTCTATGGATAGGAATCAACGGCTGTGCCTCTTGATGGGGAAAAAAGCGTTGATCCCAATGATCCAAGTGCAAGTTTCTTCCTTGATCTGACCAAGTACCGTTAGAGGTGCAGTCGGATTAGTTTGATCGGTAATGATCTTGACTACGTTAGAGTAAAGAGTTATCCTGGTGGAATCGCCCGTGCTTTTCGGGTAAAGGAAGTTTTTTCGGGTTCAGTTTTGGATAAACCGACGGATTAGTCTCTTGTCCGGATATCCGTGGGCAAGGCTCCGAGTGTGGGACCCCTGTCCCACGCGAGAAGTGCTACTTCCGCTGTCAGTACCCTGAATCCGTTGCTCGGTGGGAACAGGGATCTCACAGTTGGTATCAGAGCGAAAATTGAAAGCTAATAAAGATAATTAATTTCTTATCTAAAATTAGTAATAAGAATTCAGAAACAGCATTTTCATAATGTATTGTCATTCCATAAGCTTCTTTAATGAAGAAATTTTAATCAAAGAAATTGCTTTTTATAGATGGAAGTTCCCCATTTATCTGGTATTCCCGACCTCACCCAGTCTCAAGATATGGTTGCATTTGCCTTCGAGCATCTCATCTTTTCCGCTTCAACACGAACAAGCCGAGCAAGACTTGCACGCCATTTCGAGGAATTATATTTTCCTAACCTAGTGGAGAGACAACAGCATATATATCCACGCCTCTTGCAACCGGCATGCAATGCTGAGGCAGAACCTCTCATTGGCCATGATTTTGATAAAGCTGAAAATGACGCGTGGTGTCATTCTATATCATTCAACGCCTCAAAATTTCAGACTTGCTTGCCGAGTTTATAGACTCTTTAGTCGATTTATCCCTAAGGAGAAAATAATAGCTCCCTTCGCAATTAGAGAAATTATGTAACAGGGCATGACTATGGCCCACTATGGCCCAGTACCGTCGTCTTATGCGTCTCTCGTGGAGATTTTGAATTTTGGAGCCGAGCCACTCTATGTACTTATGGCAACCCTACAAATGTTTTTTTTAAGTGATTGTTTACAGACGATCGGATAAAGAAAAATCTGTTTATCAGCAGACTTATGTCATAGATCTCCATAAGATCAACTGAGGAGCCAATTATGTCAAAAGTTATCACTTGTTGAGACGCACAAAAAGGTTGTAATTGTGTGATATAATTCATACAAATTGTTAATTCAAATTGAAATTCGTAAATTAGTAATTGGGTCTTCAATTGGAAGTACCGCAATTGTATGGAACCCTGACTTGCTTGAGGCCTAGACATGATGGTATTTACCTTATAGTTTCGAGTATCATGACTATCCGTATATACCGAGGGTATAACTGTAGTTCTTTACTGGCAGTATATACGAGTAAATCCAAGACTTGAAATTATAAGCATTAATTATAAGCATTAATGCTATCCAGATGATGATTTTGAATGTGATTGATATGATTTTTAATGCTGTTTGGGAACTGGTGAATTGATTGGGATTCTAATTGAAAAATAATGATCCCTGAAAATGGGTTGAAATGTAATAAACTGAGCGAAACCACAATATGGATGATTGGGACGAGTCCCTGTGATGATAAATGATGATAATGATTTCAGCAAATCACTATGAGATTAGTGGATTGTGCTATCAAATTACTACTGTTAACACTTGACTCGTTAGATCAAGTTAAGAAATAATAAATTGAGAACTTACTTGTCTGAAATTTCTGTGGTGGGGAAATGTTCATAAAGAAATTTTTCGGTCTAGTGGACCATTATCGTGTTAAAGATATGAATGATATGATTGAAAGAATTGTTATGATGAGTTCTATTTAAGGGATAATTATCCCTGTATTCTATTGGGTTGACCAGAATATAAGGAACCCCAGAATGAATTGGATCTTAAGAAAAAGAGTTACCCTCTACTTTGCGAGATAAGGACATCTCGCACTTTTTAAGTGGGGTAGAATGTAAGAAATTCTCCCCCAGCCTTCGAGGTATACAGGAGTAAGAATCTCCTTTTCTGATCTTATAATTATTCCCTCTCTAAATAAAAGAAAGATTCTGTTTAAAAAGGGAAGACACTTTACCCAGAATACCTTCTCAAGAGCCCACCAGTTTTAAAGATTCAGAACGGGGTTGTTGCAAGATCAGGGTGTCCAGTTTTATCCAGTTTATGCTGGACTGGGACAATGCTTGGAGAGAAAATTTTTGGGGGGCAAGGTACTTAAAATGAGATCAAGCAAATAATAGAAAATACGCTTGCCCTTAAATTAACCCAATATAACTTAAATTGATATAAATTAGTCTAATTAATCAAAATTAATCAACAATATGATGAAGTGATAAACAAATGATCTTTCCATACTTAGAGTGATCCAATTTATTTTTCCATAGATGCACCATTACAAGTACACTAATCCCTATAGGTTTTAGATGATTCACATCAAAAATGTAATTTTACTAATTAGATTATTAATATTTGCAGGCCTTCTGATAGTCTGGAAGAATTTTGAAAAAGAGATCATTAAAAATCCAACCATTGGATTTGCAATTTTTACTAACCACCACATTCTACTAATGTCTGAGTATCTACCCACTCTTTTGCTCTACAAGATTGAGGATTTTAAGTGGTAGCTATTGCGGGCACAAAAAGTGGTGTATATTATAACACTTTAAAGACCTTGAAATATTTTAAAAAAATAGATAAATATCTTAAAATTTTCTCGAAAAATCAAGTTAAGCTCCATATTATGTGAAGATCTAAGGTACAAAGTGGGAATCTCATATGAGTTTATATGTAAAAGATATTAGCATTTTATGGAATCAGTTCAAATTTGGGACAGGGTGTATACATTGACTTTGTACCTAAGAAAATAAGGACTTTTGACTATTTAATGCTTAATCAAATTATGCAACTATATTTCCAACTTTGAATATGATGTTCCAAAAAAAGAATTTGAAACGAAACTCCTTCATTTACTAGGAGAGATTAGCCACTAAAGGTAAACAAATGCCTATTTTTTTACTGTTTATAGGGTGCCTGAGTGGACAAAATTGGGCACCCTGATCTTGCAACCACCCAACGATGAGTTCAGAAGTGAGAACCAGTGTTTTGGATGCCAAGGTTTTGACCATCAGTTAAAAGACTGCCCGACTCCTACCATGGAAAGGGCACAGGGAAGTCTAGAATCCAAATTTAGAGACCAATTCCTTCATACCAATCTAATCAGGGTCCGTCTCTCGGACAAGATTGCTTAACTCTATTAACTAGGTCCGACCCATTGCTTAGAGTCGAGATGACCAGTCAAATGCTTGGCGACTTAGAGCAACAGATGCAGGCAATTCATAAAGATATAAACGCTGCCCACAGGATCGACAGAGACAATATACAGATAAGAAGAGGACAGTCAGAGAATTCAAAGAAGGAGTTATAGTCTTCATTCGAGTACGGCCCAAAAGAAGTTCTTTATCTCTTGTGAAGTATAAGAAGTTATCTCTCAGATATTGTGGACCAAAGAAAGTAGGTGATTTAGCTTACGAACTTCTTTTATCTCCTCATCTCAAAATTCTTAATGCCTTCTATAGAAAATTGTGCCAAACCCAAATCATGGAAAGACCGTAAAACTTCAGTGGCAAGTTACCGTCTCGGGGGGTCCACCACTAAGAAATCATATGTATCACGTGCGTTCAAGGGGTAATAAAAAACCCCCTCTACCTACATGCTATCAACTAATAAAATTACCCCTCTTTCTTAAGGAACCTACGGGTTTTTTTCAAAAGTGTAATAAAAAACCCCCTCTTGTAGATGTAATCCTGTAGGTTTTGTCAATTAAAAAAACCCTCCTGATGAACTCACATGCTACACTTACATTTCTTTAGGTGCACCCCCCGGGGTTACCGTTGGCTTCTAAGTTACGCTAGCTCCTTCCTTTATATAAGTCGTAACTTTTACTTATCGCTCACAGTAATCTTACTTCCATCGATCTCCCTTCTTCTTAATGCCTTCTATAGAAAATTGTGCCAAACCCAAATCATGGAAAGACCGTAAAACTTCAGTGGCAAGTTACCGTTGGCTTCTAAGTTACGCTAGCTCCTTCCTTTATATAAGTCGTAACTTTTACTTATCGCTCACAGTAATCTTACTTCCATCGATCTCCCTTCTTCTTAATCTCCTTCATGGCTTGGCAACAGGAATTAGTTTTATCCATGATGATTTCTCACCTTCAAGACGCAAGTGAGTCTGTGAAGAAGGATTTTATAGAACAGTATGAGCGCTCACTTTTTCCTCACTTGGAAACGTCTGTAGCTCAAACCAAATGGCGGACCTATCAAGACATAACTAGGGTAACACCTTGGGGTCAGCAGCACTTTCGTAACAATGTCCACTTGGCCATGGTTATTGAAGCTTTGGGTTTGGGTCCCTGATACTACTGCGTCATGAGATCAAGACATCCCGGGTTTTCTGAGCGGGTCTTCTTACTGGCGTGTTTTCTTCCTCATCAGAAGATATGCCTTTACCCCGTTTTTGGCTTGCCTCTCAGAGGTCCTTTTGTTAGATCACCTCATACCAGTGAGATATATGCGGCAATAACCAACAGAGTTATTCCCATAGATGAGTTACCTTATACGTGCGCAGCTTGTGAGTGCTGCTTTTGTGATCATATGATGGACGGGTTTATGGAAGTGTAAAGAGTTCTTCTATCTTTACTGTATATGTTCCAAGAATGAATAAAGTTTAAATCTTGTTCTTGTCTTGACCCTTACTCTCTTTGAGACTTTTCTTGGTGGTTAATCTTAATTAAAACTTTTCTCTCAGTCTCATACTTGTGCATCTTGCGAAATCACCCCCAGTTTGCGAGATGAGGGCATCTCGCATTTTTCAAGTGGGAGAGAATGTAAGATTCCTCCCCAGCCTCTCAAAATGTCCAGCATCTTCCCCTGTAATCAATCCCTCTTCAGAAATATAAAAGACTTGTTTCTAACTGTTTTAACCTAGAGAGAGAATATTCTAGAGAGAGAATATTCAGATTTGTAATATTTTTGAATAGAAAATTATCTCATCTCATTAAAATAAGTTCCCCTGAAACAGAAATTCAAAAAGAACTTTCGAATGTGCAATTGGAATTAATTGGAAATGGGTATAAAGGACCTTAGCCTAAGGGTCTAGATTTTCAGAAATTTTTGGATTATGGTCCAATTAAGGTTCCTATGGGCCAATAGCATCAATCCATGTGTAGGGAGGAGATAAATCCAATTTGAAAAAGAAGATACCCAAAAATGAGTAAATGCTCACATAAGATGAAGAGTTGAAAATGTACAAGGTTTATTAGTAAAAAACTATGAGCAATATTAAAAATATGAGATATTTTGGGTATAATGATTCCATTTTGACACATATGTAAGGAAGGGGAGTTCTTTAAAGGAGGTGCATATTTCACATAAGATGAAGAGTTGAAAATGTACAAGGTTTATTAGTAAAAAACTATGAGCAATATTAAAAATATGAGATATTTTGGGTATAATGATTCCATTTTGACACATATGTAAGGAAGGGGAGTTCTTTAAAGGAGGTGCATATTTCACATAAGATGAAGAGTTGAAAATGTACAAGGTTTATTAGTAAAAAGCTATGAGCAATATTAAAAATATGAGATATTTTGGGTATAATGATTTCATTTTGACACATATGTAAGGAAGGGGAGTTCTTTAAAGGACGTGCATATTTCACATGCTTGAATGAGTTTTAAACTCATAAAAATTGAGATATTTCATCTCTCCTAATTCAAGTCTAGTTACAAAAAGTTAGCTCAACTGACCTAAAAATGGTCAAAAATTGACCAAACTGAGTTGGAAAATTCTAGAATCAGTTTGTTTGGTTAGGAGCTCAATTTTTCCTATAAATAGAAGCCTCCCTTGTTGAAAAAAAATATATAGTGTTTATGCATCGTTACTCTACTCCACCTAAGCCAAGAACTGTGAATTCATTAATAATTCACTAGTTTTTGGAGCTTCCCTCTTTCTTCAATCCCCATTGGTGGCTCCATCAACATACTTAACCAATTGATTGGTTGGGGGCCTCTACCATGAACAAAGAATCAAGCAATTTGTAAGGTAATTAGTGAATATTGATCTTTTCTATAATTTCTCAATGTTTCTCTCTTCTCAACCCCTCTCAAGCTTGAGAAGCTTAATTGGTATGGTTTTTAAATGCTATTGAAGTTAATTGATGAATAGTAGTGAAGAGTTACATAATTTGATGAATGCTATTGAAGTTAATTGATTAATGATAGTAAAGAATTACATAAATTTCCATTTATTTTTAAATTCTAATGGTTTTTATGTAATTTCTCTCTCTCACTCAAGAAATGGTCATACTCATGACCCATTCTCAATCCAAATGAAGATTTTCATAAAGCTTTTTCTTAATCTAAGATTAAGCTATGCTTGTTTTTTCTATGCTTTTAGTTTATGTATATTGATGATTCAATCCATTATGGATTAATGATCCAATTAGATATCATTTTAATTATTTTCTTAATGATAAGCTTTATCCCTTAGAAAAATTGAGATTTATCAGTCATAGCAGCGGAGCTATGGCAAAATTTTTATAAAAATTATGCATAAAATAATTTCATTCAAATCATAAAAAGAGGACTTCCTACCATATTCTAGGAATTATCATCCTAGATTAATTTAAAGAATTTCATTATAATCATGGAGAAATTAAATTTTTATATTATGCATAAAGGATAAGTTTTTATATCAAAAGTGTTATTTTTACCATTTTTAATTTCATGCATAGAAGTATGCATAATGGATAAATTTTTATATCAAAAGTGTTACTTTTATCATTTTTACTTTCATGCATAGAAGTATGCATAATGGATAAATTTTTATATCAAAAGTGTTATTTTTATCATTTTTATTTTCATGCATAGAAGTATGCATAATGGATAAATTTTTATATCAAAAGTGTTATTTTTTTCATTTTTATTTTCATGCATAGAAGTATGCATAATGAATAAATTTTTATATCAAAAGTGTTACTTTTATCATTTTTACTTTCATGCATAGTGGTATGCATAATGGATAAATTTTTATATCAAAAGTGTTATTTTTATCATTTTTATTTTCATGCATAGAAGTATGCATAATGGATATATTTTTATATCAAAAGTGTTACTTTTACCATTTTTACTTTCATGCATAGAAGTATGCATAATGGATAAATTTTTATATCAAAAGTGTTACTTTTACCATTTTTATTTTCATGCATAGAAGTATGCATAATGGATAAATTTTTATATCAAAAGTGTTACTTTTACCATTTTTATTTTCATGCATAGAAGTATGCATAATGGATAAGTTTTTATATCAAAAGTGTTATTTTTATCATTTTTATTTTCCTGCATAGAAGTATGCATAAAGGATAAATTTTTATATCAAAAGTGTTACTTTTATCAATTTTTATTTTCATGCATAGAAGTATGCATAAAGGATAAGTTTTTATATCAAAAGTGTTATTTTTATCATTTTTATTTTCCTACATAGAAGTATGCATAAAGGATAAATTTTTATATCAAAAGTGTTACTTTTATCATTTTTATTTCATGCATAGAAGTATGCATAATGGATAAATTTTTATATCAAAAGTGTTACTTTTATCATATTTGAATTTCATGCATAAAGGTATGCATAAAAGTTGATTATTTATTATAAAAGTGTGACTTTTATTATAATTGAATTTCATGCATAAAGGTATGCATAAAAGCTAATTATTTTATTATAAAAGTTTGTCTTTTATTATATTGAATTTCATGCATAGAGGTATGCATAAAAGTTGATTATTTTATTATAAAAGTGTGACTTTTATCATAATTAAATTTCATGCATAGAGGTATGCATAAAAGTTGATTATTTTATTGTAAGAGTGTTACTTTTATCATATTGGATTTCATGCATAGAGGTATGCATAAAAGATATTCTTTTTATACTAAAAGTGTGATTTTCAAAATAAATGGATTTTATGCATAACTTAGATGCATAAGAGAAATTCTTTTATTCTAAAAGTGTAATTCCTACCAAATTGAATTTATACATAAGAAGATGCATAAAAGTTTGATTTTTAATTCAAAGTGTCATTCTCATCTAAATTGAATTTATGCATAGAAAGATGCATAAAAGAATAAGATTTCAATTCAAAAGCGTTATTCTCATCCAAATTGAATTTATGCATAGGAAGATGCATAAAAGATGGATTTTTAATTCAAAAATATCAATTCTCATCCAAATTGAATTTATGCATAGGAAGATGCATAAAAGATGGATTTTTAATTCAAAAATGTCAATTCTCATCCAAATTGAATTTATGCATAGGAAGATGCATAAAAGATTGAATTTTAATTCAAAAGTGTCATTTTCATTTAAAATTAAATTATGCATAGGAAGATGTATAAAAGATTAATTTTTAATTCGAAAGTGTTAGTCTCCTTAAATGAAATTTATGCATAAATAAAAATGTAGAGAAATCTTATATCAAATATAAGAATTCTCTTGTATTCTATAAAAAGATATGAAATGTGATAAGACGTGATAAGAGGTGTATGAGATGTGATAATATGTGATAAGATGCGTATGGGAAGTGATAAGATGTGATAAGAGGTGTATGAGATGTGATAAGATGTGTATGAGATGTGATAGGATATGATAAGATGTATATGGAATGTGTAGGGCGAGAATGGATGAAATATGGATGTATGGATGTAGATACGGATATGTATATATGTGAATGTGGATGTGGATGTGTATGTATGAATGTGAATGTGGATGTGGATGTGGATGTATGGATATGAATGTAGATGTGGATGTGGATGTATGGATATGAATGTAGATGTGGATGTGGATGTATGGATGTAGATACGGATGTGGATGTATGTATGTGGAAGTGGATGTATGAATGAGGAAGTGAAAATGGATGTATGCATGGATGTGTATGTAGAATAATGAATGTGAATGTGTATGGGAAATAATGTGTCGTCGATATGAGTGAATGGATGATGATGAATACATATGAATGGGATGTGGAATAAGTAATGTGGACTAAGGAGGATAAAATGGAAAAGACGAGAGTTCGATATAGAAATTGTATTTTGTGAACTGTTTGTAAATGAATGTTTTATGTCAAGAATGCTGGGGAAGCATTTTGACCGTCTTGTGGATTAAGGTCAAGGAGACCTAACCAATAAAGTTGCAACTGCTGACGGAGAGTCAATGGAGGACGTCTCGCGTGGCAAGGTCGGCCGAGGTCTTGACCAGCCTCGGTTCGATTTAAATGGTGAGCTTCCGGTACGGTGGATTAGGGACCAAGGAAGCGGCCTATAAGTGAAGCGCTAGGTCACCTGCGAAGGATCCTAGAGGGTGCTGACATACGGTGCTCGGGCTCTGGGTCGCCGAAGATACCCACACGTGTGTCGTGGAAGATATTGGAACAAGGAGTAAGAGTTGTTTTCTGAAACCGGGCATGGATCTGGTTGATTGACCTTGCTGGTCCTCAACGGATGAGTCCATGGCTCTTTTATATGGATCTGTAGGTTGATCTTGCTGATCTTCCAAGGAGATTCCATTCTATTATATGAATATATTTCCGGTTACTTTGAGCTAGGAACTATGGAAAAGGCCCCTGAGCGAACAGGTGGTGAGCGTTCTGGTTGCCAATGAGGCCATAACTATACCGATGAATGAATGACTAGAAATAAGGATTCAACCAGAGACTGAGGATTGTCATCAGTGACATAATGGTTTCATTAAAGGATTGTTTTAAAGTTAGCTGATGCTAAGAAAAAGGCAATTTCATATTGGGTGTGTAAGTGGTGTTACTAGTTTTATGTTTGCATGAACTTCCGGCTAGGGGGCCTTGGAACTCTTTTCCTTGATACCCGAGACAAAACCTAACCAAATTCTTAATTGGATCCCATCACTACAGTGGTTGGGTGGTTGGCTAATCCATGGGACTGGATGGGGTTAGGCTGGACTGATGGATCCGTAAATCGAGATTTAAATTCTATTATTATGATAGATGAAGTAAATCCTGGATAGTAATTGTTCTATGGATAGGAATCAACGGTTGTGCCTCTTGATGGGGAAAAAAGCGTTGATCCCAATAATCCAAGTGCAAGTTTCTTCCTTGATCTGACCAAGTACCGTTAGAGGTGCAGTCGGATCAGTTTGATCGGTAATGATCTTGACTACGTTAGAGTAAAGAGTTATCCTGGTGGAATCACCCGTGCTTTCCGGGTAAAGGAAGTTTTTTCGGGTTCGGTTTTGGATAAACCGACGGATTAGTCTCTTGTCTGGATATCCGTGGTTGGGCGAGGCCCCGAGTGTGGGACCCCTGTCCCGCGCGAGAAGTGCTACTTCCGCTGCCAGTATCCTGAATCCGTTGCTCGGTGGGAACAGGGATCTCACAGACAAGAACGACATGAATGCATACATTGTCAATACACGATTCAAGACAGACATGAATGTAATACTATCGATTCACGATTCAATATTACTATCAAAATTTCACACATATATACAAGGGAGTCCATATCTCAAAGTAGCCCATGGCTTCAGTTTACAAAAAAATATATACAACCACATCCTCAATATGGAATGTGATACTATAAGTCTGAGTACTACTCAGACCTAGATGATGACTCGGTGCTCCCTCCATGCTCAGATGAGCTCACATCGGTCGGAATGTCCGATGAGTAGTGCTCACGTCCACCCTCTGCAGTGGTGGCGGGTGGATCATTACCAGCTTGTGCCTGTTCAAGTAATATATAGTATATAAGTATATATATATGTAATTCAATAAACCAAAATCATTCGTTTAGAGTTTTCAAGTACCTGTCGACCGTATGGTCTCATGGCCATCTCAAACTGCGCGTCCGTAATACGTCCCTCGGCTCTGAAGATGGCCCACGTGTCACGTCTGCTATGCCGGTGAGCATATGCAGTATCGTGGGTTGTGGGCTTCCTCCCCGTAACCCGTCGCTGTATCATAATCAACACAATTTGTAAGATTAAAACAATCATAGAATCAATGAATTAAGTAAACAATCAAATAAAGTGGCAAGATACTTACGAACTCTGCCTCTCATGACTCGACGCCGCCAGATTTGAAATGCGAAGATCCAATGGTCTCCATCTGGATCCGTCGTGCCTCCACATGCTGCTTGCTCTTCACGCCACCCTCTGCTCGTTTCTTTGCCTCCTTCCACTCGCGTTTGTGCACAGTGGCAGGTTTCTCGGCAGGATAGCCACCCGCAGCTACATTTAGCCCATCATCGTACGCGAGTTTTTTAAGGTGAGATCTTTTATTACTTAAGATCTCCCTTATTCGCGTCCTTCCCCATACATCCGAGAATGTAGCATGTGGGGGATTGGGGTACCGACTATGTACAGCCTCTATCACCTCCCCAACTAATCGGCTATTTTGATCTTTAAATTTAATAAAGCAATTTCTATACAACTTTGATACTACCCCACGCATGTACTCCATTACCTCCCTCCCTCTCGCATCCATCACTATCCCGCCCCTATCCGTCACATCATAGCAGATCACTCCCTCCATCTCTCTCATCTCCTCCTCTTCCGAACTGTCTCCTCTAACTCTTCTCCCTCTATCTCCTCTCTCACCGCGTGCCCTACTACCTCCCCCACCTCCCCCACCAAAGCACCCGCTGCATCCTCCACTCCCACTCTTCCTACTACTGCGGGTGGAGTCACGACTGGGGGATTGTCTACGTGACGGTGGCTGTGAGTCCTGACGTGACGGTGGCTCTGAGGGAGCACGTGATGGTGGCTGTGAGGGTGTGCGTGAGTGTGTCTGGGACGAGGTATGTCTCCTCGGTGGACGTGGAAGAGGAGAAGCTGCATGCCGTCTCGTCGGACTCGTAGGCATAGACGGCACTGGAGTGCCCTGGATACTCGCGGTAGGGGTATAGACACCAAGCATGGAAGGAGGGGGATGGGCATACATGTACTGTGTAAGCTCAACTGGACCAGGATGGCGCCCAAAATGATTTAGCATCTCCATCAGCCAATTGCTGTATGCAAATGGATCGGATGAAGAACCTAGAATATCCATAAAGAATCTGCAAAAATAATCCTCATGTACATCATGGGCTGTCTCTTGACTCACACAAATATCATCATTCAAGTCACCTATCAGCCTGCAAACCATAGAAACAGGAAACGCAGTCTCGTGTATACACCCGTCCAGAAACGCGTGTATACACCCGTCAAAAAACGCGTGTATGCACCCGTCCAAAAACGCGTGTATATTCGCGTGAACAGACTGTGCAGACAGGATACACGCGCTTTTACACACGTTTCTACATGCGACCTGTGCAAAAAAAAAATTGAAAGGGATCGACCTCCGACAATGTGTCCTTATAAAAGGCCCACTGTCGCCCCTGTCAGAATCGTTCACCCAAAATCGTGTGCACAGAAGCAAAAGGACGGAGACATTTCCCATCATCATATATCTCATTGCAAAGGTCTCAAAGAGTAGATTCCAAATGTCTAAACTCTGCTCACTTCTAAGATGATTTATAAAAATTTCACCATCATGAGTCCATTTTGTAGAGAGAGAATGTGTACGAATCTTCAAAGGGCCTAATTTGAGTCAAAATTTTCCCTAATGTTTTGATAGCTTATGGTCAAGATACTATTTTGCAAACAATGCACATGTGCAATAGTCTATCCAACTGAAGCTTTCCAAAAGCTTGTTGCCAAGCTCTTCATCATCACTAAAGCTTTGCTGCATAGAAGCTATTGATAAATCGTTCTTCATCATCACTCGCTAAAGCTTCATAATACCTTCTAATTGATAAAGCTTGTTTCCTCCTTGTTGCAAAGATCTACAACATCACTAAAGTAACTCTTCTTTTTGCCCCTTGGTCATGACCATAAGCTATCAAAAAAGGTGCCTAGGTGGTAATGATGATGATGTAAATGATGCTTTACTTAATAATGATGAGAGTAATGACAATGGTTAGCCATGGTGAGCACCATGGAGGGGCGGAGGGGAAACTTTTTTTGTCAAAATTCTGGCCGTAGGGAAGCCAGGTCAATGCAGCCTCCCCACGACCATTTATTTGGAAAAAAGAATTGGCACTATTGCACCATTATCATCATCTCATCACCACAACACCAACACCTTCATTTTAAAAACAAACTACCTCAAAGGAGGCTGCACCCACGCGGCCTCCTCTGAGGCAGTTTGTTTTCTACGAAAGTATTTGTGTTTAGGGTGATCATGATGAGATGTTGATACTGTTGATGATGATGAAATGATGTTCAAATGGTGATGATGGTGGTAATGATGAAATAATGATGATTGTGAGATCCCTCTACCCCCTCCGCGCACCGCGGACTCCGGTATAGCTGACAACGGAAGTAGCCCCCTCGTGCGCGGGGCAGGGTTTCTCACACGGGGCCTCCTCCTCGAATGTCCAGGCACGAGACTAGGCTAGTGGTCACTCCGAAAACTGAAACCGGGAAAATTTCCCATGGTCGGAAAGCGGGGACAATTCCACCTTTTTGAATTTTTCTTAACGAGTTTTCTAACGAGATCAATTCTAAACTATCCTTCACCTGAATAAACCAGATAGAAGGAAACTATCACTGATACACTACAAGACAATGCTGCCATACACGCGTTTCATACACGCAATAAATTACGAGCGCGTGTATGGTCGCGCATGTATTTGAATAGAATCGGGCGCGTGTATTTTAGCATTTAAATTCACGTGTATATTTGCATTTATCAGCGCATGTATAAGCGCATTTATATACACGCAATAATACACACATGAATACACGCTGCCATACACGCATTAATACACGCATGAATACACGCTGCCATACACGCATGAATACACGCCGCCATACACGCATTAATACACGCTTGGTAAAGAAAAACTGAATTCCTTTACAAAATTAAGAACTATTTTCTTTAAACCATCTCATAGTACATTACAGTATATATCATTACACAATCCCACTACATGCATTTACAACAATGAAATATATTCAAAAATAAATCATGCATATGAGATGATAATTAAAAGACAACACATACAATAGAAATGTCATCAATTTAGAACGATACAGTGACGGATTGGTTAGGGTTCGATCTCATCTTCAAATAGGGTTCGATCTCATCTTCAATAAGAGCCATCAGCAAAGAGAAAATAGCATAAACAAATCTGAGGAAGGAGACAAGGCAAGGACAAACTAACTCACCTCTGAAGAAGTGAGTCTTCTTTCTTGGTCGGCTTCCTCCCGTGTGTGCTCCTTCTCTGCTCCCTCCTTGCACTTAGGTTTCGTTTCTGTTGGAAGAGGCGAAAACGAAAAAGAACAGATATGTTAGTTCAAAATCTTTATTTGGGGAAGGCGGGCTATTTTTAGTTTAAACAGATCGTCGCATTTATAAATGCGTGTATGTTCGCGTGTATGATAATTTAGCTGCGTGTATGATAATTTAGCTGCGTTTATATATGCGTTTTGCAGGAATTACCTGCGTTAATACACGCGATTTTTAGAAAATAGCCGCGTTAATACACGCAATTTTTAGGAAATAGCCGCGTTAATACACGCGATTTTTATACTTTCATTAAAAACATATTATGATTTTGTGTTTTCTGGTTTGTACATAGGATGTCATCAACCTCCTCAAGCAGTTCTGGGGAAGATGAGACAATGCGTCATCGTAATCGCGATGTGTGGTTGAGACAACGGATCAAATGTATGTGTAATCGATGTCAAGGATGCATTGTACGAGCACGTCGAATTACCTTGAATCACATCTCCATGTATGGAGAATGGAATCAAACAGGTTTAGAGGTGAGTAGATGTAAATTGATGGTATTCAAATGACTCATGGTATCCAAATTAAATTAATAGAGTTGTAATATATAAACTCTAATTGAAGTAGGATGCAGTATCACACCCTAACATGGTGCCCTACGCGCGACGAGAGCACGCAAAGCGTCGACGAGATGATGCTGGAGCTTCGAGATCTATTGTCAGAGATGAGTGGGAAAGGGATGACAATAGCCCTGCACCCCACGAAGTTGTGGAAGAGGAAGTTTTTGATGATATGGTGTGGAATCTTTTTAAGGATGATCCCAAAGGTATGGACGACGATGATATGGAACAAGAGCATCTTTACAAGGCTTCATCGACACCGGTTTTTGAAGGGTGCACATTCTCTATTTTACGTGCTTCACTTGAATTACTCAATATACAAACAGTTTATGGATGGAGCAATGCAAGTCTTGATGCATTATTGAAGTAAGCATTCTAACTTACAAATTTGAATTAGTGGTTTAAGGTTTAGGATTTAAGACTAATTATAATTGATGATATTGGATGCAGGCTATTATTAAACATGCTTTCAAAGGGAAATAGACTACCCACCTCAAGAGACATAGCGAGGCGCTATGTGACATCTCTTGGAGGATTGGATTATGATCGCATACATGCATGCGTCAATGATTGCATTCTCTTTCATGGGACGCATAAGGGCGGCTCGACATTGTCCCACTTGTGGTGAAGCAAGGTATAGAATAGATATGAAGAGTTTTGATGTACCTCATAAAGTCTTGCGACACTTTCCTATAATTCCTCGCATCAAACACATGTTCAAGTGCAAATCCATAACAAAGCTCATGTCATGGCATTCCTCACATCGATCGGATGATGGCATGTGGAGAATTCCCGCAGACACTCTTGCTTGGAAGCATATTGAAGATGAGTGGCCCAGCTTTAAAACAGAGCCCAAAAACTTAAGACTTGGCCTAGGTATGGATGGAGTGAATCCATTTGGTTTCAAAAGCACCGCATACAGCGTGTGGCCAGTTGTGTTAGTGAATTACAACCTTCCACCATCAATGGCGATCAAGAAGGGACATCTTATGTTATCCCTTCTAATTCGAGGGAAACATAAAGTCAAGCAGATGGATGTTTATCTTGAACCGTTGATTGATGAGTTAGAGGAACTATGGAGAGGTGTTGCGGTGGTGGACATTAGTAGGCCTCCCTCCTCTCGACACTTCGACTTAAAAGCAGTGTTGATGTGGACAATGCATGACTTTCCAGGATACAGCGATTGTTCTGGTAAGAATTCTAATTACCTCCCTACTCTAATACTATTGGCTATATATATTACTTATAAATATTGACTTTATTATTCTAACTTTTATTTATATTTTAACAGGTTTGAAAATATCGGGTAAACATGCATGTCCTGTTTGTGGCCCTTCGTTAGTACATGAGTATGCTGACGGTTTGTGTAAGACCATATTCGATAATCATCATCGATTTCTCCCCTCGGATCATCCTAAATATGTTGCTAGTAATGTTTTTTCAATCTTGTTTTGTGTAGTCTCTAATTGGATTAAAGGTCACATAGAGCAATCCCTTGTGTAGGTACTCCATTTTTTTTCGGCTACCATATTGGACCCATCTTAAGATCAACCATCTTCTTGATCCCATGCACATCTTCAAGAATGTGGGATCTGGTATTTGGGAACATATTATTGGTAAACGAGACAATGTTAGCATACGTGAGGACTTGCGGGTCGCAGGACGTATGCGTCAAGCTTGGCCCCACGAGAGGTGGTTCGTCTTTCGCCTGCACCATGGATTATATCAAAGAAAGAGGAGAAGTAGGTAAAGCATGCCATCACCACTTTGTGTACTCCCACTGGATGCATGAGATCATTGAAGGGAGCCTTTACAACCACTAAGAAAAGAGGCGTTGAGCAACTATATGGGTTGAAGTCCCACGATTGGCACAAGATGCTTCAAGTAAGTGTTTTCCAAGTCTTGTACGTTGAAATTAAATTTTGTAATGCCATAAACTATACATACATGTGCTCTTATGTGCGTAGTTCATACTACCTACTAGCATTGACCATTGTGCAAATAAGAGTTTGAAAAAATGTATTTATAAGATGGGCAAGCTTGTGAGGTATGTAAAACCCATGTCAAATCACCCTTCATTATACCTTGCAAAATGAACGTGCATGAGGTATAACGTACTATTTATTTATTTTTCAGATATGTTAGTTCCAAAGCAATTGATCCAGCCACGTTGGATGATGCGCGTGTTATGGCAGTGAAGGTGGTTTGTTTGGTAGAGGAGACTTTTCCGCGAACCATTCTCACAAGTCAACTACATCTCATTGTGCATTTAGTGGATGAAATCACTTTATGTGGTACTGTGCATGCACGTTGGATGTTCTTCCTAGAGCACTTCATGAAGACCTTAAAAGACTTTGTGAGGGGCAAAGTGCAAGGCCTGAAGGAAGCATGGCCAAGGGTTGGTTGATACAAGAGTCTCTTGTATATATTTCAGAATTTCTTGGTCAGGTGGACAGCTCTTTGCCACGACTATGGAGCAATGAAGAGGACTTGAGGATGACCTCTATTATGCCTCAAGGAAAAGGACAGAGTAAAGTAATTGACAGAACATTGATTGATGATCTCAATTTCACTTGCATCCTTAATAGTGATGTGATGAGCAGATGGGTTACAAGATATGAGGATGCAAAGACAAAAAGGCAAGCAGAAAGAGCTCTCTTTCGTAAGCAGAAAGAGCTCTCTTACGAGGCAACATGGCTCTCGTAAGGCGTACCCTAAGCATCTAGCAACACTTCCGAATGATATCCATGTTGATTGGTTGCATGAGGAAATGGAGAGAGCAGAGAGCGACGAGGGGTTGCATATCACGGCGGAAGAATGGGAGTATGCACGAGGATGCATGTTAAAGGTACATAGAACTAATGTTTTGCATTAGTTGTAAGTGATTTGCTTTTAATATTTATTCACATTGCTTACACAAATATTGCTTCTATTTTGGTCCAGTGCACTATGTTCAATGCTATATGGTGTGAAGGCAAGCATTTTCGAACACAAAGAATTGATGAAAAGAGGAATACACAAGATTGCGGTGTCATTAGTAGCTTTGAGGGAGCTAATGGAAAAATGGATGATTATTGTGGCACAATCCAAGACATATTTAGGCTTGACTTTCGTCGCTTCTTTGTGTATGTTTTGGATGTCAAATGGCAAATGAACGTGGTGGAAAAAGGGCCTAATGCAATGATAAAACGCCATGCAAGTGGCTATGTAACTATTGACTCTACAAAGTTTTGGCAAACAAAGAAAGATAGGCTCGTATTGCCACAACAATGTGAGCAGGTATGCATTTTTTTACTAATGTGTTTCATGTACATATATATCTAAGGCTTAAACTCGCGTACCCCTTGACTTTTGATATGCTAATTAATTACTGTAGTATGTGTATTTGAGTAGGTTATCTATCTACCAATGGTGCATGACATTAAATGGTGGTACGTCATCCCTATTGCACCACGTTCCAAAGTGATGTATAATACATTCACTGATATGGAGCATATGGAGGATGTAACAAGCCGCAATGAAGATGATGTCGAACATGCCAATGAAGATGTTGTGATCGATGATCAAGAAATAAGAGATGATCATGATAATGAGGATGAGCGTGCCATTTCTCATGATCATGAGAATGACCCTACCATTGAGGATGATGGTGATGTTGATGAGGATGATCAGGACATCGATACCATTATCAATGGAGTACAGAATATCGATAGTGGAATAAATTTAATCGTAGCCTTACAAATTGATCAAATGGATATTGATGTTGATCGTTTGAAGTTACCAAATTTGGGGACTTCTTTAATATGAAAAATTGACCATCATGCTATATATCATTGCAAAGGTCTCAAAGAGTAGATTCCAAATGTCCAAAGTCTGCTCACTTCTGAGATGATTTGCAAAAATTTCATGATGAGCCAATTTTGTAGAGAGATAATGTGTACAAATCCCCAATTTGAGTCCAAATTTTCCCTGATGAATGTGTTCAAGGGAAGCCGTACCAGTGCGGCCTCCCTTGGACACATTTTTTTAAAGGCAAGAAGAAATAACAGCTTCACAAGAATTCAGCTAGCACGTGCTATGGTAGTGAATGACCGGGAATGGCTTGTGGAAGAGCTATAGAATTGTTGATGCTGAAATTTGGGAAGGAAGGGAAAGAATCCGTAGCTCGAAGGCCATGGAAGCGCAGGAAAGTGGAGGCAACCGTGATAGCCAGAGTTGTTGCTACTTCACCAAAACACAATAACAATGGGAAACAAAAGAGGTGCTAGACCTAAAGAAATAATGTTGTTTGAGGATCATGATCAAATTCTGTGACACCTATGCAACAATCTATCCCCACTCAAGCTTTCCGAGTGAAAGCATGGATAGGTGGTACAAAAAGCAGTGTCAGAGACACTGCTTTTAATACTACATTTTATTTTGATTTAGAGAATTTTAGGTGAATTAAGAAAGTACTAGTAGTACATTTTAGGATTCTTGTCTCCATCAAACTACTTTGACGAATATTATTTAGAATTTAACACCACGATTGGAACACTAAAATCCGTCATCTGTTTTCTACTTGAAAGTAGAAAAGTGGTACCAACTAACCATGCTTTAACCCTTCCAAAAGCTTCTGCTCTTCATCGTCCCACTGCTGCGAAAGCTCTTCATTGTCATTTGCTAAAGCTTTGTAATACCTTTCAATTTATAAAGCTTGCTGCCAATTAAAGCGTCACAAAACCTTTCGATTGATAAAGTTTACTACCAAGATATTCATTGTCGCTAAAGCTTCAAAATACCTTTCGATTGATAAATGTTTTCTTAATTTTCTATTCATGAGTGCTTGGTATTTTTAAACCCTTTTTGACATCTACATGAATAGAGTTTTTTCAAATAGTTTATTTTAATCTTGCTCTCTCTCTCTGCGTAAGCAGACTCATGCTCACTTTTTAAATATAAAACACGAGTGATGGGTTGTAATGGGCTTAAAAGCACTCAATAACACAAGAGGCAAGAGAAAGCCACACGGTTATGGCTCGAGGCAATACGTGAACTCCAAGAAGATACCAAGGCTTATAGATGGACACACCAGCATTTTTTGCAGTTCAAAATCTTTCTCACAAATAACTTTTAATTTTCCAAGGACAAGTAATTGGGTTTCTTCATGCAGTGTTAATTCGATGAATAGTTTGATATGGATTTGATTTATTTCTCTGGATAAATTGTTATAGAACCTAGATAAAATATCAGGTGAATAAATATGGGGTTACGCTAAGGTTACATATAATTATTTTGTGCACAAGCTACTCCAAAAGTAGTGTTGTATCGATGCGTATGGCTCTCTTTAAAATATCCTTGCCATGGGCCAAAAGGGAGAAAGCTAATTTAATATGGCTCATGGCAAGATAATTTAATATGGCTCATGGCTTTTGTAGAATCGGATAATAATCTCTTAAGTGCATGGTTAAGTGAAAACATAGTAAACGAAAGGTAGAATATTGACATGCAACATCTCTACATTCCTTGCTACTTGGCACATTATAAGCTTTGTACTTCTTTGTGTGATTGATGGGTTGAATTGTAAGCTCTCCATCAAAGTTTTACATTAGTCTATCAATTGTGGGTCGACCATGAAATGTTTGCAATGATTTGTGAATATTAATAAACCTCTCTGCCGCTACTCTGGGTTTAGTGGTCTTTCTTGGCATATCAAAGGTAACCATGAAAGTCATGAGGAGGATCACATGTTAAGGAAGGCAACTTTAGAAAAAACACAAAGGGAGAAAATTGAGAAATTAAGAGAGAGAGAGAGAGAGAGAGATGTCTATATATATATATATATATATATATATATATATATATATATATATATTGTAACATACATGTTACAAGAGATAGTTGAACCAAATCGAGCGTGCCTTCATTAAGCGCTATGCACCTACTTATATTAGCCTTGTAGGGACCATTCATACATGACCTCCCACATAGGGACACAACCTTTGGGACACCATACACCAGAATACATACATACATACATACATACATACATGTATGTATGTATGTACATATATGTATGTATATATATATATATACATATACATACATATATATATATATATATATATATATATATATATATATATAGAGAGAGAGAGAGAGAGAGAGTTGGTGTATGATAACAATATATATATATATATATATATAGAGAGAGAGAGAGAGAGAGTTGGTGTATGTTATCATACACCAACTCTCTCTCTCTCTCTCTCTCTCTCTCTCTCTCTCTCTCTCTCTGTATATATATATATATATATATACATATATACAGAGAGAGAGAGAGAGAGAGTTGGTGTATGTTATCATACACCAACTCTCTCTCTCTCTCTCTCTCTCTCTCTCTCTCTCTCTCTCTCTCTCTCTCTGTATATATGTATATATATATATACATATATATATATACATATATATATGTATATATGAGTTGGTGTATGTTATCATACACCAACTCTCTCTCTCTCTCTCTCTCTCTCTCTCTCTCTCTCTCTGTATATATGTATATATATATATACATATATACAGAGAGAGAGAGAGAGAGAGAGAGAGAGAGAGAGCGAGAGAGTTGGTGTATGATAACAATAACGACTAAATTCCTAAAAATAAGGCTTACATGAAAAGTTTTTAAAATACCACTAAGTATTATAAATAAGATTACTCTTATAATTCATACTTTCCAAAGAAAAATGTTGTTTAAAAGACTCTTTAGCATGCGTTGCAATTAGATTCTTAAAAGTACACTTTAGAAGCCTTTTTTATTTTTCAAATGGAAGATTTTCATTTAGTAATGAAGTTTGACTAATTCCAATAACATTTGGGAGATATTGCAATCACTCAAGAAATATGAAGCACAAAGATCTCTACATCTTAGAGAAAAATGCTTTGTTGATTTTTAGTAATATATATTAAATTTCCTTTCCACTATTCAAAATTTGAAAATAGAAATATTCTTGTAAAGTTTTTGTACAAGGAATTGATTAGAAACATTATGCTTCTCTATGTAAAATTTAAAAGGCATGTGTAATGCATATACATGGAAGCCAATTATAACGACGTTTTTTTCATTGGGATTTTCCCTATGTATTAAATATGAAAAGATAATTCAATTGGGTCCTTTTTTAAAGAACTTATGCATCGCACTAATCTAATCATGACGTCATAAATGTGTTAGGATTATCTCAATCTTATAATATAGGTATGAACAAAGTTTAGCTTAGAGTAGTGTGTTGCCATGTTACTCCAATCTTGGAACAACATCTTTAGCTCTATATTTATTGTAAACCCTCTAGATTTGTGATTTGTGTATGCATGTGTGTGTGTGTGTGTGTGTGTGTGTGTGTGTGTGTGTGTGGATGTATGTATGAGTGTATATTTAGTATGTGTATACATGTGTATGTATGTACATGTATATGTGTGTACACGTGTATGTATAGATGTATGTGTGTGTGTTTGACAATCTTAACTATGAATAAATCATAGTAAGATTCATATGATATTTCACAATACCAAAGAACAAAAGTATGCAAGGGGATAACACTACATAGTATTTCTTCAAATAAAAAAACAAAGGTAGTTGAATCCAATGCCATTTTATAGGGGATAACTACATAATTGTCAATATTAAAATTTGGAGAATGGTTTTCCCCCCAAATTTTCTTTCAAATAACTCTATTTTTCTCTTGTTTTAGTAGTGTGGTCACTACTTTTATCAAATTTGAGTAGTTTGATGTGTTGGGAAAAGGTGGTAATGTATAGAAACATTCATGAAATTGCATCCAATGTATTGTTGATAAGGCCTTCTCTACTTACCAATTGATAGAGCTATCTCCTTTATGTGAGTACATAGGGATCTAATTATTCATAAAAAGAGTGATGCATTCACTTCTAGTGTCTTGCAAGCCACTATCGTCTTAATTGAAATGTTTATACGTGCAAGCCAAGAGAGCACATTTCTGAACATCGGCAATATGCTTACTTAAAAATTGACATACACCAAAAAGAATTACATCATGGGAAGAGCTAGCAACACCAATTTATTACAGGGTGCTACCCTCTTCGATCTCCCAAAACATCCTTAGTGGTAAAAGCCAACCAAGTAGGTAAGCAAGACCAAAAAATAAAATGTTGAGAGCAGGAAGCCTAACCATTAGAAGATTAGAAAGCCAAAACGACTGCTGAAGCAGATAATTTATTTCTCTCTGCCAAGCTGACCGAGGAAATAGAAAGAGCAAAAAAGAGTCCACACCATGATTAGGGAAATAGATAAATTCAACATGCTCTCCATATGTGCCATGTAAATTTCCAGGCTTCATGGATTGCGCCTCCCTCTTCGTACGCAAGGGGACCTGCTGGACTCAGAGTTTGTAGACGACACAGTAGCCTCCTTGCTAGAGATGTTGGAGCGCGAAGGCAATTGAGATTTTCTATCGAGCACATATCAACTGGCACAAGTGGTGTGGTTTTTGGATGGGCTCTACACCCACCCTGACTTGGCGGCCAATTGAGGCTTTCCAATGGATCCGGAGGGGAATTTCAGTGTGCTACCTCAATTGCAGGTTGGCATTAATATCTTCCCTGAGCAGCTTACTTCTCTTCTTCTGAGTATTTGGAAGAAGCTTTTATATTTGAGCTCGGCAAGGCTATCCCTAGCATGCAGAGTGGTGGTGGTGAACCAGGTACTGCTTTCCACCATGTGGTACATCACTTCATGTTGGGATTTTTCTAGGGAATGTCTTGGCTAGGTACATCATTTGATCAGGAACTTCTTGTGGGCCCGAAGTGATGGGAGGCCATGGGAGGCCAACCAGGGACAAGGTGTCTTGGAGAGTGATCATTCAGTCATGTAACAGAGGGGGGATTGGCCTCATTGATCCCACTATAAAGAGTCATGCCTTTTTGGGCAAGCTGATTGTTAGAGGACTCCTACTCAGTGGTGAGCATTGGAAGGATTTCCTCTTGGCCCGGATTTGAGCCTGAACTTCGAGCCTTGGAGCCCATGGCCGCAAAGTACTAGATGGATCTTCATGGAGATCCGAGCCCATGGTTTTAACCATGTCTTTAAGAAAAGATTCGTAGCGAGTCTACTTCGTGCTTGGGATCATCTTAGGCTATCCCTCAGAGACAGATTGTTCCAATGGCCTCAGTGGCCTAAGAGGAGCAGCTTTGACAGCCTTTGGTTTGGAACCCCCGATTAGTTTACCCACCAGTGGTCATATGCTAGGTCCTTGGCCGCATATATCTTGGGGCACCTTGAGTGTGGGACTAGCTAAGTCTCTAGGAGATTGAATTGCACATAGGCAGTTACCTCAGGAGGAGCATGAGAGAGGCATGACAGGGATGCAAGGTAGAGACATGCTCAGCATCAACATTGACTTAGTTATTCCTCAGGACTAGCTGACTCCTATTCCTGACTTGACCCCTCCTGACATGGCTAGGTATGTTTACCAGAGACAATATCCTTGTGGCGGTCCATGGAGCAAATGAGGACAGTGGTCTACTCACTTTTTCTATAGATCCCATGGCAGACTAGAGAGATCAGAGCACCCCTTGGAGGATTTCAGAGGCCGCACATTGCAAAGGGTGAGGGTGATTAGTTTTCAGGCACGGGAATGGCACATAGGTCCAGTACCGACAAAGGTGGCCAGGGAGAGATTATGGCAGCTATGGATTTGGGAGAGCCGACCTCTCACGCAGATATAGTGGGACAATAGAGAGTGGACTTGGCATGATTGCGCAGATCCAGAGGAGACTCTAGATGCCCCCTTCTTTGCATATACAGCGCAGCTTGGCTGTAGGATCTAGATGTCTGAGATAGATGGCATGCTGTCACAGCAGCCACACACTAGTAGTCGACGTGCGGCCACCCCCCAGGAGTCTCAACGACATTGTCTTTGGGATTTCCCCCGAATGGCTCAACAGAATTGGCAGTGGATGCTCTGCATCTTTGCTATGGACATGGCATCGACTCGGATCATCACTTGGGGTATTCTCGCTTGGGCCATCGAAGCTAGAGTGATCAGGACTTATGAGAAGGACGAGGGAGGACTAGCCCTTGAGGTCTCCCACCATCATCTTGTAGCAATACTAGTCCCACGTGATTGGCGACCAAGCTCATGCTAGAGATGGGAGATTTGCAGTTGGCATCCTAGCCTGGCACATCTAGTGTGCTAAAGCAGCGAGGCCATCGAGGGTACCCACACTCCGACGACTGAGACCATCAAGAGCATATGTCTTGATATCATTCACACCCTCTCTGTTGGGAGAAGCTGCAGCAGCGAGGTTCTGACCACACACAAAAGCGGCAAGAAGCGGTGGGAAGTTTGCTTTGAGACTTTGGAGGCTTGGCCCTTTCCTCAGAGGCGGTGACTCCATTTGGCATTACGGACCACCTATATGGTTGTTCCCGCCGTCCCCTGTATGAGATAGCCTTCTCCTCACAAAGCGGCCAGCCAGAGAAGAATCATCTCTTCACCTTTGATTATATGTAACTAGCCCTTTGTGGTTGTACTTAGACTGCAATTGTTTTTTTTCTTTAACTAATCAAAGGATCTTGTTCCTGGGAAAAAAATTAGCCTCCACCAAAGAGTTGAAAGAGAAAGAAGACAAAATATGATATTGAGCTAGATGCTCTGGATGGACTCCACTGATAGGGTGAGGGTGCCTTCAATGGCTTCATTGCATCGAGCTCTCCATATGTGCCATGCAAATATACGACTGTAAATTTCCCATCTCTGGCTAGAACCAAGATACCAACTCAACCATGTGCCAGTCTTTCACAGGAACAATCGGAATAGGTTTTACTTCAGACCTTTTTTGTTCTAACCTACTACCATTTCTTTGTTTTTGATCCTAGGGGGATGTTATCTTTCTACTTTTTGAAGTGGTGAACTTATTTTTGAATCTCAAAAGCTTTAAGTTAACCTTTGCATAAAAAACATAAAACATTAGAAGGGGTCTTTGTCTATCTACCTAGTTAATAATGTTGAATGGAAAAGAACAGGAAATTGAAGAACAATCCAAATGACAAAATTGATCCTCATATTGTTGAGAAAACTCACATGCAAGAAGTCGGGATAGTTTGGGCAATGAAATTCACGTGCTAATGTGGACACTTTAATTGCAAAAATGGCTCTCAAAACTTCCATTTATGTAGTAAAGTAATGATTAAAAAAATAAAACGTTATCTTCTCAAAATTACCCAAAAAATGAGAAATAAGAGATATGTTCCACCTGCATATAAGGTTATCTCCTTATCACATAAGACATGGGCATCTAAGTATATACACTCTTTCAGAGCTGTAGAAACTTGGTATGCTAGCTGAGCATTTGCCATCAAATTTTAACAATCTAGAGGTATAGGAAGCTTGCATGATGGGTAAGTGACGGCACAAAACACATTCACCAAGGAATTCAATTTTAGGGTCAAGGCTAGTCTTCACATCATACATGCTACTCTTTCTCATGGAAGGATGAGTACAATTTCATTGAGGTGTTCACTTTGATTGATATAACAATAGAAGGATTCTTGTGTATTTTTTTCAAGCAGAAATGTCAAGCTTTTGAGAAGTTCAAGGAATTTCTAGTAGTGGTCAAAAACATCAAAAATATGAGGGAGGAACTAAAATAAAGCAATATTTTAGGACAAAGTAAGGAAGAGAATTCAATCTCAAAAGCTTTAAGTTTTGCATCAGAAACATAAAACATTGGAAGCGGCTTTTGGCAATCTAATGATTTCAAATGGAAGACAAAAAGAACAAGAAACAAAAAAGAATAGCCCAGAGGACAAATCCACAATGTTCGAGGATAGTATGGGCAACAAAAGTCACACGCTAATGTGGAGACTTTGATTGTGAAAATGGTTCCCACATAACTGCACACATTAATGTGGATCCTTCTGATTGTGAAAACAGAACAAAATTCCTTTGGTATAGCAAAGTAATGAATTGAAATTAAAAGGTTATCTCCTTATAATTGCCAAAAAATGAAAAATTTAAACAAAGTACATTTGGATTATCTCTCAAGGAAAACCATGCTCACATCAAGGGTTACAACCTTCTAATCCCTCTAAAATGAATTTTTTTTAACAAAGTACATTTGTAAGATCCCCGTCCCCACAGCGCAACAGATTTTGGGTGCTAGCAGCGGAAGTAGCACATCTTGCACGGGGAAGGGTCCTACACTCGGGGCCTCGCCCACGGATATCCGTATAGGTGACTAATTCCTCGGTTCTTCCAAAACCGAACTTAGAAAAACTTTCCTTGCCCGGAAAGCACAGGCGATTCCTCCAGGATAAAATTTTACTCTAACGTAGTCAGGGTCATTACTGACCAAACTGATCCAACCGAACCTAAAGTCACTTGGTCAGATCAAGAAAGAAACTTGCACTTGGATCATAGAGATCCACGCTTTTTTCCCCATCAAGAGGCACAGCCGTTGATTCCTTTTTCCATAGAACAATTACTATCCAGGATTTACTTCATCTAGCGTACTACAATAGAAATTGAGTCTCATTTTACGGATCCATCAGTCTAGCCTAACCCCATCCAATCCCATGGGTTAGCCAACCACCCAACCACTGTAGTGATGGGATCCAATTTAGAATTTGGTTAGGTTTTGTCCCGGGTACCAGGGAAAAGAGTTCCCAGGCCCCCTAGTCGAAAGTTCATGCAAACATAAAACTAGTCACACCACTTACACACCCAATATGAAATTGCCTTTTTCTCAGTATCAGCTATCCTTAAAACAATCCTTTAATGAAACCATTGTGTCACTGATCACAATCCTCAAAATCTCTGGTTGAATCCTTATTTCCAATCATTCCTTCATCGGTGTACTTATGGCATCATTGGCAACCAGAACGCTCACCACCTGTTCACTCAGGGGCCTTTTCAATAGTTCCTAGCTCATAGTACTCGGCAATATAATCACTTATAAAAATCAAGATGGAATCTTCATTGAAGATCAGCAAGATCAACCAACAGATCCATATAAAAGAGCCATGGACTCATCCGTTGAGGCCCAGCAAGATCAATCAACCAGATCCATGCCCGGTTTCAGAAAACAACTCTTACTCCTTGTTCCAAATATCTTCCACGACGCACGTGTGGGTATCTTCGGCGACCGAGATCCCGAGCATCGTATGGTCAGCACCCTCTAGGATCCTTCGCAGGTCACCTAGAGCTTCACTTATAGGTCGCTTCCTTGGTCCCTCATCCACTATCTGGAAGCTCACCATTTAAATCGAACCGAGGCTGGTCAAGACCTCGGCCGACCTTGCTACGTGAGACGTCCTCCGTTGACTCTTCGTTAGCTATTGCAACTTTATCAGGTAGGTCTCCACGACCTCGGCCGACCTTGCTATGCGAGACATCCTCCGTTGACTCTTCGTCAGCTATTGCAACTTTATCAAGTAGGTCTCCACGACCACATTCTCAAGATAGTCAAAATGCTTCCCCAGCATTCTTAACATAAAACAGTCATTTACAAATAGTTCACAAATAAAGTTTCTATAATGAACTCACATCTTTCCAGATTGTTCCACATCAATCCATATTACTTAACCCAAATCCAAATCATATGTGTATCCATTCTTGACAAGATACATCATTTTCCATCCCATCACATCAAATTCATTCACTTCACATAACATCCATTCCTGTCTTTCTTAATTTACATTACGTCTCATCACATCCATTTCTCATTACATCTCATTCGTTGACATCTTATATTATTCATTCACATTCTGATTCACATAACATCTCATCTCATCCATTCGCTCATATCGACTTCGTATCCATTCACATACATATTCACATTCATTATTCCACATACACATCCACATTCGTACATCCACATTCACATCTACATCCATACATCCATTTTCACATCCACTCATACATCCACATCCACATCCACATCCACATTCATACATCCACATCCACATCCATACATCCACATCCATATCTACATCCATACATCCATTTTCACATCCACATTCATATATCCACATCTACATCTACATTCGTACATTCACATCCACATCCTCATTCGCACATCCACATCCACATTTACATTCGCACATCCAATTCCACATTCACATTCACACATCTACATCCACATCCTCATCTACATCTACATTCATACATCCACATCCACATCTGCATTCATACATCCACATCCATATCCACATCCATACGTACACATCCACATCTGCATTCATACATCCACTTCCATACATACACATCCATATTCATACATCCATATCCACATCCACATCCACATCCATATCTACATTCATACATCCACATCCTCATCTGCATTCATACATACACATCCATATCCACATCCACATTCATACATCCATTTCCACATCCACATCCATATCCACATCTATATCCACATCCATATCCATACATCCATATCCACATTCATATTCATACATCCACATCCACATCCTCATTCGCACATCCAGATCCACATTTACATTCATACATCTATATCCACATCCATATCCATACATCCACATCTACATCCATACATCCATTTTCACATTCACATCTACATCCATACATCTATTTCCACATCCACATTTATACATCCACATTCATACATCCACATCCACATCCACATTCACATCCACATCCTTACATCCACATCCATCCATACATCCATATTCACATTCATATTCATACATCCACATCCTCATTCGCACATCCAGATCCACATTTACATTCATACATCTATATCCACATCCATATCCATACATCCATTTCTACATTCCCATTCATATATCCACATACACCTTCACATCTATTCTTTTACATCACATCCATTCTCGCCCTATCACAACCCATATACATCTTATCCCATCAGATACACTTCTTACCTCATCCCATACACATTTTATCACATCCTAACTCATCCCATACGCATCTTATCACATCCTATCACATCTCATACACCTCTTATCACATCCTATCACATCTCATACATCTCATACACCTCTTATCACATCTTATCACATCTCATACACATCTTCTCACATCCTATCACATCTCATACGCATCTTATCACATCCTATCACTTCTCATACACATCCTATCACATCTCATACGCATCTTATCACATCCTATCACTTCTCATACACATCTTATCATATCCTAGCACATCTCATACACCTCTTATCACATCTCATACACATCTTATCACATCCTATCACATCTCATACACCTCTTATCACATCCTGTCACATCTCATACACATCTTATTAGGCATAAAGACAACTTTAGTAGGAATAACACTTTTATAATAATTCTTTTATGTATTTTACTATGCATAAATTCCATCTTAATGAAATTAACACTTTTAGAATAAAAAATAAATCTTTTATGCATCTATCTATGCATAAATTCAAAATTGATAAGAATAACTCTTTTGAATTAAAAATAAAATTCTTTATGTATCATTCTATGCATAAAATCAAAATTGGTAAGAATATCTCTTTTGAATTAAAAATAAAATTCTTTATGCATCTTTCTATGCATAAAATCAAAATTGTAATGAAAGTCACACTTTTATAATAAAAATTTTCTTTTATGCATCTATTTATGCATAAAAATCAATTATGATGAAAATCACACTTTTAATATTAAACAAATTCTTTTATGCATCTACTTATACATAAAAATCAATTATGATGAGAATCACACTTTTATAATAAAATATTTCTAGTATATAATTTTCTATGCCTAGAATGAAAATAACCCTTTAAGAATACTCATACGATGGGGATTACTCTTTTTAACATAAAATTTAATTTACTAGAAATTCTCTTTTTCTTAATTTATCAATTATGCATAACATAAAAATCAATTTCTCCATGATTACAATGAAATTATTTCAATTAATCTAGGATGATAATTCTTAGAATATGGTAGGAAGTCCTCTTTTCATGCTTTGAATGAAATTGTTTTATGTGTAATTTTTACAAAAATTTTACCATAGCTCTGCTGCTATGACTGATAAATCTCAATTATTTTAAAGGATAAAGCTTAACATTAAGGGAATGATTAGAATGATCCCTAATTGGATCATTAACCCAATAATGGATTGAATCATCCATATTCATGAAATACATAAACTAAAAGCATAAAAAAAAGCCATTAATTTGGCCTCCAATTAAACAAGCATAGATTAATCTTGGATTAACGAAAAGCTTTATGAGAAGCTTCATTTGGGTTGAGAATAGGTCATGAGAATGACCATTCTTTGAGTGAGAGAGAGAAATTACATAAAAACCATTAAAATTAAGCATAAATAAAAATTTATGTAATTCTTCACTACCATTTATCAATTAACTTCAATAGCATTCAAAAACCATTCCAATTAAGCTTCTCAAGCTTGAGAGGGGTTGAGAAGAGAGAAACATTGAGAATTTATGGAAAAAGATCAAAATTCACACTTTACCTTACAAATTGCTTGATTCTTTGATCATGGTAGAGGCCCCCAACCAATCAATTGGTTTGGTATGCTGATGGAGCCACCAATGGAGATTGAAGAAAGAGGGAAGCTCCAATTTCTTCAATTTGGAGAGAATTTCAGAGAATAGTAAAAATTATCATTATTTTAGCATAATTCTGGTATAGTAAAATTCTCCTATTTTTTTACAAAGACTCAGGTTCTATTTATAGGAGAGGGAGGCTCTAACCAAGACCAACTGATTTCTAGAATTTTCTAAATTTTAGTTTGGTTGAATTTAGACCAAATTTGGACCTAGTTTGGTTCCTTTTTTATTCGGTTTTGATTCGGTTTGATCCAAGAGAGAGGAAACATAAAAATATCACATTATTTTTGAGTTTAAAACTCATTCAAGCATGTGGAGTAGGCACCTCCTTGAAGGGACTCCCCTTCCTTACACATGTGTCAAAATGGAATCATTATACCCAAAATATCTCATTTTTTTAGTAATACTCATAGTTTTTTACTAATAACCCTTGTACATAGTCAACTCTTCATCTTATGTGAGCATTTACTCATTTTTGGGTATTTTCTTTTACAAATTGGATTTATCTCCTCCCCACACATGGATTGATCTTATTGGCCCATAGGAACCTTAATTTAAAATTTCGAAAAAATCTTGACCCTTAGGATAAGGCCTCTTGATGAACAGATTATACTTGATTTCTAATGCACCTTCTGAAAATCTTTTTGAACTTCTATTTCGAGGAAACTTATTTTAATAACAAGAGATATTTTTCCATCCAAAAATATTTAAAAACTGAATTACCACTCTCTAGAAGATTTTCTCTCTCTAGGCCAAAACTAGTAGAAACAAGATCTTTTATATTTCTGAAGAGGGATTTGACTACAGGGGAAGATACTGGACATCCTGAAAGGCTGGGGAGGAATCTTACAACATTTGAATTCTCACTCAAGGGGGCACAATCTTCGATACATTTACTAGGAAGCAAGAAGACTAAAAATAGTTTAAAAAAAGTACGCTTTATTTTTTCATGGGGCCATCCTTTCTCGGGGGATCACTCATAAAATGTAAGTAGAGCACATGGGTTCAATAGAATGTAAGTGTAGCACATGGGTTCAGCAGAATGGATTTTTTAAATCCATTTTTTACACATTTTTTACTTATAGACGGGTACCATTCAAAGGGGGCATTCACAAGTTGAATAAAACAAGGGTATGTTTTATTCATAAAAAATTCACAGATAAGGGATTTTTAAAATAGGCATTGAACGCACCTGTACAGAGGGGTTACTTATAGTAACCCCCACGAGCATCCTTTCATCTCTTGGAAGTTACCCATATACATATGATAATTTCAAAACCAAGCAAACTCCACATTATTTAGTCTTCATTCATCCAACTATATATTTTAGGTAGACTCCAGAGTATTCAGTCTTCATTCATCCAACTACATATTTTATCTCATATGCTATCTTCAAAACAAAAGAACATTAGGGAAGCCTTTAATATATGAATAATGTATTGCTAGAAACCACCCACTTACCAGGGTTGGGCATCGAGGGATCGAAGTGCTTCAGGCAATTGCATATAGAACGTGAACTCGTGATCAAGGGGGATCTTTGTGTGTTTAGGCGATTTGAGGAATGGACTCCTTCTCATCAAGGAGATGAGCTGCATGTGGAAGAGCAGGCGGAGCTTGAAGGAGAGCTCGCGATGCCTCGTGCGGAGTGTTAAGCACCAACTCATAGCTGAGAGAATATGCTGAGTAGCAGGCACCAACTCATAGCCGACAGAATACGCTACAAGAGCCGGCCGGTTCCTATAAAGGGGAGCTTGGGTAGCTTATTGACAGAGGCCTATCCCTCTTAAAGATTTGCGATTGGCCGAAGGCTCTACAAATTTGGCAGCGGATTCTCTGCATCTTCGCTATGGACATGGCATCAACCCGGATCATCACTTAGGGTACTGTCGCTTGGGCCACCAAGGCTAGAGTGGTCACAGGACTTATGAGGAGAAGGATGGGGGAGGACTATCCCTTCACGTCTCCCACCATTGTATTTCATCAGTATCAGTCCCACGTAGTTGGCGACCAGCCTCATGCCAGAGATTTGTAGTAGCATCCCTGCCTAGAACATTTAGCATGCTAGATGCAGCGAGGCCATCGAGGGTAACCACACTCTGACGATTGAGACCATCAAGAGCATATGGCTTGATATCATTCACACCCAATGTGGTAGTGGGGGAAGTCGCAGCAGTGAGGTTCTGGCCACATGCCAAAGTGGTAGGAAATAGTGGGAAGCCTTCTTGAGACTTTGGAGGTCTGGCCCTTTCTTGAGAGATAGAGGCGGTGACTCCATTTGGCATTACATACCACCTGTATGGTTGTTCCCCCTCCCCTTGTATGAGATACCCTTCTCCTCATAAAGCGGCTAGTCGGAGGAGAAGCATCTCTTCCCCTTTCATTATATGTAGCTAGCCCTTTGTGGTTGTACTTAGCCTTTGCGGCTCGTTTTTTTTTAACTAATCGAAGGATCTTTTTCTCGGGAAATAAAGAGCCTCCACCAAAGAGTTAAAGTAGAAAGAATACAAGATATGATATCGAACCAAATGCTCTGGATGGACTCCACTGGGGCGGGGTGAGGGTGCCTTCAATGGCTCCATGAGGTGCCATGAAAATATACGACTATAAATTTCCCATCTCTAGCTAGAACCAAGATACTAACTCAACCATGTGCCACTCTTTCAAGAACAATCGAAAAAAAGGTTTAACTTCAAACCTTTTTCGTTGTAACCTACTACCATTTCTTTGTTTCTGATCCTAGGGAGATTTTATCTTTCTACTTTCTAAAGTGGCGAACTTATTTTTTAATCTCAAAAGCTTTAAGTTAACCTTTGCATAAAAAACATAAAACATTGGAAGGGGTCTTTGTCATCTACCCAACTAATAAAACATTGGAAGGGGTCTTTGTCATCTACCCAACTAATAATTTTGAATGGAAGACCAAAAGAACAAGAAATTCAAGAACACTCCAAATGACAAAGTTGACCTTCATACTGCTGAGAAAACTCACATGCAAGAAGTTGGGATAGTTTGGGCAATAAAATTCACGTGCTAATGAGGACACTTTAATTGCAAAAATGGCTCTCACAAAACTTCCATATATGTACTAAGTAATGTTATCTTCTTAAAATTAACCAAAAAATGAGAAATAAGAGATATGGTCCACTTGCATATAAGTATATCTCCTTATCACATAAGACATGGGCATCTAAGTATATACGCGCTTTCGGAGTTGTAGAAACTTGGTATACTAGCTAAGCATTTGCCATCAAATTTTAACAATCTAGATATATAGGAAGCTTGCATGATGGGTAAGGGACAACACAAGACACATTCACAAGGAATTCAATTTTAGGGTCAAGGATAGTCTTCACATCATACATGCTACTCTTTCTGATGGAAGGATGGGTACAATTTCATTGAGGTGTTCACTTTGATTGATATTACAGATAGAAGGATTCTTGTGTATTTTTTTCAAGCAGAAGTGTCAAGTTTTTGAGAAGCTCAAGGAATTTCTAGTAGCGATCAAAACTGTCAAAACTATGAGGGGGGAACTAAAATAAAGCAATATTTTAGGACAAACTAAGGAGGAGAATTCAATCTCAAAAGCTTTAAGTTTCGCATAAGAAACATAAAACATTGGAAGCAGCTTTTGGCAATCTAATGATTTTGAATGGAATATAGAAAGAACAAGAAACTAAAAAAAGATCAGCCCAAAGGACAAATCCACAATGCTGGGATAGTATGGGCAGCAAAAGTCACACGCTAATGTGGAGACTTTGATTGTGAAAATGGTTTCCACATAACTTCACACGTTAATGTGGAGCCTTTTGATTTTAAAAATGGTTCCCATGAATGAACGTCCTTTGGTATAGTATAGTAATGAATCGAAGATAAAAGGTTATCTCTTTATAATCGCCCAAAAAATGAAAAATTTAAACAAAGTACATTTGGATTGTCACTCAAGGAAAACCATGCTCACATCAAGGGGTACAACCTTTTAATCCCCCTAAAAATGAAAAATTTAAATAAAGTACATCTGGATTGTCACTCAAGGGGCACAATCTTCCATACATTTACTAGGAAGCAAGAAGACCAAAAATAGTTAAAAAAAAGTATGCTTTTTTCTCATAGCCATCCTTTCTCGGGGGCACTCATAAAATGTAAGTGTAGCACATGGGTTCGAGATAATGAATTTTTAAAATCTATTTTTTCACATTTTATATATATAAAGGGTACCATTTAAAAAGAGTATTCACAGGTTGAATAAAAAAAGGGTATGTTTTATTCATGAAAAAATCACAGATAAGGGATTTCTAAAATATGCAATGAAAGCACCTGATACAGAGGGTTTACTTATAGTATATCCCGCAAGCATTCATTCATCTGTTAAAAGCTACCCATGTACATATGATAATTTCCAAACCAAGCAAACTCCACAGTATTCGGTCTTCGTTCATCCAACTATATATTTTAGGAAGGCTCTAGAGTATTCTTTCTTCATTCATCCAACTACATATTTTATCTCATATGCTCTCCTCAAAACAAAAGAACATTAGGGTAGCCTTTAATATATGCATAGTGTAAGTGTATTGCTAGAAAACCACCCACTTACCGGGGTTGGGCGCATTGGGGGCTCAAAGTGCTTGAGGTAATTGGAACGAGAACGTGAACTCCTGATCAAGGGGGTCTTTGTTTGTTTAGCCGATTTGAGGAATGGGCCCCTGCTCGTCAAGGAGATGAGCTGCATGTGGAAGAGTAGGCGGAGCTTGAAGGAGAGCTCGCGATGCCTCGCGCTGAGTGGCAAGCGCCAACTCATAGCCGGGAGAATACGCTGCAAGAGCGGGCCACCTGTTCCTGTTAAAGGGGAGCTTGGGTAGCTTCTTGGAGCTGATAGGGCACATTCACCTTTCTCCAAGACACTTCCACTGATAGGTAAAGAGTTGCCTTCAGAGTGTATGTCCATTGGTGTGGCACTTACGTTTGTTAAAATTCTGATGTGTGCTAAAAGACTTGAAATACAAACATTGCCAATCTCTCTCTCTCTCTCTCTCTCTCTCTCTCTCTCTCAACACTTACAAGAATTTGTTTGGGGGCGCTGGTACACCAATGCGGCAACGGCCCACTTTTACTCTGAAGTCCACTCCCTTGTTACAGACAGCCTGTCTAAGATGGTCTTTGCCCGCCCAGGGCCAGCCACCACCAGAAGGGAAGGGCAGTTCTGGAGAGCTGCTTGAAGCTTGTCTAGCATTTCTGGATGGGCAACCACTGCCCGCTCCTGCGTGCTTAAGGACAGAGACATCCGCGAGAGGGTGTAAGGATCTACCATTTTGCACAAGCTAGCAAGATTGTACAAGCTGGCAAGCTAGCAAGATTGTACAAGCTCGCAAGCTCACTCTGTCCATTGAAGCCACATAACTTAGCTATCATGGTGAAGACTCGTTGACCTCGACGCGACTCCCGGTCAAGTTCACATTGGTATGTAGAAATCGGAATCCATAATGGAGATCCATTTAATGATTATGGAGACCTACTAAACTACCTTGTGGAGACCTACTAATGGAGATCCATTTAATGATTATGGAGACCTACTACCTTGTGTGAGGAGGTTCATGTGTGGGTAGCAATAAAAGTTGCTATACCTACTCATGGGTTCTTAACATCTTCATATGTCTCTATGCTACGTCATTTTAGAAAATAACTTCATGCAATGTGCTCGCTACACTCTCACCATAATCTTGCCACAGCCTTGCCATAGTCCTGGCATAGTGTCTCACCCATCCTGCCATAGTCTTGTCATACTCTCGCCACCATAGTCCTACCATAGCCTCCTACCATAGCCTCACCAATCCTGCGATAGTCTCACCAATCCTACCATACTCCTACCACACACTCACCATAGTCCTGCGATAGTCTCACTAGTCTCCTACCATAGCCTCACTAGTCTCACTAGTCTCCTACCATAGCCTCACCAATCCTGCGATAGTCTCACCAATCCTACCATATCCTACCACACACTCACCATAGTCCTGCGATAGTCTCACTAGTCCTTCCATAGTCTTGTCAGTCCTTATGTAGTCCTGCCATAGTCTCGCTAGTCCTTCCATAGTCTTCCTTATGTAGTCCTTCCATAGTCTTGTCAGTCCTTATGTAGTCCTGCCATAGTCTCGCCAATCCTTTCATAGTTTCGCCAGTCCTTTCGTAGTCTCATCAGTTCATGTGTTATGACTTATGGTTGGTTTATGATTAGAAAGAAGTGAAGTCTGTGCAAGGTTCTCTTTTTTTACTTGCAAAGAACGAGTGTCTTGGCTTAACTGAAGCAATGGTACCTTGTATCCAAGCACTCCGTTAGCTCTCACCCAAAGCATGTACTAAAAAACCTTTCAATTAATCTTAGAGCACCCTTACATACCCTTAGTCTATGTGAAGAGCTTTCAGGATAGTTGCCCCATCATTGGTGACTGTTACACTTTAACCTCGCCCTCTAGACTACAAAATCTTTGTCCATTCTTTTTGGCCCAAGGGTGGTTTTCACCAAATCCACAATGGCCATTGCACCAAATATTTGGAATCTTTTTGAAACACTCTCTTACCCCTAGCAAAGCATGGCATTTTGGAAGCCAAATTGCTGTTGCACCCTCATAATAGCCTTGTGCTTTGAGCACACGTTTTGGGACCCATCGAGTAATAATCCGAGTTTTAGGCTTGGAAATGATGTGCTTCGTAGGAGGCTTAGCAACTGGACTAGATGGTACAAGTTTGTACGCATCTTTGGGTAGCCACATTGATAATTCCTTCTTACCTGGCCTTCTTTGAGCAGCAACTAGAGTAGTTGGAACATGCCAGCCATGGCCCTCACTTGAGTACTCATCAAGAATCCACATCATTTGTTTTGGAGCTTCAAGAGCAGATTTGGATTGTGGGTTGGGTAAGGTAGAAACATTACCCCTTTGACACGATAAAGCTTGTTGAGTAGCAGAGACTTTCTCTACATGCAGTGCTGTTGTGGATGCATTCCTATAGTACAAATCATCTAGAAGATCACGTGGTTGTACCATTCGTATAGGAATAATATCATATCCATCTGAGTCACAAAATTGAATTGGCTTCGGTAAAGCACATGTCGATAATGTTGCAAGGACATGACTCCATTCTAATGGATCAATTAAATGCTCAGGGAAGGGTTGTGGAATGTATACCTCTTCTGATACACTTCGATTACCCTTAAGTCTCTCAGTGTTGAAATCCCTACATGAGGCTCCACACATCCATAGATCTTCTCGCCCGTCGGACAATGTAACTCTTGAGCCCTCAGATGAAGCAGAATCAAACTCATCTATTGGAGACCTTGTTACATCACGATATGAGTGATTTCTTAGGTTGATCCTTGTGATAACAGAATCATGTCGGAGGTACAAATAATTGTATCCCCAATCTTGAATCATTTGAAATTGTCGCATGAATGGTCTACCCAATATCACTTCATAGTTTGGATGTTTTCCAAAATCCACTACTGCAAAGGTGTGCTCATATTCAATCCCACATGTGGTGACCAATATGTTCTCAAGCAGCCCAAGGGGATGTTCCAAGCTTCCATCTGCTAGCTGCAAGCGCATCCTGGTACTCCTAATAGCTGGTTTGTCCCACTTTTCCCAAATGGACCTTGTCACAATGCCCACTCCTGCGCCACTATCAAGTATTGCAGTTGAAGATACTTTTCGCACTTCTAATGGGAGGGTAGCATTTCCCTGATCGTCCTCACAAAATTTTCCTACTTTGTTGATAGGAACTGGCATTACATGCTTTGTCTCAGGGTGTATAGTACACTCATGGTGACCCTTTTGTAGCAATACCTGCTCGGACAAACATGTGGCAATATCATTCCACAACTCAGGTCGAATTTGTATCAAATCAAGCAAAGGTAAGGTACAAGCCACTGGTGCTGACAAAATAGCTTGCACCATACTCATATCTTTCTCCTTTATCAACCTTTTATGCATGGAGGGTATCCTCAAGGTTTGAGAACAGTTCTCATATTCTCCCAGATATGATGGTAATGTTTTCATTGTATACTTACTTCTAGGAGAAACAATTGTTTGAACTTCCTCCTGGATGCTTGGGTGTCTAAATTTATTTTCCGTGCCCCTGGTAAAATCCACCTCAGAGAATGGAAGCGAACTAATAGAAGACATGTTCTCATGAACTTTCTCATGAACTGCAGCCCACATCTCATTTGCCATGTCCTCATTAGCATCAATAACTTCATCATTGCATGGGAAGACAAGGCTAGGTGGTGGCAGATTACCCCCTTTCAATTGGGTGTCAATTGGTGCAGACCTTTCGCTATGAGCTTGTGAAATGAGCTCACTTTTCATTTCCCGACTTGACGACACTTCTGGTATGGTTTCTAATGTTGGCTTAAGAGAGGTTGGGCCCCGAGGAATAGGTGGTGGTGGTCCCTCAAGTATTGACTGAGCTTCCCTAATGAGTTGCTGATGTACAGCTAAATTGATCTTCTCCTCACGAGGGTTTGGGTATTCTTGAAGCTTTTTGGGTAGCTCAGATAAAGCTGCAATGCGACTTCTATGAGCATCAATGATGGCCTCTAGAGTCTCATTCACTTTATCCACAAAAACAGAGCCCCCAGAACTATCCTCAGTCGTACTAGCCTCATCTTGTTTAACACTAGGCCCAGGTTGAGGTTGATGTTCCTCATGCACTTCTTGGGATGTAAAAGTTTTATCCCTCATGTTTTGTTTAGAGGCTTCTTGAGAACTAGTGGATGTACTTTTAGTTTGTTTGTTTCGGTTCTTCTTCCTCCGAGTGGTTTTTTTTCTATTGGACTGTAGGGTCTTATCCACTAGATTTGTTTTTGCATCCCTAGTTCGAGGTGTCTCATCAGTCTGTATTTCGGCGTTTCGTGTCTGTGATCTAGTCATGACTCTAAGTGGCACGACATCCTCATTCTCAGATGAAGGTGGCGATGGAACTGCCCCTACAAGGTTGAGTGAGACCTTTGGTTGGGAGGTGCCTTCCTCATGTGGTTTTAGCAGACAGTCTTTTGGGAAGTGTTCTACACAACACCCTAGACAATATCTTTCAATTGGTGGAAACTGTTGTACTGTTGTATTGGACTGAGATGCTTGCCTTGAGCGATGTGGACAATCACGAGCCCAATGGGGTTCTCCGCACTCATAACAGGGGCCCATTGGTTTGGCCTCTACTTTCCTTGGCTGCCATTGACCTGAGGGGCCTGGAGTCCTAGGTTGGTAGCCGCCTAGCAACATTAAAGAGTTTTGTTCCCCTGGTTGAGTCTCCACCAGTGCTTGGCTTGGGTATGCGGGACTTTCAAAGAGATTATCTTTGGATGAATATGATACATATTCTTCCTCCACATAGCCTGGGTTTACCAAGTCTCTACACATATTTGAATTGTCGTAGTCAACAACCCTCACAGGAGCAGTCCCTGGAGCAGGAGGTTGAGCACCAAGAACAGGTCGTGCTTGCTCATGTACCATCGGTGGCTTACGTTCAAAACTAGTATACTGTTGATACATTTGTGGAGCCACTCCACCCCTCGGCTGCTCACGTTCCTGTCTCATTCTCGCAATGCGAGTACATTCCTGTGTGGTATGAGTAAAGTTCCAAGCACAGGCTTGGCACCACTTCTTTGTGGGTTGGTTTGTGACTAGAGGAGAAAAGGTATTACATTCTTCAGTTTTATGGTCACCGCCACATGCTCCACAAAGATGAGGACCTGTAGGAAGTACACTCCTCATTCTCTGCTGCTGTTGTTGTGGCTACATGGGTGGACGATAGGTTTGTCCTAATCTCCTTAGCACTAGGTTAGCTATCTGGTCTGGATTTACTAGCGCGCTAGACCCTGATCTTTGGTCATCACCCCACTGATCTCTAGGTTTCACCTCAGGGCCAGAACCATCCTGGAACTTGAAGTTATCGGTGAAATCCATAGCATCATGGCAACACTCATTGAAACTTGAATGCTTCTTCGCATAGAGATGTGTATGCAGTGTCGAATTTTTGAGGCCTTTTAAGAAGAGAGAAATTAATCGACTTTGGGCGGGCTTCTCATCTTCTGGGCAACGATTAATGTACTGCTTCATTCTATTTACACAGTCTCTAACACTCTCATTCTCACCTTGTTTGAAAGAGTAGATGTGTGCTACCGTGTCATGTTGAATTCCCATCAAGGAAAAAGCAGCAATGAATCTCTCTTCCAAAACTCGTAAAGAAGTTTTGTCTGAAGCCTCTAATGCCTGAAACCAAGCGAGGGCTTTTCCTTCAAGAGTGAGTCCAAATCCTTCAATTTGAGTATGCTTATCAGCCACTTGCTCAGCTCGAACTGCTTGTCTAAATGCTGCTACATGGTCGTATGGATCTCCCGACCCTTCATACTTCTTTACCAATTTTTGAAGAGTTGATGGCCTTACTTGTCGTGAATACTCATTGTAGGGCCTACAGCCTCTCACTCTCAGTGGGAATTGTTCCTCTCTTTGGAAAGATGGTCCACATGTTTCCAAAATTGGTGTGGGTACCCTATTACCAGCCTCACCAAACCCTTCCAAAGATCTTGTCACCCGCATTTCAGGAGGTGCATTTATAGGAGGCCGAGTTGGCTCCCCTACCCTCCGATTGTCATAGTGAGAAAGATGTTGGTGTGATGTGACCTGTGGTCGCACATTTGGTATAGGATGATATCTTGGTGCTAGAGTTGGGCTACTAGCAGTGGTCCACTTAGATGTTGAAGGTCCCTCTCTAGTGAACTCTCGTAGGGGAGGAGCAACAGTTTCTCCAAGAAAGGCAGTCTCTCCTGGTTTGGCTGTATTTGTTGAGAACACTTCCATAAATAATGGTTGTCCTTTCCACGTGAGTTCCCTAATCTCTTTCCAATCTAAGGTTCGGTATTCATTGGCCCATTTATCAACTATTCTGTTCATGTGTCCTGCAAGCTTCTCAACTACCACCACATGAGCTAGAGGAAGATCCAGCTGTGGCAATCTTGTTGTGGCATAATATCCCTCTAACGAGTCCTTATAGACCTCTTGAAGTGGGTCATCCTGTAAGACCTTTGTCACAGGAATTTGTCGTACAAACTCCCATTGGCATTCAGCCCCCTGATCCATTTTACACTTGCCTTTCCTATCCCTTTCCAAACTTAGATCTACAAGAAGTAAATCATCTATGGATGGTTTTGAGGACTGGGCATTGGATGGTCCAGGCATGTCCGGCTCAATGAGCCAGTCATCTCTCGACTCCCTTGCTCTGGAAAGTTCTGACAAGTCTAAGAACTCGGTTTTAGAGAGCTCCCCTAATTTGTCTACCTTTTCTGGATGGTAGGTGACTTCGTAGCGAACACCATCTCCACCCATGTACATGTTACCCTGGTCATTGACGAGAGGTACTCTATCAAGTTCTGAGAAAATGTCGGCGATCTTAACAAGATACCGTTGTTGTGGATCCCTAAAGATCTCAGCTCCTTGAGCATTTGTGTAGACATATTGGAGTCTCACATTGAGTGTTAACCCCATGGTGTCGGCTTCAAATGGATTAAAGGATCTTGTGTGTGTTCTATTTGGGGCTACGGGATGACTATTTGTCGGCCCTAGATTGTCCATGGACAATGAACTAGTTGTTCTAGAGGAAAGGGTATCGGATTGGGATTCAGAAAGGGTTTCAGCAATATCTGCCAAATTTCCTACCGATTGGGTCCCACTTTCCTGCGTAGGTACTCTAGAAGGTGCCCTAGGCCCTATGGCAAAATCTACAAGACGTCCTGACCGCAAGTGCATAAGGTCAAATTTTTTTTGGTTTTTGTTTTGTTTTGTTTTGTTTTTTTGTTTTGTTTTGTTTTTTTTTAAATAAAAAATATATATATATATGTATATATATATATTTTTTTTATCTTACCTAATCACTAAATGCAACTAAAATTAGTATGTGGGCGTAACTATCTATCCTATCTTTTTATTTAATTATGAATTTTTTTTAAATGATTTTATGTTTTTTTTCTTTTTTTTTTAACTAATAGATTTCGTGCCTAATTACAAAAAATATGAATTGACTAATTATGCAATAATTATTAAAAAAAAAAATAAACGCTACTTTACTTATGCAAAAATTTAAATAAGGAACAATGGATTCAAAAAAATAAAATTTGTTTTTTTTTTAAATTTAATTATTTTTTCCTCTCTTTTTTTTAAAAAAACTATTCTCTTTTTTTTCTTTCTTTCTTTTTTTTCTTTTTTAATCTCTTTTTTTCTTTTTTTTTTTGGAGACAAATACTATTTTTTTGTTTTTTTATTTATTATTATTATTTTTTTTTAATTTAAGAATACAAAAAAAAAACACAAAAAATTAAATAAAAGAAAAAAATAAAAAATAAAAAAAAATTGAAAGGTGCACTTACCTTATCCGCCACCGCTTGCAGGCTCCGGATTCGTCGCTGGGTGCGCGTAGGTAGCCTTCAACGCCTGCACGAGCTCCTTCATCAACGGCCACTCTCCACGCTGCACACACTGCTTTGCTTTCTTGCGGCGCCTCTGGCTTTCCTCACCATCGCCCTTCACACCTTAGCTCGGCCTTCGCTGCTACTTTTCGCTTTCAGCTGTGGCCCGGCCAGTCAGCTCCACGCCTTCCACGTCAGATGCAGCCTCTGCCTACAGCAGCCGGCCCTTGCCGCCTTTGCACTTCACTTTCGGCTTCTTGCACGCTTTCCACACGGTCGCCCTGCAGAGCCGCCTCTCGCCGGCTAGGCGCCACCACGCCTTGCTTTCACTCCTTTTGCTCCTTCACAGCTCTGCAGCCACCGCCTAAGCTTCTTCTTCTGGCTGCAGCGCTTCAACTCACACCTCCAACTCCACGCAGCCCACACGCAACGACGACCTCCTCTTCTGCTGCGCCCGATGAAGACACCCCCCACTGCGCCTCTCCAAGCTGCTACTCCTTTAGTGTATATATATATATATTTTTTTTCTTTAACAGCCAATGGCCACTCACAGTCAGGCTCCCCTTCACGTCTGCCACACAGCCACCTTCGCCTTCTTCCAGCCGCCTCTGCAGGCCGCGCCCGCTGTGCCTTCTTGTTTTTTCTTCTGCGCTCGCTTAAGCCAACGCCACCGGCCCACCCAGCAACTAGCCGCCCTACGCCTTCGCTCGGCCACCTACTTCCACGTGAATATATATATATATATATATATATATATACATATTATTGCCGCCTTCGCCTGCACTTGTTGGCCTCACGACCCCCTCCACGATGCAGCTCTCAACGCAACTGTAAAATAGAAATATATATCTATATATATATATAGATTTATATTTCTTTCTTAAGGCCGCCTTCAACGCTCTTTCAACGGCCACTCAATACTTCCACGCGGCCATTCTCCATGCCAGCCAACAGCCTATGCCTTTTGTGTGTTTTTTTTAAGAAATATATAACAAAAAAAAAATTTTTGCAACCTCTCTCCTCCTCTTTTTTTCCTTTCTCCCTTCTCTTTCCCTCTCTCCTCTCTTCCTTGAGCGGGCTTCACGCTTGGGAGTCTATGGAGCTTGCATAAGCTATGGAAGAGCTTAGCAACGCACCTCTTTTCTTTTCTTTTCTTTTTTTTTACTAATCACGTGTTAACGAAGAGCATGAAAGCATGAAATGGCAAAAAACAATGAATGTAAGCATAATGACGGTACTTGAAAAGGAATAAAATCAATAAAACTTAAAAAACAATGCGGGAGAAACCTCAACCGCTCAATAGTTTTTTTTTTATCCTAACCTTATCTACTCACACCGGGATCGCACACCCGAACTTAACCTAATCACTCAATGGTTTTGCAACCAAAAGAGGAAATAGTGGTGGTTTCCACACACTCTCAACCGGATTTGAGTCTTCTCCCCGGCAGCGGCGCCAATGGAGAGACGGAAAAACTCTCTCACTTGTAGCAAGAGTAGTATGATCCACACTTAGCTCAATCCAATGGGATTTGCATCCCTTTCGGAGCTAGGGATTCAACCCGTACCGGTGCACAAAAGCTTATCCATTTGATGGAGAGAATGCTAAGAAAACTACTACTATTGACATAGACTCAACACACACTCAAGCTCAATCTTGCTATTGCTCACTCAACTCCACATTCCACTCATCCATACATCCAAACAAGAAGAAAGCTTAGCTATTGCTTACACAAGATCAAAGCATTCTTCATTCTCAAATACTCATTTCCCTATCATGCACACAATCCTTTAAGCTATCAATAAGAAACATGCACACTAGAGAATTGACATGAGAAGAGAGACAAATATCAACTCATTGCATTGAATTAACAAAAGAATAGAACTTACAACAATGTTGATGGGGAGAGAGAAGAGCTTGCACCTCTATGGAAGAAGAGGGAGAGCTAGTCTCAAGAGAGCTCAAACATGAGTTTGCCCAATGTGTCCATGCTCTCAAATGAGCCACCTTTTATACAAAAATTCTAGAACTCCCAAAAGTTCCCATGTGGGATTATTGTCAAGCCCTCTCCCACATTCATCTACAAAGTGGAACTCTTTACAAGAGCCCTAAGTATCTTTTTTGTTGCATCCTTGTATTAATCTTCATTTGTCATGCAACAGTAAGATCCCTGTTCCCACGGAGCAACGGATTCAGGATACTGGCAGCGAAAGTAGCACTTCTCGTGCGGGACAGGGGTCCCACATTCGGGGCCTCACCCACGGATATCCGGATAAGAGACTAATCCGTCGGTTATTCCAAAACCAAACCCGGAAAAACTTCCTTTACCGGAAAGCACGGGTGATTCCACCAGGAAAACTTTTACTCTAACGTAGTCAAACCCTTACTGATCAAACAGATCCGACTGCATCTATAAAGATACTTGGTCAGATCAAGGAAGAAACTTGCACTTGGATCATTGGGATCAACGCTTTTTTTTCCATCAAGAGGCACAGCCGTTGATTCCTATCCATAGAACAATTACTATCCGAGATTTACTTTATCTATCGTAGTAACAGAATTTGAGTCTCGATTTACGGATCCATCAGTCCAGCCTAGCCCCATCCGATCCCATGGGTTAGCCAACCGCCCAACCACTGTAGTGATGGGATCCAATTAAGAATTTGGTTAGGTTTTGTCCCGGGTACCAAGGAAAAGAGTTCCAAGGTCCCCTAGCCGGAAGTTCATGCAAAAATAAAACTAGTCACACCACTTACACACCCAATATGAAATTGCCTTTTCACAGACTCAACCAGTTTTAAAACAATCCTTTAATAAAGCTATAGTATCATTGATTACCATCTTCCAATTTATCCAATTGATTCTTAATTTCCCATCATTCCTTCATGAGAGTATCTATGGCATCATTGGCAACTAGAACGCTCACCACCTGTCCACTCAGGGGCCGTTTCAATAGTTCCTAGCCCATAATACTCTGCAATATAATCACTTATCAAGATGGACTCTCGTTGAAGATCAGCAAGATCAACCAACAGATCCATATAAAGAGCCATGGACTCATCCATTGAAGACTAGCAAGATCAATCAACCAGATCCATGCCCGATTTCAGAAAACAACTCTTACTCCTTGTTCCAATATCTTCCTCGACGCACGCGTGGGTATCCTAGGCGATGATAGTTCTAGGATATGGTAGGAAATCCTCTTTTCATGCTTTGAATGAAATTATTTTATGTGTATATTTTTATAAAATTTTACCATAGCTCCGCTACTATAACTAATAAATCTCAATTATTTTAAAAGATAGGTTATCTTTAAGGGAATGATTAGAATGATCCCTAATTGGATCATTAACCCTTAATGGATTAAATAAAAAATAATCATAAACTAAAAGCATAGATAAAAAATCTATTAATTTATTCTCAAGCATAGATTAATCTTGGATTAAGAAAAAGCTTTATGAAAAGCTTCATTTGGATTGAGAATGGTCATGAGTATGACCATTTCTTAAGTGAGAGAGAGAAAAAAACCATTAGAATTAAACATAAATAGAAATTTATGTAATTCTTTACTATCATTAATTAATTAACTTCAATAGCATTTCAAAAACCATACCAATTAAGCTTCTCAAGCTTGAGAGGGGTTGAGAAGAGAGAAACATTGAGAAATTATAGAAAAGATCAAAATTCATCATACTTACCTTACAATTTGCTTGATTCTTTGTTCACGGTAGAGGCCCCCAACCAATCCCCAACCAATCAATTGGTTTAGTATGTTGATGGAGCCACCAATGGGAATTGAAGAAAGAGAGAAGTGTCAAAAACTAGTGAATTATTAAAGAATTCACAGTTCTTGGCTTAGGTGGAGTAGAGTAACAATGTGTAAACACTATATTTTTTTCAACAAGAGAAGGCCTTAATTTATAGGAAAAATTGAGCTCCTAACCAAACAAACTGATTCTAGAATTTTCCAAGTCAGTTTGGTTGAATTTGGACTAGATTTGGACCTAGTTTGGTTACTTTTTGATTCGGTTTGGTTCTATTTTGATTTGGTTTGGTTCAAGAGAGATGAGAGATAAAAATATCACATTATTTTTGAGGTTAAAACTCATTCAAGCATGTGAAATATGCACCTCCCTTAAAGAACTCCCCTTCCTTACATATGTGTCAAAATGGAATGATTATACCCAAAATATCTCATATTTTTAATATTGCTCATAGTTTTTTACTAATAAACCTTGTACATTTTCAACTCTTCATCTTATGTGAAATATGCACCTCCTTTAAAGAACTCCCCTTCCTTACATATGTGTCAAAATGGAATCATTATACCCAAAATATCTCATATTTTTAATATTGCTCATAGTTTTTTACTAATAAACCTTGTACATTTTCAACTCTTCATCTTATTTGAGCATTTACTCATTTTTGGATACCCAAAATATCTCATATTTTTAATATTGCTCATAGTTTTTTACTAATAAACCTTGTACATTTTCAACTCTTCATCTTATGTGAGCATTTACTCATTTTTGGGTATCTTCTTTTACAAATTGGATTTATCTTCTTTTGGGTATCTTCTTTTACAAATTGGATTTATCTCCTCCCTACACATGGATTGATGCTATTGGCCCATAGGAACCTTAATTGGACCATAATCCAAAAATTTCTGAAAATCTAGACCCTTAGGCTAAGGTCCTTTATACCCATTTCCAATCAATTCTAATTGCACATTGGAAAGTTCTTTTTGAATTTTTGTTTCAGGGGAACTTATTTTAATAAGATGAGATAATTTTCTATCCAAAAATATTAAAAATCTGAATATTCTCTCTCTAGAATATTTTCTCTCTCTAGGTTAAAACAGTTAGAAACAAGATCTTTATATTTCTGAAGAGGAATTGATTACAGGGGAAGATACTAGACATTAAAAGGGGATTGGGGGAGGAATCTTACATTCTACCCCACTTAAAAAACGCGAGATGTCCTCATCTCGCAACTTGGGATAATTTCGCAAGATGCACGAATAGAGATTAACCACCAAGAAAAGTCTCAAAGAGAGTAAGATTCAAGACAAGAATAAGATTTAAACTTTATTCATTCTTGGAACATATACAGTAAAGATAGAAGAACTCTTTACACTTCCATAAGCCCGTCCATCATATGATCACAAAAGCAGCACTCACAAGCTGCGCATGTATAAGGTAACTCATCTATGGGAATAATTCTATTGGTTATTGCCGCACCTATCTCAGTGGTATGAGGTGATCTAACAAAAGGACCTCTGAGAGGTAAGCCAAAAACGGGGTAAAGGCATATCTTCTCATGAGGAAGAAAACACGCCACTAAGAAGACCTGCTCAGAAAACCCAAGATGTCTTGATCTCATGACGCAGTAGTATCGGGGACCCAAACCCAAAGCTTCAATAACAATGGCCAAGCGGACATTGTTATGAAAGTGCTGCTGACCCCAGGGTGTTACCCTAGTTATGTTTTGATAGGTCCGCCATTTGGTCTGAGCTACAGAAGTTCCCAAGTGAGGGAAAAGTGAGCGCTCATACTGTTCTATAAAATCCTTCTTCACAGACTCGCTTGCGTCTTGAAGGTGAGAAATCATCATGGATAAAACTAATTCTTGTTGCCAAGCCATGAAGGAGATTAAGAAGAAGGGAGATCGATGGAAGTAAGATTACTGTGAGCGACAGTTAAAAGTTACGACTTATATAAAGGAAGGAGCTAGCGTAACTTAGAAGCCAACGGTATCTTGCCACTAAAGTTTTACCGTCTTTCCTTGATTTGGGTTTGGCACATATTTCTATGAAATACCTTAAGAACTTTGAGATGAGGAAGTAAAAGAAGCTTGTAGGCTAAGTTACCTACTTTCATTGAATTCAGATATAAGGCCCACAATATCTGGGAGATAACTTCTCATACTTCCCAAGAGATAAAGAACTTCTTTTGGGCCGTATTCGAATGAAAACCAAAACCTTGGTATCCAAAACACTGATTCTCACTTCTGAACCCATTGTTCTAAATCCTTAAAACAGGTGGGACTCCTGAGAAGTATTCTAGGGAAAGGGTCTTCCTTTTTTAAACAGAAACTTTCTTTTATTTTAGAGAGGGAATAATTATAAGATCAGAAAGGGAGATTCTTACTCCTGTATACCTCGAAGGCTAGGGAAGAATCTTACATTCTACCCCACTTAAAAAAGTGCGAGATGTCCTCATCTCGCAAGGTAGAGGATAACTCTTTTTCTTAAGATCCAAATTTTATTCTGGGGTTCCTTATATTCTGGTCAACCCAACAGAACACTGGTATAAATATCCCTTATATAGAACTCATCATTAAATAACAATTCATTCAAATCATATCATTCATATCTTTAACATGATAATGGTCCATTAGACCGAAAAGTTTCCTTCGGAACATTCGTCCACGGAAATTTCAGTCAAGCAAGTTCTCAATTTGACATCCCTTAACTTGATCTACCGGTCAAGTATTAACAGTAGCAATCTGACAGCACAACCCACTAATCTCATAGTGATTTGTTGAATTCATTATTATCATTCTAGTTATGAATATCATCATCACAGGGACTCGTCCCATTCCTCCTCATTGTGGTTTCATTATATTTCAACTAAATTTCAAAAATCATCATTTTTCAATCAGAATTTTCAATCAGAATCCAAATCAATTCATCAATTCTCAAACAAAATTAAAAAACATATCAACCACATTCGAAATCATCATTTGGATAGCATTAATGCTTATAATTTCAAGTCTTAGATTTACTCATATATACTATCAGTAAAGAGCTGCAGTTATACTCTCGGTATATACGGGTAGTCATGGCCCTTGGAATTATAAGGTAAATACCATCATGTCTAGGCCTCAAGCAAGTCAGGGATTCTATATAATTACGATATTTCCATCTGAAGACCCAATTACTAAATTATGAATTTTAGTTTGAATATCAATTTGTATGAATTATATCACACAATTACAACCTTTTTGTGTTCCTTGATAAATTTTTGACATATTTGGTTTCTCAGTTGATCTTTATTAGCCAAAGGCTCTGATACCAACTGTAGGATCCATGTTCCCACCGAGCAACGGATTCAGGATACTGGCAGCGGAAGTAGCACTTCTCGCGCGGGACAGGGGTCCCACATTCGGGGCCTCACCCACGGATATCCGGATAAGAGACTAATCCGTCGGTTATTCCAAAACCAAACCCGGAAAAACTTCCTTTACCAGAAAGCACGGGTGATTCCACCAGGAAAACTTTTACTCTAACGTAGTCAAACCCTTACTGATCAAACAGATCCGACTGCATCTATAAAGATACTTGGTCAGATCAAGGAAGAAACTTGCGCTTGGATCATTGGGATCAACGCTTTTTCCCCCATCAAGAGGCACAGCTTGATTCCTATCCATAGAACAATTACTATCCGGGATTTACTTTATCTATCGTAGTAACAGAATTTGAGTCTCGATTTACGGATCCATCAGTCCAGCCTAACCCCATCCGATCCCATGGGTTAGCCAACCGCCCAACCACTGTAGTGATGGGATCCCATGGGTTAGCCAACCGCCCAACCACTGTAGTGATGGGATCCAATTAAGAATTTGGTTAGGTTTTGTCCCGGGTACCAAGGAAAAGAGTTCCAAGGCCCGTAGCCGGAAGTTCATGCAAAAATAAAACTAGTCACACACTTACACACCCAATATGAAATTGCCTTTTCACAGATTCAACCAGTTTTAAAACAATCCTTTAATAAAACCATAGTATCATTGATCACCATCTTCCAATTTATCCAATTGATTCTTAATTTCCCATCATTCCTTCATCAGAGTATCTATGGCATCATTGGCAACTAGAACGCTCACCACCTGTCCACTCAGGGGCCGTTTCAATAGTTCCTAGCCCATAATACTCGGCAATATAATAACTTATCAAGATGGACTCTCGTTGAAGATCAGCAAGGTCAACCAACAGATCCATATAAAGAGCCATGGACTTATCCATTGAAGACCAGCAAGGTCAATCAACCAGATCCATGCCCGATTTCAGAAAACAACTCTTACTCCTTGTTCCAATATCTTCCTCGACGCACGTGTGGGTATCCTAGGTGACCCAGAGCCCGAGCACCATATGGTCAGCACCCTCTAGGATCCTTCGCATGTGACCTAGCGCTTCACTCATAGGCCGCTTCCTTGGCCCCTCATCCACCGTACCGGAAGCTCACCATTTTAATCGCACCGAGGCTGGTCAAGACCTCGACCGACCTTGCTACGCTAGACGTCCTCCATTGACTCTCCGTCAGCAGTTGCAACTTTATTAGTTAGGTCTCCACGACCTTAATCACAAGACGGTCAAAATGCTTTCGTAGCATTCTTGACATAAAACAGTTATTTACAAACAGCATTTACAAACAGTTTACAAATACAGTTTCTATATTAACTCTCATTTTTCCACATTATCCCTCATCAATCCACATTACTTATTCCACATTCCATTTATATGTGTACTCATCCCATCACATCATTTTCCATCTCATCACTTTAGATTCCTTCACATCACATATCATATATTCACATCCATACATATATCCACATCCACATCCACATTCACATCCATACATCCACATCTATATCCATACATCTATTTTCACATCCACATCTACATGCACATTCATGCATCCTCATCCATACATCCATATCTATATCCATACATCTATTTTCACATCCACATCTATATCCACATCTATTTTCACATCCACATCTACATGCACATTCACATCCATACATCCACATCTATATGCGTACATTCACATCTACATGCATACATCCATATCTCTATGCATACATCCACATCCACATTCACATTCACCTCCATACATCTACATCTACACACCTCCACATTCACACCCACATCTATACATCTACATCTACATGCATACATCCACATCTCGATTCACATCCACATCTATACATCTACATCTACATGCATACATCCACATCTCCATGCATACATCCACATCCACATTCACACTCACATCCATACATCTACATCTACATGCATACATCCACATCTCCATGCATACATCCACATCCACATTCACATTCACATCCATACATCTACGTCTACATGCATACATCCACCTCCACATTCACATCCACATCTATACATCTACATCTACATGCATACATCCACATCTCCATTCACATCCACATCTATACATCTACATCTACATGCATACATTCACATCTCCAATCACATCCACATCTATACATCTACATCTACATGCATACATCCACATCTCCATTCACATCCACATCTATACATCTACATGCATACATCCACATCTCCATTCACATCCTCATCTATACATCTACATCTACATACATCTCCATGCATACATCCACATCCACATTCACACTCACATCCATACATCTACATCTACATGCAAACATCCACATCTCCATGCATAATAAAATTCTTTTAATTAATCTAGGATGATAGTTCCTAGAATATGGTAGGAAATCCTCTTTTCATGCTTTGAATGAAATTATTTTATGTGTATATTTTTATAAAATTTTGCCATAGCTCCGCTACTATAACTAATAAATCTCAATTATTTTAAAAGATAGGTTATCTTTAAGGGAATGATTAGAATGATCCCTAATTGGATCATTAATCCTTAATGGATTAAATAAAAAATAATCATAAACTAAAAGCATAAATAAAAAAAACTATTAATTTATTCTCAAGCATAGATTAATTTTGGATTAAGAAAAAGCTTTATGAAAAGCTTCATTTGGATTGAGAATGGTCATGAGTATGACCATTTCTTAAGTGAGAGAGAAAAAAAAACCATTAGAATTAAACATAAATAGAAATTTATGTAATTCTTTACTATCATTAATTAATTAACTTCAATAGCATTTCAAAAACCATACCAATTAATCTTCTCAAGCTTGAGAGGGGTTGAGAAGAGAGAAACATTGAGAAATTATAGAAAAGATCAAAATTCATCATACTTACCTTACAATTTGCTTGATTCTTTGTTCACGGTAGAGGCCCCCAACCAATCAATTGGTTTAGTATGTTGATGGAGCCACCAATGGGAATTGAAGAAAGAGAGAAGTGTCAAAAACTAGTGAATTATTAAAGAATTCACAGTTCTTGGCTTAGGTGGAGTAGAGTAACAATGTGTAAACACTATATTTTTTTCAGCAAGAGAAGGCCTTAATTTATAGGAAAAATTGAGCTCCTAACCAAACAAACTGATTCTAGAATTTTCCAAGTCAGTTTGGTTGAATTTGGACTAGATTTGGACCTAGTTTGGTTACTTTTTGATTCGGTTTGGTTCCATTTTGATTTGGTTTGGTTCAAGAGAGATGAGAGATAAAAATATCACATTATTTTTGAGGTTAAAACTCATTCAAGCATGTGAAATATGCACCTCCCTTAAAGAACTCCCCTTCCTTACATATGTGTCAAAATGGAATGATTATACCCAAAATATCTCATATTTTTAATATTGCTCATAGTTTTTTACTAATAAACCTTGTACATTTTCAACTCTTCATCTTATGTGAAATATGCACCTCCTTTAAAGAACTCCCCTTCCTTACATATGTGTCAAAATGGAATCATTATACCCAAAATATCTCATATTTTTAATATTGCTCATAGTTTTTTACTAATAAACCTTGTACATTTTCAACTCTTCATCTTATGTGAGCATTTACTCATTTTTGGATACCCAAAATATCTCATATTTTTAATATTGTTCATAGTTTTTTACTAATAAACCTTGTACATTTTCAACTCTTCATCTTATGTGAGCATTTACTCATTTTTGGGTATCTTCTTTTACAAATTGGATTTATCTCCTCCCTACACATGGATTGATGCTATTGGCCCATAGGAACCTTAATTGGACCATAATCCAAAAATTTCTGAAAATCTAGACCCTTAGGCTAAGGTCCTTTATACCCATTTCCAATAAATTCTAATTGCACATTGGCACACATGCACTTGGCATAGTGGAATGTCCAAGATTGGGTTCCAAGCATTGTCCTCCTGGTCACGCCGACTAGGTGGCTTGCTCTGGTCACAACTTAATATGCCATTATGCCATACCTTTGATCCTTTCCTCTGTTCAGCACCAAAAACAATTGCTTTTTTTGTACCCACTTGTTTTTGACTTTTGCCTTTGCTAGGTTGTTTCCCTTTTACTCTTGAGTCTACTGCTGTCTTGGAATGACAACAGTAAACACATGAGAATATAGTATTCGCACCTGTTTTACAACCCAACATACACTTTAAGGTTTTTAGATCGCCACCCAAGTGCCATTCAATGTTAAAGCAGCCTATTCTGGGAACATCAAGCTTTTGACCATTGACCTGACAAGAGACGACATGTTGAATGCCAGACCGTTCAAAATACCACCTCAAGGTATCATGGTTCTCTTTTGGGAGGACCCATGCTGCTTGCCCAGGTGTTCTTCTCTGATTGAATACCGTAGTAGTCTTGCTTATGCCCTTGATCCCTATTGTTGCTGTCTTCAGTTGCATCCAACTCTTGGGTCTCTAAAGGCTTTCCTCTAAGTGCTCGGCTCATCAAGGTTAAACTAACACGCTCCAGTCTTTGACCTTTAACCACTTGACATTCATCCAGCTTCAAGACAAACACGGCATTTCCACCTGTCTCTTCAAGTGTGATGCCATAGTACTGAATCATTGCTTTTTGTAGCACTTCCATGTCAATGTAGACATTGTTATATGCATTGTATTCAAAGGGTTTGATTGTTGGCATTGGCATAATATCCTCAACCCACTTGTACCCACCATTAAACATGGATGCAATATCACCATTAGCACACTTCTTTGCCATCTGTAAGCTATAAAGTGTTGGAAGCAAGGATTGCGTAACTCCCTTTGCTCGCAACCCTAAAGTGATTGATCTATACATTGCTCTCTAACCTTTCTGGCTAATACCTGTCACATATATCAAGCATCTCTTTGGGTGTGACAATTTCTTTGATTTCCTTCAAGAAATGTTGACGAAGGGTCTCCCGCAGCTTATCATTACCAGAACCTGTTATCATTTCCATGATATCCTTCTCCTGAAGGACATGTTGAAGAAGGGAGACATTAACATTGTCCTCAGCGTTGTTACATCCTAGTATAGCTGTTGCACATGCCCTACAATCGCAAGAGTCACCCATGAGAGATGCTTTATTCATTAATTGCTTCTCAAAGTTGCTATAATTCCTACAAAAAATTTTACCTGGTTGTTTGTTTACGCCTCTTGCATGCGCCTGCTATCTTAGAAAGTAACCCAACAGCTTTACGTTTTCTTTGCCTTGCGTGATATCCAATGGGAAGATGAGTGAAATGGTGAACACGACGCCGAAGATTACGAGTGGAGTGTTGGAGACGAACATAATTATCGGTAAATTGATTTATTGTGCGCACACAATCCGCTAGATTATTCTTCTGCACCTCAAGCTCCTCTGAGAGCTCTTTAATCCTCTGCATCAAACTATTGATCTGCTTAGTCGATGCCGCTTGAAGCTGGTCGAAGGCAAATTGTGTTTGCCTCTTTTCAGCTGCCTCATCTAGCCACAACATGTGTAATCTCCTACAATAGCCAAGAAGCCCATTGAAACCATCACCAACAAACTTAAGAAAACTTGTAATGCTTTTAAATGGTGGAGGGGCACCAGATATTGGATCTGGTGGATAAAGATTTCCATCAATCCAAAGATCAATTGCTCCTTGCATTCGAAGCTGATCGTATGAAATATTGGGTGCAACATGCCTACTGCGTAGGGTTGCGTATTTTGTCTCCAAATCAACCTGAAGGCGGATCTTAGAAGGCTTATTGGTGATGTCTTGTAGTGCCATCTACAAGAAAGTAGGCTTGTAAGCTTGGGTTGAATAGGAGTGAAAGGAGCAGGATATGGTATCAAAAAATAATGGGAAGAATGGAGATGAGGTTTGCTTCTCTAGAGCTGCATTGTGGATAGAGAAAGAAGCCAGAAAGGGAGCCAAAGAAACATAGAGAGGGTTGGCAATGGTGAGACGAAAATGCAAAGGAGACAATGCATCATGGGAAGCTTCTTTAGTGCAAGCTATGGCTGCTAAGCAATATAGAGAGAGAATACATCATGAAAAGGTTCTTCTGTGTGCTACTACTGTGGGTTTGGAGAGAGAACCAAGTATTGTAGAGAGAATGCTCCTGGTAAGCTTCTTCCTTGCAAGCCATGGCTACTACTGTGGGTTTGGAGAGAGAAGGATCATTTAGGAGTACAGACCTGCTAGCTATGGAGAGAGGACCAAGTATTGTAGAGAGAATGCTCATGGTAAGCTTTTTCCTTGCAAGCCATGGCTACTACTATGGGTTTGGAGAGAGAAGGCTCATGTAGGAGTACAGATCTGCTAGCTATGGCTTTTGGAGTAGAGAAAGACGCTTTTTTCCATGGAGAAGGAGTGCAGGGCGTTTTAGAGAGAGGATTTAGAGAGAGAAAGAGATCTGGTGCACACACAAAAAAGGGGAGAAGAAAGTGACGAATTTTTGGAATGTTTGGAGTTCGAAAAGGTAGAGAAGGCTATGATAACTGACTGACAGCCCATTACAAAGCTTTAAAGGCACCTAGGTGGCCAGATCTAAGAATATCTCCTTTTTTTCTTTTTCTTTTTGTTTTTGTGAAAAATCAAATATATGCTTTTAGGACTAGGCCTCTAGGCTTGGTCAAAGATGGATTAGCATTTTAAGCATTTCACTAAACGTCCAAATTAAAGAGCCCAAGAAGACTCCATTGAGTTCCTAATGCATACACATACATTCACTTAAATACACTTCATTACCATTACGCATCTTTACTACCATGCACTCAAATACACTTCAATATCATGACACATCCATAAAGTTATGTACATATCTCATAAAATTCAAAGCACATGTTACCTTACACTTATATACATCTGCAATACTATTTCATACATTTTCATATAGTACTTGTACTTCCATACACACCACACTTCACTTTTATACACATTTTGTACCCTTTATACAATTGTATATACTTGTGCACAATTTAGACACTTCACTAAATCTCATATCCATACACTTTGATACACTACCATACACATGCTTACAATAGCATATACTTTCTATATATTTCATCAACTCTCATATAATTCATTATTTTTTTGTACACTTTCATGAAGTTTTTTTACACGTCCTTAAAACTTGGTACACTTTCATACTCTTCAGCACAATTTCAAACACTTTTATACACTTCCTACATACTTCCACTCACTTTCCATAGTTCAATATATTTGCAGATTTTCCAACTTCATATACACCTCTTGTACACTTGTACATATTTACTCTACTCTATCTTATATAGTTCTATATACATTTTCTATACACATCTTTGTATTTATATATATATATATATATATATATATATATTATTATTATTATTATACATGTTCCATAAATCCTCTATACTCTATCTTATATACTTCTCTATCCTACCTTTTTTCTATACGCATCCTATATATGCTCTTTACATTCCTTTTATAAATCCTGTTCATATTCTACACATCCCCTATATGTGTGTGTGTGTGTGTGTGTGTGTGTGTGTATTCTATGTAGCTTCTATATATATTGTATATTTGTTCAATGCATCTCCTATAAATATTGTATATATGTTGAATGCATGTGCTATATATATATCCTATACATGTTGTGGAAGGGCAGACTTTGGCTCATATAAGAATTGTTGTGGGATACGTGAGAAGTTTGGTGACACTCTTCCCATAAATTCTTAAAATTCTTGTATATAGTACTGTTGTAATATGAGTGCTTGTGTATGGCTATGTTTTGTGTGCGTGTTTGAAAGAGAGAGAGAGAGAGAGAGAGAGAGAGAGAGAGAGAGAGAGGCCTTTGCTTAAGCTCGTGTTGGCATGCAACCTTAAAGCAGATAATATTATAATTTGGTAGTCAAGAACAGAGACTCGTAACTTTAAAGCATACCACTAAGGAAAACAAGAAAACTATGGCAAAAAAGTGAACAAGGTTGAAATTATCAAGCTTTAACCATCATGAGCAAAACTTAGCTCATTGAGAACTGCCTTAACAGAACCAGAAAATTAGTGTATTCCATCCCAGCATAGTGTTTCCCTCGTAAAAGATGCAGATTCAATGTTCCAAAATAGCAGAGAAACATGATAACATGAACCATAAGCAAAACTTTCACCATCATAAGCAAAACTTGCAGCCAAACCTTAGATAACCTTGAACGCAAAGAGTGACTCTTAAGTATCAGCAGCACATCTAGCTTGAGACTGTCAATAGTTTGTATTGTCCCTGTCACTTTGAGTTCAAAAAAACACCCTCTCAAATCAGCAGCATCCATCAGGGCTTGCATTGTATTTTCATGAGAAGTTCCCATCGATAAAATTTTAACCCAATCTGCCTGTTTCCAAGGAAGAGTTGTATGTATCGGGTTCCTTGGTAAAGTTGGATCAATAGGACTCCCTTTCGCCATTGCTCCCTTAGCTTGGTAAGTGTGCAAAATGTTATATTGCAATAATGCATTGTCATTGATAGAAATGCTCAATGACCTTGCTTCAGCTCTGTTGAACCTTTACATGCAAAACTAGGAATCACCACGTCTCCACAAACATGCAGTTTATAACTTACAAACTTAAGGAGTATCACTGACATCTGTGCACATAATGAATGAAAGAGTTGAAGACTTACATAATGAATGAAAGAGTTGAAGACTTACATAATGAATGAAAGACACAGTATGGCTATGTACATTGTAGAGCGAAGATAGATGCAGTTGATTACCTAGCTTTGGCAAAAAGAAGGCTGCAATTGCAGTCGCATCAACTTTTGTAATACCTGGCACTAGATTTTCAATAGTTCCCACAAGAATAGCTGGTTGCTTTTGTGCTCAGTCCTTTAATTGCGGACAAGCCCTGGTGAGCTGCTCTACTGCCTGATTGTGTAGTCTTGAACCCGGCTCTTCGTATCGCAATGCATTTTTTGTCACCTCCTGGACAACTTGAGTGCGATTATCCACACTAGAACTACTGTTCGAGGCTCTTGCCCCACTCGAACCTCTCCTTTTTTTGGTCGGGCTGTGTATTTGTGCACCTTCGTCCACGCTTACTCTTTGCAACCGATTGGTTTCTGCATTTTTCTGCCAAACCTTTGATGAATCCATCAAGACAAAATTAAGCAAGATAAAATAATCCTAGGGAATCGCTGCTCAAGCACTTCCTGCATCCAACCTGTAAGATTCCTCCCCAGCCTCTCAAAATGTCCAGCATCTTCCCCTGTAATCAATCCCTCTTCAAAAATATAAAAGACTTGTTTCTAACTGTTTTAACCTAGAGAGAGAATATTCAGATTTTTAATATTTTTGGATAGAAAATTATCTCATCTTATTAAAATAAGTTTCCCTGAAACAGAAATTCAAAAAGAACTTTCCAATGTGCAATTGGAATTAATTGGAAATGGGTATAAAGGACCTTAGCCTAAGGGTCTAGATTTTCAGGAATTTTTGGATTATGGTCCAATTAAGGTTCCTATGGGCCAATAGTATCAATCCATGTGTAGGGAGGAGATAAATCCAATTTGTAAAAGAAGATACCCAAAAATGAGTAAATTCTCACATAAGATGAAGAGTTGAAAATGTACAAGGTTTATTAGTAAAAAACTATGAGCAATATTAAAAATATGAGATATTTTGGGTATAATGATTCCATTTTGACACATATGTAAGGAAGGGGAGTTCTTTAAAGGAGGTGCATATTTCACATAAGATGAAGAGTTGAAAATGTACAAGGTTTATTAGTAAAAAACTATGAGCAATAGTAAAAATATGAGATATTTTGGGTATAATGATTCCATTTTGACACATATATAAGGAAAGGGAGTTCTTTAAAGGAGGTGCATATTTCACATAAGATGAAGAGTTGAAAATGTACAAGGTTTATTAGTAAAAAACTATAAGCAATATTTAAAATATGAGATATTTTGGGTATAATGATTCCATTTTGACACATATGTAAGGAAGGAGAGTTCTTTAAAGGAGGTGCATATTTCACATGCTTGAATGAGTTTTAAACTCATAAAAATTGAGATATTTTATCTCTCCTCTCTCCTAATTCAAGTCTAGTTACAAAAAGTTAGCTCAACTGACCTAAAAATGGTCAAAAATTGACCAAACTGAGTTGGGAAAATTCTAGATTAATCAGTTTGTTTGGTTAGGAACTCACTTTTTCCTATAAATAGAGGCCTTCCCCTTTGGTGAAACTCAACAATGTTTAATGCATTAATAATTCACTAGTTTTTGACACCTAAGCCAAGAACTGTGAATTCATTAATAATTCACTAGTTTTTGACACTTCCTTCTTTCTTCATTCCCCATTGGTGGCTGCATCAACATACTAAACCAATTGATTGGTTGGGGGCCTCTACCGTGAATAAAGAATCAAGCAATTTGTAAGGTAGTTAGTGAATATTGATCTTTTCTATAATTTCTCAATGTTTCTCTCTTCTCAACCCCTCTCAAGCTTGAGAAGCTTAATTGGTATGGTTTTTAAATGCTATTGAAGTTAATTGATGAATAGTAGTGAAGAGTTACATAATTTGATGAATGCTATTGAAGTTAATTGATTAATGATAGTAAAGAAGTATATAAATTTCCATTTATGTTTAAATTCTAATGGTTTTTATGTAATTTCTCTCTCTCACTCAAGAAATGGTCATACTCATGACCCATTCTCAATCCAAATGAAGCTTTTCATAAAGCTTTTCCTTAATCCAAGATTAAGCTATGCTTGAGGCCAAATTAATGGCTTTTTTCTATGCTTTTAGTTCATGTATATTAATGATTCAATCCATTATGGATTAATGATCCAATTAGAAATCATTTTAATTATTTCCTTAATGATAAGATTTATCCCTTAGAAAAATTGAGATTTATCAGTCATAGCAACGGAGCTATGGCAAAAATTTTATAAAAATTACGCATAAAATAATTTCATTCAAAGCATAAAAAGAGGATTTTCTACCATATTCTAGGAATTATCATCCTAGATTAATTGAAAGAATTTTATTATAATCATGGAGAAATTGAATTTTTATATTATGCATAAAGGATAAGTTTTTATATCAAAAGTGTTATTTTTACCATTTTTATTTTCATGCATAGAAGTATGCATAATGGATAAATTTTTATATCAAAAGTGTTACTTTTATCATTTTTACTTTCATGCATAGAAGTATGCATAATGGATAAATTTTTATATCAAAAGTGTTATTTTTACCATTTTTATTTTCATGCTTAGAAGTATGCATAAAGGATAAATTTTTATATCAAAAGTGTTACTTTTATCATTTTTATTTTCAAGCATAGAAGTATGCATAAAGGATAAATTTTTATATCAAAAGTGTTACTTTTATCATTTTTATTTTCATGCATAGAAGTATGCATAAAGGATAAATTTTTATATCAAAAGTGTTACTTTTATCATTTTTATTTCATGCATAGAAGTATGCATAATGGATAAATTTTTATATCAAAAGTGTTACTTTTATCATATTTGAATTTCATGCATAAAGGTATGCATAAAAGTTGATTATTTTATTATAAAAGTGTGACTTTTATTATAATTGAATTTCATGCATAAAGGTATGCATAAAAGCTAATTATTTTATTATAGAAGTGTGTCTTTTATTATATTGAATTTCATGCATAGAGGTATGCATAAAAGTTGATTATTTTATTATAAAAGTGTGACTTTTATCATATTTGAATTTCATCCATAGAGGTATGCATAAAAGTTGATTATTTTATTGTAAGAGTGTTACTTTTATCATATTGGATTTCATGCATAGAGGTATGCATAAAAGATATTCTTTTTATACTAAAAGTGTGATTTTCATCATAAATGGATTTTATGCATAACTTAGATGCATAAGAAAAATTCTTTTATTCTAAAAGTGTAATTCCTACCAAATTGAATTTATGCATAAGAAGATGCATAAAAGTTTGATTTTTAATTCAAAGTGTCATTCTCATCTAAATTGAATTTATGCATAGGAAGATGCATAAAAGAATAAGATTTCAATTCACAAGCGTTATTCTCATCCAAATTGAATTTATGCATAGGAAGATGCATAAAAGATGGATTTTTAATTCAAAAATGTCAATTCTCATCCAAATTGAATTTATGCATAGGAAGATGCATAAAAGATTGAATTTTAATTCAAAAGTGTCATTTTCATTTAAAATGAAATTATGCATAGGAAGATGCATAAAAGATTGATTTTCAATTCGAAAGTGTTAGTCTCCTTAAATGGAATTTATGCATAAATAAAAATGTAGAGAAATCTTATATCAAATATGAGAATTCTCTTGTATTCTATAAAAAGATATGAAATGTGATAAGACGTGATAAGAGGTGTATGAGATGTGATAATATGTGATAAGATGCGTATGGGAAGTGATAAGATGTGATAAGAGGTGTATGAGATGTGATAAGATGTGTATGAGATGTGATAGGATATGATAAGATGTATATGGAATGTGTAGGGCGAGAATGAATGAAATATGGATGTATGGATGTAGATACAGATATGTATGAATGAATGTGGATGTGGATGTGGATGTGTATGTATGAATGTGGATGTGGATGTGTATGTATGAATGTGAATGTGGATGTGGATGTGGATGTGGATGTATGGATATGAATGTAGATGTGGATGTGGATGTATGGATGTAGATACGGATGTGGATGTATGTATGTGGAAGTGGATGTATGAATGAGGATGTGAAAATGGATGTATGCATGGATGTGTATGTAGAATAATGAATGTGAATGTGTATGGAAAATAATGTGTCGTCGATATGAGTGAATGGATGATGATGAATACATATGAATGGGATGTGGAATAAGTAATGTGGACTAAGGAGGATAAAATGGAAAAGACGAGAGTTCGATATAGAAACTGTATTTTGTGAACTGTTTGTAAATGAATGTTTTATGTCAAGAATGCAGGGGAAGCATTTTGACCGTCTTGAGGATTAAGGTCATGGAGACCTAACTGATAAAGTTGCAACTACTGACGGAGAGTCAATGGAGGACGTCTCGCGTAGCAAGGTCAGCCGAGGTCTTGACCAGCCTTGGTTCGATTTAAATGGTGAGCTTCCCCGGTATGGTGGATTAGGGACCAAGGAAGCGGCCTATGAGTGAAGTGCTAGGTCACCTGCGAGAAGGATCCTAGAGGGTGCTGACCATACGGTGCTCGAGCTTTGGGTTGCCGAAGATACCCACACGTGCGTCGTGGAAGATATTGGAACAAGGAGTAAGAGTTATTTTCTGAAACCGGGCATGGATCTGGTTGATTGACCTTGCTGGTCCTCAACGGATTTTATATGGATCTGTGGGTTGATCTTGCTAATCTTCCACAGAGATTCCATTCTATTATATGAATATATTGCCGGTTACTATGAGCTAGGAACTATGGAAAAGGCCCCTGAGTGAACAAGTGGTGAGCGTTCTGGTTGCCAATGATGCCATAAGTATACCGATGAATGAATGACTGGAAATAAGGATTCAACCAGAGACTTTGAGGATTGTCATCAGTGACATAATGGTTTCATTAAAGGATTGTTTTAAAGTTGCTGATGCTAAGAAAAAGGTAATTTCATATTGGGTGTGTAAGTGGTGTGACTAGTTTTATGTTTGCATGAACTTCCGGCTAGGGGACCTTGGAACTCTTTTCCTTGGTACCCGGGACAAAACCTAACCAAATTCTTAATTGGATCCCATTGCTACAGCGGTTGGCTAACCCATGGGACTGGATGGGGTTAGGCTGGACTGATGGATCCGTAAATCGAGATTTAAATTCTATTATTACGATAGATGAAGTAAGTCCCGGATAGTAATTGTTCTATGGATAGGAATCAACGGCTGTGCCTCTTGATGGGGAAAAAAGCGTTGATCCCAATGATCCAAGTGCAAGTTTCTTCCTTGATCTGACCAAGTACAGTTAGAGGTGCAGTCGGATCAGTTTGATCAGTAATGATCTTGACTACGTTAGAGTAAAGAGTTATCCTGGTGGAATCGCCCGTGCTTTCCGGGTAAAGGAAGTTTTTCCGGTTTTGGTTTTGGATAAACTGACAGATTAGTCTCTTGTCCGGATATTTGTGGGCGAGGCCCCGAGTGTGAGACCCATGCCCCACGCCCGATGTGCTACTTCCACTGCTAGTACCCTGAATCCGTCGCATGGTGGGGACAGAGATCTCACAGTTGGTATCAGAGCGAAATTGAAAGCTAATAAAGATAATTAAATTCTTATCTGAAATTAGTAATAAGAATTTAGAAACAGCATTTTCATAATGTATTGTCATTCCGTAAGCTTCTTTAATGAAGAAATTTTAATCAAAGAAATTGTTTTTTATAGATGGAAGTTTCCCATTTATCTGGTATTCCCGACCTCACCCAGTCTCAAGATATGATTGCATTTGCCTTCGAGCATCTCATCTTTTCCGCTTCGGACGCCATTTCGAGGAATTATATTTTCCTAACCTAGTGGAGAGACAACAGCATAAGTGGTTTGCAGGACTATATATCCACGCCTCTTGCAACCGGCATGCAATGCTGAGGCAGAACCTCTCATTGGCCATGATTTTTGATAAAGCTAAAAATGACGCGTGGTGTTATTCTATATCATTCAACGCCTCAAAATTTCAGACTTGCTTGCCGAGTTTATAGACTCTTTAGTCGATTTATCCCTAAGGAGAAAATAATAGCTCCCTTCGCAATTAGAGAAATTATGTAACAAGGCATGACTATGGCCCTAGTACCGTCGTCTTATGCGTCTCTCGTGGAGATTTTGAATTTTGGAGCCGAGCCACTCTATGTACTTATTGCAACTTGTATATAAATATACAAATGTTTTTTAAATTTAAGTGATTGCTTACGGACGATCGGATAAAGAAAAATCTGTTTATCAGACTTATGTCATAGATCTCCATAAGATCAACTGAGGAGACAATTATGTCAAAAGTTATCAAGACGCACAAAAAGGTTGTAATTATGTGATATAATTCATACAAATTGTTAATTCAAATTGAAATTCGTAAATTAGTAATTGGGTCTTCAATTGGAAGTACCGCAATTGTATGGAACCCTGACTTGCTTGAGGCCTATCTACATGATGGTATTTACCTTATAGTTTCGAGTATCATGACTATCCGTATATACCGAGGGTATAACTGCAGCTCTTTACCGGTAGTATATACGAGTAAATCCAAGACTTGAAATTATAAGCATTAATGCTATCCAGATGATGATTTCAAATGTGATTGATATGATTTTTAATTCTGTTTGGGAACTGATGAATTGATTGGGATTCTGATTGAAAAATAATGATCCCTGAAAATGGGTTGAAATGTAATAAACTGAGCGAAACCACAATATGGATGATTGGGATGAGTCCCTGTGATGATAAATGATGATAATGATTTTAGCAAATCACTATGAGATTAGTGGATTGTGCTATCAAATTACTACTGTTAACACTTGACTCGTTAGATCAAGTTAAGAAATAATAAATTGAGAACTTACTTGTCTGAAATTTTCGTGGGAAAATATTCATAAAGAAATTTTTCGGTCTAATGGACCATTATCGTGTTAAAGATATGAATGATATGATTGAAAGAATTGTTATGATGAGTTCTATTTAAGGGATAATTATCCCCGTATTCTGTTGGGTTGACCAGAATATAAGGAACCCCAGAATAAATTGGATCTTAAGAAAAAGAGTTGCCCTCTACTTTGCGAGATAAGGACATCTCGCACTTTTTAAGTGGGGTAGAATGTAAGAAATTCTCCCCCAGCCTTCGAGGTATACAGGAGTAAGAATCTCCTTTTCTGATCTTATAATTATTCCCTCTCTAAATAAAAGAAAGATTCTGTTTAAAAAGGGAAGACACTTTACCCAGAATACCTTCTCAGGAGCCCACCTATTTTAAAGATTCAGAACGATGAGTTCAGAAGTGAGAACCAGTGTTTTGGATGCCAAGGTTTTGACCATCAGTTAAAAGACTGCCCGACTCCTACCATGGAAAGGACACAGGAAAGTCTAGAACCCAAATTCAGAGACCAATTCCTTCATACCAATCTAATCAGGGTCCGACTCAGACAAGATTGCTTAACTCCATTAACTAGGTCTGACCCATTGATTAGGGTCGAGATGACCAGTCAAATGCTTGGCAACTTAGAGCAACAGATGCAGGCAATTCATAAAGATATAAACGCTGTCGAGGATCGACAGAGACAATATACAGATAAGAAGAGGACAGTCAGAGAATTCAAAGAAGCAGTTATAGTCTTCATTTGAATACGGACCAAAAGAATTTCTTTATCTCTAGGAGAGTATAAGTAGTTATCCCCCAGATAGTGTGGACCAAAGAAAGTAAGTGACTTAGCCTACAAACTTCTTTTATCTCCTCATCTCAAAGTTCTTAATGCCTTCTATAGAAATTTGTGCCAAACCCAAATCATGGAAAGACGGTAAAACTTCAGTGGTAAGATACCGTTGGCTTCTAGGTTACGCTAGCTCCTTCCTTTATATAAGTCGTAACGCTTACTTGTCACTCACAGTAATCTTACTTCCATCGATCTCCTTTCTTTCTTAATCTCCTTTATGGCTTGGCAGCAGGAATTGGTTTTATCCATGATGATTTCTCACCTTCAAGATGCAAGCGAGTCTGTGAAGAAGGCTTTTATAGAACAGTATGAGCACTCACTTTTTCCTCACTTGGGAACGTCTGTAGCTCAGACCAAATGGCGGACCTATCAAGACATAACTAGGGTAACACCCTGGGATCAGCAGCACTTTTGTAACAATGTCCGCTTGGCCATGGTTATCGAAGCCTTGGGTTTGGGTCCCCGATACTACTGCGTCATGAGAACGGGTCTTCTTACTGGCGTGTTTTCTTCCTCATCAGAAGATATGCCTTTACCCCGTTTTTGGCTTGCCTCTCAGAGGTCCTTTTGTTAGATCACCTCATACCACTGAGATAGGTGCGGCAATAACCAACAGAATTATTCCCATAGATGAGTTACCTTATACGTGCGCAGCTTGTGAGTGCTGCTTTTGTGATCTTATGATGGACAGGCTTATGGAAGTGTAAAGAGTTCTTCTATCTTTACTGTATATGTTCCAAGAATGAATAAAGTTTAAATCTTGTTCTTGTCTTGACCCTTACTCTCTTTGAGACTTTTCTTGGTGGTTAATCTTAATTAAATTTTTTCTCTCAGTCTCATACGTGTGCATCTTGTGAAATTACCCCCAGTTTGCGAGATGAGGGCATCTCGCGTTTTTCAAGTGGGAGAGAATGTAAGATTCCTCCCCAGCCTCTCAAAATGTCCAGCATCTTCCCCTGTAATCAATCCCTCTTTAGAAATATAAAAGACTTGTTTCTAACTGTTTTAACCTAGAGAGAGAATATTTAGATTTTTAATATTTTTGGATAGAAAATTATCTCATCTTATTAAAATAAGTTTCCCTGAAACAGAAATTCAAAAAGAACTTTCCAATGTGCAATTGGAATTAATTGGAAATGGGTATAAAGGACCTTAGCCTAAGGGTCTAGATTTTCAGAAATTTTTGGAATATGGACCAATGAAGGTTCCTATGGGCCAATAGCATCAATCCATGTGTAGGGAGGAGATAAATCCAATTTGTAAAAGAAGATACCCAAAAATGAGTAAATTCTCACATAAGATGAAGAGTTGAAAATGTACAAGGTTTATTAGTAAAAAACTATGAGCAATATTAAAAATATGAGATATTTTGGGTATAATGATTCCATTTTGACACATATGTAAGGAAGGGGAGTTCTTTAAAGGAGGTGCATATTTCACATAGAATGAAGAGTTGAAAATGTACAAGGTTTATTAGTAAAAAACTATGAGCAATAGTAAAAATATGAGATATTTTGGGTATAATGATTCCATTTTGACACATATGTAAGGAAGGGGAGTTCTTTAAAGGAGGTGCATATTTCACATAAGATGAAGAGTTGAAAATGTACAAGGTTTATTAGTAAAAAACTATAAGCAATATTTAAAATATGAGATATTTTGGGTATAATGATTCCATTTTGACACATATGTAAGAAAGGAGAGTTATTTAAAGGAGGTGCATATTTCACATGCTTGAATGAGTTTTAAACTCATAAGAATTGAGATATTTCATCTCTCCTCTCTCCTAATTCAAGTCTAGTTACAAAAAGTTAGCTCAACTGACCTAAAAGTGGTCAAAAATTGACCAAACTGAGTTGGAAAAATTCTAGAATCAGTTTGTTTGGTTAGGAACTCACTTTTTCCTATAAATAGAGGCCTTCCCCTTTGGTGAAACTCAACAATGTTTAATGCATTGTTACTTTACTTCACCTAAGCCAAGAACTTTGAATTCATTAATAATTCACTAGTTTTTGACACTTCCTTCTTTCTTCAATCCCCATTGGTGGCTCCATCAACATACTAAACCAATTGATTGGTTGGGGCCTCTACCGTGAACAAAGAATCAAGCAATTTGTAAGGTAATTAGTGAATATTGATCTTTTCTATAATTTCTCAATGTTTCTCTCTTCTCAACCCCTCTCAAGCTTGAGAAGCTTAATTGGTATGGTTTTTAAATGCTATTGAAGTTAATTGATGAATAGTAGTGAAGAGTTACATAATTTGATGAATGCTATTGAAGTTAATTGATTAATGATAGTAAAGAATTACATAAATTTCCATTTATGTTTAAATTCTAATGATTTTTATGTAATTTCTCTGTCTCACTCAAGAAATGGTCATACTCATGACCCATTCTCAATCCAAATGAAGCTTTTCATAAAGTTTTTCCAGCTTAATCCAAGATTAAGCTATGCTTGAGGCCAAATTAATGGCTTTTTTCTATGCTTTTAGTTTATGTATATTGATGATTCAATCCATTATGGATTAATGATCCAATTAGAGATCATTTTAATTATTTCCTTAATGATAAGCTTTATCCCTTAGAAAAATTGAGATTTATCAGTCATAGCAACGGAGCTATGGCAAAAATTTTATAAAAATTATGCATAAAATAATTTCATTCAAAGCATAAAAAGAGGATTTCCTACCATATTCTAGGAATTATCATCCTAGATTAATTGAAAGAATTTCATTATAATCATGGAGAAATTAAATTTTTATATTATGCATAAAGGATAAGTTTTTATATCAAAAGTGTTATTTTTACCATTTTTATTTTCATGCATAGAAGTATGCATAATGGATAAATTTTTATATCAAAAGTGTTACTTTTATCATTTTTACTTTCATGCATAGAAGTATGCATAATGGATAAATTTTTATATCAAAAGTGTTATTTTTACCATTTTTATTTTCATGCATAGAAGTATGCATGAAGGATAAATTTTTATATCAAAAGTGTTACTTTTATCATTTTTATTTTCAAGCATAGAAGTATGCATAAAGGATAAATTTTTATATCAAAAGTGTTACTTTTATCATTTTTATTTTCATGCATAGAAGTATGCATAAAGGATAAATTTTTATATCAAAAGTGTTACTTTTATCATTTTTATTTCATGCATAGAAGTATGCATAAAGGATAAATTTTTATATCAAAAGTGTTACTTTTATCATATTTGAATTTCATGCATAAAGATATGCATAAAAGTTGATTATTTTATTATAAAAGTGTGACTTTTATTATAATTGAATTTCATGCATAAAGGTATGCATAAAAGCTAATTATTTTATTATAAAAGTGTGTCTTTTATTATATTGAATTTCATGCATAGAGGTATGCATAAAAGTTGATTATTTTATTATAAAAGTGTGACTTTTATCATAATTGAATTTCATGCATAGAGGTATGCATAAAAGTTGATTATTTTATTGTAAGAGTGTTACTTTTATCATATTGGATTTCATGCATAGAGGTATGCATAAAAGATATTCTTTCTATACTAAAAGTGTGATTTTCATCATAAATGGATTTTATGCATAACTTAGATGCATAAGAGAAATTCTTTTATTCTAAAAGTGTAATTCCTACCAAATTGAATTTATGCATAAGAAGATGCATAAAAGTTTGATTTTTAATTCAAAGTGTCATTCTCATCTAAATTGAATTTATGCATAGGAAGATGCATAAAAGAATAAGATTTCAATTCAAAAGCGTTATTCTCATCCAAATTGAATTTATGCATAGGAATATGCATAAAAGATGGATTTTTAATTCAAAAATATCAATTCTCATCCAAATTGAATTTATGCATAGGAATATGCATAAAAGATTGAATTTTAATTCAAAAGTGTCATTTTCATTTAAAATGAAATTATGCATAGGAAGATGCATAAAAGATTGATTTTTAATTCGAAAGTGTTAGTCTCCTTAAATGGAATTTATGCATAAATAAAAATGTAGAGAAATCTTATATCAAATATAAGAATTCTCTTGTATTCTATAAAAAGATATGAAATGTGATAAGACGTGATAAGAGGTGTATGAGATGTGATAATATGTGATAAGATGCATATGGGAAGTGATAAGATGTGATAAAAGGTGTATGAGATGTGATAAGATGTGTATGAGATGTGATAGGATATGATAAGATGTATATGGAATGTGTAGGGCGAGAATGGATGAAATATGGATGTATGGATGTAGATACGGATATGTATGTATGAATGTGAATGTGGATGTGGATGTGTATGTATGAATGTGAACGTGGACGTGGATGTGGATGTATGGATATGAATGTAGATGTGGATGTGGATGTATGGATGTAGATACGGATGTGGATGTATGTATGTGGAAGTGGATGTATGAATGAGGATGTGAAAATGGATGTATGCATGGATGTGTATGTAGAATAATGAATGTGAAAGTGTATGGAACATAATGTGTCGTCGATATGAGTGAATGGATGATGATGAATACATATGAATGGGATGTAAAATAAGTAATGTGGACTAAGGAGGATAAAATGGAAAAGACGAGAGTTCGATATAGAAACTGTATTTTGTGAACTGTTTGTAAATGAATGTTTTATATCAAGAATGCTGGGGAAGCATTTTGACCGTCTTGAGGATTAAGGTCATGGAGACCTAACTGATAAAGTTGCAACTACTGACAGAGAGTCAATGGAGGACGTCTCGCGTAGCAAGGTCAGCCGAGGTCTTAACCAGCCTCGATTCGATTTAAATGGTGAGCTTCCGGTACGGTGGATTAGGGACCAAGGAAGCGGCCTATGAGTGAAGCGCTAGGTCACCTGTGAAGGATCCTAGAGGGTGGTGACCATACGGTGCTCGGGCTCTGGGTCGCCGAAGATACCCACACGTGCGTCGTGGAAGATATTGGAACAAGGAATAAGAGTTGTTTTCTGAAACCGGGCATGGATCTGGTTGATTGACCTTGCTGGTCCTCAACGGATTTTATATGGATCTGTGGGTTGATCTTGCTGATCTTCCATGGAGATTCCATTCTATTATATGAATATATTGCCGGTTACTATGAGCTAGGAACTATGGAAAAGGCCCGTGAGTGAACAGGTGGTGAGCGTTCTGGTTGCCAATGATGCCATAAGTATACCGATGAATGAATGACTGGAAATAAGGATTCAACCAGAGACTTTGAGGATTGTCATCAATGACATAATGGTTTCATTAAAGGATTGTTTTAAAGTTAGCTGATGCTAAGAAAGAGGTAATTTCATATTGGGTGTGTAAGTGGTGTGACTAGTTTTATGTTTGCATGAACTTCCGGCTAGGGGGCCTTTGAACTCTTTTCCTTGGTACCCGGGACAAAACCTAACCAAATTCTTAATTGGATCCCATCACTACAGCGGTTGGCTAACCCATGGGACTGGATGGGGTTAGGCTGGACTGATGGATCCGTAAATCGATATTTAAATTCTATTATTACGATAGATGAAGTAAGTCTCGGATAGTAATTGTTCTATGGATATAGGAATCAACGGCTGTGCCTCTTGATGGGGAAAAAAGCGTTGATCCCAATGATCCAAGTGCAAGTTTCTTCCTTGATCTGACCAAGTACCGTTAGAGGTGCAGTCGGATCAGTTTGATCAGTAATGATCTTGACTACGTTAGAGTAAAGAGTTATCCTGGTGGAATCGCCCGTGCTTTCCGGGTAAAGGAAGTTTTTCTGGTTTCGGTTTTGGATAAACCGACGGATTAGTCTCTTGTCCGGATATCCGTGGGCGAGGCCCCGACGAGTGTGAGACCCATGCCCCGCGCGCCTGATGTGCTACTTCCGCCGCTAGTACCCCGAATCCGTCGCATGGTGGGGACAGGGATCTCACACAACCCTGCATCCAGCCCATGAAAGAACAAAACTCTGCACACACACGCGCACACACACACACACACACACACACACACAGAGGCAGACAGAGAGGTCACAGCTACCTTCTTGATTTTAGATTGTCAAAAAGGATGGCAGCCCTGAACAACAGTCCTATCGAATGTTGAATCATAGAGAGAGTAGGAGGGGGGTACCCCGTTTTCAGACTCAGAGCGAGTCTGCATAGGCCTAGGCCCGCAAGCTAGGCACAATCCCGAATGATGGTGTTTGGAAAAATCATTTTCCATAATGGCTAATGGCTAGTTTGCAATATATTTCCAAAGAGATTTTTTTACAAAAACTCACCAAAAAATCCTATGGAGTCGAACAATTTCTCGTGTGTGTGTAGCGAGAGAGAGAGACATTCGGGGTCGACCAAACTGCCTTCTCCGTTGACTTCTTGCAAGATGGGGGCCTAATAGAGACCTTCTTGGTCGCCATGCACAAGAGGCAGAAGCCATGGAAAGGACTGCAAACAAGAACAAGACATTGGTTGGCAAAGCGAGGATGAACGCAAACAAGAACTTGAGGGGCTATAAAATGTGGTTGCCATGGCTTCTTGCTTCTCTAGAGAAATTAGATTACGTCCTCAAGCAAAGATAGGAGAGGAACCCACGCAGAAGATGAGGTATCTGCAAGGGGTTGCATGATAGGCGAGACCCCATATTGTGCTCGTTTATACTATCCTCATTGGTTGGAACTAGATGCCATACTTTTTCGTGCTTTTGCTTCTCCTTGGTCTCCCTTAGATGTGAAGCATCCACAACACAGAGATGTGAGAAATTAAATATGCGCAAGATTTATTTAGATTTTCGCCTATCAACCATTATGTTCTCAGGGCATACATCTCTGTGCATGATTCCTTTCTTATGGGCAGAATAGAGTATATCAACAAGATCTTTTAAGTCCATACATGGCTTGATGCTAGAGATATCAAAGACAGGTTTACCCACCACAGGTTCCGAGCAGACTATTGTGTTGATCTTCTCCACAAACCTGGGTACACCGTCAATACCTTCCAGCTGTTGTAGATAATATTTGTCATCTTCAACTGCATTTGAGCCATTGACTGGAACTTTAAGGGCAAGTGCTCAGCCAACTTTCTAAGCTTCATAGACATTGCTGGTAGCTCCCCTGCTCAAAAACCTGATTACTTCCGAGGTATCTCTCGACAATTGATGAATTGGATGAGCCAAATCTATCCCCAAATCATGAGCATCCATTGTCAAGAAAGTACAGAGACTTTCTCTCATAGCAAAAGTAGCTGGAGATTGTTCAATTACATAAGGATGCATAGGATTGTGCATATAAGTCCCTACCCTAGAGTCTCGGTTCATTAATGAAGTCGGAGACACCCACCACAATGGATGTTCTAACTGGCCAAGCTTCCTTCAAAAGCATCTCCTCGTAAAGAGATTCTTCACCAACATCAGCATCAGAGTCATAGAGACCATTGGTTGTGGACTTTAAACAGATAAGAACACCTGTATTAAAAGGTGTGGCACAACCACCCTTCAATCGCAAGACCACATCCGGCTTCACGTTACCACATACACTTTGACCATTACCTTTGAATGAAATTTCAAAGGCGCATGCTTCAGCCTTGATACATGCTATAAGGTCCCCTATAATTGTCTCAACTCCATCAGTTCCCCAGCTCGATAGCACTCGGTTCCAATCATCCTTAGGCCATATTTGGTCTGCTTTGCCTTGATCAAGTGGACACCCCAGTGCAAGATCCACACGAGCACATTTCATTGTGTTGCCTCTCTCTTGCTTAGAATCTGTGCGTCTTCTATGATGGTGCACAGTTCGGTAATTTGGATCACCTCCTTCCATCATGTGCCTAACAAACTCAAATTTAGCAACAAACAACAGTTTGTTTTGACATAGAAATTAGCAACAAACAACAAAAACTAGCTTACCTCACCTTTTGGCCCGCGATGATGTTGGTGGCTTGAGCGACTCCAAGGAAATGGCAATATCCAGTGCAAGCTCTTTGGGGAAGTACTCCTCAAGAATTGAAGTTAGAGTCAAAAAATTACCCGCAACCCAGAGAGGATGTTTTTCGACCAGGTTTTCTACTTCTTGAACAGTTCTTCCTAGCAGAAGCCCCTGCAATTTTAGCCAAAGTGATTCTTTAAACTCTTGTACCCTTGGTCCAGAAGTAGATGTAAGAGAAGAATGCCCTGCGTCATTGTTTTCAATAGATGCGAGAGAAGGACGAGAAAGTGAAGAACTTGCACTTCGCTTCATTGTTTCCAGTTGCAAGTTCCTCAACTTCTCCTCACCGGCTTCTCTGCCGCTACTTCATCTTGTTTTCACCATGTCTGCCAAACAGAGAGACTCAGCCAAACAGAGAGAGGCAGGAGGGTGAAGAGAGGCGGGAGCGGGATCGCCATTATAATTAGGGGGAGGATATGAAAAGACAACCTAGTAGCTATTATGAAAATGACAGCCTTGTTATAGCTATAGCTCAGCAGAGGGCTCAGGCAAGAACTCATTTTAAGATATCAATTTGAAAATTATACTAAAGTTGGTGTCACACTCGATCACCGGAACAGTTGACATGCCTATGCTTGACCGACAAGACAGCACATATGACGGTCGCCATAGCTTCTTACATCCATTACAACACTCACACATAGGCAGTGGATGAGTTGGCAATCGGTGAACTCATTGGTTCAACCCATTATACATCATACTCATAGCCCTAACAAGTTTACCTTTACAACTAACACTGTGTTAGACATGAGATGTCAAGACCATTACATTTTAAAACTTTACAATGTTGCATTGAAGCAAACCAAATGCCACTCTGCATTGTAATTGGTCTACATTGTAATTGTTGCGCCTTATTAGGCCTCTTAGGAGAATACAAGCCAATTTGTACTTGAGTGGGCAAACCAAGTACTATACATTTTAATTGGGTCATGCATTCCTATATCTCTAAATCATATATCCCTAATATTTCTCTCACGTAGTCCATATTCACACCCCCAACACACAAGTTTATCTGCACTCTAGTGGTCAAACCAAGTGCGCCTTCCTTGACTTCACGTTGTAATTGGACCACAAATCCCTCACATTTTCAAACCATCTCTTGAGATTAATGGAGCCCATGATAAAGCACACTATATGTTGGTGCCCAACATGTTGTGTTAAATCCTAACATGTAAATGATGGTGTGTGAAAGGTTGTGTAAAGGTACATATATAAGGACACTTGAGCAACCAACACACTGTACACCAACACGCAGGTGTACACATAGAGGCACCTTCCTTCCCTTCACAACCCCCATCCAACCTGCTAAGCACGGATGATTATAGGAAGTGGCAGAGGGAAGATGGAGCCTCAGTGTGTCACTCGTGCAACACACAACACAAAGACACATTTTCATTCCTTTGTGGAAGTAACAACACATACACACAGTCACACCCACCTTGTAACACCACCACACATGCACACATACACTCATACACCACACACGTATGCACATAGATACAGACACTTACACTGTGACACTTGTAGACATGTATATATGTATACACATTGCATCACAAGGCACCGTGCATAGACATCTACACATGCACTATGCTATATACACATTAGATGGCATTCAAAGACACCACTGGCATCCACACATATTGACACACAAGGTCACACATATAGACACCCTTAGCTACACATAGCGGCGTGCGCACACACACACGACACACACATACACACATAAACGCCTAACCCCATGCTAGATACACATGCATCTCATACCCTGCATACCCAAGTAGACACACGTAGATACACATACTAGACTCACATGCACGTATAGCAACATGCACGTATAAGACTCACTATCCCACCAATAGACACTTATACTATACCCACCTACTCAGACATACACTCACATAGCATCTTCCCTACACAACTAGGTGCATCCGTATAGCAATGATCACTATACTTACATCCCCACATATTGTGTATTCTCCCCCTTAGGGCACTTCTACACACCCACTGTGCATTCATTGATACACACATGCACATGCTCAATTAACACTACAAGCACCTCCACACACATTAAGATACAACGTGCTCATTTATCCTGCATTATAGAGCACTACAACCATAGGTGCACATAATTGTACTATAAATTAGGATACAACAACACACGCAGACACTCCTTATTGCACTCACTTATCCACCTACTGCACCCACATCATACTCACACTGCCACATTATTGTGACTCATGCACCATCACTCCACATAAAAGTAACCACCTCGAACATAGGACAACACAAGCAAACCTAGGGTACCACAATTGCCATAGATCCCACAACACACTATTGAGCGCACTCCTCCATAGTACACATAACTCGCATAGGTACACTCCGGGTACCCATCCTTCATCTTTAGTACACACTTGCACAACGCATAATCAAGCCACTGCATATAGAGTACACCATATCACACTAGTGCACCACCCCCACACTTACACACTTAGTTTTTGACTTATAACTTAGCCCATGCACTTACGTGCAAATTGACCCACACATCCACCTTTGCATATCATATAGCATATGTCTCATAGATCATAACTTAATTTGTTGTTATGTTGTATGATTTTTATGGTATGTAGTATAGACTATCCTCGATTTAAAGAAGAACACAATGTCACTAGAATATAGTCCTAGGATAGAGAGGGGAAGGTAGCTCCCCCTTCTCTCTCTCTTAGGAAATTGCCATGCTTTTTTCTTTTACGCAAACTCTACTGCATTAGCGCGAGCAATTCCAATGTCAAACTGGTGTAGAAGTGCTATGGATTTCAACTCTGCATTATGAGCTATGCACTATGACCTATGAACTACATATACCTACATCCTTGGCTGACTTGGCTCATTTGACTTGGTTCATAGGCTCAAGGATGTACAATGTAAGATTCCTCCCCCACCCCCTTTTTGATGTCTAGTATCTTTCCCTGTAATCAATCCCTCTTCAGAAATATAAAGACCTTGTTTCTATCTGTTTTAGCCTAGAGAGAGAAATATATTCTAGAGAGAGAATATTCAGATTTTGAATATTTTTGGATAGAAAAATATCTCTTCTAATTCAGATGAGTTCCCCTGAAACAGAAATTCAAAAAGAATTTTCCAATGTGCAATTGGAATTAATTGAAAATAGCTATAAAGAACCTTAGCCTAAGGGTCTAGATTTTCAGAAATCTTTAGACTATGGTCCAATTAAGGTTCCTATGGACCAATAGCATCAATCCATGTGTAGGGAGGAGATAAATCCAACTTGTAAAAAGAAAATACCCAAAAATGAGTAAATGCTCACATGAGGTGAAGAGTTGAAAATGTACAAGGTTTATTAGTAAAAAACTATGAGCAATATTAAAAATATGACATATGTAAGGAAGGGGAATTCTTTAAAGGAGGTGCATATTTCACATAAGATGAAGAGTTGAAAATGTACAAGGATTATTAGTAAAAAACTATGAGCAATATTAAAAATATGACATATGTAAGGAAGGGGAATTCTTTAAAGGAGGTGCATATTTCACATAAGATGAAGAGTTGAAAATGTACAAGGATTATTAGTAAAAAACTATGAGCAATATTAAAAATATGACATATGTAAGGAAGGGGAATTCTTTAAAGGAGGTGCATATTTCACATAAGATGAAGAGTTGAAAATGTACAAGGTTTATTAGTAAAAAAACTATGAGCAATATTAAAATGATTCCATTATGACACATATGTAAGGAAGGGGAGTTCTTTAAAGGAGGTGCATATTTCACATGCTTGAATGAGTTTTAAACTCATAAAAATTGAGATATTTCATCTCTCCTCTCTCCTCATTCAAGTCTAGTTCCAAAAAGTTAGCTTAACTGATCTAAAAATGGTCAAATATTGACCAAACTGATTTAGAAAATTCTAGAATCAGTTTGTTTGGTTAGGAGCTCAATTTTTCCTATAAATAGAAGCCTCCCCCTTGTTGAAAAATATATAGTGTTTATGCATCGTTACTCTACTCCACCTAAGCCAGAAACTGTGAATTCATTTAATAATTCACTAGTTTTTGGAGCTTCCCTCTTTCTTCAATCCCCATTAGTGGCTCCATCAACATACTTAACCAATTGATTGGTTGGGGGCCTCTACCGTGAACAAAGAATCAAGCAAGTTGTAAGGTAATTAGTGAATATTGATCTTTCTATAATTTCTCAATGTTTCTCTCTTCTCAACCCCTCTCAAGCTTGAGAAGTTTAATTGGTATGGTTTTTTTTTAATGCTATTGAAGTTTGAATAGTAGTGAAGAGTTACATAATGCTATTGAAGTTAATTTTCATTTATGTTTAAATTCTAATGATTTTTATGTAAATTCTCTCTCTCACTCAAGAAATGGTCATACTCATGAACCGTTCTCAATCCAAATCAAGCTTTTCATAAAGCTTTTCCTTAACCCAAGATTAAGCTATGCTTGAGGCCAAATTAATGGCTTTTTTCTATGCTTTTAGTTTATGTATATTAATGATTCAATCCATTATGGATTGATAATCCAATTAGAGATTATTTTAATTATTTTCTTAATGATAACCATTATCCCTTAGAAAAATTGAGATTTATCAGTCATAGCAGCGGAGCTATGGCAAAATTTTTATAAAAATTATGCATAAAATAATCTCATTCAAAGCATAAAAAGAGGACTTCCTACCATATTCTAGGAATTATCATCCTAGATTAATTGAAAGAATTTCATTACAATCATGGAGAAATTGAATTTTAATATTATGCATAAAGGAAAATTTTTATATCAAAAGTGTTACTTTTATCATTTTTAATTTTCATGCATAGAAGTATGCCTAAAGAAAAATTTTTTATATCAAAAGTGTTACTTTTATCATTTTTAATTTTCATGCATAGAAGTATGCATAAAAGATAATTTTTTATATTAAAAGTGTTACTTTTACCATTTTTAATTTTCATGCATAGAAGTATGCATAAAGGAAAATTTTTATATCAAAAGTGTTACTTTTATCATTTTTTATTTTCATGCATAGAAGTATGCATAAAGGATAATTTTTTTTAATATCAAAAGTGATACTTTTATCATATTGGATTTCATGTATAGAGGTATGGATAAAAGATGATTATTTTAATGTAAAAAGTGTTACTTTTGTCACAATTGAATTTCATGCATAGAGGTATGCATAAAAGTTGATTATTTTATTATAAAAGTGTAACTTTTATCATAATTGGATTTCATGCATGGAGGTATGCATAAAAGAGATTCTTTTTATACTAAAAGTGTGATTTTCATCATAAATGGATTTTATGCATAACTTAGATGCATAAGAGAAATTCTTTTATTCTAAAAGTGTAATTCCTACCAAATTGACTTTATGCATAAGAAGATGCATTTTAAAAAAATGATTTTTAATTCAAAAGTGTCATTCTCATCTAAATTGAATTTATGCATAGGAAGATGCATAAAAGATTGAATTTTAATTCAAAAGTGTCATTTTCATTTAAAATGAATTTATGCATAGGAAGATGCATAAAAGATTGATTTTTCTTCGGAAGTATTAATCTCCTTAAATGGAATTTATGCATAAGTAAATGTGTAAAGAAATCTTATATCAAATATAAGAGTTCTCTTGTATTCTATAAATAGATATGAGATGTAATAGGATGTGATAAGAGGTGTATAAGAGATGATAAGAGGTGATAAGATGAATTAAGATGTGATAAGATGTGTATGGGATGAGGTGAGAAGTGTATGTGATAGGATAAGATGCATATGGGTTGTGATAGGACGAGAATGGATGTGATGTAAAAGATTAGATGTGAAGGCATATGGGGTTACATGAATAGGAATGTGGAAATGGATGTATGTATGTGGATGTTTGGATGTGGAGATGGGAGTATGGATGTATGAATGTGAAAATGGATATATGAACGTGAAAATGGATGTATGCATGAAGATGTATATGCATAGATGTGAATGTGGATATAGATGTAGATGTGGATGTATAGATGTGAATGGGAATGTGGATGTGAATGTGGATGTAGATGTGGATGTATAGATGTGAATGGGAATGTGGATATGGATGTATGTATGTATGTGGATGTAGATGTGGATGTATAGATGTGAATGGGAATGTGGATGTATAGATGTGAATGGAAATGTGGATGTGGATGTATGTATGTATGTGGATGTAGATGTGGATGTATAGATGTGAATGAGAATGTGGATGTGGATGTATGTATGTATGTGGATGTGGATGTATGTATGTATGTGGATGTGGATGTATGAATGAGGACGTGATAATGGATGTATGCATGTAGATGTGGATATATGGATGTATGCATGTAGATGTGGATATATGGATGTGAATATGAATGTGGATGTGGATGTGGATGTATGGATGTGGATATGGATGTGTATGTATGAATGTAGATAAGGGATGTGGATGTATAAATGAGGATGTGAAAATGGAGGTATGCATGTAGATGTGGATGTATGGATGTGAATGTGGATGTGGATGTGGATGTATAAATGAGGATGTGAATGTGGATGTGAATGTGAATGTGGATGTGGATGTGGATGTTGGATGTGGATATGGATGTGTATGTATGAATGTGGATATGGGATGTGGATGTATAAATGAGGATGTGAAAATGGATGTATACATGTAAATGTGGATGTATGGATGTGAAGGTGAATGTGTATGTGAATTAATGTGTCGTCGATATGAGGAAATGGATGAGAATGAGTACACATTGAATGGAATGTGGAATAAGTAATGTGGACTAAGGAGGGATAATGTGGAAAGACGAGAGTTCGATTTAGAAACTGTATTTTGTGACTGTTTGTAAATGACTATTTTATGTCAAGAATGCTGGGGAAGCATTTTGACCGTCTTATGAATTAAGGTCATGAAGACCTAACTGTTAAAGTTGCAACTGCTGACGGAGAGTCAATGGAGGACGTCTCGCGTAGCAAGGTCGACCGAGGTCTTGACCAGCCTCGGTTCGATTTAAATGGTGAGCTTCCGGTACAGTGGATGAGGGACCAAGGAAGCGGCCTATGAGTGAAGCGCTAGGTCACCTGCGAAGGATCCTAGAGGGTGCTGACCATACGGTGCTCGGGCTCTGGGTCGCCGAAGATACCCACACGTGCGTCGTGGAAGATATTGGAACAAGGAGTAAGAGTTGTTTTGTGAAACCGGGCATGGATCTGGTTGATTGACCTTGCTGGTCTTCAATGGATGAGTCCATGGCTCTTTATATGGATCTGTTGGTTGATCTTGCTGATCTTCAACGAGAGCCCATCTTGATTTTTATAAGTGATTATATTGCCAAGTATTATGGGCTAGGAACTATTGAAAAGGCCCCTGTGTGGACAAGTGGTGAGCGTTCTAGTTGCCAATGATGCCATAGATACTCTGATGAAGGAATGATGGGAAATTATGAATCAACCAAATAAATTGGAAGATTGTGATCAGTGGTACTATGGTTTCATTAAAGGATTGTTTTAAAGTTAGCTGAAGCTAAGAAAAAGGCAATTTCATATTGGGTGTGTAAGTGGCGTGGCTAGTTTTATGTTTGCATGAACTTCCGGCTAGGGGGCCTTGGAACTCTTTTCCTTGGTACCCGGGACAAAACCTAACCAAATTCCAAATTGGATCCCATCACTACAGTGGTTGGGCGGTTGGCTAACCCATGGGATCGGATGGGGTTAGGCTGGACTGATGGATCCATAAATCGAGACTCAACTTTTGTTTTTACGATAGATAAAGTAAATTCCGGATAGAAATTGTTCTATGGATAGGAATCAACGGCTGTGCCTCTTGATGGGGAAAAAAGCGTTGATCCCAATGATCCAAGTGCAAGTTTCTTCCTTGATTTGACCAAGTACCGTTAAGGTGCAGTCAGATCAGTTGATCTGTAATGATCTTGACTACGTTAGAGTAAAGAGTTATCCTGGTGGAATCGCCCATGCTTTCCGAGTAAAGGAAGTTTTTCCAGTTTCGGTTTTGGACAAACCGATGGATTAGTCTCTTGTCCGGATATCCGTGGGCGAGGCCCCGAGTGTGAGACCCCTACCCACGCATGATGTGCTACTTCCGCTGCTAGTACCCCGAATCCGTTGATCGGTGGGGAACAGGGATCTCATAGTTGGTATCAGAGCAGCTTTTGAAAGCTAATAAAGATAATTAAATTCTTATCTGAAATTGGTAATAAGAATTCAGAAACAGCATTTTCATAATGTATTTTCATCCCGTAAGCTTCTTTAATGAAGAAATTTTAATCAAAGAAATTGTTTTTATAGATGGAAGTTCCACATTTATCTGGTATTCCCGACCTCACCCAGTCTCAAGATATGATTGCATTTGCCTTCGAGCATCTCATCTCTTCCGCTTCAACTCAAACAAGCCGAGTAAGACTTGCACGCCATTTCACGGATTTATATTTTCCTACCCCAGTGGAGAGAATACAACATAAGTGGGTTGCAGGGCAATATGTCCACGCCCATTGCAACCGCCGTACAATGCTGTGGCAGAATCTCTCATTGACTATGATCCTGTTAAAGCTGAAAATGGTGCGTGGTGTCATTCTATATCATTCGACACCTCGAAATTTCAGACTTTCATGTCAAATTTATAGACTCCTTAGTCGATTTATCCCTAAGGAGAAAATAATAACTTCCTTCGCAGTTAGAGAACTTATGTAACAGGGCATGACTATGGCCCAGTACCGTCGTCTTATACGTCTCTCGAAGAGATTTTGAATTTTGGAGCCGAGCCACTCTATGTAATTATTGCAACTTGTATATAAATATACAAATGTTTTTTTTACGGACGATCGGATAAAGAAAAATCTATTTATCAGACTTAAGTCATAGATCTCCAATAAGATCAACTGAGGAGCAAATTATGTCAAAAGTTTATCAAGACGCACAAAAAGGTTGTAATTGTTTGATATAATTCATACAAATTGTTAATTCAAATTGAAATTCGTAAATTAGTAATTGGGTCTTCAATTGGAAGTACCGCAATTGTATGGAACCCTGACTTGCTTGAGACCTAGACATGATGGTATTTACCTTATAGTTTCGAGTATCATGACTATCCGTATATACCGAGGGTATAACTGCAGCTCTTTACCGACAGTATATACGAGTAAATCTAAGACTTGAAATTATAAGCGTTAATGCTATCCAGATGATGATTTCGAATGTGGTTGATATGATTTTTAATTCTGTTTGAGAATTGATGAATTGAATTGGATTCTGATTGAAAAATGACGATTTTCGAAATTTAGTTGAAATGTAATAAGCTGAGCGAAACCACAATGAGGATGAATGGGACGAGTCCCAGTGATGATATTCATAACTGGAATGATGATAATGATTTCAGCAAATCACTATGAGATTAGTGGATTGTGCTGTCAGATTGCTACTGTTAACACTTGAGACGGTAGATTAAGTTAAGGGATGACAAATTGAGAACTTGCTTAACTAAAATTCCTGTGGAGGAATGTTCAGAAGGAAAATTTTCAGACTAATGGACCATTATCGTGTTAAAGATATGAATGATATGATCTGAATGAATTGTTATTTAATGATGAGTTCTATATAAGGGATAATTATCCCCGTATTCTGTTAGGTTGACCAGAATATAAGGAACCCCAGAATAAATTGGATCTTAAGAAAAAGAGTTGTCCTCTACCTTGCGAGATGAGGACATCTCGCACTTTTCAAGTGGGGTAGAATGTAAGATTCTCCCCCAGCCTTAGAGGTATACAGGAGTAAGAATCTCCCTTTCTGATCTTATAATTATTCTCTCTCTAAAATAAAAGAAAGATTCTGTTTAAAAAAGAAAGAACCTTTTTCCTGAATACTTCTCAAGAGTCCCACCTATTTTAAGATTCAGAACAATGAGTTCAGAAGTGAGAATCGATGTTTTGGATATCAAGGTTTTGGTCTTCATTCGAGTACGGCCCAAAAGAAGTTCTTTATCTCTTGGGAAGAAGTTATCTCCCAGATATTGTGGACCAAAGAAAGTAGGTGATTTAGCTTACGAACTTCTTTTATCTCCTCATCTCAAAGTTTTGAATGCCTTCTATAGAAAAGTGTGCCAAACCCAAATCATGGAAAGACGGTAAAACTTCAGTGGCAAGTTACCGTTAGCTTCTAAGTTACGCTAGCTCCTTCCTTTATATAAGTCGTAACTTTTACTTGTCGTTCACAGTAATCTTACTTCCATCGATCTCCTTTCTTTCTTAATCTCCTTCATGGCTTGGCAACAAGAATTAGTTTTATCCATGATGATTTCTCACCTTCAAGATGCAAGGGAGTCTGTGAAGAAAGATTTTATAGAGCAGTATGAGCGCTCACTTTTCCCTCACTTGGGAACTTCTGTAGCGCAGACAAAATGGCGGACCTATCAAGACATAACTAGGGTAACACCCTGGGGTCAGCAGCACTTTCGTAACAATGTCCGCTTGGCCATGGTTATTGAAGCTTTGGGTTTGGGTCCCCGATACTACTGCGTCATGAGATCAAGGCATCCTGGGTTTTCTGAGCGGGTCTTCTTACTGGCGTGTTTTCTTCCTCATGAGAAGATATGCCTTTACCCCGTTTTTGGCTTGCCTCTCAAAGGTCCTTTTCTTAGAACACCTCATACCACTGAGATAGGCGTAGCAATAACCCACAGAATCATTCCCATAGATGAGTTACCTTATACTTGTGCAGCTTGTGAGGACTGCTTTTGTGACCATATGATGGACGGGCTTATGGAAGTGTAAAGAGTTCCTCTATCTTTACTGTATAAGTTCCGAGAATGAATAAAGTTTAAATCTTGTTCGTATTTTGAATCTTGCTCTCTTTAAGCATTATCTTGGTGGTTAATCTTGATTAAAATTTTTCTCTAAGTCTCATATTCGTGCATCTTGCGAAATTATCCCAGTTTGCGAGATGAGGACATCTCGCATTTTTTTAAGTGGGGTAGAATGTAAGATTCCTCCCCCACCCCCTTTTTGATGTCTAGTATCTTTCCCTGTAATCAATCCCTCTTTAAAAATATAAAGACCTTGTTTCTATCTGTTTTAGCCTAGAGAGAGAAATATATTCTAGAGAGAGAATATTCAGATTTTGAATATTTTTGGATAGAAAAATATCTCTTCTAATTCAGATGAGTTCCCCTGAAACAGAAATTCAAAAAGAATTTTCCAATGTGCAATTGGAATTAATTGAAAATAGCTATAAAGAACCTTAGCCTAAGGGTCTAGATTTTCAGAAATCTTTAGACTATGGTCCAATTAAGGTTCCTATGGACCAATAGCATCAATCCATGTGTAGGGAGGAGATAAATCCAACTTGTAAAAAGAAAATACCCAAAAATGAGTAAATGCTCACATGAGGTGAAGAGTTGAAAATGTACAAGGTTTATTAGTAAAAAACTATGAGCAATATTAAAAATATGACATATGTAAGGAAGGGGAATTCTTTAAAGGAGGTGCATATTTCACATAAGATGAAGAGTTGAAAATGTACAAGGATTATTAGTAAAAAACTATGAGCAATATTAAAAATATGACATATGTAAGGAAGGGGAATTCTTTAAAGGAGGTGCATATTTCACATAAGATGAAGAGTTGAAAATGTACAAGGATTATTAGTAAAAAACTATGAGCAATATTAAAAATATGACATATGTAAGGAAGGGGAATTCTTTAAAGGAGGTGCATATTTCACATAAGATGAAGAGTTGAAAATGTACAAGGTTTATTAGTAAAAAAACTATGAGCAATATTAAAATGATTCCATTATGACACATATGTAAGGAAGGGGAGTTCTTTAAAGGAGGTGCATATTTCACATGCTTGAATGAGTTTTAAACTCATAAAAATTGAGATATTTCATCTCTCCTCTCTCCTCATTCAAGTCTAGTTCCAAAAAGTTAGCTTAACTGATCTAAAAATGGTCAAATATTGACCAAACTGATTTAGAAAATTCTAGAATCAGTTTGTTTGGTTAGGAGCTCAATTTTTCCTATAAATAGAAGCCTCCCCCTTGTTGAAAAATATATAGTGTTTATGCATCATTACTCTACTCCACCTAAGCCAGAAACTGTGAATTCATTTAATAATTCACTAGTTTTTGGAGCTTCCCTCTTTCTTCAATCCCCATTAGTGGCTCCATCAACATACTTAACCAATTGATTGGTTGGGGGCCTCTACCGTGAACAAAGAATCAAGCAAGTTGTAAGGTAATTAGTGAATATTGATCTTTCTATAATTTCTCAATGTTTCTCTCTTCTCAACCCCTCTCAAGCTTGAGAAGTTTAATTGGTATGGTTTTTTTTTAATGCTATTGAAGTTTGAATAGTAGTGAAGAGTTACATAATGCTATTGAAGTTAATTTTCATTTATGTTTAAATTCTAATGATTTTTATGTAAATTCTCTCTCTCACTCAAGAAATGGTCATACTCATGAACCGTTCTCAATCCAAATCAAGCTTTTCATAAAGCTTTTCCTTAACCCAAGATTAAGCTATGCTTGAGGCCAAATTAATGGCTTTTTTCTATGCTTTTAGTTTATGTATATTAATGATTCAATCCATTATGGATTGATAATCCAATTAGAGATTATTTTAATTATTTTTTTAATGATAAGCATTATCCCTTAGAAAAATTGAGATTTATCAGTCATAGCAGCGGAGCTATGGCAAAATTTTTATAAAAATTATGCATAAAATAATCTCATTCAAAGCATAAAAAGAGGACTTCCTACCATATTCTAGGAATTATCATCCTAGATTAATTGAAAGAATTTCATTACAATCATGGAGAAATTGAATTTTAATATTATGCATAAAGGAAAATTTTTATATCAAAAGTGTTACTTTTATCATTTTTAATTTTCATGCATAGAAGTATGCATAAAGAAAAATTTTTTATATCAAAAGTGTTACTTTTATCATTTTTAATTTTCATGCATAGAAGTATGCATAAAAGATAATTTTTTATATTAAAAGTGTTACTTTTACCATTTTTAATTTTCATGCATAGAAGTATGCATAAAGGAAAATTTTTATATCAAAAGTGTTAATTTTATCATTTTTAATTTTCATGCATAGAAGTATGCATAAAGGATAATTTTTTTTAATATCAAAAGTGATACTTTTATCATATTGGATTTCATGTATAGAGGTATGGATAAAAGATGATTATTTTAATGTAAAAAGTGTTACTTTTGTCACAATTGAATTTCATGCATAGAGGTATGCATAAAAGTTGATTATTTTATTATAAAAGTGTAACTTTTATCATAATTGGATTTCATGCATGGAGGTATGCATAAAAGAGATTCTTTTTATACTAAAAGTGTGATTTTCATCATAAATGGATTTTATGCATAACTTAGATGCATAAGAGAAATTCTTTTATTCTAAAAGTGTAATTCCTACCAAATTGACTTTATGCATAAGAAGATGCATTTTAAAAAAATGATTTTTAATTCAAAAGTGTCATTCTCATCTAAATTGAATTTATGCATAGGAAGATGCATAAAAGATTGAATTTTAATTCAAAAGTGTCATTTTCATTTAAAATGAATTGATGCATAGGAAGATGCATAAAAGATTGATTTTTCTTCGGAAGTATTAATCTCCTTAAATGGAATTTATGCATGTGTAAAGAAATCTTATATCAAATATAAGAGTTCTCTTGTATTCTATAAATAGATATGAGATGTGATAGGATGTGAGATGATAAGAGGTGATAAGATGAATTAAGATGTGATAAGATGTGTATGGGATGAGGTAAGAAGTGTATGTGATAGGATAAGATGCATATGGGTTGTGATAGGACGAGAATGGATGTGATGTAAAAGATTAGATGTGAAGGCATATGGGGTTACATGAATGGGAATGTGGAAATGGATGTATGTATGTGGATGTGTGGATGTGGAGATGGGAGTATGGATGTATGAATGTGAAAATGGATATATGAACGTGAAAATGGATGTATGCATGAAGATGTATATGCATAGATGTGAATGTGGATATAGATGTAGATGTGGATGTATAGATGTGAATGGGAATGTGGATGTGGATGTGGATGTGGATGTAGATGTGGATGTAGATGTGGATGTATAGATGTGAATGGGAATGTGGATATGGATGTATGTATGTATGTGGATGTAGATGTGGATGTATAGATGTGAATGGGAATGTGGATGTATAGATGTGAATGAAAATGTGGATGTGGATGTATGTATGTATGTGGATGTAGATGTGGATGTATAGATGTGAATGAGAATGTGGATGTGGATGTATGTATGTATGTGGATGTGGATGTATGAATGAGGACGTGATAATGGATGTATGCATGTAGATGTGGATATATGGATGTGAATATGAATGTGGATGTGGATGTGGATGTATGGATGTGGATATGGATGTGTATGTATGAATGTAGATAAGGGATGTGGATGTATAAATGAGGATGTGAAAATGGAGGTATGCATGTAGATGTGGATGTATGGATGTGAATGTGGATGTGGATGTGGATGTATAAATGAGGATGTGAATGTGGATGTGAATGTGAATGTGGATGTGGATGTGGATGTTGGATGTGGATATGGATGTGTATGTATGAATGTGGATATGGGATGTGGATGTATAAATGAGGATGTGAAAATGGATGTATACATGTAAATGTGGATGTATGGATGTGAAGGTGAATGTGTATGTGAATTAATGTGTCGTCGATATGAGGAAATGGATGAGAATGAGTACACATTGAATGGAATGTGGAATAAGTAATGTGGACTAAGGAGGGATAATGTGGAAAGACGAGAGTTCGATTTAGAAACTGTATTTTGTGACTGTTTGTAAATGACTGTTTTATGTCAAGAATGCTGGGGAAGCATTTTGACCGTCTTATGAATTAAGGTCATGAAGACCTAACTGTTAAAGTTGCAACTGCTGACGGAGAGTCAATGGAGGACGTCTCGCGTAGCAAGGTCGACCGAGGTCTTGACCAGCCTCGGTTCGATTTAAATGGTGAGCTTCCGGTACGGTGGATGAGGGACCAAGGAAGCGGCCTATGAAAGAAGCGCTAGGTCACCTGCGAAGGATCCTAGAGGGTGCTGACCATACGGTGCTCGGGCTCTGGGTCGCCGAAGATACCTACACGTGCGTCGTGGAAGATATTGGAACAAGGAGTAAGAGTTGTTTTGTGAAACCGGGCATGGATCTGGTTGATTGACCTTGCTGGTCTTCAATGGATGAGTCCATGGCTCTTTATATGGATCTGTTGGTTGATCTTGCTGATCTTCAACGAGAGCCCATCTTGATTTTTATAAGTGATTATATTGCCAAGTATTATGGGCTAGGAACTATTGAAAAGGCCCCTGTGTGGACAGGTGGTGAGCGTTCTAGTTGCCAATGATGCCATAGATACTCTGATGAAGGAATGATGGGAAATTATGAATCAACCAAATAAATTGGAAGATTGTGATCAGTGGTACTATGGTTTCATTAAAGGATTGTTTTAAAGTTAGCTGAAGCTAAGAAAAAGGCAATTTCATATTGGGTGTGTAAGTGGCGTGGCTAGTTTTATGTTTGCATGAACTTCCGGCTAGGGGGCCTTGGAACTCTTTTCCTTGGTACCCGGGACAAAACCTAACCAAATTCCAAATTGGATCCCATCACTACAGTGGTTGGGCGGTTGGCTAACCCATGGGATCGGATGGGGTTAGGCTGGACTGATGGATCCATAAATCGAGACTCAACTTTTGTTTTTACGATAGATAAAGTAAATTCCGGATAGAAATTGTTCTATGGATAGGAATCAACGGCTGTGCCTCTTGATGGGGAAAAAAGCGTTGATCCCAATGATCCAAGTGCAAGTTTCTTCCTTGATTTGACCAAGTACCGTTAAGGTGCAGTCAGATCAGTTGATCCGTAATGATCTTGACTACGTTAGAGTAAAGAGTTATCCTGGTGGAATCGCCCATGCTTTCCGAGTAAAGGAAGTTTTTCCAGTTTCGGTTTTGGACAAACCGACGGATTAGTCTCTTGTCCGGATATCCGTGGGCGAGGCCCCGAGTGTGAGACCCCTACCCACGCATGATGTGCTACTTCCGCTGCTAGTACCCCGAATCCGTTGATCGGTGGGGAACAAGGATCTCACATACAAGGCGGCAGTTGCAGATTTTGAATCATGCTTATCCTTATCCACAGCATCATGTTCATCATGCTTATCCTTCCTTATCCTTCACATCATCATGCTCATCATGCTTAGCTATACATATGACATAAAGTTTGAATATATTGACAATGAGGTCTATCAAGATTCATATATGATTATGAAGCTTCATATGTTAATTTTCTTATAAGAAATGAAGAATGAACAAGAAGATAGCTTTATGGTACATATACCAATTTTTTTATATAAATAATATATAAAACTTTATTGTTGTTACACCATTCCTCCTAGATTTATTAAGCCTCACAAGTCATAGCTCTTTGTATTATCACAACAGTGCATGTATGGTATGGACTCTTAATTTAAGATGATTACACATGCATTTTTATGTATGTGTACTATTATATATGGAGAACCTAGAGCTATGAATTGAAGCTCTACTAAGATATTTGTAGAGGTGAAAACTATGATAGACTTATAATCTTTGAACTATGTTTTATTTTTACTATTTATAAATCATATTTCATACATCACACATCCATAGTTCTTATATAATAGTTTATAATTCTCACATAGTCCATAGCTCATATATCATAGTTTATAATTCTCACATAGTCCTTAGCTCATATATCATATTTTATACTTTATTATTTCTACCCAATTTTATTTTATCTTTCTTAAAGAGTTCACAAAGGGTAGCAAGCCAACAATATGAACTATATGATGCATGTACACTAACTGAAGAAGGTGAAATAAGAAATCCTTTCACGGTTAGTTTCTTCTATTTTGTTTTTCTCCACATATGCACCATTGTAGTTGGATTTGCCACATATGTGCCATGCGACACAGTGGTCATCCAGTTTTTAAGCAGAAAGGATAAAGGTTATAGAGCACTGTTAAAAGATTTCATAGATCATGGTCCATCGCATAGTCTATAGAGCATAGTTCATGGAGCATGAGCCATAGTGCCTAAAACATAGATCATTTAGGATAGTCTACCTTGTAAATAGTAGATGCCTCCATGTGAATTTGACTAATGGTTGGTGGCTAGACTATGATTGGAACTATGGCAAGGTAGGCTATAGTTGTACTAAGAGTGTGGCTATAACTGGATTATGATGATTGGGCTATAACTAGAGATGGTTGGGCTATAACTAGTAATGGCTGGTGGGCTATAGCTGATTGTACTATGGCTGGGCTATGGATGGATGACCTATAGCTGGTGGACTATGGCTGGGATGGGCTGAACCATGGCGGTACTCTGGCTGTGGACTATGGTGGCTAGAGCATGGTTAGTGGCTGGACCATGGCTATACCATGGTTGGTGGCTGGACCATAAAATGTACCATGGTTGGTGGCTGGACCATGGCTGTACTAATACTATGGACTATGGTTGGTTGGTGGGCTATAGAACTATGGCTGTGGACTATGGCTGGGGGGCTATAACTAGAGATGGTTGGGCTATAACTACATATGGTGGACCATGGCTGTCATCCTCTAAGCTTGCTCTTCCATAAATAATTGCCGTCACAAACATGACTTACACTCCACCATCTGGGTTTTCTAATAATATCGAGAAGAGAGTCTCCTGCTACTATCCATGCAAAATGGACATTTATGGCCCACCCATGCTCTTTATTACTTTTTGCACAGTTATAGACTACCTTGTAAATAGCAGATGCCTCCATGTGAATTTGACTAATGGTTGGTGGATGTGGCCTATAGCTGATGAAATATGGCAAGGTAGGCTATATGTACTAAGAGTGTGGCTATAACTGGATTATGACTGGGCTCTAGAGATGGGTGGGCTATAACTAGTGATGGCTGGGCTATAGCTGATTGTACTATGGCAAGGTAGTAGGCTATAGTTGTACTAAGAGTGTGGCTATAATTGGATTATGACTGGGCTATGACTAGAGATGGCTGGGCTATGGATGGATAACATATAGCTAGACTATTTCTAGGCTATAGATGGCCTATAGCTGAACCAGGGCTATACTCTGGTTGTGGACTATGGCTAGAGCATCGTTAGTGGGGCTGGCTGTTCCATGGTTGGTGTGGCTGGACCATGGCTATACTAATACTATGGACGTTGGTTGGTTGGTGGGCTATAGAACTATGGCTGTAGACTATGGCTGGTGGGCTATAACTACATATGGCTGGGATATAACTACAAATGGTGGACCATGGGTGTGGACTATGGCTAGACCATGGTTTGTGTGGCTGGTGGACTATGGTTGGTGGATGGACTATGGCTTGGACTATGGTTGGTGGCTGGTGGACCATGGTTGTGGACCATGGCTGTACTATGGCTGTGCTATGGCTGGGCAATAGATGATTGTACTATGGTTGTGGGCTATAGATGATTGGACTATGGTTGGTGGCTGGTGGACCATGGTTGTGGACCATGACTGTACTATGGTTGTGCTATGGATGACTAGGCAATAGATGATTGTACTATGGTTGTGGGCTATAGATGATTGGACTATGGTTGGTGGCTGATGGACCATGGTTGTGGACCATGGCTGTACTATGGCTGTGCTATGGATGGCTGGGCAATAGATGATTGTACTATGGTTGTGGGCTATAGATGATTGGACGATGGCTGTGGGCTATGGATGGATGGGGTGGATGGCTGCTGGGGGCTATAGATGATTGTACTATGGTTGTGGGATATGGATGGCTGGGCTATAGATGATTGTACTATGGCTGTGGGCTATGGATGGCTGGGCTATAGATGATTGTACTATGGCTGTGGGCTATGGACCATGGCTGTAATCTGGCTGTGGACTATGGCTAGAGCATGGCTGTAATCTGGCTGTGGACTATGGCTAGAGCATGGCTAGTGGTGGCCTATAGCTAAACTGTGGCTGTACTCTAACTGTGGACTATGGCTAGAGCATGGCTAGTGGCCTATAGTAGCTGAACCATGGCTGTACTCTAACTGTGGACTATGGCTAGAGCATGGTTAGTGGCCTATATCTGGCGCTTATAGCTGAACCATGGCTGTACTCTGGTTGTGGACTATGGCTAGAGCATGGTTAGTGGCCTATAGTCGAGCCATCTATACATACAAATGGGGCTGCATCTATGTGTAGTATATATAGGTCATTTTGAAGAGGGGCAGGAGAGAGAGCCAACCTCCACTTTGAGTGGTGAGGAGTTACTTTTGTTTGCTATCGAGAGAATCGAGATGTGCTATATTTGAGGAGAGGGAGCTTTATGTTGGTGAGTCTAAGAGTTGCGAATCTTGAAGTCTTGCTCTGCTGAGAGGGAGCGATCATTTCAATAATGTGTTGTGAAAAGAGTATACATAAGACCTACATGTGTGGGTGCATTAATGAATGTGTTTGTGTGCGTCGGTTGTTTCTGAGGTGAACTTAGCTCACTCTTTGTTGCCCTCCATCCCTCCCTCCCTCCCTCTCTCTCTCTCTCTCTCTCTCTCTCTCTCTCTCTCTCTCTCTCTCTTGTAATCCTTCACAAGAAGTTCTAAACAAAATCCTCCTATATGCCTTATATAGGATATATTTTGTCTAGATAGTATTGTGCATATGAGGTATATTTTTTTTTCTATTTATTCTCACTATGGATAATGTAGCTGTGCCCTTTGAATGCAAGCTATTTTATGATCTTGATGTGAAATCTTAGATACTCCATTGCAATTATATATTGTACACCAGAATAATGCAATGATGTATGCAAACCACAAAGGCATGCAACGACCGCACTACAAAGGTATGTGATGACAAGGAGAACTATGCTATGGGCCATCATCTATGAAATATGATGAGTGGACCATGCTTTAGAAATTTGCATCAAGAAGCTATAGAGTATGATGATTCTATAGTCTATGAACGATGCTTTGGGAGCTATCGATCATGCTTCATTAACTTCATAGATAAAATTTTAAACTTCACAAATACCATGTATGATGTATCATACATGGTATTTGTGAAGAGACCATAGTATGAATGCAAATTGCATTTACTACAAAATGCACCATTTGATGGTGGAACATGTACTATCTCTTATATGAATTTTATACTTTTCATGTTCTTGTCATATATGAGGCAAGAGTAAGAGGGCATATGAGGTATATATTTTTTTCTATTTATTCTCACTATGGATAATGTAGCTCTGCCCTTTGAATGAGGTATATATAAAGTATTTATATACCTCATATCCATAGTGATAATAAATAGAAAAAAATATATACCTCATACTACATTATGTTATTATGATCTATAAAGTATATATAGTGTGCTATAAATGTGTTTTGAAGTATTGACTATGAACTATGAACTATATAATTTATGAATGTGTGGTATATCTTTGGAATAATTTGACTTTACAAAGGGGGTGTGATCTCCTCTTATAAGTGTCAATGTTTTTTAGAAACATGGCCTTCACAACAACGACAAATATACACCTTGCGCATATAAATTGCAACGAAATAGTCACTTTAAGATATTATATCAACACTACGATGAATATCTCGATGGATATTTGGTTTAAGATCTATATTTGTATGCATCTCAAGTTTGTGTTAAACATAATATGCATTCATGGAAATGGATTACGACCTATATATTAGTTAAAAAGCTCATCAGGATAGTGCATATACTCAAGAAACATACGTAAATACAATTACTCTGCAAGTGGTATGGTTTCATGTGGAATGTCGATAATGAAGAATGAACCAATAGGGACAAAGAATCATCAAGGTATTGAATGCCAAATTGAAGAATCATCTCTTGTTGCTTTGCAAGTGAGCAAAGCAACCATTCCTAAGCTTTTTAACTTCTCGACACCGGCTTGTACGGCATGAAATAAGAAATCCTTTCACGGTTAGTTTCTTCTATTTTGTTTTTCTCCACATATGCGCCATTGTAGTTGGATTTGCCACATATGTGCCATGCGACAGAGTGGTCATCCAGTTTTTAAGCAGAAAGGATAAAGGCCATAGAGCATTGTAAAAAGATTTCATAGATCATGGTCCATTGCATAGTCTATAGAGCATAGTTCATGGAGCATGAGCCATAGTGCTTAAAGCATATTAGATCATTTAGGATAGTCCTTAGTTTCTTGAGCATATGCACTATCCTGATGAGATATACCACACATTTTTCATATGTACCAGTTGGCAAGCATAAGAGAAGTACACACGTAGGTCTTAAGTTCCTTTAGATCACAATTCTTTTGGATCATAGCTCATTGAAAGCCGATGAGACTATATTCTAGGAATGTTGTGTTCTTCTAAGAATGTTGAGACTATATTCTAGGAATGCTATGTTCTTCTTTAAATTGAGGATAGTCTATCCTACATACCACAAAATCATAGAACATAACAACAAATTGAGCTATGAGCTATTAGACATATGCTATGAGCTGTGCATCACACTATGAATGCGATATTAAGCATGCCAACAATCCTTCATGAGCATGTGAACTAGCTATGAATTAAGCATGTGGCATAGAACTGAAATCATCTCTTGTTGCTTTGCCAAATTGAAGAATCATCTCTTGGTGCTTTGCAAGTGAGCAAAGCAAGCATTCCTAACGAAATGATTTCACGGTTACTTTCTTTCATTTTGTTTTTCCCCACATATGCACAAGTGCAATACTGGGAGAGAGGAACTATATACAATGGGTCCACTGTGTGTGTGTAGCCATTATACAATGGGTTCACTGCTTATGTCTACAACATCATGTGTGAAAACTATGGTGAACAACCTTCAAGTGGTATGTCTACGCACTAGGCTCATAACAACTCCACTTAATTATCTTGGTAATTTCAAAAATAATTAAAGCCTATGACATGCTACTAGATATTTTGTTTTCTAATTGGGTCTTTAAAGCCCATTAGAGAACTCACTAAAATAGAAAAGATGGCAAATTTCACCTTAAATGAAGCTATTTTATCAAATCCTAGATGGTTTACATCTACTTCATGTTGATTGTAAGTTTGTTTACATATGTCGCGAAATTGTTTGTGCCAATGCATGAGTGACAAGGTATGCTATGCACACAAAATGTGTGTGAGTGTGTGTGTACATGATGTGCTTGTGTTTGTGTCTAAGAGTGAATGCATAGAAAAGTATCCTAACTACAAAAGGGTTCATTGACATTCTTATACTTGTACATATACAGGCATGGCTAGATCATTTGAAACTGGTGGATACATCTATTCAAAGCAAAATGTTAACAACTATCAAGATAAAGAAGCTCCAAAGCGTTTACAATCAAGTGCTGAATATTATCAAATTGACTTTTACGAGGATAACTCGAGTATTGCAAGATCCAAATCAAGCAAAAGCTACACTAGTGTTTCCACAACCTACACAGATCAAGGTGAGGTCTAGAGGGCCCATCCATTAAGAATGGAATTCTTTCACCTTAATGAAATCTCAATATCCTCATATATGGATGAAATTTATCTTCAATCCATAACATTTAAAAAAACTTCCTGCTTGTGAAAAATAATTTTCACTAGATAAGTATAACTATTTACCCAATATAAATCCTAGTAGCAAAACCACCACACACACCCCCAAAAGGGTGCGCCTAATTATAATAATTTATATTAATAAAAATATGTTTCAACATTCCCCCTCTTGTAGTAGTAGAAAGTAGTCTTTGCCACCATGGATACATAGGAAAATATGTTTCAACATTCCCCCTCTTGTAGTAGTAGAAAGTAGTCTTTGCCACCATGGTCCTCAATGAGATTTGCTAAGGTAGCTTTCCACATGGATACATAGGAAAATCAACGTACCAAAGCAATCTACATAACCCAATAGAAATATGCTATTGTGTAATGTATTTTATACCATCTGACATAGCCAACTGAAAAGAGCTTTAGAAAGAGGAAAACACATAAAACATGAGCACCAAGAGACTCAGAAACTTTGTAAAGACATCAATACATGAAAACTTTGCAACAAGAGACCCTCTTAACTATCCTTAGCAATCAATACATGAAAACTTTGTAAAGACATAATGCATGAATATTTTTCTACTTTGCAATTAATGTTACCAATTGCTCAATATCTTGAAATGCTTTCTTTAAGGCATCATACTCCATCTTGGCAGAGCAGCTTCATGTGCAACTTTCCACATTTGGTTTCCATCAACATCGGACCAGAATTCCAAAATTGCTGCGGAGTCCTTCCCTAACTTGTCAAGTTTAGCTTCAGGATTGAGCAAGAAAAATGCAGCGCACAAGCGATATGAGGTCATCTGTAGCTGTATATTCCAGATATTTTGTACCCTCCAAATACTGTCTAAGCATATTATCTGATGCAGTTGTAATGCTTCCACGAAAACTACTGCACTTGCAATCAATCTTCTCAGCAAACCCCCAATCAATTATGAAAAGCCTAAGCCCCCCCATTTGTTGCAAACTCTGTGCAATCATTAAATTTTCCAGGCGTATATCCCTGTGTACAATATTTAAAGCATGCGCACTTTGAAGTACCTCAACTAAACTAGCCAATGCTAAATCCGACTGTCCAATTCGACTTGCTTCAAATGCTACACCTACAGGTTCTACTACTAACATTGACTTCTCCAAGCATTTATATACTCTGGGTACTCCATCAACATCTTGCAACTCGTTTAAATATCTTATGTCATCATTATGCTCTTCATACCCACTTTCGCCTAAAGAATGTAAGCTGAGAATTCCACCTACAGATGAGTGTTCCACAGGACTACCCTTTAACTTTATCACAACATCAGGCTTGAGAGTTCCAGCAACACTTCTCTTGGTAGCTACCACTTTGTTGAAAAAAACATTTCCTACAGGCAAAAATAAGCGGCTGTAGTGTATGCATGGCATCCTCCATGCTCTTCAACTGCATACAAGAAGTCCACATGCTTTCCCCTCCCCACCGTAACTTCTGTGCTTTGCTACTATCAAGCGGTTGAAGAAGTGTCCCGTCAACTTTGCTTGCTTTGGCACGTCTGCCTTTTGCTTGATATGTATGCGAGACTTTAAATGACAGGCTACTTTTAATTATCTTTGAGAACCCCTTACACCTGACCACACCTTTAGCACATACACAATAAGAAAAATTAATGCTCTTCTTTCTCTGTTGCTACACCTGAAACTCCAATGAGAGCTGAGATCAGGGAGAAGCATACACATCTCTCTCTCTCTCTCTCTCTCTCTCTCTCTCTCTCTCTCTCTCTCTCTCACACACACACACACACACAAACACACACACACACACATCTTGTGCATGCCTGCATCTTAATGCCATATCCAAAAACAAGTGAGAAAATAAAAAGAAAGCAGTTACCTTCTTTGTAATCTTGCCCCGTTTTAGAGAGGCCCATAGCCACATTAAAAGCCAAACGCTTGTCAAATTTTGGGAAAACGGTTGAAATAGCCTTGACATTGTGTTCGACCTCAAACCACACTGCGGTTGGTAAATCCTTTGCCACTCGGACCCCCTGCACAACTACCTCGTTGTTATCTGGAAAGAACTCAAGGAGATTGCCCCTGACGTCTGCTACGACCGCCCTTGCCCTATCCTCTGATATGCGGAGGATGACCTTTTTCCCCTGTCAGAGGATAGAGAGACATGTGATGACCTTTTTCGGTGACCTTTGTGGGCGTATCCATCATGTTCACTCCTGACAAAGATCTTGTGTGACTGAATCCAACCCTGCTCGGTTCTGCTGCCCTGCAATTCTCTTCGAGTACAAAGAAGAGAGGTTGGAGGGGGAACAAACAGAAGAGACAAATTCACTCTAAACTCCATGAATGAACTTTCTTCTATTACAAAGAGAGGTTCGTAAAAGAGAGGTTGGAGCAGGAATAGACAGAAAAGATGCTCGCTTGTGTGAAGAGTGTCTCTATTATGATGACGATATGACTTCTCACGAGAAAGAGAGAGAGAGAGAGAGTGCCTCCCTATCAACTTCTATATTGTGAAACTTCTAGGTTGTGAAGAGTATCACTATTATGATGGTGATTTGACTTCTCACTAGAGAGAGAGAGGGCCTCTAGGTGGGGATCCATTATAAGGGGTATATTATGGTACAAGTTCTTTGATAATTGCTAATTGTTTTATCAATGTGACCAAAGGTGGGTGTGGTACCCAGACATCAACCTATGCTCCTATATCTACATCTAGGGGGTACTCATGTGGCACTCTTTGCACCTTACAAACAACATTTTAGTTACCTGTCCACCCAAAAGCTCAGGTTATTCTCGATATCATCTTTAGAGCTTTCCTATATCTTGTTGAGAATTTTCTCCTCCTCCGGAAGCCTCTGACACCCCATTATATGGGGACGATCCACCTAAACGGGTCCACTACACTATTCCAGACAAGGAATCAAAGATGAACCCATTCCGTGTAGTCCAAATATGCCAAAGTCCTGTCCATCTAAGGAAATGGAATATCACAAGGTGACTGTCCAAAGTAATGACTTGAGGACAAATCCCAAATATCCACTGATGAGCCGAAACAGTAGACCTCTCTACTGCCTCCCAAATGCGAGAGACAAAAGACCAAATCTGACGGGCCACTGGACAACTCACGAACAGATGCATAACTATTTCAGTGCATGTCATGCAGAAGAAGCAAGAGGCCAATGTACTTTTACGACGGTTGAGCTGATCCCATGTAGGTAACCCTCCCACCAACATCCTCCAAAGGAAAACCTTACCTTGGTAAGGGAGTTTAGACTGCCAACCACGCATAAGAGATTTCTGCCACCATGATTTAGACTTGTGCAATCCCCACACCTTATTGGGCTTGGCTGAAACCCAATCTTTCTCTGATACGAGCTTATGATAGACCTGGTTAGCTGAAAGTGATATCAAGTAACCAGATTTACATAGTGCCCAATCAAGCCAAGGCTGATCTACAAATGGCCGAGGCAATGGAGTAAAAGGCTCAACTGCATGCATGATGTCAACCCATAGTGGCTGAAATGTCCGAGGAACCCTAAAGTGCTATCGAATACGACAAAACGAATATGGCCTGTCACGACCAGGTATCACAGCATCTCAGATTCTAACCAAGCCTAACCTGACCATGCGGTTAAGCCGTATGCGTGAAGCATCTCTGTCTGGCCAAACAATGACACGCGACTCCACAAATGTTTCGAACTGCAAAGAGTTCAAAAGTAGTCTTTCATGACCACGATCCCACTGAGCCAATAGTAGAACTTCATGCCAAGAAAGGAGAATATGCGATAAAATGTGAGATGAGCGAATACGAACAGGATGAGCTGCATTCACAATGTGCCACCATGAAGCCTGCACACGTGTCCGTCCATGTGACAATCCCTCCAACTCAATCAAGTCACGAGCCATGAATACCCAAGGCTGCTCTTGCAAACACATATCTTGAAAAAGCGCCCACCTACGCGCCACCATATGCAAGCGGACATCCAGTAAAGCAGCCCCACCCATTCTTTTGGGCATTGTAATGTGATTCCAAGCTATCCATGTTTGACCCATAATATTTCCTTGCCTCTTCCATAGCATAAACCGAATGGGAGCAACCAAAAGGAGAAGAGATTTGTGCGTCCAAGGTAGCAAAGGCAAAAAATAGAAAATCATGCTAAGCATAATAACCTGAGCTACCGTAACCCTCACGTGCATAGGCCACCCTTGAGCTTTCCAATACACAAATTTATCCAAGATCCGAGCAGAAATCTAAGCAAGAAGCGCTTGGGGGTCCACATCCACACCCACCGGATACCCAAGATGACGAACAATGTCTCCTGTATTATGCACCACACGGCCTTGCCACCCTAATGCCTCAAGATCAAATTCCTTGCATACAATGAGGGCTGATTTTGTTGAATTTATTTTCAGCCCAGAAGCCAATGCAAAATTATTCCAAGCTTCCATTGCTCGATCTATATTGGCTTTTTCGGCCCTGAGAAACATAAAAGTGTCATCCGCAAGGGCTTGAGTAACCAACTGCTTGCCATGAGGGAGATGCAAAAACCAACCACTTCACCATGCGATGCCATAGCATCTAGGCGAGATAACATAGGATGAGTGGCAATGGCAAAGAAAAGAGGGCTAAGAGGACAGCCCTGCCGCCGCCGCCGCAGAGAATGGGCCGCCGCCGTAGAGAATGGGTGGGTGAGAGAAATACCATCCGAAAGTCCTCCATTGAGCATAATCCGTGTGATAGAGCCAGAGCTAAGTAAATGCACCAAATTAGCCATTTTGGGACCAAAGCCCATGGCTGTCATTAACTGAGAAAGGAAAGACCAGCTAGCATGATCAAAAGCTTTTTCAAGATCCAGCTGCACTATCACAATCTCTTGCTTCTTTGCCTTGGCATAATCCACTCCAATTTAAACATTAAGAATATTATGCAAAATATTCTTGCCATGCACAAATCCATATTGATATGGATGAATAAGAGTAGGAAGCACCTTCTGAGATCGGGTGCCATTGAGCTAAAGAAGTAGGCGAAGGGACTTTGGGCAACAAACAAAGTATGCCCAACTTCCAATCGGCAGGCATATATCCCTCATCCTAAACCCTTTGACAAATTGGCAGGCATATATCCCTCATCCCAAACCCTTTGACAAATAAGCGTCAAAGGCTTTGCAAGAAGCTGATCAGCATATTTTTGAAAAAACTCATTTGTCAAACCATCCCAACCAGGGCTCTTTCCCATGGGCAGTTTGGAGAGAATAGCTTCCACTTCGCCTTGAATAACAGGAGCATCAAGCTGAACTGCCACATCAGGGTCAAGTTGATATCGTACTTCAGCAAACAATGACTCCCTTGCAGCCAGGACAGCCGGTGAGACATCCTCTCGAGGGGCAAGCAAATCTTCATAAAACCTGATGCCATGCTGAATAACCTCAGAAGGTTGAGTAACAAGGTTGCCTTGGGCATCCATCAACCTAACAATATTCTCACGCATATGTTTTTGATGCAACTTATCATAGAAGTGATGAGATTGACAGTTAGCATCCCGCAAAGCATCAAGACATGCAAGTAGTTTAAAGCGAACATATTGTGCTTCCTACACCCTAGATAGCTCCTTTTTCAGCCATTCTATGGCATCCACAACTTCAGCATCCATAGAGTCAGTAAACATGAACGCCTGCAAGCCCTTTAAAAGCGACTCAAGAAGAGCCACATGTTGTTTTTGTATAGAGGCATTAGCAAGACCATAATGCCGTGCTAATTTCCGAGTGTTGGTGGTAAGGAACATTGGCCAAGCATGATAATCAGCCATGGACACTCTTGTGGAGAAATGTCGTATCAACTAACGCACATAAACATTAAAAACTTCATGCTCCAAAGAAGTGTGATTTAAGCGCAAAGGCAAGCGTCCCAAAACAAGCCTTTGTATGCATCCACACAGGGTGATAGATCATTTCAAACACAAGCGGCCAATGATCCAAGAAAACCTATTTTTGCTGATCAACCATCATAGTAAAAACCTCTGGGAAAAAGAGATCTTGATGTAAAATATACATCCTATCCAATCTAGCATAAGTGCCCCGAAACTGTTGTGAGGCATAAGTGTAACCCCTTTCATCTGGATGCAACCAAGACCACATGTCTTGTTTTAGCAACCTTGCTGCAAAAGCTTCCCACGCCATTCTCTCTGGGCCATCCATTACAGAATGAGGCAACGTGGCTTGCTCCCTGGAGACACACATATTAAAGTCTCCCATCACAAAGCCAGGATGAGAGACTGAAAGAGCACACAAGTCATTCCAGAGCAAACAGCGTGCACGAGCATTATTTGGAGCATACACCCCTAACAACCATAAAGGCGTATCATCCCAAACAATCTGTATCACTAGAAATCTTCCATGAACATCTTGAATCACAAGAGAAGGCTGAAACTGCAAATGAACAGCAAACATAACACCTGACTCTACGAAGCAAGATGTCCGCTGTAGAAAACATGAAACCCCTTATATACATAGGCTTTGCCAGCCAACTTATGCTGCTTATGTTCAACTGCACACAAAACATCCCAACCATGACAAAAAGTTGTATGCCAAAGCCTGAACTGCTTTTGGCGTGAAGAAATACCCTTTACATTCCATTGTACAATTTTCATAAGCCTTCCCAGAAAAGGAATCAAATCTGTCATATTCTAGAATTGAGTTTGTAAAGTGTTATCTTGATTGAGTTAAGAAGTACAGATATATCTTCTTCCCACCTCAACGCTAACCCCCTTTCTATGCTTGTGTAACCGGGTGACGACGTTAGCAAGGCCCGTTGTCGACCCAAGGTATTCCTCATATACCATTGAGAGAATAAAATTTTGCCAATGGGGGCGAATATTGTGATGCTGCCTAGTTTTACGGGCCCAGGCTAGTGCGGTGAATAAGCCCTCCCTACTAGGACGTAGACATTTCTTCGAGGAGTAGGAGTATAAGGAGTGGAGCCTAAGAGGGCGACAACCTGGCTTGAGTCCTTGAGAGCTGTCGAGACGATGAGGTGTATGGTCCCATAGGGATTGCCCAGTCTGTAGAGGCTAGAAGGCCGAATTCTAGATCATCAACAGAATAAAGTAAAGAGCCTAGATTTGGCTATGAATAATTTTGAAGATTGTATCTATTTTTTTTAATACTTTGTTTGTAAACATTGTGTATCATTAATAAAGACTATTTAAACAAACCATGTGTAAGGCTTTTAATTAAGGAACTTTTTTATTTATGTCAAATAGTGTGGTAGGATTAATTAGAAAATAAGTTGATGTGTGAGTTGGGTGGAAAGTGGGAGGATGGGATGCCTTGACAGAAACACCCCATGGACGGGTGGACCCGATTAGTCGGGTAACTTTTCAATAAATTAATTAAAGTGTTACGTTAGATAAATAAATCCCTGATAACCCTACTCTAGAGGACTAGGTCAGCGATTGTGCCTTGCATAGATATGGAAAGAAGCTAGAAGTCAAGAATAGAGGTTGCTCGAATGGAAGTCAATCACTCTATGAGTGGTTTGATTTTAGAAATCCTTTAAAAATACCACGCTCCCCCTGTAAGATAGAATTAGGTCATACCTACTAATCGTATCCTTGTATCTTACATGGTCAAGGTGTCGACGAGTAGGAAACTACCATAAGTTAGACTTAGTAGTAGACTATCTTAAAGGTTTCCCCTATTTAGGAAGCGAAGACCTTACATCAGGAAGCAATTAATCAAACACTTCCGTGTTTCTATTGTCGTGGACCTCACAAGGTGGCAGACTGCATAGTTTGGAATACTTCCATGCCCATAGTCACTGACACTTTGAGACCCATGTGTGAGCGATGTGGCATTGATTACATGTTCCAAGATTGCCCAAGACAAGTTGCTTCAATGGAGCTTGTCTCACAAAATTCAACTCTTAACATCTTAAGTGTACAAAATGGGTAATTGTCCATGGTACCCTTGAATACATGCTTACACGCTTACAAGCCAAGGCACGAGAGATGGTCAAACAGAAGACAAAAGACAATACCTCAGCATGGGTAAAAGAACATGCTTTAAAGCAGAGCCGCCCAAAACAGAAGACAAAAGACAATACCTCAGCATGGGTAAAAGAACATGCTTTAAAGCAGAACCCAAAACAGAAAAAAACCTTCTAATCCCAAGAAAGACAAGGGACAACTAGCTATAGAAACCAAGGTTGAATTAAAAGATAGGAAAAAGGAGCCTATGGAGAACATATATCCAAAAGAGCCAAAAGCTATACATGATGCAGAAACGTCCACCTCAATCACCACCACACAAACCACAAAACCCATATGTGCGACACAGGGTACAAAAGCCCAAAAGAAAATTCGATCTTGTCACATGGGCAAAACATAATGAAAAACTGACAATCCAAAGAAAGCCAGAAGATGAAACAAGTTCTAGTATGTCACTGAGTGAGGATGAAACAAGTTCTGATTTGTCACTCAATGCACCTCATAGGTCAATCAAGAAACTAGAAACCACCCCAAATGGAAAATCATGATCATATGACATATGCGAAACATAAAAAGCAAGCTCAGGAGAGCATGCGTAGCTTGGTTGAATGTCTACAGGATCACCGATTGTGATTGAGCCTCATAATGCCAATCCTAAAAAAGCAACAAAAATACAAAGCCCAGAGGAGTACCGCTTCCCCTTTCAAGAGGAAGACATACTCTCTACATAAGAGTCATTTGAGGCAGATTGCACGAATTATACGCTTGAGAAAACACGTGAGGAATTTGATAATTCCCTTACAAAATTAAAGCAATCTCTCAAAACCTCATTTGGAGGAATGCTCTTCTCTCATGGGTGAAGCCATCATAACTTCAGCACTTGCATCTTTAAGGGCTCAACATGAGTTATACCAAGACATAAAGAACTCCATAGAACAGGACTGTTAGGATTCGCAAGCTTCCATAGAACAGGACTGTTAGGATTCGCAAGCTTCCAAATAGAACTCATTTAGAATTGTCAGAGGGCCAAGTGTGCCAGTGTACACATTGGCTACTCTTGAAAAATCTGAGAGCCAAAATGAGGATGAAAGTGAATGGGAATATGAAACAGAAATGGGATCTGAAAACATGAAACATCCATGGTTCCTTTGGAAGATTGTATCATGGTATGGTTATATTTCCCTACATGAAATGGTGTTAGCGCAAATGCGCATTGATTAGCCCTCGAGCTAGTCATAACATCATGACAATAGACACTTGGGTGTCATTGTTGGGACAACCTAAACTCATCCCTACAGACAATAGTCTTGCAAGAGGAGCTAATGGACAAAACATTGAAGTTCCAGGTTACTTTAGCTACACTACTCAAAGAATCGGTGGAGATATAGAATTTACATTCCATGTTACCCTAGATTCCCTTGAGTATGATGTCGCCCTTGGTGGAACTTGGATAGGTGAATCATTGTATTCAATAGATGAATCCATGGAAAAAGTCACCTTAAACACTCTTGCAAACATTGTACAATTGCTTTTACGGGAGAACGAGACCATAGAGGAGCTGGAACTTCCAACATATCTTACTGATAAGATCCGTTGGATTGGAAATTTTAAATAAAATCACCATAGCTCAAGCACAGCTTTATCCAACAAGAGAACACAATCTCATGACCCTCAAGTTATGGGATTTGTTAGGTCAACCAACACTCAGGACACATCCTGAAAAGAATTCCCTTTACATGATTTGAACATACCATGTTTGGGGTACTTTAAACATACAATGTATATTGAAACTAACCCCCTTACTTGCAAGTTTTTTGTGGTTGAGTATGTGTTAGAAGCACATTTGATCTTGGGGCATAAATGGACTATTGCTACCCAAGCACCACTGTGCTTTACTAGCAATAGAGTCATCATGATGGTCAATGACAAAAAGTTGACAGTACCATATTGCAAGGAAGAGGATCCAACTTTAATGAATTTCTATGATGCTGAATGCAAAAGGTTACAAGCTTCTTCCATGAAAGCCCCTCTACACAATAACCTACCATCTACATCAACAACTGACTCCGTCAGAGCATCTACTCCTTCAACCCCATCCTCACCTACGAAATTCAATGCCAAAACCTTGCAATCAACAGCTATTCCTGAAGAAGTCCCCACAGCTCAACCATCTATCTCTAACAAGGAACTCAAAGGAAAAGCCCTAGAGCCTATACAACTTCATTGACAAACCTCACCAAAGGAGACAACCACATGCTCGAAGGCCTTGTCACATCGACAGCCACTCCACAAGAGACTCTAGCCTCATCATCGTTAACAATGCCAATGAGTCTCAAACCTGCAGCCTCAGCGCCAACCAAAGTCAAGGAGGGCCCCGAACCTTCCACATCAACCCAAAAGAAACTTCCACCAAGACAACCAAAATCAAGGTATCTTAATAGTATGAAGATGTGGGTGGAGAAGCAACTACTTGTAGCTCAAGGCTACTATGAAGATGCCAATTAAATTTGGGTGCCTCGACAATCAAAACCTCTTCCTCAAACGCAACACTCAAAGGCCAAGGAAAAAGAAAAGTGAGTTCCTCAAAGAACTCCACCAAGTCAACAAGTGTGGGTACGAAAAACATTACTGCAAGCACAAGGGTATTACCAGAGGAATACCAAAGCTTGGATTCCCAAGCACATCACAAAGTCTCCTAAGCTTGCACAAAGAAGGAAGCCTCAGCACCAAGCACATCAGCCAACCAATTTATAATGTTCAACATAGATGGGTGCCTGTGCATGTGCTTCAACAACAAGGGTACTATGATGGTAATTCCATCATATGGTTGCCAAAATCGAACAATGTGAAGAAAACCTCACCACCACGGACTTCATCCCCAACAGCTTCACCTAAAGTTTGACAAGAATGGAGGCCCAAAAAATACCAATCAAGGCACTCAACCACTCTCGTACATTCAGGAGCTACATAAGAGCTTGTGTGTTCAAACAACCCCAATGGTAACTAACCAGTAGTCTTATCTACTGCCTCAACAACATGTGAGCCTAAAATTCAAGAAGAAATTTCCACGTTTGCAAACGGAGACTTATGATCACATCAAAGACAAACTCACAATGCTCTTGTCACCCCTCTAGATGTGAAGCATAAGTGCACAAGAATCTATTCCTCACATGTCATGCTCTAGCTGACCCATAGAATCATTTTAATAAAAAATCATCTATGGGTCATGCTCTAGCTGACCCATAGAATCATTTCAATAAAAAATCATCAGGGTCAAAACCTATACTTTCATGGGTTTAGGCCATTTCACGGAATAACCTTTCACAGCCTAAAAAACCTGCAACTTGCCTAAAAATCCTACAACTTCACGGCCTAAAAAACCTACAACTTCACGGCCTAAGAAAACCTACAATTTCACGGAATTCCATTTCACGAAATTACCTCTCACGGAATTCCATCTCACAAAATTATCTCTCATGGAATATCCCTTCACAGGGACCAAAAAACCTGCAATCTCACGGGATTAGGCCATTTCACGGAATATCCCTTCACGGCCAAAAAAACTTGCAATTTCATGAGTTCACGACTCTCTCACGAATTAACAATCTCACAGCTTAAGAACTTGCTCTTTCACGATTTAAGCCATATCACAGATTGAGCCATCTTACGCATTAACACTTTCCCAATGATCTTCAATAGCCATTATATATTTGTTAAGGTTATAGTTTACTATTCTTTTGGCTAAATTAACGAAGTAGCTGCTCCATGAGTACATATCCATACTCATGTAGCACTGGAGAAAATTTGCACCAAAGCCTCACCATCAACAACTTCTTGGTACATCTCTGGATGGGGGGGCCATGGTGGGCGAAAGCATCGTAATCTTACAAAGGGATGGTGGTGGGTGGTAACGTTCTTATGCAACACCTACTGCTATGATGAAGATGGAAGACTTCTCCGCTCTGCCTTAATCATGACCCATACATTAGTGTAAGATTCCTCCCCAGCCTCTCAGGATGTCCAGTATCTTCCCCTGTAGTCAAATCCCAGAAATATAAAAGATCTTGTTTCTACCAGTTTTGGCCTAGAGAGAGAAAATCTTCTAGAGAGTGGTAATTCAGTTTTTAAATATTTTTGGATGGAAAAATATCTCTTCTTATTTAAATAAGTTCCCCCGAAACAGAAGATCAAAAAGATTTTCAGAAGCTGCATTAGAAATCAAGTATAATATGTTCAAGAGGCCTTATCCTGAGGGTCAAGATTTTTTCAAAATTTTAAATTAAGGTTCCTATGGGCCAATAAGATCAATCCATGTGTGGGGAGGAGATAAATCCAATTTGTAATAAAAGAAAAATACCAAAAAATGAGTAAATGCTCACATAAGATGAAGAGTTGACTATGTACAAGGATTATAATTAGTAAAAAACTATGAGTATTACTAAAAAAATGAGATATTTTGGGTATAATGATTCCATTTTGACACATGTGTAAGGAAGGGGAGTCCCTTCAAGGAGGCGCCTACTTCACATGCTTGAATGAGTTTTAAACTAAAAAATAATGTGATATTTTTATCTCTTCTCTCTCTTGGATCAAACCGAATCAAAAAGGAACCAAACTAGGTCCAAATCTGGTCCAAATTCAACCAAACTGAATCTGGAAAATTCTAGAAATCAGTTGGTCTTGGTTAGAGCCTCCCTCTCCTATAAATAGAACCTGAGCCCTTTGTAAAAAAATAGGAGAATTATACTATGCCAAAATTATGCTGAAATAATGATAATTTTTACTATTCTCTAAAATTCTCTCCAGATTGAAGAAATTGGAGCTTCCCTCCTTCTTCACTCTCCATTCGTGGCTCCATCAACACACCAAACCAATTGATTGGTTGGGGGCCTCTACCGTGATCAAAGAATCAAGCAATTTGTAAGGTAAAATGTGAATTTTTATCTTTTTCCATAATTTCTCATTGTTTCTCTCTTCTCAACCCTCTCAAGCTTGAGGAGCTTAATTGGAATGGCTTTTTAATGCTATTGAAGTAAATTGATGAATGGTAGTAAGGAAATACATAAATTCCCATTTATGCTTAATTTTAATGGTTTTTATGATTTTTGTCTTCTCTAAAATGATTATGATGTTATGCCTCATTGAAAAAAGGCATTCCCCTCTCTTCTTTAGTAAATCCAACCATTCTTTATCCTAGATGAATGATTAATGGATAGAATCAAGTTTTTCATAATGTTTTTCTTAAATAGGTAGAAATTGTTTACATTAGAATGATTTAAATACTCCTGGTGAAATTTTAGTTGATTTTAGAGAGTTAAAAATTGAAAAATGGTCAGCCATACAAAGGAGGTAATGGCGAAATTTTTTAAAATAAGTTTTATTTTTTTATTCAAAAGGAGTAATTCCCATCGTATATGTATTCTTAAAGTGTTAATTTTCATCCTAGATTAAAGAAAATATATACTAAAAATATTGTATTAAAAAAGTGTTACTTTCTTTAGAATTAAGTTCTATGCATAGAAGGGGAGTGCGTCAATAAAGCGAGTCGAGAGCAGCGAGCCGAGAGCAAAAATCACACAGAATACAAAAATAAGAGCAAAAATCACACAGAATACAAAAATAGATTATCCCCTTCAAGCGAGCAGATTTGTGCTTGTGCTGCTCTCTAAAACATTGACATAACACTGAACTTAATTATTAAATGACTGAAAACATTGACATAACACTGAACTTAATTATTAAATGACTGAAAACATTGACATAACACTGAACTTAATTAAATCAATCAATATAAGTGTGTTATTTATATAGCGCACAGAGTACAAAAAGTTTAATTGATATTCTCAAAATATTCTCAAAACATTATAAGTATATCCTATAATTGTTGTGGGTGGCTCCTCTGAGATCTTGTGAGCATCTCTTTCAAAATATAATTAGGAATCTTTGGCTGATGGATATGCATATTATTGTTCACATCCTGTCCAAGAATCATCAGGAAAACAAAGTAGATATGTTTGCAGGCAAGATATGGTTTTCTTTTGACCAACCTATCATTGAATTCTGCACACGAACATATTGGGTGGTTCTGAATGGTTACTTCAATGGGTAGGGCTTCTTTGTTCTGGATTTCCCTCACTTTAAATATTTCCTTCTGCCCTTCCATTTGAACATGTCCTCCCATAATTTCTACATTCATATCTAACGCAGCACTGATCTGTGCATATGCAGCTTTCGATATACCTTTTCGATAGGGGTATTTTTGCTTATCTTCCTCAAGAATTTTTTGCTTGTTTTGTTCACTCTCTTGAAGCAAACTATTTGGAATCTGTACACCAATCTCAAATCCAGCTTTTACTAAATCATGAGCTTCCCTGACTTTCAAGTGTGTACCTGTTGCTATTGGCCAAACATTAGGAACACTTGCAGGTGGATGTAAGATTGTCTTTGTAGGCTTCCAAGTGTGTCGAACATCATTATTACAGAAATAGCAGTACTTTTCTTTCCTCCAAGAAGATAATTGACAATCACTCCAAAAGCATGGTGCCACTTCTCCGCCTCGTAGCTTTCTGCTACATTTTTTTCCTCCTACCCAATGGTTACATTCTACTCTATTGAAGATCGGAATCCTGCGCAATGCCCACTTTGTCTGATGAATATCTTGCTCTAATGATTGAAGTGCTACGTCACCTTCTTCTGGATTTATTGATGCTTGCCCTTTTTCATGCTTATCCACTGTCACATAAACAAACTCTGGTCGGTGGCTAGAGCTCCCTACATTCCCCTCATGGACCTCATGAAGTGGACGTTTAGCTCGAATAGTCTTTTTCTCACCCTTGAAATTTATCCTGTTTGTAAACATTGGAGTGCCCATCACTGCATCATCAATTGCCCTTGAAGTAGCAGCTGGAGAAGGGCTTGAAGTTTGTCTGGAAAGAGCTCTCTCAATTAATATCTCTAGGTCAGGCCCTCCACCTATATATTTTCCTTCCATAAAAGCCATTTGACGAGCACACTGGAAGTAAGCATTGATGAGATCTGAAACACATGCATCGTACAAACTAATTTTATGTTTGTATCCTTCTCCTGCTAGCCAACTAGCATGCTTGGCTTCAGAGAGGTTCGTCCGTGGTACCAGAGCATTTACAATAGGCTCACCATCCTGTTCATTGAAAACCCATTGCACAAAGATAAACCCAAACCAGTAGGTTTTTTAATTACTGCTATTGAATTAAGTTCATAGAAAAAAAAAACATACATAACATACCTTAATAATAAAATGACCCCAACGACTTGCTCTATAGTGCCACCAACTAAGCCAACTATCTAGCTTGGGAATGTTTCTGTCTGCTGCCTTTCCTGTTGCCCACCATGCACGTATCTTACGGAATTGCACTAAAGCATCCTCTTTGGTTGGTGCAGTCCTCCACCTCTCACACATTTCATTGTGTTTTTCCATATGTTGAGCATATATATACTTTTGTGTATGCACTCGAAGATTGTCCTTCCAATGAAAAAGGCAAGATCTCTCCTTTCCTACCATCTCATCTCCATTGTTATATACTGACCTAATAGCATTCCAATTTGCACCTGCTTCGTCGGCCATGAAGCCAAAAAAGTTTGCTGATTTCCCAGTATGGTCGATCATAACTGCATTCAAATTTTCCCAAAACATTATCTGTGCTGTCTCATCCTCCTCTCTAAACTCACAAGTTGCAATTGTGAGTAGCTCTCCAATCCTGCAAGAAGAGTATTTGGAAGATTATTGTATTGTAACAACTCAGTCGAACAGTCATTTCATTTTGAAAAGAGAATAAAAATTAAAACATACGTGTGATCATACACATGTGCACCCATTGTGTGCCAATCATTCTCCACTCGGTGTACATGATCAAAACAAACCCATGAATGTCGAAGGTCTCGATCCCCCGCAGCATCCATTCTATTGACAATATCAACGCCAGAGCCAGGGCCAGTTGTGGACATCTTGAAAAGATAGCACCTCTCATCACTTTTGGTTGCTTGCAAGGGAAACCTTGATCCGTGGAAGAACTGAAAGTGGCATTTTCTTTTTAACTCTAGGATAGCCTCAAATCCATCACCTAGTGCTCGACTTATCTTTCGACTTTGCATTACCATCTGCTTCACCCTACATTTACCAAGTTGGTTAAGAAATTACATATATATATATATATATATATATATATATATATATATATATTCAATAGAGAAGAACTTACTTTTTGAGATTTATTAAAGATATTAGCTCTTGAGACATCTCCTGGAGTTCCCTCTCTGACATAAACTCTCCAATCACTTTATCATCGTCAGTGAAAGCCTTCAAAACCAACTCCCTGGCAACAATCATTTGTACCTTTCGTGGACCCGCATTATGGTCCATCTGAACAACACGAGCTACTAAGGCTTTAATGTTTCGCATAGATGCTCGACACATGCCTCTAGCAATTGTGTGTGTATGTTTCCCATAGTGAAGGAACAATCTACTATGGGAGTGATCTTTAGGCATAAAATAGTAGGCAGACACTGAACATGTTTTTATGCACATTGGAACATGCTTACAAAAGAAACACTCTAAGTTTCCATAACTTCCCAAAGCCAAACATCCTTCATTTGGGGATTTCAATAATTGGCCATTCCAATGGAGCCTATTCGGTGATTTGTTTCGAAATCGATAAGTGCATCTTTCATTCATACACTGGAAGGTACCCCCACAAAAACTCTTTCTCAAAATAAAAGATTTATTAGTTCTTGTTTGTGTTTGGGGTTTTGTCCATGCATTTCCTTCATATTTGTGCTCCATACCCTCCATGCCCTTCCCATCTAAAAGCTCATAAATGCAATTTTCTTCATACTTCTTAGGGAGCTCCTTGACTTTTCCTTTGAATGTGCATTCATTTATAATATTATGGAATATGTCATTGGGCGGCAAAGTACGAACAATTTGGAAGGCAGATACTGCAGTGTCAAATGCAGGATCACCTTCCTCAATGTCAATTAAATTATCTGCATGCACCACCTTTTCCATGTCCTCTTCATCCAAGTCACTAGGAAAAAAATCAACAATCCAAAGTCAACAATTGAAACAAGAAAGATAACCTCACTATATTTTACCATGTTTCAAAAGTTGAAATGTCACTCACATAGGTGAGGTCTTGCTACCAGATCCAGAAGGAATATCCCCAGGGGTAGGGAGTGGTGTTGATGTAATGGCTACTTTTGCAACATAAAATGATGACAGGGTATTATCTAAGATATAATACCCATGTTCACCAATCCCATGGTACAAGGGAATTGTCCCTATGCTCTCAAAACCATCATCAGTTTGCAATAGACCTTCAATAAAAATTTCATGTTCTGCACCTAGTTTTTCTTTCATTAATTTGGCTGATAATAAACATTTCCCATGTGAAAATGACAGTCTAAAAAGAGGGCCTCCAACTTTGTGTAGAAAAATCTGAACATCTGACTCAGAATCCCTACATTTCAGGAATACATTCCAAAAGAAAGTATAATGTGAGCACACATATCCATTAATATTCAAAACAAAGTAATACTATATACATTACACTAAAGCTAATAAAACGACTACGTGAGAAAAAGGCATAGGCTTCCTTTGGAATGAAAGTCTAATGAAAGGACAAGCTGGAAAAGCTATTTTTTAGTATATTTACTCACTAGTTTGAAAGACTACTAAAACAGACTATTTCTAGACTATCAACCCATCACAAAAAAATTTTGCCCTGTAATTTTCCCAGTAGGACTCCAACTAAATTTGCCCAGTACGTTTTTGTTTTGTAATTTTCCCCAGTAGGATTTTGTTTTTGTAATTTTGTACTGCAATTTTCCCAGAAGGATTTTGTTTTGTAATTTTCCCAGTACGATTTTGAAGTATAATTTGCACATTTTTCCTTGTACTACAGTGGTTTAATTTTTAGTGGTTTAATGTTCAAGTAAGCACAATAATATATATTCACACGACTTTTTAGTGGTCAAATGTGTACTGCAGTGGTTTAAGCAGTGGTTTAGACTTTTTAGACTTTTAGAAGAAGTCCTTTTAGAAATATTTACACGACTTTTTATGCACAGGACTGTAATCTATTGGAAGACCACGACTGGAATACCTCTATAAAAGGGCATCCACGTTGTACTCCCTAAATATATCGCTGAAGTACAACAACGTTGAAGATGAAGATGTCTGATGCGCTCATGTTGCAACTCTCACCCTCACGACAAAGGGCATCACCTGCCCGAGCATCACCTGCCCGAAAGAGAGTATGTTCTTTTACGTTTTTTAAATGTGCGTTTTTTCCTTGCGTTTGTATTTTGTGTGTGGGGCCAAGACCATGAATGTCTACTGGCTCCTCCTCTTCATTGTATAGCTAAAGATGGCCACGTACTGGCACAAGATGGTCATTGTAGAGCTTTAAGGATCAAGTGCGCTGAGCGCACTTGATCTAGGAGGCCCCTACACAGGCATGTCTTGTCTATCCATGGAGGCATCCACATTAGCAAAAGATGTCTATGTTTTTATTAAAAATAAGGGCTCAACATGCCCATCAAAAAATTTAGACCTCAACATGGCCACTGTAGAGCTAAACATTGGCTTATGCTTTATCTGCAGAGCTAACATGGTTATTGTAGAGCTTCCTGGATCAAGTGCGCTCAGCGCACTTGATCCTGGAGGCCCTACACAGGCATGTCTTGTCTATCCATGGAGGCATCCACATTAGCAAAAGATGTCTATGTTTTTATTAAAAATAAGTGCTCAACATGCCCATCAAAAAATTTAGACCTCAACATGGCCACTGTAGAGCTAAACATTGGCTTATGCTTTATCTGCAGAGCTAACATGGTTATTGTAGAGCTTCCTGGATCAAGTGCGCTCAACGCACTTGATCCTGGAGGCCCTACATAGACATGTCTTGATCCAGTAAAAAAATTTACACCTTACATAGACACCTCAACATGGCTACTTACTGTAGAGCTAAACATGGCCACTGCAAAGCTATCTGGAGGCTTCATCTGCAGAGCCATTGTAGAGCTTCCAGGATCAAGTGCGCTCAGCGCACTTGATCCTAGAGGCCTTACATAGACAGACCTACATAAACATGGACCTACATAAACATGTCAACATGGACCTACATAAACATGTCTTGATCCAGCAGAAAATTTACACCTCAATATGGCCACTGTAGAGCTAAACATGGCCACTGCAAAGCTATCTCGAGACTTGCATGTGCAGAGCCATGACTATGCCATCATAGTCATTGTAGAGCTTCCAGGATCAAGTGCGCTCAGCGCACTTGATCCTGGAGGCCCTACATAGACATGTTTTGATCCTCAATATGGCCACTGTAGAGCTAAACATGGCCACTACAGAGCTATCTCGAGACTTCATCTGCAGAGCCATGACTATGCCATCATAGTCATTGTAGAGAATGAGTTTTTACATTGGCCATTAAAATCCAGATTGTAATCAATAGCAGTACATTATTACAAGCAGAGAGCTAAACATGGCCACTGCAAAGCTATCTCGAGACTTGCATGTGCAGAGCCATGACTATGCCATCCTTGTCATTGTAGAGCTTCCAGGATCAAGTGCGCTCAGCGCACTTGATCCTGGAGGCCCTACATAGACATGTTTTGATCCTCAATATGGCCACTGTAGAGCTAAACATGGCCACTACAGAGCTATCTCGAGACTTCATCTGCAGAGCCATGACTATGCCATCATAGTCATTGTAGAGAAGGAGTTTTTACATTGGCCATTAAATAAAAAAATCCAGATTGTAATCAATAGCAGTACATTATTGCAAGCACAGAGAGATAGAGAGAGGGGGACTTACATGCTTGCAAACACGCAGAGGATATTTGCAGGTGATAATTGTAGAAGAGGATAGTTGTAGACGACAGCTGCAGAGAATAGAGTAGAAGATAGTTGTAGAAGATAGTTGTAGAAGACGATAGCTGCAGAGGATAGTCGTAGAAAATGGTTGTAGAAGATAGTTGCACGAGTGTACCTTTCCTTCTAGCCATTGCAGAGGAATGAAATCCTTTTTGGGAAAAGGTTTTTTCGAGCACTTTGTTATTAATGATTAGGAATTTACAGCCTTGAATAATCCGTATACTTTGTGCCAACCCGAGATTATTTTCAACCTTGAATAATCCGTATATTTTGCGCCAACCCTGCCAACCCATGATTATACAACCTTAAATAATCCGTATACTTTGTGCCAACCCATGCCAACCCATGATTATACTACCTAGAATAATTCGTGTAGTTTACTTTACTTTTTGTGGGAAGAGTTATATCTTTGAAAATGGACACCAACTCCCAACGTTATGTGACTAGATCTTCTTGTTCTCAAAAAGATTGTTGTTTTGCTGGTATGGATTCCTTACTACCTCCTTCTAAACGCTCCAAAAAATTACAGGCAAGAACAACCGAGAGGGTGTCTCGAGGATTGTTTGATGAGGAAGTTCAGAGTCAAGGCCAAGTGTTGATGGAGAATGATAGACATGAGAATGAGAGAGACAGGGATGACAGACAAGAAGAGGATGAGAGACAGAATGATAGAGAGGATGAGAGACAAGAGGATGAGAGAGAGGATGATGATAGAGAGGAAGATAGACAGGAGGATGAGAGAGAGGATGATGACAGAGAGGATGATAGAGAGGATGATAGAGAGGATGATAGAGAGGAGGATGAGAGAGAGCATGATGATAGAGAGGATGATAGACAGGAGGATGAGAGAGAGGGTGATGATAGACAAGAAGATGGGAATGATAGAGAGGATGATAATGAAGAAGAAGAAGGTGGAGACACATTGACAACTGAGACAAGAAAAACAGAGAGCATCAAAGCAGAAATTTTCGGAAAGATCCTTAAAACCTCTACTCCAACTGCATTCATCGATCGAATTAGAGTTAGATTCAGCACCCCCCCCCAAGATCCCCTTGTGTAGGCTTCTTCCAACAGAGGCCATAAGGAGACTATGCCCCAGTACTGATAAGAACCTTGGTCGAGCATTCAAGAACCTTGGTGGGTATCTTGAAAGCAAGGGGGCGTTCACGGTGTCCATGTTTGATTTGGATGGAGAGGAGACTCCTCTGACTGAAGAAACAACATTGTCATGGAGTTCAACATGGAGGGATGTGAATGGAACTTTTGAAGAGTCTCTCAAAAATATGCCAGAATGGGGATTGTTCATCCAGGGTAAAATGATACATGTACTGGATGGAAACAACCGCTATAAATCTTGGATGGATTTGATTGCTCAAGGTGAGGGTGATTTGAAATGTTTTTATCTATTTATACAATTTTATGTATGCATCTAATATAATTTTATCATCTTCTTTCCTTTTACTCAGAATTTCCAAATGACATCTCTAAGCATTGTCTGGTGGCCTGTGACTTTCTACAATTCGAGAAGGCTGACGTTGGAGAGCTGATGTTTTCTCTTTCCAAATTGAATAAGTATATGTTTTATTATTTTTCTCTTTTTTGCTCTTGGCATTGATTGCATGATGTTGCTTCAACTCTCTGCATTGGTTGTACTAGGATGCATGACTATGCCTTTGTACCAACAACTTTTGGGGATAGGCTCTTCCAAATAAGGAGAATTGGTGAGTCCGATAAGACTACCCTCCTTGCAGAGCTCGATGATGAGGACAAGGCTTGGATGGAGAATGAAATGAAAAAGTGCCCCACTCGTGGCAAAAAAAGCTGGTTTTCTGTTCCAATAAATATATTGGCATGGCTTGTGTTTAAGGTATGCAAGATATTAAAGGTGTGCAAGATCTACTTAATTATGCGAAATATGTTTAATGTATGCAAGAGTAATTTTGTAATTAAATGGACTCTATAGGACGATATGGAGATGAAAATCGAGGACAAGGCTAAGGGCATGGATGTAGACGGAAGGGCTAAGGTGATAAGAGAGGTAGAAATTCTGTATAAGAATAGGGTGGGAAAGTTTGCCCGCATAGCAGACCCTGCCAATGGAGAATACTTTTGGCGTGCTGTTTTGTCACTTCCTTGGCATGCAGCAGGGACCCATATTGCGACAGAAGAGAAACTGAACATGATTGGGGCTGCACAAGTTAGGGATGAAGATAAGGCATTCTTAGTTCGAATGTTGGATAATTCACAAGCTAGCATTCGAGAGATAGAGTACTTGCCTAAAGACAAAGCAAAAGCTAGAGAGTGGCTACATTCATTTGTGTTCTGGCTACAAATAAGTTCTTATGGCTCCAAGCTTCTGGAGGAGATTGAAAATTGTGATAGAATCTCCTTACCTTCCATTAATTCCTTTATAAACTATGTCGTCTTTCATCGACGAAAGTATTTCAAAAAAGCTTTCAGAGTTCATCAGGGGGATATAAAATTTAGCAATGATATGGACACACAAAAAGGGCTACGCTCTGCAACACATCGAGTTGTTTATAGGTAAAAAAAAAACTTGGTCAATTTTATTTCTTCTCCTTATGCTTCTTATATAGCCTATTGACTTTAGTTTTCCTTTCCATTTGGAATTTAGATGGCTGCTGAAAGAGGTGGATAGTGGTGTAGTACAGGCCATACCACCTCTTGTGTTGTTATGGATTTGCGAGGATACTCCACGATATATATATGCGGATCTGCACCTTGGGAGAGTAAGTGTTTTCTGTAATCATGGTCATGATGATAAAATATATGTATGATGATAAAACGTATGTTATCTATTTTTGAAATGCATGGTTAGCCTCTATCAAGTGTTGAAAAGACAAGATGCCCTTGGTGGCTAGACATGGAGAGGTTTGTTGTGCCAGATGAAGAAATTCAATTACATGATCAACACTTAGCTATATTGGCTAAGATGACCATAGTGGAGGGTTCTGATGAGGTAACCATAAGTTGTCTCTGATTTTTGCACGATGATAAAGTTTTTTGATGAGGTAATTTATAACCATAAGTTGTCTTTGTGCAGAGTATACCATTGACTGCAGTACGTGGCTGCTCTACGAGCTCTCATGCCACATCTATAGCCTCTACATCTAGAATGCACCCTCTACCAGTTAACCTAGGGAGGGATATAGTGAATCAAGCATTGGATGCAAATAGGAGACAAAGAGAAGTACATCAAACAACAAGTACTTCGGGCAATGTACATGTAGCCTCGTCTATGATCCAACCAGCACCTTTGAAAGGTGTTATCATGCCGTTAACAGTAGTGTATGTTTATTGGGGTGATAAATATTTTTCTCTTACCAATCAATCTTCTTCTGTGTTTCTTCTTGCATTGTGGGAATTCGCAGGCATGGTATATGCATTCAATACCTCCATCGAGGACCTTGCAAGGGACTGTAAGAACATAGAAGGGCCATCCCCTCTATTCAAACATGTTTGGAAGCCATGAATGTGCTTTGTAATAAAGGAAAAGTCCATGGGAAAAGGACTGACTATTGTGTGGAGATGGTGTTTGTAGACTTCCCCTCAAACCTCGTTGTTGAGGGTTGTTTGGGACACAGAGTGCCACCTTGGAATGTGGTTAGCGAAAGTCTATATGAGGTAACTTTTCAATTTGTAGACTTTTGTCTTAATGATCATGGCTTCATAACATGCCTTTATACAATGGAAGAAGGAGTGAAGATAGAGCATGAGGCAACATCTAGAGGATTTGTGGTCTTTCATCAACAAGTGGTCAAATGCACTCCACCAGTGGGAAAGAAGATGGGACAACTTGTAACAAAGGTAGCTGCACACTTCTCTTCTACAAAAATTCTTATGTCTATGTCTATTTCAACTTATAGCCTAAGGAATTCACTACTATTTGAATGGATTTCATTACAGGTTGCATGTCTTATTCTATCTGTTTTTGTACGCTCAAGTACACCAAGGCAGTATTTACGGATGTATGGAGATAAGGTGGAAGAGCAAAATCTTGGGAGTGAATTAGATCTGGAACAAGACCTCATTCAAGATATGTAAGGGATCGACTCTGGATCTGTGATTAAAAACAATGTCTATGTATTTAGGGTTTAGGTTTTTGGGTCTCTCATCTCTGTGTTTATGTAGTGTTCCTGAAGAGGATATGGTAAAACGAAAGGGAAAGCCTTGGAGAGGTGGTTGCCAAAGAGGGCAGAGGCTATGCAAGTACATAGTATCTCTCTTTTCAAAGACAGGGGATACTATTGTTGACTTGTTTGCTGGGACTGGAACTCTTGGACTTATTGCAGCGGTCATGGAACGTAATGTTATTATCTTTGAAAAGGACCATCGCATATATAATAAGCTATTGGAGCCATATTCTACAAAGGTAATTCCCAAATTAATAAGACAAGGCACTGTTAATACCCCATAATCCTCTATAAATGCAATGTTCATTAATTTCTTACTTTTTTGCAGTTTGAAGAAGACTAAAGACATTTTGGATCTTAGCATTTTTTGTGAAGACAGAAGATATTTTGGATATTAGCATTTTTGGTGGATGTAGCGTGATATTTGAACTTTTTTTTAAAGACATTTAAAGACAGTTTCGATGTAGCATTTTTGGTGGATACAGAAGACATTTTATATATTAGCATTTTTGGTGGATGTAGCGTGATATTTGAACTTTTATTTAAAGACAGTTTGGATGTAGCATTTTTGGTGGATGTAGTAAGCCTTCTTTTATTTTGTGTCTTGAATACATTGTCTTGAAGGTGGTATGTCTTGAAGGTGGTATGGCATGTCATGTAGTAAGCCTGCTTTTTTTTTGGTATGTCATGTGTCATTCTTGCTCACTTTCAATGGATACATGACAAGAAACTGCTCGCATCTCGTATTGATTTGAAAATAATTTGCAAATTGGCTCGCTGCAATGGGCTCGCTTCGTGGCCACCCTCGTGGGTGCAAAAGAAGTCAACACAAAATCTTCAAGAAAGGAAAGGTGGCTGTGATAGCACCTACAAAACTACTTGTGTTGATCTTCCTAAAACATGTATTGAAACACCGGTTGTCCCGATTTCTCCTTGTAACACAATTCAACCATCAACTTGTGTACCTACGACAAGTCCAAATGTGTCTCATTTGAGCATAGATTCTAGCATTTCAATGCCTAAAACCTCTTATCTTGCTCAAATTCCAAGACAATTGCTAAAGTGTCCACCTCTTAAAAAGGATATACCAAAAACTAAAGATAAGGCATTAACACTACAATTAAAGCTCTTTGGTAAATCAATGTTTGAATAATGTAGTTCCTTATGCCTTTAGAAGATGTGTTTTCTTTGAGATAATCTTGTTTTTGATTGGAATTGTCATGATGGATATGAATGTTCTAAATTTCATTGTTCTACGTCCAGATAACTCCTGATGGATATTTGGCGAGATACATGTCCACCATGCATTGACCCTGATAGTACTCGACCAGATCATCGCGGGGGTTATAGTGCTCCTCCGTTTCAAACACATTCTAGGTACTTCTATGCTCCCTTAGGTGAAAGTTGTTGTGGGCATCACTTTGTCACATTATTCTATCAACAGCATCACCCATTTCCACATTGTCAAGAGTGTGCACGGCTTGTATTAGAAGAAGCTTCAAATATTTGTTGGATATGCCGCTCTTACTTTAGACGATATGGCACGGGCTTAATGAAGCAAATTGTGGGAGTTACACCCCAACGCCATAATCTTCTTAATGTGAGAATACCAGAGAGAGGACCAAATCAACGTATATTACCTGTGGAGGTTCAAGCACAACAATGGAGGGATACAAGCCTAAATGACTTGCAACCACCGATCTTGCAAGCCCTCCTTCCCCAAGCCTCCACATGTCAATATTGAATCAATATGAGTACCTACATTGCACAGTTCCAAAATCGAAACTGTTTGATTAACCTTCCCATAGAACCAATGCCATACTTTAGTGAGGAAGCACTCCTTCCTCTACCACCTTCTCCAGCGGCCGGTTTTTGTGAGGGGTTGTCTCTACATCCTGAGGAAATTGATACCACCTTTCCAGCAGACGAGGACACGGATCCACCACCAGCGCAAGGGTAAGTTCAATGACTCCATAATAAGATCGACAAGCCAGGGCACTTTTCTCCCACTGCGTTTTTTCCCTCGGCTATATTCGGTGTTTGGCACCAATGGCAAATTTTATTTTTTTCTTTTCTTTTCGTGTTTGTTAATAAAAATTTTGCAGAGATCTCCGTAAAAAACAAAAGCATCAAACACGCCCCAATAGTCCACCTATCGTGCAAACAAATTAGAAAGGGGGGAGACATGCTACGCTTACAAAGATCAAGGAGGAGTAATCTGCACAAAATCAGCAATGCATCAATGCAAACGAACAACATCAACAGGGCACTACAACAGGTGTATTCAAATCTTAATCTTTACTTCTTTTTGTGCTCTTATCTTTCGAATATATGGTTTGCATGTTCGCACAATGTTGGCTGGTTGAAGTTTTTGATTAGTTGTTAAAATATGGTGAGTGAATTCTAGAGTCTTAGAAGACTTAGGAAAAGATATTTCTATCTAAAGACAGTGTAGGATATATACCAAGGGAATATGCTAAGTTCTTATGCTTTCAAGGTATATTAGTTATCCCTAGTGGTGGCTACCTCTTAGATATGAGCTAGGTGCTAGGAGTAATAATAATTTATAAAAAAAATTATACCCTAAAAAAATATATATCCAAAGTAAATTGAGACATGACGTGTCTACAGCCATGAGAAATGCTTGGTAGGACCTGGGGTTGTCTTAGCACCTTGGGGCCGATGCCTTGGTTTCCATGGGGTGAACACTGATGTCTAAAAGCTTTAGAAAAAGACCTTTGAGGAATCTATCGCCTTGATGGATGTTGGTAGGACTCTGGGGTACACTATGGGCCCTCGAGACCGATGCCCTCATCTTCATGGGGTACTCCTTAGGTCATAAAAGAAAGAAAAAGGGTCTGTCGCCCTTGAGATACTTAGCGGTCTTTAGATTCTCTTGGCGGAGGTCTCTTGGCCATTGCTTGGGTCTCTTTGGGATAGAACCTTAATCTTTATCACCTTCTACACACATATTAAGAAAAAAAAAAGAAAAAAAAAGAGTTCCAATCACCTGTGCTCATATTTAGGAGTAGGTTTGCCACTTAGGAATAACTTACATACTTGTAGGACATTGAGACTGCGGTCATAACCGGCAGTGTACAAAGCACACTTGCCTTTGCATAGAATTATCTACCACTTAAGTCTCATTTGGACTAGTCTTTACTCACCTATTTTAGGACTCATTAAAACTTTAATCAGCCTTGCACTTGTATGCTCACGTGTGAAATTATCATTGCTGATTTTTCTTTTCTTTTTTTTTCTTTTTTTTTCAATAAAAGACTTTAATGTATCAATTGTTTTTTGTTGCAGCTCTTGCTACTACCGCGCTCGAGGACGTGCGCAAAATAGGAAGGGGGGAGTGTTGCATGACAAATGAAGATTAATACAAGGATGCAACAAAAAAGATACTTAGGGCTCTTGTAAAGAGTTCCACTTTGTAGATGAATGTGGGAGAGGGCTTGACAATAATCCCACATGGGAACTTTTGGGAGTTCTAGAATTTTTGTATAAAAGGTGGCTCATTTGAGAGCATGGACACATTGGGCAAACTCATGTTTGAGCTCTCTTGAGACTAGCTCTCCCTCTTCTTCCATAGAGGTGTAAGCTCTTCTCACTCCCCATCTACATTGTTGTAAGTTCTATTCTTTTGTTAATTCAATGCAATGAGTTGATATTTGTCTCTCTTCTCTTGTCAATTCTCTAGTATGCATGTTTCTTATTGATAGCTTCAAGAGTTGTGTGCATGCTAGGGAAATGAGTATTTGAGAATGAAGAATGCTTTGATCTTGTGTAAGCAATAGCTAGGCTTTCTTCTTGTTTGGATGTATGGATGAGTGGAATGTGGAGTTGAGTGAGCAATAGCAAGATTGAGCTTGAGTGTGTGTTGAGTCTATGTCAATAGTAGTAGTTTTCTTAGCAATCTCTCCATCAAATGGATAAGCTTTTGTGCACCGGTACGGGTTGAATCCCTAGCTCCGAAGGGGATGCAAATCCCATTGGATTGAGCTAAGTGTGGATCATACTACTCTTGCTACAAGTGAGAGAGTTTTTCCGTCTCTCCACTTACACGGAACCTCTTTTTGAAAGAGTTGTCACAATCTCAATTTACATTGAGAATGTGAAGACCAATTCTCAATTTACATCATGTACATCAGGGGTGGGGAGTCACCCTTCTGGCATTGTGGTGATGAGCAGTGAGAGCAGTGTACTCTCTTCTCTCACTACATCATGTTCCCTTGCCACCATGCCTTCCGCTGCACCTCTGACATGGTATTGGAGCCTAGGCTTTACGACGCCTAGTGGATCCGAAGCGCGAGGAGGGGTTGATCTGGCTTGCGTTTTCCAGTAGGAGAGCGAGCGAGAAGCTGCATTCTCATCACGGGAAGCACCCTTGGACCAGCATTTTTGCTTCAGGAAAGGAGAGGGTTGATTGGACATGGCAACATTTTTGTCGCGATGAAGAACCTTGCAAACCTGCGTTTTTCAGGCAGTAATCGACAAAGGAGTGTTGCTGATTTTCAACGCAAAGTTGGACAAATAAATTACGTATGTTACAATATATAACTAACGGTAAGTTACCATATAAGTTATGTCAGTTACAATATATAAGTTACAGTATATAAAAGTTACATATTATACAATATATGAAATACAGTAACTCACAATACGTAAGTTACATAAGACGCGCTTTATAACTTACAACAGGTTACCATATGTAAGTTACATAAGACGCGTTTTATAACTGACAACACGTTACCATGTGTACACTACTATGGACAGAATGCAAGTTTGTTTGTATTTGAGTTGCCACAACACCTTACATTGCACCAAACTAGACATTTAAAGAGAATGTGAGCCTCTTTGTACTTGAAGGACAAAAACAAGAGCTACATCAACCTTACATAATCCTTAACAATATCGTAACCTTTACACTAACTTCTCAACCTAATAAGGGCTCTAGCTTTAGCTTGTAAAGGGCATGTACAGGTCTCAAAGTACCCTTACATTGCCATTTATACCCTCACACATGTTAAAACATAACCTTGCATCCAAGCACTATGTTAGCTCTCACCCAAGGCATGTATTGAATAACCTTTCGATTAGTCTTAGAGCACCCTTACAAACCCTTACAATTCCATTTATACCCTCACATAGATTCGAACATAACCTCGCATCCAAGCACTACGTTAGCTCTCACCCAAGGCATTGAAAAGTTCAAGTGGTGAATGAGTCGTAGGGCAGTTCTTTGGCTCGGAAGACGACTTGGTCTCTCTTGTCAGAACTTTGTTGATGCATTCATGTGAAATGGTTCGAAGAGGAGTGAAATTTTTTTTGACTCATGACTATGAATCATATATAAAATTCTGGGCACATGAAATGAGCAAGCTTGACATTTGGGCTAAAGCTCAGAAGCATACCACTGCATAGATTTTAGGTTACGGATGTGGAGTTTACTGAGCATGAACCTTGAGTATATTTCATAGAGCATAGTCCATATGCTCAAGGAAGTCAAGACATCCTTTTTGAATTATGTGTTAGGGACAATGGTCCATGCTCCATGAACTATGCTATGGACCATGATCAATGAACTAGAATAAGGCGAGTATGTTCTATAAACAATGCATAGGGAACTATGCTATGGGCCATTATCTATGAAATGTGATGAGTGAACCATGCTTTATAGACTTGCGTCAAGAAACTATAGAGTATGATGATTCCATGGTCTATGAACGATGCTTCGAGAACTATCGATCATGCTTCATTAACTTGATAGATAAAATTTTAAACTTCACAAATACCATGTATGGTGTATCATGTGGCAATGAGCTATGATCCAAAGAACTGTGATCTTAAGACCTACGTGTGTACTTCTCTTATGCTTGCAAGCTTGTACATATGAAAAATGTGTGGTATATCTCATCAGGATAGTGCATATGCTCAAGAAACTAAGGACTCTCCTAAATGATATATGCTTCGGGCACTATGGCCCATGCTCCACCCATGAACTATGCTCTATAGACTATGCGATGGACCATGATCTATGAAATCTTATGCTTGCAAGCTTGTACATATGAAAAATGTGTGGTATATCTCATCAGGATAGTGCATATGCTCAAGAAACTAAGGACTCTCCTAAATGATATATGCTTCGGGCACTATGGCCCATGCTCCACCCATGAACTATGCTCTATAGACTATGCGATGGACCATGATCTATGAAATCTTTTAACAATGCTCTATGGTCTTTATCCTTTCTGCTTAAAAACTAGATGACGACCACTGTGTCACATGGCACACGTGGCAAATCCAATTACAATGGCGCATATGTGGAGAAAAATAAAATAGAAGAAACTAACCGCCGTGAAAGGATTTCTTATTTCATGTCGTACAAGCCAGTGTCAAGAAGTTAAAAAGCTTAGGAATGGTTGCTTTGCTCACTTGCAAAACAACAAGAGATGACTCTTCAATTTGGCATTAAATACCTTGATGATTCTTTGTCTCTATTGGTTCATTCTTCATTATCGACATTAAATAGCTCCACATGAAACCATAACCATACAAACTCAAATGCCTAGATACTGCATTATTGTTCTACCATTGTCAAAGGCCTCTCCATACCTCTCCACCTGCCTGTGCTATGATGGCCCATTGAAGGTCCCCATATCTGCACTCCATAAAGCATAGCTGATGTCACTAGAGTGTCAAAAAGCCAAAGTTTCGTTCGAGGTTCCTGAAACTAAACATGCAAACACATCCTCTCCACCAGAATTTAAAAATCATATCAACCACATTCGAATTCATCATCTCGATAGCATTAATGCTTATAATTTCAAGTCTTAGATTTACTCGTATATACTGCCAGTAAAGAGCTGCACTTATACTCTCGGTATATACGGGTACTATAAGGTAAATACCATCATGTCTAGGCCTCAAGCAAGTCAGGGATTCCATACAATTGCGGTACTTCCATCTGAAGACCCAATTACCAATTTACAAATTTCAATTTGAATATCAAATTGTATGAATTTTATCACACAATTACAACCTTTTTGTGCTTCTTGATAAATTTTTGACATATTTGGCTTCTCGGTTGATCCTCATTAGCCAAATTGCTCTGATACCAACTGTAAGATCCCTGTCCCCACCGCACAACAATTTCAAGGGTGCTAGCAGCGGAAGTAGCACTTCTTGCGTGGGGTAGGATCCCACACTCGGGGCCTCGCCCATGGATATCCGGACAAGAGACTAATCCATCGGTTTTTCCAAAATCGAACCCGAAAAAAACTTCCTTTGTCCGGAAAGCACAGGCGATTCCACCAAGATAACTTTTCCCTAATGTAGTCAAAAGCCTTAACTAACTGAGCTCATCTGATCAAACCCGTAAGTCCCATAGTCAGATCAGGGAAAAAAGACTATACTTGGATCATAGAGACCAACGCTTTTTTCCTCATTGAGAGGCACAGCCGTTGATTCTTCTCCATAGAATAATTTTTGTCCGGAATTTACTTCATCTATCAAACTAAATAGAAATTGAGTCTCGATTTACGGATCCATCAGTCCAGCCTAACCCCATCCAGTCCCATGGATTAGCCAACCGCCCAACCACTGTAGTGATGGGATCCAATTAGGAATTTGGTTAGGTTTTGTCAGGTACCAGGGAAAAGAGTTCCCAGGCCCCCTAGCCGGATGTTCATGCAAACATAAAACTAGTCATACCACTTATACACCCAATATGAAATTGCCTTTTTTTCTCAGCATCAGCTATCTTTAAAACAATCCTTTAATGAAACCATTGTGTCACTGATCACAATCCTCAAAATCTTTGGTTGAATCCTTATTTCCAATCATTCCTTCATCGGTGTACTTATGGCATCATTGGCAACCAGAATGCTCACCACTTGTTCACTCAGGGGCCTTTTCTATAGTTCCTAGCTCATAGTAACCGGCAATATATTCACATAACAAAATGGAATCTCCGAGGAAGATCAGCAAGATCAACCAACAGATCCTTATAAAAGGGTCATGGACTCATCCGTTGAGGACCAGCAAGGTCAATCAACCAGATCCACACCCGAATTCAGAAAACAACTCTTACTCCTTGTTCCAATATCTTCCCCAACGTACTTGTGGGTATCTTCGGCGACCCAGAGCACGAGCATCGTATGGTCAGCACCCTCTAGGATCCTTCGCAGGTCACCTAGCGCTTCACTCATAGGCCGCTTCCTTGGTCCCTCATCCACTGTACCGGAAGCTCACCATTTTAATCAAACCGAGGCTGGTCAAGACCTCGGTCGACCTTGCTAAGCGAGACGTCCTCCATTGACTCTCTGTCAGTAGTTGTAACTTTATCAGTTATTAGGTCTCCACGACCTTAATCACAAGACGGTCAATATGCTTCCCCAGCATTCTTGACATAAAACAGCCATTTACAAACAGGTCACAAATACAGTTTCTGTAATGAACTCCCGTCTTTCCACATTATCCCTCATCAGTCCACATTACTTATTCCACATTCCATTCATCCATTTCCACATCCACATCCATTTTCACATCCACATCCATATCCACATCCATACATCCATTTTCACATCCACATTCATACATCCATATCCACATCCACATTCATACATCCACATCCCCATTCACATTCATACATCCACATCCACATTCACATTCATACATCACATCCACATCTACATTCATACATCCACACATCCATTTCCACATCCACATTCATACATCTACACCCCACATCCACATCATCCATTCATCCATCTACATCAACCCCCACATCATTCACACATCAAACCACATCATCCATTCATCCATCTACATCAACCCACATCATTCACGCATCAAACCACATCATCCATTCACATCTGATTCACATGCTGTCATTCATTCACGTCCCTTATCATTCATTCATACCACGATTCACATGACATCACATTCCTTCACATCCTATACCATTCCTTCACATCCTAATTCATAGGACATCACATCCATTCACCCATTTTTATTTATCTGATTCATATCACTTCCATCCATCCATTTACATCTATCTGATTCCTATCACATCTCATCACATCTATTTAAAGAATGTAAGAGAATTCTAATTTTATGATATAAAGATTCTTTACGCATCTAATTAGGCATAAAGACAACTTTAGTAGGAATAACACTTTTATAAAAATCCTTTTTTTGCATCTATTTAGGCATAAATTCAATTTTAAGGAAAATAACACTTTCGAATTAAAAATAAACCTTTTATGCATTTTACTATGCATAAATTCCATTTTAATGAGAATAACACTTTAAAAATAAATCTTTTATGCATTTTACTATGCATAAATTCCATTTTAATGAGAATAACACTTTCAAAATAAAAATAAATCTTTTATGCATTTTGCTACGCATAAATTCCATTTTAATGAGAATAACACTTTCAAAATAAAAATATCTCTTTTATGCATTTTGCTATGCATAAATTCCATTTTAAGGAGAATAACACTTTCAAAATAAAAATATTTCTTTTATGCATTTTGCTATGCATAAATTCCATTTTAATGAGAATAACACTTTCAAAATAAAAATAATTTTTTAATGCATCTATCTATGCATAAATTTAATTTCAATGAAAATAATACTTTTGAAATAAAAATAAATCTTTTATGCATCTTTCTATGCATAAAATCAAAATTGATGAAAATAACTCTTTTGAATTAAAAATAAAATTCTTTATGCATCTTTCTATGCAAAAATCAAAATTGATGAAAATAACTCTTTTGAATTAAAAATAAAATTCTTTATGCATCTTTCTATGCAAAAATCAAAATTGATGAAAATAACTCTTTTGAATTAAAAATAAAATTCTTTATGCATCTTTCTATGCATTAAATCAAAATTGATAAGAATAACTCTTTTGGAATAAAAATAAAATTCTTTATGCATCTATTTATGCATAAAATCAAAATTGATGAAAATAACTCTTTTGAAATAAAAATAAAATTCTTTATGCATCTATTTATGCATAAAATCAAAATTGATGAGAATAACTCTTTTGAATTAAAAATAAAATTCTTTATGCATTTTTCCAGACATAAATTTAATTTAGTAGGAATTACACTTTTAGAATAAAAGAATTTTTCTTATGCATCTAATTTATGCATAAAATTCATTAATGATAAAAATCACACTTTAAATATATAAATCACATTTTTCTTATGCATCTAATTTATGCATAAAATCCATTTATGATAAAAATCACACTTTTAATATAAAAATCGCATTTTTCTTATGCATCTAATTTATGCATAAAATCCATTTATGATAAAAAGCACACTTTTAATATAAAAAAATATCTTTTATGCATACAAATCATTTATGATAAAAATCACTCTTTTAATATAAAAGAATTTCTTTTATGCATCTAATTTATGCATAAAATCATTTATGATGAAAATCACACTTTTATAATCAGAATAACAATTTCACTATACTTGAGGGTGGCCACAGAGCGAGCCCATTGCAGCGAGCCAATTTGCAAATTATTTTCCCACCCACTGGTATGGAAAATGGGTGCATGAAGCTTGATTATTGTAAAGGATTATTGAGTTTATGTTCTTATTATTGTGATTGTGTAATCTCTAGTATTAATATTTCTCTTAAACTTTATCATGAATTTAATCACTTGCTATGACCTCCCTAGACCCATGATTTTTAACATGGTATCAGAGCATGGCCGGCGCGCTAGCTCATTAGCAAGTGATTAAGAACATTATGATTTCTAAGAGTTATCATTCTCATTTGATTGGTTTGATTAGGTAGCTATTTTTCAGTGGGATTCCTCACAGCTTTCCCCTCTTATTTCCATTGAGACTAGAGAAAGCAAAGGCTTCCAGCTGTTGAGCTTTCTTCTTAGCTACTAGGGTTGAGCACCAGGGCGGCTATAACAACCACACATCTCAATATTAGGTCTAATGATAGATAGAAGGGGGCCTCCAACTAGCACAAAGCGCCAAAGCAAGGGCCTATGTGGTGGATACCTTGTAGAGAAACACCAAAAGCTGTAGCAAAACAAGTCTTGAAACCTACGCATCTCTTCAACGAGAAGAGGCGCGGTCTCCAACAAAACAGCAATACAGCCAGTGCATAACAGCAATACAGCCAGCCAGCCAGTGCATAAGAGGCTCCAGACCAAATGCAAGAATTCTCTCTACATCCTAGAGTGTATCCTTTCTCTCCACAAGTATAACAAGTGAGTTTCAATGGTGGCAAAGATTCCACCATGCTCCTGCATCTTTTTGAGGTAGGTTATGATGCTGCTGCTGCTGCCAAGGCCACAAACAACGCTTCAGTAAAATGGAGGAAACAACAAAATATGAGAAGCAAAGGCTGGAGAGAGTAGCGTGTAACACAATCTACATGAAAGTGAAAGTGGCGGCGAGGGCGGTAGAAGAAATAAGAAGCGATGACCACAAATCTGCAGCAGCGACGGCCTGCTGGCGTATGAAATTCTTAGTGATAAGGTTTTCAATAACCCTTTTCTTTTTTAAAAAAATAAGTGGTATAAAAAGCCTTGCACTAGAGGTTGTTCACATGGCTATGAGCATTACAAACTCATGTTGTAATACATATAGCATTCATGCATTATCAAAAGGAGTTTCAACTGAAAAGCCATCAAGAGAAATTATTTTTGAAGAAGAAGAAGAAGAAGAAGAAAAGGACCAAGCACAAGCATCAAAGGCCATAATCAACAAAGTTGTCATCTCATCGACAAATTGTCTTCACCAAAAATATGTAATCTTTATAAATGCCACCAATATGAGCAGGCAAATTCATGACCAAGAATCTAAAAAAATATAACCCTTGATAAAACGTAGCCAATTGAGCACCCAAGGGGAGTAATGATTGTTGTAACCCTACTCTTAGAAGTCCTACATTACATGTCATCACTAAGCAAGATATGGGGCTTCACTAGCTTGGAGAGTTTCCTTTTTAAAGGATCCAAAAGTATTGGAAAATTTATTGTCAATCTCCAATGGTAAAGAGTATTGATTTTCTCTACATGCCAATTATTAGTGGAAGAACAAATAGCTTTATCGACACCAAATCCATGTGCAGTCTCAAATTGCAGCCCATAGCTTTATCTTTGTAGCATGAAGTTTAAGTGGCTAATGGAGAAAAGATGGATTACACAATGGTATGCAAAGATGTGAGGGTGATTCTCACAAATGATTATACTTGTAAGGTTGATTTACTTGTATTGGATATGGATCCCTTTGACATTTTTTGGGATGTGATTGGTTGGCAACTCTTGGGTTGTTTCACATAAATTTACAGCAAGGGTATATGAGTTTCATGCATGGAAACTATGAGGTTACATTGATCAGAACTCATGTGCCAAGTATCAAGATGATCAATGCAACACAACTCAAGAGGGAGCTAAAGAAAATGGGATGCATACAGCTTTGCAAGGAAGAAAGCAATGAGGAAAAGGGTGAGGTTATGAATAAAGGTGTGAAGGAATTGTTAAAGGAGTATGAAGATATGTTACGAATGCCAAAGTGCTTGGCCAAAAAGGGAGGTGGATCATGGAATAGAGCTTGAGCCACATAGAGGCCACATACCAATCCCGTTAACAAACCACCTTATAGATTGCCAAAAGTGAAGAAGGATGGTGGGTAATTGTAAGATCTTATGGACATGGGATGGTTTACTCTAGCCAATCACCTTTTGCATCACCCTATACTTTTGGTCAAGAAAAAGGATAGCACTATTTCCATGATACGCAAGGTATTTGGGATGAGTGGTTGCCACTTGCCAAGTTTACTCATAATAGTACGCATCATGAGAGCATTGGCATGTCACGGCACTCTATGGGTACAAAGTTAATATGCCAATGATGGTTAAAAAGAAAGAGGGGGTGAATCCTAATGCAAAAGAGGAGATGGAAATTTTGAATGCACTCTTGCAACAATGCAAAGCTAATATAAAGCAAGATCAAGAAAGGAAAATTTAGATGCATTCTTGCAACAATGCAAAGCTAATATGAAGCAAGCTCAAGAAAGGATGAGACATTATGCTAATGCTCATTGGAGACCATTGGAGTTCATGGAGGAGATTGGTTATTCTTGAGGATTCCCAAGACAAGATATGGTTCTCTCAAGGGCAACACAAATACCAAGTTAGCTCATCGGCTACTATGGGCCATACAAGGTGGTGAGGCGTGTTCATGAAGTTGCTTATCAATTTTCACTTCCATCAACCACAAAGATTCATGATGTGTTCAATGTGTCACATCTCAAAGCTTACCTTGGGCTGGAGGTATTTGTGCAAGATGAATTACCTCTAGTGAATGAGGAGGGTATGATTAAGGAAGCAATTTTGGGTACAACAGAAAGAGTTCTTCGTAGCCGTACATTAATGGAGTACTTGGTCAAATAGCAAGGGATACCTAAGGAAGAAGCTTCTTGGCAACCCACCTCTACATTGGAAGGGTTTTAATGGCTATTAGATGCATTTTGGAAGTCCAACAAGGGTCAAGAACAGTGAATTAACTTATTGGAAATTCCTATAAATTCACTATGGACAGCCCTATACCCTTGAGAATTGGAAGCATAATGTTTGGAAACTACACAAGATTCTCATGACATTATGGGGTAGATATTATGGCTTGTTTTAAGGGCTTATTGGGCAGTTACTGGACATATGTATGCACTTTTTGGCTTCCCATACATGGTGCAAGCATGAGCTTCAAGTTCGACAGCCCATTATCACATACTCCATCCATGTGGATTGGGGTGGTACACATCAATGGTTTCGAGGACGAAACCTCTTAGGTGGGGATGGTTTGTAACAAAGTGAATGGTTTCATACAAATAATGGGCCCAAGAGATCATGCCCATGGACAACACTTATGGTAGTGTGAAAGGGGTGGTCATGTATGTTGGAATTAGGGTTGCAGGAAAGCACACAAAGCTTGGAGAAGAAGAAGCAAGAAATCACACAACACACAATGTATTAGATTGTGTCAATGTACAAAAGATAAGTTAGCCCTAGAATAATGGGTGTATATACAAGCCAGGGGAAAAAACCTTCTAAAGAGGGAAAAAGTGTCCCGGTGGTCCTAAGTGTGTTCACACACATCACTGCCTATATATATGGTAAAAAATCACCCCTGGGAGTGATGGTGTGAACAAGAGCTGGCACTCATGTATAGGGAAGTGCCATGTCCGAACTAGATCAGTCCACAAAGGAGAGCAAGCCCAAATCTTTGCGGAAAGCTTCGAACTTCTCCACAAGGAAGCGCCTTTGTGAAAAGATCGGCGAGGTTGTCCTGTGTTGGCACATAGGCCAAGCTAATCTCTCCTGCCTGCTGAGAGTCTCTCCCTGACATAGTGATAATGCACCTCAATGTGTTTTGTGCGAGCATGAAAAACTGAGTTTCTCGTAACTGCCAGTGTCAGTGTAGATAGAGGTGGCAGACTCCTGTCCAACACCCACGTCAGCCCCATAAGCCATCTGAGCCACACACAGTCAACCGTAGCTGTGAAAGCTGCCCTGTACTCAGCTTCACAACTAGAAGTGGCCATAGTAGGTTGCTTCTTGCTCAACCCAAGATATGCATGAGCTACCGAGCATGAAACAAAATATCTTTTTAAGTCGTGGCAAAAAGTAAATGATACTAGTGAATATCTCATGAGTGTGTAAAGCAATGTATATCACCCTATGGGTATCATTTTACTTTAAAACAGAGTACACCAACATATATTAGCCATGGCCTTAAATGGAAAATCTTCTACAGATGATCTACATGTTTCCTACCTTGTTGAGCTCTCAATGCACAATATCTCTACTTCACTTTAGGAATTTAGGCAACTCAAAATCCCTTCACATCCATCCATATCTACTAACAAATCGCCTACTAAAACTTTAACTCCGACTAACTTGTCTATTTCACCACCTTCTTCTCAACCTAATGGTGTGCAAGAATCCACAGGCATTAATGATCCATAAATTACTTGTGTTCAACCACCATCTCTACAGGCTATGATGGAACTAGACCTTATGGATACATGTATTGTAGAAGATCAGGATATACCAATGGTTAAGCTTGAAACATTCACATAGTCAAATTAGAGAGAGATGTAGTAACCTTCTAAGCAAGAATTAAAACTCCAAGGTAATTATCTCTTAAAAAGCTTCACAAATGATGATATTTTACCCTTAGAAGATTTTGTAAAGAAGGTTAGAAAAATGTTCAACCTAGAAAGCCGACCACTACCTCATATTAGAGGAGGTTTCTAGCCACTTGACTCTACATTGCATGTAGAGTCAAGAGGAGGTTCCTAGCCACTTGACTCTACATTTCATGTCATCACTAAGCAGGATATGGGGCTTCAACTAGCCTAGAAAGTTCCCTTTTTAAAGGATCCAGAGAATTGGAAAATTTATTGCCAATCTCCAATGGTAAAGAGTATTGATTTCCTCTACATGCCAATCATTCGAAGATGTCTTTGGAAAGTGTACCTCCAAAGGAAGGATGAAGGTACGTCCAATAGATATATATTTGTATACTTTCCATGATTGTGGCTAATAATATTCAAGGAGATATACAAATCATGAAAGATTTCATCCACAAGTTTGAGGGCTGATTCCCGGATCTTGTAGTGCTTGCCATTTACCAATTCTTTGATTTACTCATCCTGACCCTCAACATGGTACCATGTCATTTTTGGTGAAATAAGGAAGATCTCTTCTTTGACATTAACAAGGGTTGGGCCCACATTTCATCAATAACCAAGCTTATATGATAAAGACACACACTTCCTTGGTCACAAATTGGTTACCTTTGAGGACATGGCATAAATAGGATTTTGGCATCACAACCCTTAGATAATGAAAACTTGCAACTTCCTCACTCATCGAGTCTTTATAAATAGCTTCAAGTCGTATGACATTACTCTCACCAGTTACCTAAGGATGGCATCACCTTCTTTAGGAAGGGGGAAATGTTTGTCCGGTGATTAATATGGGTCTAAGGGCTTTGTTTAATACATTTTTGACTCATTTTAGCCATAATTCCACTCATAAATGTAATATAAATGTATTGGATGCGTTCTTCAAATATTATCCAAGAACTTGTGTCCTTTGTAATTATTTCCATATTTTATTGTTTATAAGCAAAGCTAGATCTATAAGGCTGCCCACTATGTGCTTCATTATCCAAGGAGGAGAGTTACTAGAGTGTAGAGCTTGAATATTTTTTTTCCACTCTCGACATACTTACTCTAAGTGTGGACACACCAAATGTGTGTATAATCAATTTCCTCTCGTAATACAGGACACTCTCCCATTAGTCTATTGATATCTTACTTTTCTTAACCTTATGCATGCATATTATAAACCCTCTTATTAATGATCCACATGATTTAACTTAGTTATAATTATCCTAATTTCTTTAAGGATCCATCTTCAAGGTTATCTTACTCTTTTCTAGAGTTATCACTTTTCCAAGGATATCTTACTCTTTTCTAGAGTTATCCCTCTTCCAAGGATATCTTCAAATTTCTCAATCACATAGCAGGGGACTTTGTTCCATATATTTGTTTTGGTTTCTTTGGTCTTATATCCTGTGAAGAATTCCAAAACACTCCAACGATCAGTAATGAAACATGAAAGAGCACTTAAGATCTTGCAAAAGTCATATGTCCTTCTCTCAAGACTGACTCCAACCTTAGATACCATTAGTTTTCAACCGATTTAGGTAAGGTGATATTTAATATTGAGACATTTGATCCAATTTTAGGTCTACAACATTTGTCAAAAATTACTAAACCCAAGGTCATCTTATTCTCGTAAAATAAAAGAGAGTAGACTAACTAAAGATCACATAGCTCAGATAGGCCTACCTTATGTTGAGAACTTTAATCATAGAACTCATAATTTCCTAAGGTTAAGTAGATTCAACTTCTTTTAAAATAACACCCTCTTGTTTTGGATTATCCTTAACTACTAATGGAGGTGTACAATTTCTCAACTTAGACCTCTACCTTTAGATACCAAGGGTTTAAATCTTCTCCACATGAAGTTCTAGTAGATTTCATATCTTTAAGATCTATGATTAATCAAAATTCTATGGGTTTCTCTAGATCACTCTTTTTACTAAGGTCTTATGCATTTGACACATAAAAGTAGTTACAATTTATCTTCTCTACTTAACTTACATAATCCTTTTCTAACCCATACACATTCTTAAGAAGATAATGCTCTATTACTCTACGGTTAATAGTGTTTTAATCTATTAAGAGTAATGTTTTTTCTCTATGTTAGTTCCTTTTTCTTTCTCTCTTTAAATGCTCAATCTCAGCATTAGTGACTCTACCCTTATTTTTTTAATGAAGTTTATCTCTCTAGTTTGGCCCGATTAGAAATTGATACAATTAACTTCTTTGCTCTTGGGTTATTTAATAAGAATCCTAGTGTTCAAACCCTCTAATTATAGCCTTATATCCTAGACTACTTCTAAGAGAGTTTACTAACATTACACTTGATGATTCTCTCAAAGAAACCTAACCTAAGTTACAAGAAAACTAACCTCTATAGGTTCTAAGTATATCCCTTATAATTGAGTTCCCAAAATGTCCTTGTTATTCTAAAGTTAAAGGGCCTTGTTATCCTAAGTTCAGGCATGCATATACACTATCCATACAATATGAAATCATTGATTTCATTCTTAATCATACCTTAAGAATGCCTTGCTTCATACCCCTATGTAACATACCACATAAAATTGTCATGATCGAATGTAAAGGAATTAGCCCTTCATATGTAATTTAACCTAAATAACAAGATGTGTAACCCTAGTATCATCCCCTACTAGGGTCCATCTATTCATCACATACATCATCATAACCTAACCTTGAGAGCTGTCGAGACGATGAGGTGTATGGTCCCATAGGGATTGCCCAGTCTGTAGAGGCTAGAAGGCCGAATTCTAGATCATCAACAGAATAAAGTAAAGAGCCTAGATTTGGCTATGAATAATTTTGAAGATTGTATCTATTTTTTTTAATACTTTGTTTGTAAACATTGTGTATCATTAATAAAGACTATTTAAACAAACCATGTGTAAGGCTTTTAATTAAGGAACTTTTTTATTTATGTCAAATAGTGTGGTAGGATTAATTAGAAAATAAGTTGATGTGTGAGTTGGGTGGAAAGTGGGAGGATGGGATGCCTTGACAGAAACACCCCATGGACGGGTGGACCCGATTAGTCGGGTAACTTTTCAATAAATTAATTAAAGTGTTACGTTAGATAAATAAATCCCTGATAACCCTACTCTAGAGGACTAGGTCAGCGATTGTGCCTTGCATAGATATGGAAAGAAGCTAGAAGTCAAGAATAGAGGTTGCTCGAATGGAAGTCAATCACTCTATGAGTGGTTTGATTTTAGAAATCCTTTAAAAATACCACGCTCCCCCTGTAAGATAGAATTAGGTCATACCTACTAATCGTATCCTTGTATCTTACATGGTCAAGGTGTCGACGAGTAGGAAACTACCATAAGTTAGACTTAGTAGTAGACTATCTTAAAGGTTTCCCCTATTTAGGAAGCGAAGACCTTACATCAGGAAGCAATTAATCAAACACTTCCGTGTTTCTATTGTCGTGGACCTCACAAGGTGGCAGACTGCATAGTTTGGAATACTTCCATGCCCATAGTCACTGACACTTTGAGACCCATGTGTGAGCGATGTGGCATTGATTACATGTTCCAAGATTGCCCAAGACAAGTTGCTTCAATGGAGCTTGTCTCACAAAATTCAACTCTTAACATCTTAAGTGTACAAAATGGGTAATTGTCCATGGTACCCTTGAATACATGCTTACACGCTTACAAGCCAAGGCACGAGAGATGGTCAAACAGAAGACAAAAGACAATACCTCAGCATGGGTAAAAGAACATGCTTTAAAGCAGAGCCGCCCAAAACAGAAGACAAAAGACAATACCTCAGCATGGGTAAAAGAACATGCTTTAAAGCAGAACCCAAAACAGAAAAAAACCTTCTAATCCCAAGAAAGACAAGGGACAACTAGCTATAGAAACCAAGGTTGAATTAAAAGATAGGAAAAAGGAGCCTATGGAGAACATATATCCAAAAGAGCCAAAAGCTATACATGATGCAGAAACGTCCACCTCAATCACCACCACACAAACCACAAAACCCATATGTGCGACACAGGGTACAAAAGCCCAAAAGAAAATTCGATCTTGTCACATGGGCAAAACATAATGAAAAACTGACAATCCAAAGAAAGCCAGAAGATGAAACAAGTTCTAGTATGTCACTGAGTGAGGATGAAACAAGTTCTGATTTGTCACTCAATGCACCTCATAGGTCAATCAAGAAACTAGAAACCACCCCAAATGGAAAATCATGATCATATGACATATGCGAAACATAAAAAGCAAGCTCAGGAGAGCATGCGTAGCTTGGTTGAATGTCTACAGGATCACCGATTGTGATTGAGCCTCATAATGCCAATCCTAAAAAAGCAACAAAAATACAAAGCCCAGAGGAGTACCGCTTCCCCTTTCAAGAGGAAGACATACTCTCTACATAAGAGTCATTTGAGGCAGATTGCACGAATTATACGCTTGAGAAAACACGTGAGGAATTTGATAATTCCCTTACAAAATTAAAGCAATCTCTCAAAACCTCATTTGGAGGAATGCTCTTCTCTCATGGGTGAAGCCATCATAACTTCAGCACTTGCATCTTTAAGGGCTCAACATGAGTTATACCAAGACATAAAGAACTCCATAGAACAGGACTGTTAGGATTCGCAAGCTTCCATAGAACAGGACTGTTAGGATTCGCAAGCTTCCAAATAGAACTCATTTAGAATTGTCAGAGGGCCAAGTGTGCCAGTGTACACATTGGCTACTCTTGAAAAATCTGAGAGCCAAAATGAGGATGAAAGTGAATGGGAATATGAAACAGAAATGGGATCTGAAAACATGAAACATCCATGGTTCCTTTGGAAGATTGTATCATGGTATGGTTATATTTCCCTACATGAAATGGTGTTAGCGCAAATGCGCATTGATTAGCCCTCGAGCTAGTCATAACATCATGACAATAGACACTTGGGTGTCATTGTTGGGACAACCTAAACTCATCCCTACAGACAATAGTCTTGCAAGAGGAGCTAATGGACAAAACATTGAAGTTCCAGGTTACTTTAGCTACACTACTCAAAGAATCGGTGGAGATATAGAATTTACATTCCATGTTACCCTAGATTCCCTTGAGTATGATGTCGCCCTTGGTGGAACTTGGATAGGTGAATCATTGTATTCAATAGATGAATCCATGGAAAAAGTCACCTTAAACACTCTTGCAAACATTGTACAATTGCTTTTACGGGAGAACGAGACCATAGAGGAGCTGGAACTTCCAACATATCTTACTGATAAGATCCGTTGGATTGGAAATTTTAAATAAAATCACCATAGCTCAAGCACAGCTTTATCCAACAAGAGAACACAATCTCATGACCCTCAAGTTATGGGATTTGTTAGGTCAACCAACACTCAGGACACATCCTGAAAAGAATTCCCTTTACATGATTTGAACATACCATGTTTGGGGTACTTTAAACATACAATGTATATTGAAACTAACCCCCTTACTTGCAAGTTTTTTGTGGTTGAGTATGTGTTAGAAGCACATTTGATCTTGGGGCATAAATGGACTATTGCTACCCAAGCACCACTGTGCTTTGCTAGCAATAGAGTCATCATGATGGTCAATGACAAAAAGTTGACAGTACCATATTGCAAGGAAGAGGATCCAACTTTAATGAATTTCTATGATGCTGAATGCAAAAGGTTACAAGCTTCTTCCATGAAAGCCCCTCTACACAATAACCTACCATCTACATCAACAACTGACTCCGTCAGAGCATCTACTCCTTCAACCCCATCCTCACCTACGAAATTCAATGCCAAAACCTTGCAATCAACAGCTATTCCTGAAGAAGTCCCCACAGCTCAACCATCTATCTCTAACAAGGAACTCAAAGGAAAAGCCCTAGAGCCTATACAACTTCATTGACAAACCTCACCAAAGGAGACAACCACATGCTCGAAGGCCTTGTCACATCGACAGCCACTCCACAAGAGACTCTAGCCTCATCATCGTTAACAATGCCAATGAGTCTCAAACCTGCAGCCTCAGCGCCAACCAAAGTCAAGGAGGGCCCCGAACCTTCCACATCAACCCAAAAGAAACTTCCACCAAGACAACCAAAATCAAGGTATCTTAATAGTATGAAGATGTGGGTGGAGAAGCAACTACTTGTAGCTCAAGGCTACTATGAAGATGCCAATTAAATTTGGGTGCCTCGACAATCAAAACCTCTTCCTCAAACGCAACACTCAAAGGCCAAGGAAAAAGAAAAGTGAGTTCCTCAAAGAACTCCACCAAGTCAACAAGTGTGGGTACGAAAAACATTACTGCAAGCACAAGGGTATTACCAGAGGAATACCAAAGCTTGGATTCCCAAGCACATCACAAAGTCTCCTAAGCTTGCACAAAGAAGGAAGCCTCAGCACCAAGCACATCAGCCAACCAATTTATAATGTTCAACATAGATGGGTGCCTGTGCATGTGCTTCAACAACAAGGGTACTATGATGGTAATTCCATCATATGGTTGCCAAAATCGAACAATGTGAAGAAAACCTCACCACCACGGACTTCATCCCCAACAGCTTCACCTAAAGTTTGACAAGAATGGAGGCCCAAAAAATACCAATCAAGGCACTCAACCACTCTCGTACATTCAGGAGCTACATAAGAGCTTGTGTGTTCAAACAACCCCAATGGTAACTAACCAGTAGTCTTATCTACTGCCTCAACAACATGTGAGCCTAAAATTCAAGAAGAAATTTCCACGTTTGCAAACGGAGACTTATGATCACATCAAAGACAAACTCACAATGCTCTTGTCACCCCTCTAGATGTGAAGCATAAGTGCACAAGAATCTATTCCTCACATGTCATGCTCTAGCTGACCCATAGAATCATTTTAATAAAAAATCATCTATGGGTCATGCTCTAGCTGACCCATAGAATCATTTCAATAAAAAATCATCAGGGTCAAAACCTATACTTTCATGGGTTTAGGCCATTTCACGGAATAACCTTTCACAGCCTAAAAAACCTGCAACTTGCCTAAAAATCCTACAACTTCACGGCCTAAAAAACCTACAACTTCACGGCCTAAGAAAACCTACAATTTCACGGAATTCCATTTCACGAAATTACCTCTCACGGAATTCCATCTCACAAAATTATCTCTCATGGAATATCCCTTCACAGGGACCAAAAAACCTGCAATCTCACGGGATTAGGCCATTTCACGGAATATCCCTTCACGGCCAAAAAAACTTGCAATTTCATGAGTTCACGACTCTCTCACGAATTAACAATCTCACAGCTTAAGAACTTGCTCTTTCACGATTTAAGCCATATCACAGATTGAGCCATCTTACGCATTAACACTTTCCCAATGATCTTCAATAGCCATTATATATTTGTTAAGGTTATAGTTTACTATTCTTTTGGCTAAATTAACGAAGTAGCTGCTCCATGAGTACATATCCATACTCATGTAGCACTGGAGAAAATTTGCACCAAAGCCTCACCATCAACAACTTCTTGGTACATCTCTGGATGGGGGGGCCATGGTGGGCGAAAGCATCGTAATCTTACAAAGGGATGGTGGTGGGTGGTAACGTTCTTATGCAACACCTACTGCTATGATGAAGATGGAAGACTTCTCCGCTCTGCCTTAATCATGACCCATACATTAGTGTAAGATTCCTCCCCAGCCTCTCAGGATGTCCAGTATCTTCCCCTGTAGTCAAATCCCAGAAATATAAAAGATCTTGTTTCTACCAGTTTTGGCCTAGAGAGAGAAAATCTTCTAGAGAGTGGTAATTCAGTTTTTAAATATTTTTGGATGGAAAAATATCTCTTCTTATTTAAATAAGTTCCCCCGAAACAGAAGATCAAAAAGATTTTCAGAAGCTGCATTAGAAATCAAGTATAATATGTTCAAGAGGCCTTATCCTGAGGGTCAAGATTTTTTCAAAATTTTAAATTAAGGTTCCTATGGGCCAATAAGATCAATCCATGTGTGGGGAGGAGATAAATCCAATTTGTAATAAAAGAAAAATACCAAAAAATGAGTAAATGCTCACATAAGATGAAGAGTTGACTATGTACAAGGGTTATAATTAGTAAAAAACTATGAGTATTACTAAAAAAATGAGATATTTTGGGTATAATGATTCCATTTTGACACATGTGTAAGGAAGGGGAGTCCCTTCAAGGAGGCGCCTACTTCACATGCTTGAATGAGTTTTAAACTAAAAAATAATGTGATATTTTTATCTCTTCTCTCTCTTGGATCAAACCGAATCAAAAAGGAACCAAACTAGGTCCAAATCTGGTCCAAATTCAACCAAACTGAATCTGGAAAATTCTAGAAATCAGTTGGTCTTGGTTAGAGCCTCCCTCTCCTATAAATAGAACCTGAGCCCTTTGTAAAAAAATAGGAGAATTATACTATGCCAAAATTATGCTGAAATAATGATAATTTTTACTATTCTCTAAAATTCTCTCCAGATTGAAGAAATTGGAGCTTCCCTCCTTCTTCACTCTCCATTCGTGGCTCCATCAACACACCAAACCAATTGATTGGTTGGGGGCCTCTACCGTGATCAAAGAATCAAGCAATTTGTAAGGTAAAATGTGAATTTTTATCTTTTTCCATAATTTCTCATTGTTTCTCTCTTCTCAACCCTCTCAAGCTTGAGGAGCTTAATTGGAATGGCTTTTTAATGCTATTGAAGTAAATTGATGAATGGTAGTAAGGAAATACATAAATTCCCATTTATGCTTAATTTTAATGGTTTTTATGATTTTTGTCTTCTCTAAAATGATTATGATGTTATGCCTCATTGAAAAAAGGCATTCCCCTCTCTTCTTTAGTAAATCCAACCATTCTTTATCCTAGATGAATGATTAATGGATAGAATCAAGTTTTTCATAATGTTTTTCTTAAATAGGTAGAAATTGTTTACATTAGAATGATTTAAATACTCCTGGTGAAATTTTAGTTGATTTTAGAGAGTTAAAAATTGAAAAATGGTCAGCCATACAAAGGAGGTAATGGCGAAATTTTTTAAAATAAGTTTTATTTTTTTATTCAAAAGGAGTAATTCCCATCGTATATGTATTCTTAAAGTGTTAATTTTCATCCTAGATTAAAGAAAATACATACTAAAAATATTGTATTAAAAAAGTGTTACTTTCTTTAGAATTAAGTTCTATGCATAGAAGGGGAGTGCGTCAATAAAGCGAGTCGAGAGCAGCGAGCCGAGAGCAAAAATCACACAGAATACAAAAATAAGAGCAAAAATCACACAGAATACAAAAATAGATTATCCCCTTCAAGCGAGCAGATTTGTGCTTGTGCTGCTCTCTAAAACATTGACATAACACTGAACTTAATTATTAAATGACTGAAAACATTGACATAACACTGAACTTAATTATTAAATGACTGAAAACATTGACATAACACTGAACTTAATTAAATCGATCTTGTGAGCATCTCTTTCAAAATATAATTAGGAATCTTTGGCTGATGGATATGCATATTATTGTTCACATCCTGTCCAAGAATCATCAGGAAAACAAAGTAGATATGTTTGCAGGCAAGATATGGTTTTCTTTTGACCAACCTATCATTGAATTCTGCACACGAACATATTGGGTGGTTTTGAATGGTTACTTCAATGGGTAGGGCTTCTTTGTTCTGGATTTCCCTCACTTTAAATATTTCCTTCTGCCCTTCCATTTGAACATGTCCTCCCATAATTTCTACATTCATATCTAACGCAGCACTGATCTGTGCATATGCAGCTTTCGATATACCTTTTCGATAGGGGTATTTTTGCTTATCTTCCTCAAGAATTTTTTGCTTGTTTTGTTCACTCTCTTGAAGCAAACTATTTGGAATCTGTACACCAATCTCAAATCCAGCTTTTACTAAATCATGAGCTTCCCTGACTTTCAAGTGTGTACCTGTTGCTATTGGCCAAACATTAGGAACACTTGCAGGTGGATGTAAGATTGTCTTTGTAGGCTTCCAAGTGTGTCGAACATCATTATTACAGAAATAGCAGTACTTTTCTTTCCTCCAAGAAGATAATTGACAATCACTCCAAAAGCATGGTGCCACTTCTCCGCCTCGTAGCTTTCTGCTACATTTTTTTCCTCCTACCCAATGGTTACATTCTACTCTATTGAAGATCGGAATCCTGCGCAATGCCCACTTTGTCTGATGAATATCTTGCTCTAATGATTGAAGTGCTACGTCACCTTCTTCTGGATTTATTGATGCTTGCCCTTTTTCATGCTTATCCACTGTCACATAAACAAACTCTGGTCGGTGGCTAGAGCTCCCTACATTCCCCTCATGGACCTCATGAAGTGGACGTTTAGCTCGAATAGTCTTTTTCTCACCCTTGAAATTTATCCTGTTTGTAAACATTGGAGTGCCCATCACTGCATCATCAATTGCCCTTGAAGTAGCAGCTGGAGAAGGGCTTGAAGTTTGTCTGGAAAGAGCTCTCTCAATTAATATCTCTAGGTCAGGCCCTCCACCTATATATTTTCCTTCCATAAAAGCCATTTGACGAGCACACTGGAAGTAAGCATTGATGAGATCTGAAACACATGCATCGTACAAACTAATTTTATGTTTGTATCCTTCTCCTGCTAGCCAACTAGCATGCTTGGCTTCAGAGAGGTTCGTCCGTGGTACCAGAGCATTTACAATAGGCTCACCATCCTGTTCATTGAAAACCCATTGCACAAAGATAAACCCAAACCAGTAGGTTTTTTAATTACTGCTATTGAATTAAGTTCATAGAAAAAAAAACATACATAACATACCTTAATAATAAAATGACCCCAACGACTTGCTCTATAGTGCCACCAACTAAGCCAACTATCTAGCTTGGGAATGTTTCTGTCTGCTGCCTTTCCTGTTGCCCACCATGCACGTATCTTACGGAATTGCACTAAAGCATCCTCTTTGGTTGGTGCAGTCCTCCACCTCTCACACATTTCATTGTGTTTTTCCATATGTTGAGCATATATATACTTTTGTGTATGCACTCGAAGATTGTCCTTCCAATGAAAAAGGCAAGATCTCTCCTTTCCTACCATCTCATCTCCATTGTTATATACTGACCTAATAGCATTCCAATTTGCACCTGCTTCGTCGGCCATGAAGCCAAAAAAGTTTGCTGATTTCCCAGTATGGTCGATCATAACTGCATTCAAATTTTCCCAAAACATTATCTGTGCTGTCTCATCCTCCTCTCTAAACTCACAAGTTGCAATTGTGAGTAGCTCTCCAATCCTGCAAGAAGAGTATTTGGAAGATTATTGTATTGTAACAACTCAGTCGAACAGTCATTTCATTTTGAAAAGAGAATAAAAATTAAAACATACGTGTGATCATACACATGTGCACCCATTGTGTGCCAATCATTCTCCACTCGGTGTACATGATCAAAACAAACCCATGAATGTCGAAGGTCTCGATCCCCCGCAGCATCCATTCTATTGACAATATCAACGCCAGAGCCAGGGCCAGTTGTGGACATCTTGAAAAGATAGCACCTCTCATCACTTTTGGTTGCTTGCAAGGGAAACCTTGATCCGTGGAAGAACTGAAAGTGGCATTTTCTTTTTAACTCTAGGATAGCCTCAAATCCATCACCTAGTGCTCGACTTATCTTTCGACTTTGCATTACCATCTGCTTCACCCTACATTTACCAAGTTGGTTAAGAAATTACATATATATATATATATATATATATATATATATATTCAATAGAGAAGAACTTACTTTTTGAGATTTATTAAAGATATTAGCTCTTGAGACATCTCCTGGAGTTCCCTCTCTGACATAAACTCTCCAATCACTTTATCATCGTCAGTGAAAGCCTTCAAAACCAACTCCCTGGCAACAATCATTTGTACCTTTCGTGGACCCGCATTATGGTCCATCTGAACAACACGAGCTACTAAGGCTTTAATGTTTCGCATAGATGCTCGACACATGCCTCTAGCAATTGTGTGTGTATGTTTCCCATAGTGAAGGAACAATCTACTATGGGAGTGATCTTTAGGCATAAAATAGTAGGCAGACACTGAACATGTTTTTATGCACATTGGAACATGCTTACAAAAGAAACACTCTAAGTTTCCATAACTTCCCAAAGCCAAACATCCTTCATTTGGGGATTTCAATAATTGGCCATTCCAATGGAGCCTATTCGGTGATTTGTTTCGAAATCGATAAGTGCATCTTTCATTCATACACTGGAAGGTACCCCCACAAAAACTCTTTCTCAAAATAAAAGATTTATTAGTTCTTGTTTGTGTTTGGGGTTTTGTCCATGCATTTCCTTCATATTTGTGCTCCATACCCTCCATGCCCTTCCCATCTAAAAGCTCATAAATGCAATTTTCTTCATACTTCTTAGGGAGCTCCTTGACTTTTCCTTTGAATGTGCATTCATTTATAATATTATGGAATATGTCATTGGGCGGCAAAGTACGAACAATTTGGAAGGCAGATACTGCAGTGTCAAATGCAGGATCACCTTCCTCAATGTCAATTAAATTATCTGCATGCACCACCTTTTCCATGTCCTCTTCATCCAAGTCACTAGGAAAAAAATCAACAATCCAAAGTCAACAATTGAAACAAGAAAGATAACCTCACTATATTTTACCATGTTTCAAAAGTTGAAATGTCACTCACATAGGTGAGGTCTTGCTACCAGATCCAGAAGGAATATCCCCAGGGGTAGGGAGTGGTGTTGATGTAATGGCTACTTTTGCAACATAAAATGATGACAGGGTATTATCTAAGATATAATACCCATGTTCACCAATCCCATGGTACAAGGGAATTGTCCCTATGCTCTCAAAACCATCATCAGTTTGCAATAGACCTTCAATAAAAATTTCATGTTCTGCACCTAGTTTTTCTTTCATTAATTTGGCTGATAATAAACATTTCCCATGTGAAAATGACAGTCTAAAAAGAGGGCCTCCAACTTTGTGTAGAAAAATCTGAACATCTGACTCAGAATCCCTACATTTCAGGAATACATTCCAAAAGAAAGTATAATGTGAGCACACATATCCATTAATATTCAAAACAAAGTAATACTATATACATTACACTAAAGCTAATAAAACGACTACGTGAGAAAAAGGCATAGGCTTCCTTTGGAATGAAAGTCTAATGAAAGGACAAGCTGGAAAAGCTATTTTTTAGTATATTTACTCACTAGTTTGAAAGACTACTAAAACAGACTATTTCTAGACTATCAACCCATCACAAAAAAAATTTGCCCTGTAATTTTCCCAGTAGGACTCCAACTAAATTTGCCCAGTACGTTTTTGTTTTGTAATTTTCCCCAGTAGGATTTTGTTTTTGTAATTTTGTACTGCAATTTTCCCAGAAGGATTTTGTTTTGTAATTTTCCCAGTACGATTTTGAAGTATAATTTGCACATTTTTCCTTGTACTACAGTGGTTTAATTTTTAGTGGTTTAATGTTCAAGTAAGCACAATAATATATATTCACACGACTTTTTAGTGGTCAAATGTGTACTGCAGTGGTTTAAGCAGTGGTTTAGACTTTTTAGACTTTTAGAAGAAGACCTTTTAGAAATATTTACACGACTTTTTATGCACAGGACTGTAATCTATTGGAAGACCACGACTGGAATACCTCTATAAAAGGGCATCCACGTTGTACTCCCTAAATATATCGCTGAAGTACAACAACGTTGAAGATGAAGATGTCTGATGCGCTCATGTTGCAACTCTCACCCTCACGACAAAGGGCATCACCTGCCCGAGCATCACCTGCCCGAAAGAGAGTATGTTCTTTTACGTTTTTTAAATGTGCGTTTTTTCCTTGCGTTTGTATTTTGTGTGTGGGGCCAAGACCATGAATGTCTACTGGCTCCTCCTCTTCATTGTATAGCTAAAGATGGCCACGTACTGGCACAAGATGGTCATTGTAGAGCTTTAAGGATCAAGTGCGCTGAGCGCACTTGATCTAGGAGGCCCCTACACAGGCATGTCTTGTCTATCCATGGAGGCATCCACATTAGCAAAAGATGTCTATGTTTTTATTAAAAATAAGGGCTCAACATGCCCATCAAAAAATTTAGACCTCAACATGGCCACTGTAGAGCTAAACATTGGCTTATGCTTTATCTGCAGAGCTAACATGGTTATTGTAGAGCTTCCTGGATCAAGTGCGCTCAGCGCACTTGATCCTGGAGGCCCTACACAGGCATGTCTTGTCTATCCATGGAGGCATCCACATTAGCAAAAGATGTCTATGTTTTTATTAAAAATAAGTGCTCAACATGCCCATCAAAAAATTTAGACCTCAACATGGCCACTGTAGAGCTAAACATTGGCTTATGCTTTATCTGCAGAGCTAACATGGTTATTGTAGAGCTTCCTGGATCAAGTGCGCTCAACGCACTTGATCCTGGAGGCCCTACATAGACATGTCTTGATCCAGTAAAAAAATTTACACCTTACATAGACACCTCAACATGGCTACTTACTGTAGAGCTAAACATGGCCACTGCAAAGCTATCTGGAGGCTTCATCTGCAGAGCCATTGTAGAGCTTCCAGGATCAAGTGCGCTCAGCGCACTTGATCCTAGAGGCCTTACATAGACAGACCTACATAAACATGGACCTACATAAACATGTCAACATGGACCTACATAAACATGTCTTGATCCAGCAGAAAATTTACACCTCAATATGGCCACTGTAGAGCTAAACATGGCCACTGCAAAGCTATCTCGAGACTTGCATGTGCAGAGCCATGACTATGCCATCATAGTCATTGTAGAGCTTCCAGGATCAAGTGCGCTCAGCGCACTTGATCCTGGAGGCCCTACATAGACATGTTTTGATCCTCAATATGGCCACTGTAGAGCTAAACATGGCCACTACAGAGCTATCTCGAGACTTCATCTGCAGAGCCATGACTATGCCATCATAGTCATTGTAGAGAATGAGTTTTTACATTGGCCATTAAAATCCAGATTGTAATCAATAGCAGTACATTATTACAAGCAGAGAGCTAAACATGGCCACTGCAAAGCTATCTCGAGACTTGCATGTGCAGAGCCATGACTATGCCATCCTTGTCATTGTAGAGCTTCCAGGATCAAGTGCGCTCAGCGCACTTGATCCTGGAGGCCCTACATAGACATGTTTTGATCCTCAATATGGCCACTGTAGAGCTAAACATGGCCACTACAGAGCTATCTCGAGACTTCATCTGCAGAGCCATGACTATGCCATCATAGTCATTGTAGAGAAGGAGTTTTTACATTGGCCATTAAATAAAAAAATCCAGATTGTAATCAATAGCAGTACATTATTGCAAGCACAGAGAGATAGAGAGAGGGGGACTTACATGCTTGCAAACACGCAGAGGATATTTGCAGGTGATAATTGTAGAAGAGGATAGTTGTAGACGACAGCTGCAGAGAATAGAGTAGAAGATAGTTGTAGAAGATAGTTGTAGAAGACGATAGCTGCAGAGGATAGTCGTAGAAAATGGTTGTAGAAGATAGTTGCACGAGTGTACCTTTCCTTCTAGCCATTGCAGAGGAATGAAATCCTTTTTGGGAAAAGGTTTTTTCGAGCACTTTGTTATTAATGATTAGGAATTTACAGCCTTGAATAATCCGTATACTTTGTGCCAACCCGAGATTATTTTCAACCTTGAATAATCCGTATATTTTGCGCCAACCCTGCCAACCCATGATTATACAACCTTAAATAATCCGTATACTTTGTGCCAACCCATGCCAACCCATGATTATACTACCTAGAATAACTCGTGTAGTTTACTTTACTTTTTGTGGGAAGAGTTATATCTTTGAAAATGGACACCAACTCCCAACGTTATGTGACTAGATCTTCTTGTTCTCAAAAAGATTGTTGTTTTGCTGGTATGGATTCCTTACTACCTCCTTCTAAACGCTCCAAAAAATTACAGGCAAGAACAACCGAGAGGGTGTCTCGAGGATTGTTTGATGAGGAAGTTCAGAGTCAAGGCCAAGTGTTGATGGAGAATGATAGACATGAGAATGAGAGAGACAGGGATGACAGACAAGAAGAGGATGAGAGACAGAATGATAGAGAGGATGAGAGACAAGAGGATGAGAGAGAGGATGATGATAGAGAGGAAGATAGACAGGAGGATGAGAGAGAGGATGATGACAGAGAGGATGATAGAGAGGATGATAGAGAGGAGGATGAGAGAGAGCATGATGATAGAGAGGATGATAGACAGGAGGATGAGAGAGAGGGTGATGATAGACAAGAAGATGGGAATGATAGAGAGGATGATAATGAAGAAGAAGAAGGTGGAGACACATTGACAACTGAGACAAGAAAAACAGAGAGCATCAAAGCAGAAATTTTCGGAAAGATCCTTAAAACCTCTACTCCAACTGCATTCATCGATCGAATTAGAGTTAGATTCAGCACCCCCCCCCAAGATCCCCTTGTGTAGGCTTCTTCCAACAGAGGCCATAAGGAGACTATGCCCCAGTACTGATAAGAACCTTGGTCGAGCATTCAAGAACCTTGGTGGGTATCTTGAAAGCAAGGGGGCGTTCACGGTGTCCATGTTTGATTTGGATGGAGAGGAGACTCCTCTGACTGAAGAAACAACATTGTCATGGAGTTCAACATGGAGGGATGTGAATGGAACTTTTGAAGAGTCTCTCAAAAATATGCCAGAATGGGGATTGTTCATCCAGGGTAAAATGATACATGTACTGGATGGAAACAACCGCTATAAATCTTGGATGGATTTGATTGCTCAAGGTGAGGGTGATTTGAAATGTTTTTATCTATTTATACAATTTTATGTATGCATCTAATATAATTTTATCATCTTCTTTCCTTTTACTCAGAATTTCCAAATGACATCTCTAAGCATTGTCTGGTGGCCTGTGACTTTCTACAATTCGAGAAGGCTGACGTTGGAGAGCTGATGTTTTCTCTTTCCAAATTGAATAAGTATATGTTTTATTATTTTTCTCTTTTTTGCTCTTGGCATTGATTGCATGATGTTGCTTCAACTCTCTGCATTGGTTGTACTAGGATGCATGACTATGCCTTTGTACCAACAACTTTTGGGGATAGGCTCTTCCAAATAAGGAGAATTGGTGAGTCCGATAAGACTACCCTCCTTGCAGAGCTCGATGATGAGGACAAGGCTTGGATGGAGAATGAAATGAAAAAGTGCCCCACTCGTGGCAAAAAAAGCTGGTTTTCTGTTCCAATAAATATATTGGCATGGCTTGTGTTTAAGGTATGCAAGATATTAAAGGTGTGCAAGATCTACTTAATTATGCGAAATATGTTTAATGTATGCAAGAGTAATTTTGTAATTAAATGGACTCTATAGGACGATATGGAGATGAAAATCGAGGACAAGGCTAAGGGCATGGATGTAGACGGAAGGGCTAAGGTGATAAGAGAGGTAGAAATTCTGTATAAGAATAGGGTGGGAAAGTTTGCCCGCATAGCAGACCCTGCCAATGGAGAATACTTTTGGCGTGCTGTTTTGTCACTTCCTTGGCATGCAGCAGGGACCCATATTGCGACAGAAGAGAAACTGAACATGATTGGGGCTGCACAAGTTAGGGATGAAGATAAGGCATTCTTAGTTCGAATGTTGGATAATTCACAAGCTAGCATTCGAGAGATAGAGTACTTGCCTAAAGACAAAGCAAAAGCTAGAGAGTGGCTACATTCATTTGTGTTCTGGCTACAAATAAGTTCTTATGGCTCCAAGCTTCTGGAGGAGATTGAAAATTGTGATAGAATCTCCTTACCTTCCATTAATTCCTTTATAAACTATGTCGTCTTTCATCGACGAAAGTATTTCAAAAAAGCTTTCAGAGTTCATCAGGGGGATATAAAATTTAGCAATGATATGGACACACAAAAAGGGCTACGCTCTGCAACACATCGAGTTGTTTATAGGTAAAAAAAAACTTGGTCAATTTTATTTCTTCTCCTTATGCTTCTTATATAGCCTATTGACTTTAGTTTTCCTTTCCATTTGGAATTTAGATGGCTGCTGAAAGAGGTGGATAGTGGTGTAGTACAGGCCATACCACCTCTTGTGTTGTTATGGATTTGCGAGGATACTCCACGATATATATATGCGGATCTGCACCTTGGGAGAGTAAGTGTTTTCTGTAATCATGGTCATGATGATAAAATGTATGTATGATGATAAAACGTATGTTATCTATTTTTGAAATGCATGGTTAGCCTCTATCAAGTGTTGAAAAGACAAGATGCCCTTGGTGGCTAGACATGGAGAGGTTTGTTGTGCCAGATGAAGAAATTCAATTACATGATCAACACTTAGCTATATTGGCTAAGATGACCATAGTGGAGGGTTCTGATGAGGTAACCATAAGTTGTCTCTGATTTTTGCACGATGATAAAGTTTTTTGATGAGGTAATTTATAACCATAAGTTGTCTTTGTGCAGAGTATACCATTGACTGCAGTACGTGGCTGCTCTACGAGCTCTCATGCCACATCTATAGCCTCTACATCTAGAATGCACCCTCTACCAGTTAACCTAGGGAGGGATATAGTGAGTCAAGCATTGGATGCAAATAGGAGACAAAGAGAAGTACATCAAACAACAAGTACTTCGGGCAATGTACATGTAGCCTCGTCTATGATCCAACCAGCACCTTTGAAAGGTGTTATCATGCCGTTAACAGTAGTGTATGTTTATTGGGGTGATAAATATTTTTCTCTTACCAATCAATCTTCTTCTGTGTTTCTTCTTGCATTGTGGGAATTCGCAGGCATGGTATATGCATTCAATACCTCCATCGAGGACCTTGCAAGGGACTGTAAGAACATAGAAGGGCCATCCCCTCTATTCAAACATGTTTGGAAGCCATGAATGTGCTTTGTAATAAAGGAAAAGTCCATGGGAAAAGGACTGACTATTGTGTGGAGATGGTGTTTGTAGACTTCCCCTCAAACCTCGTTGTTGAGGGTTGTTTGGGACACAGAGTGCCACCTTGGAATGTGGTTAGCGAAAGTCTATATGAGGTAACTTTTCAATTTGTAGACTTTTGTCTTAATGATCATGGCTTCATAACATGCCTTTATACAATGGAAGAAGGAGTGAAGATAGAGCATGAGGCAACATCTAGAGGATTTGTGGTCTTTCATCAACAAGTGGTCAAATGCACTCCACCAGTGGGAAAGAAGATGGGACAACTTGTAACAAAGGTAGCTGCACACTTCTCTTCTACAAAAATTCTTATGTCTATGTCTATTTCAACTTATAGCCTAAGGAATTCACTACTATTTGAATGGATTTCATTACAGGTTGCATGTCTTATTCTATCTGTTTTTGTACGCTCAAGTACACCAAGGCAGTATTTACGGATGTATGGAGATAAGGTGGAAGAGCAAAATCTTGGGAGTGAATTAGATCTGGAACAAGACCTCATTCAAGATATGTAAGGGATCGACTCTGGATCTGTGATTAAAAACAATGTCTATGTATTTAGGGTTTAGGTTTTTGGGTCTCTCATCTCTGTGTTTATGTAGTGTTCCTGAAGAGGATATGGTAAAACGAAAGGGAAAGCCTTGGAGAGGTGGTTGCCAAAGAGGGCAGAGGCTATGCAAGTACATAGTATCTCTCTTTTCAAAGACAGGGGATACTATTGTTGACTTGTTTGCTGGGACTGGAACTCTTGGACTTATTGCAGCGGTCATGGAACGTAATGTTATTATCTTTGAAAAGGACCATCGCATATATAATAAGCTATTGGAGCCATATTCTACAAAGGTAATTCCCAAATTAATAAGACAAGGCACTGTTAATACCCCATAATCCTCTATAAATGCAATGTTCATTAATTTCTTACTTTTTTGCAGTTTGAAGAAGACTAAAGACATTTTGGATCTTAGCATTTTTTGTGAAGACAGAAGATATTTTGGATATTAGCATTTTTGGTGGATGTAGCGTGATATTTGAACTTTTTTTTAAAGACATTTAAAGACAGTTTCGATGTAGCATTTTTGGTGGATACAGAAGACATTTTATATATTAGCATTTTTGGTGGATGTAGCGTGATATTTGAACTTTTATTTAAAGACAGTTTGGATGTAGCATTTTTGGTGGATGTAGTAAGCCTTCTTTTATTTTGTGTCTTGAATACATTGTCTTGAAGGTGGTATGTCTTGAAGGTGGTATGGCATGTCATGTAGTAAGCCTGCTTTTTTTTTGGTATGTCATGTGTCATTCTTGCTCACTTTCAATGGATACATGACAAGAAACTGCTCGCATCTCGTATTGATTTGAAAATAATTTGCAAATTGGCTCGCTGCAATGGGCTCGCTTCGTGGCCACCCTCGTGGGTGCAAAAGAAGTCAACACAAAATCTTCAAGAAAGGAAAGGTGGCTGTGATAGCACCTACAAAACTACTTGTGTTGATCTTCCTAAAACATGTATTGAAACACCGGTTGTCCCGATTTCTCCTTGTAACACAATTCAACCATCAACTTGTGTACCTACGACAAGTCCAAATGTGTCTCATTTGAGCATAGATTCTAGCATTTCAATGCCTAAAACCTCTTATCTTGCTCAAATTCCAAGACAATTGCTAAAGTGTCCACCTCTTAAAAAGGATATACCAAAAACTAAAGATAAGGCATTAACACTACAATTAAAGCTCTTTGGTAAATCAATGTTTGAATAATGTAGTTCCTTATGCCTTTAGAAGATGTGTTTTCTTTGAGATAATCTTGTTTTTGATTGGAATTGTCATGATGGATATGAATGTTCTAAATTTCATTGTTCTACGTCCAGATAACTCCTGATGGATATTTGGCGAGATACATGTCCACCATGCATTGACCCTGATAGTACTCGACCAGATCATCGCGGGGGTTATAGTGCTCCTCCGTTTCAAACACATTCTAGGTACTTCTATGCTCCCTTAGGTGAAAGTTGTTGTGGGCATCACTTTGTCACATTATTCTATCAACAGCATCACCCATTTCCACATTGTCAAGAGTGTGCACGGCTTGTATTAGAAGAAGCTTCACATATTTGTTGGATATGCCGCTCTTACTTTAGACGATATGGCACGGGCTTAATGAAGCAAATTGTGGGAGTTACACCCCAACGCCATAATCTTCTTAATGTGAGAATACCAGAGAGAGGACCAAATCAACGTATATTACCTGTGGAGGTTCAAGCACAACAATGGAGGGATACAAGCCTAAATGACTTGCAACCACCGATCTTGCAAGCCCTCCTTCCCCAAGCCTCCACATGTCAATATTGAATCAATATGAGTACCTACATTGCACAGTTCCAAAATCGAAACTGTTTGATTAACCTTCCCATAGAACCAATGCCATACTTTAGTGAGGAAGCACTCCTTCCTCTACCACCTTCTCCAGCGGCCGGTTTTTGTGAGGGGTTGTCTCTACATCCTGAGGAAATTGATACCACCTTTCCAGCAGACGAGGACACGGATCCACCACCAGCGCAAGGGTAAGTTCAATGACTCCATAATAAGATCGACAAGCCACGGCACTTTTCTCCCACTGGGTTTTTTCCCTCGGCTATATTCGGTGTTTGGCACCAATGGCAAATTTTATTTTTTTCTTTTCTTTTCGTGTTTGTTAATAAAAATTTTGCAGAGATCTCCGTAAAAAACAAAAGCATCAAACACGCCCCAATAGTCCACCTATCGTGCAAACAAATTAGAAAGGGGGGAGACATGCTACGCTTACAAAGATCAAGGAGGAGTAATCTGCACAAAATCAGCAATGCATCAATGCAAACGAACAACATCAACAGGGCACTACAACAGGTGTATTCAAATCTTAATCTTTACTTCTTTTTGTGCTCTTATCTTTCGAATATATGGTTTGCATGTTCGCACAATGTTGGCTGGTTGAAGTTTTTGATTAGTTGTTAAAATATGGTGAGTGAATTCTAGAGTCTTAGAAGACTTAGGAAAAGATATTTCTATCTAAAGACAGTGTAGGATATATACCAAGGGAATATGCTAAGTTCTTATGCTTTCAAGGTATATTAGTTATCCCTAGTGGTGGCTACCTCTTAGATATGAGCTAGGTGCTAGGAGTAATAATAATTTATAAAAAAAATTATACCCTAAAAAATATATATATCCAAAGTAAATTGAGACATGACGTGTCTACAGCCATGAGAAATGCTTGGTAGGACCTGGGGTTGTCTTAGCACCTTGGGGCCGATGCCTTGGTTTCCATGGGGTGAACACTGATGTCTAAAAGCTTTAGAAAAAGACCTTTGAGGAATCTATCGCCTTGATGGATGTTGGTAGGACTCTGGGGTACACTATGGGCCCTCGAGACCGATGCCCTCATCTTCATGGGGTACTCCTTAGGTCATAAAAGAAAGAAAAAGGGTCTGTCGCCCTTGAGATACTTAGCGGTCTTTAGATTCTCTTGGCGGAGGTCTCTTGGCCATTGCTTGGGTCTCTTTGGGATAGAACCTTAATCTTTATCACCTTCTACACACATATTAAGAAAAAAAAAAGAAAAAAAAAGAGTTCCAATCACCTGTGCTCATATTTAGGAGTAGGTTTGCCACTTAGGAATAACTTACATACTTGTAGGACATTGAGACTGCGGTCATAACCGGCAGTGTACAAAGCACACTTGCCTTTGCATAGAATTATCTACCACTTAAGTCTCATTTGGACTAGTCTTTACTCACCTATTTTAGGACTCATTAAAACTTTAATCAGCCTTGCACTTGTATGCTCACGTGTGAAATTATCATTGCTGATTTTTCTTTTCTTTTTTTTTCTTTTTTTTCAATAAAAGACTTTAATGTATCAATTGTTTTTTGTTGCAGCTCTTGCTACTACCGCGCTCGAGGACGTGCGCAAAATAGGAAGGGGGGAGTGTTGCATGACAAATGAAGATTAATACAAGGATGCAACAAAAAAGATACTTAGGGCTCTTGTAAAGAGTTCCACTTTGTAGATGAATGTGGGAGAGGGCTTGACAATAATCCCACATGGGAACTTTTGGGAGTTCTAGAATTTTTGTATAAAAGGTGGCTCATTTGAGAGCATGGACACATTGGGCAAACTCATGTTTGAGCTCCCTTGAGACTAGCTCTCCCTCTTCTTCCATAGAGGTGTAAGCTCTTCTCACTCCCCATCTACATTGTTGTAAGTTCTATTCTTTTGTTAATTCAATGCAATGAGTTGATATTTGTCTCTCTTCTCTTGTTAATTCTCTAGTATGCATGTTTCTTATTGATAGCTTCAAGAGTTGTGTGCATGCTAGGGAAATGAGTATTTGAGAATGAAGAATGCTTTGATCTTATGTAAGCAATAGCTAGGCTTTCTTCTTGTTTGGATGTATGGATGAGTGGAATGTGGAGTTGAGTGAGCAATAGCAAGATTGAGCTTGAGTGTGTGTTGAGTCTATGTCAATAGTAGTAGTTTTCTTAGCAATCTCTCCATCAAATGGATAAGCTTTTGTGCACCGGTACGGGTTGAATCCCTAGCTCCGAAGGGGATGCAAATCCCATTGGATTGAGCTAAGTGTGGATCATACTACTCTTGCTACAAGTGAGAGAGTTTTTCCGTCTCTCCACTTACACGGAACCTCTTTTTGAAAGAGTTGTCACAATCTCAATTTACATTGAGAATGTGAAGACCAATTCTCAATTTACATCATGTACATCAGGGGTGGGGAGTCACCCTTCTGGCATTGTGGTGATGAGCAGTGAGAGCAGTGTACTCTCTTCTCTCACTACATCATGTTCCCTTGCCACCATGCCTTCCGCTGCACCTCTGACATGGTATTGGAGCCTAGGCTTTACGACGCCTAGTGGATCCGAAGCACGAGGAGGGGTTGATCTGGCTTGCGTTTTCCAGTAGGAGAGCGAGCGAGAAGCTGCATTCTCATCACGGGAAGCACCCTTGGACCAGCATTTTTGCTTCACGAAAGGAGAGGGTTGATTGGACATGGCAACATTTTTGTCGCGATGAAGAACCTTGCAAACCTGCGTTTTTCAGGCAGTAATCGACAAAGGAGTGTTGCTGATTTTCAACGCAAAGTTGGACAAATAAATTACGTATGTTACAATATATAACTAACGGTAAGTTACCATATAAGTTATGTCAGTTACAATATATAAGTTACAGTATATAAAAGTTACATATTATACAATATATGAAATACAGTAACTCACAATACGTAAGTTACATAAGACGCGCTTTATAACTTACAACAGGTTACCATATGTAAGTTACATAAGACGCGTTTTATAACTGACAACAGGTTACCATGTGTACACTACTATGGACAGAATGCAAGTTTGTTTGTATTTGAGTTGCCACAACACCTTACATTGCACCAAACTAGACATTTAAAGAGAATGTGAGCCTCTTTGTACTTGAAGGACAAAAACAAGAGCTACATCAACCTTACATAATCCTTAACAATATCGTAACCTTTACACTAACTTCTCAACCTAATAAGGGCTCTAGCTTTAGCTTGTAAAGGGCATGTACAGGTCTCAAAGTACCCTTACATTGCCATTTATACCCTCACACATGTTAAAACATAACCTTGCATCCAAGCACTATGTTAGCTCTCACCCAAGGCATGTATTGAATAACCTTTCGATTAGTCTTAGAGCACCCTTACAAACCCTTACAATTCCATTTATACCCTCACATAGATTCGAACATAACCTCGCATCCAAGCACTACGTTAGCTCTCACCCAAGGCATTGAAAAGTTCAAGTGGTGAATGAGTCGTAGGGCAGTTCTTTGGCTCGGAAGACGACTTGGTCTCTCTTGTCAGAACTTTGTTGATGCATTCATGTGAAATGGTTCGAAGAGGAGTGAAATTTTTTTTGACTCATGACTATGAATCATATATAAAATTCTGGGCACATGAAATGAGCAAGCTTGACATTTGGGCTAAAGCTCAGAAGCATACCACTGCATAGATTTTAGGTTACGGATGTGGAGTTTACTGAGCATGAACCTTGAGTATATTTCATAGAGCATAGTCCATATGCTCAAGGAAGTCAAGACATCCTTTTTGAATTATCTGTTAGGGACAATGGTCCATGCTCCATGAACTATGCTATGGACCATGATCAATGAACTAGAATAAGGCGAGTATGTTCTATAAACAATGCATAGGGAACTATGCTATGGGCCATTATCTATGAAATGTGATGAGTGAACCATGCTTTATAGACTTGCGTCAAGAAACTATAGAGTATGATGATTCCATGGTCTATGAACGATGCTTCGAGAACTATCGATCATGCTTCATTAACTTGATAGATAAAATTTTAAACTTCACAAATACCATGTATGGTGTATCATGTGGCAATGAGCTATGATCCAAAGAACTGTGATCTTAAGACCTACGTGTGTACTTCTCTTATGCTTGCAAGCTTGTACATATGAAAAATGTGTGGTATATCTCATCAGGATAGTGCATATGCTCAAGAAACTAAGGACTCTCCTAAATGATATATGCTTCGGGCACTATGGCCCATGCTCCACCCATGAACTATGCTCTATAGACTATGCGATGGACCATGATCTATGAAATCTTATGCTTGCAAGCTTGTACATATGAAAAATGTGTGGTATATCTCATCAGGATAGTGCATATGCTCAAGAAACTAAGGACTCTCCTAAATGATATATGCTTCGGGCACTATGGCCCATGCTCCACCCATGAACTATGCTCTATAGACTATACGATGGACCATGATCTATGAAATCTTTTAACAATGCTCTATGGTCTTTATCCTTTCTGCTTAAAAACTAGATGACGACCACTGTGTCACATGGCACACGTGGCAAATCCAATTACAATGGCGCATATGTGGAGAAAAATAAAATAGAAGAAACTAACCGCCGTGAAAGGATTTCTTATTTCATGTCGTACAAGCCAGTGTCAAGAAGTTAAAAAGCTTAGGAATGGTTGCTTTGCTCACTTGCAAAACAACAAGAGATGACTCTTCAATTTGGCATTAAATACCTTGATGATTCTTTGTCTCTATTGGTTCATTCTTCATTATCGACATTAAATAGCTCCACATGAAACCATAACCATACAAACTCAAATGCCTAGATATCGCATTATTGTTCTACCATTGTCAAAGGCCTCTCCATACCTCTCCACCTGCCTGTGCTGTGATGGCCCATTGAAGGTCCCCATATCTGCACTCCATAAAGCATAGCTGATGTCACTAGAGTGTCAAAAAGCCAAAGTTTCGTTCGAGGTTCCTGAAACTAAACATGCAAACACATCCTCTCCACCAGAATTTAAAAATCATATCAACCACATTCGAATTCATCATCTCGATAGCATTAATGCTTATAATTTCAAGTCTTAGATTTACTCGTATATACTGCCAGTAAAGAGCTGCACTTATACTCTCGGTATATACGGGTACTATAAGGTAAATACCATCATGTCTAGGCCTCAAGCAAGTCAGGGATTCCATACAATTGCGGTACTTCCATCTGAAGACCCAATTACCAATTTACAAATTTCAATTTGAATATCAAATTGTATGAATTTTATCACACAATTACAACCTTTTTGTGCTTCTTGATAAATTTTTGACATATTTGGCTTCTCGGTTGATCCTCATTAGCCAAATTGCTCTGATACCAACTGTAAGATCCCTGTCCCCACCGCACAACAATTTCAAGGGTGCTAGCAGCGGAAGTAGCACTTCTTGCGTGGGGTAGGATCCCACACTCGGGGCCTCGCCCATGGATATCCGGACAAGAGACTAATCCATCGGTTTTTCCAAAATCGAACCCGAAAAAAACTTCCTTTGTCCGGAAAGCACAGGCGATTCCACCAAGATAACTTTTCCCTAATGTAGTCAAAAGCCTTAACTAACTGAGCTCATCTGATCAAACCCGTAAGTCCCATAGTCAGATCAGGGAAAAAAGACTATACTTGGATCATAGAGACCAACGCTTTTTTCCTCATTGAGAGGCACAGCCGTTGATTCTTCTCCATAGAATAATTTTTGTCCGGAATTTACTTCATCTATCAAACTAAATAGAAATTGAGTCTCGATTTACGGATCCATCAGTCCAGCCTAACCCCATCCAGTCCCATGGATTAGCCAACCGCCCAACCACTGTAGTGATGGGATCCAATTAGGAATTTGGTTAGGTTTTGTCAGGTACCAGGGAAAAGAGTTCCCAGGCCCCCTAGCCGGATGTTCATGCAAACATAAAACTAGTCATACCACTTATACACCCAATATGAAATTGCCTTTTTTTCTCAGCATCAGCTATCTTTAAAACAATCCTTTAATGAAACCATTGTGTCACTGATCACAATCCTCAAAATCTTTGGTTGAATCCTTATTTCCAATCATTCCTTCATCGGTGTACTTATGGCATCATTGGCAACCAGAATGCTCACCACTTGTTCACTCAGGGGCCTTTTCTATAGTTCCTAGCTCATAGTAACCGGCAATATATTCACATAACAAAATGGAATCTCCGAGGAAGATCAGCAAGATCAACCAACAGATCCTTATAAAAGGGTCATGGACTCATCCGTTGAGGACCAGCAAGGTCAATCAACCAGATCCACACCCGAATTCAGAAAACAACTCTTACTCCTTGTTCCAATATCTTCCCCAACGTACTTGTGGGTATCTTCGGCGACCCAGAGCACGAGCATCGTATGGTCAGCACCCTCTAGGATCCTTCGCAGGTCACCTAGCGCTTCACTCATAGGCCGCTTCCTTGGTCCCTCATCCACTGTACCGGAAGCTCACCATTTTAATCAAACCGAGGCTGGTCAAGACCTCGGTCGACCTTGCTAAGCGAGACGTCCTCCATTGACTCTCTGTCAGTAGTTGTAACTTTATCAGTTATTAGGTCTCCACGACCTTAATCACAAGACGGTCAATATGCTTCCCCAGCATTCTTGACATAAAACAGCCATTTACAAACAGGTCACAAATACAGTTTCTGTAATGAACTCCCGTCTTTCCACATTATCCCTCATCAGTCCACATTACTTATTCCACATTCCATTCATCCATTTCCACATCCACATCCATTTTCACATCCACATCCATATCCACATCCATACATCCATTTTCACATCCACATTCATACATCCATATCCACATCCACATTCATACATCCACATCCCCATTCACATTCATACATCCACATCCACATTCACATTCATACATCACATCCACATCTACATTCATACATCCACACATCCATTTCCACATCCACATTCATACATCTACACCCCACATCCACATCATCCATTCATCCATCTACATCAACCCCCACATCATTCACACATCAAACCACATCATCCATTCATCCATCTACATCAACCCACATCATTCACGCATCAAACCACATCATCCATTCACATCTGATTCACATGCTGTCATTCATTCACGTCCCTTATCATTCATTCATACCACGATTCACATGACATCACATTCCTTCACATCCTATACCATTCCTTCACATCCTAATTCATAGGACATCACATCCATTCACCCATTTTTATTTATCTGATTCATATCACTTCCATCCATCCATTTACATCTATCTGATTCCTATCACATCTCATCACATCTATTTAAAGAATGTAAGAGAATTCTAATTTTATGATATAAAGATTCTTTACGCATCTAATTAGGCATAAAGACAACTTTAGTAGGAATAACACTTTTATAAAAATCCTTTTTTTGCATCTATTTAGGCATAAATTCAATTTTAAGGAAAATAACACTTTCGAATTAAAAATAAACCTTTTATGCATTTTACTATGCATAAATTCCATTTTAATGAGAATAACACTTTAAAAATAAATCTTTTATGCATTTTACTATGCATAAATTCCATTTTAATGAGAATAACACTTTCAAAATAAAAATAAATCTTTTATGCATTTTGCTACGCATAAATTCCATTTTAATGAGAATAACACTTTCAAAATAAAAATATCTCTTTTATGCATTTTGCTATGCATAAATTCCATTTTAAGGAGAATAACACTTTCAAAATAAAAATATTTCTTTTATGCATTTTGCTATGCATAAATTCCATTTTAATGAGAATAACACTTTCAAAATAAAAATAATTTTTTAATGCATCTATCTATGCATAAATTTAATTTCAATGAAAATAATACTTTTGAAATAAAAATAAATCTTTTATGCATCTTTCTATGCATAAAATCAAAATTGATGAAAATAACTCTTTTGAATTAAAAATAAAATTCTTTATGCATCTTTCTATGCAAAAATCAAAATTGATGAAAATAACTCTTTTGAATTAAAAATAAAATTCTTTATGCATCTTTCTATGCAAAAATCAAAATTGATGAAAATAACTCTTTTGAATTAAAAATAAAATTCTTTATGCATCTTTCTATGCATTAAATCAAAATTGATAAGAATAACTCTTTTGGAATAAAAATAAAATTCTTTATGCATCTATTTATGCATAAAATCAAAATTGATGAAAATAACTCTTTTGAAATAAAAATAAAATTCTTTATGCATCTATTTATGCATAAAATCAAAATTGATGAGAATAACTCTTTTGAATTAAAAATAAAATTCTTTATGCATTTTTCCAGACATAAATTTAATTTAGTAGGAATTACACTTTTAGAATAAAAGAATTTTTCTTATGCATCTAATTTATGCATAAAATTCATTAATGATAAAAATCACACTTTAAATATATAAATCACATTTTTCTTATGCATCTAATTTATGCATAAAATCCATTTATGATAAAAATCACACTTTTAATATAAAAATCGCATTTTTCTTATGCATCTAATTTATGCATAAAATCCATTTATGATAAAAAGCACACTTTTAATATAAAAAAATATCTTTTATGCATACAAATCATTTATGATAAAAATCACTCTTTTAATATAAAAGAATTTCTTTTATGCATCTAATTTATGCATAAAATCATTTATGATGAAAATCACACTTTTATAATCAGAATAACAATTTCACTATACTTGAGGGTGGCCACAGAGCGAGCCCATTGCAGCGAGCCAATTTGCAAATTATTTTCCCACCCACTGGTATGGAAAATGGGTGCATGAAGCTTGATTATTGTAAAGGATTATTGAGTTTATGTTCTTATTATTGTGATTGTGTAATCTCTAGTATTAATATTTCTCTTAAACTTTATCATGAATTTAATCACTTGCTATGACCTCCCTAGACCCATGATTTTTAACATGGTATCAGAGCATGGCCGGCGCGCTAGCTCATTAGCAAGTGATTAAGAACATTATGATTTCTAAGAGTTATCATTCTCATTTGATTGGTTTGATTAGGTAGCTATTTTTCAGTGGGATTCCTCACAGCTTTCCCCTCTTATTTCCATTGAGACTAGAGAAAGCAAAGGCTTCCAGCTGTTGAGCTTTCTTCTTAGCTACTAGGGTTGAGCACCAGGGCGGCTATAACAACCACACATCTCAATATTAGGTCTAATGATAGATAGAAGGGGGCCTCCAACTAGCACAAAGCGCCAAAGCAAGGGCCTATGTGGTGGATACCTTGTAGAGAAACACCAAAAGCTGTAGCAAAACAAGTCTTGAAACCTACGCATCTCTTCAACGAGAAGAGGCGCGGTCTCCAACAAAACAGCAATACAGCCAGTGCATAACAGCAATACAGCCAGCCAGCCAGTGCATAAGAGGCTCCAGACCAAATGCAAGAATTCTCTCTACATCCTAGAGTGTATCCTTTCTCTCCACAAGTATAACAAGTGAGTTTCAATGGTGGCAAAGATTCCACCATGCTCCTGCATCTTTTTGAGGTAGGTTATGATGCTGCTGCTGCTGCCAAGGCCACAAACAACGCTTCAGTAAAATGGAGGAAACAACAAAATATGAGAAGCAAAGGCTGGAGAGAGTAGCGTGTAACACAATCTACATGAAAGTGAAAGTGGCGGCGAGGGCGGTAGAAGAAATAAGAAGCGATGACCACAAATCTGCAGCAGCGACGGCCTGCTGGCGTATGAAATTCTTAGTGATAAGGTTTTCAATAACCCTTTTCTTTTTTAAAAAAATAAGTGGTATAAAAAGCCTTGCACTAGAGGTTGTTCACATGGCTATGAGCATTACAAACTCATGTTGTAATACATATAGCATTCATGCATTATCAAAAGGAGTTTCAACTGAAAAGCCATCAAGAGAAATTATTTTTGAAGAAGAAGAAGAAGAAGAAGAAAAGGACCAAGCACAAGCATCAAAGGCCATAATCAACAAAGTTGTCATCTCATCGACAAATTGTCTTCACCAAAAATATGTAATCTTTATAAATGCCACCAATATGAGCAGGCAAATTCATGACCAAGAATCTAAAAAAATATAACCCTTGATAAAACGTAGCCAATTGAGCACCCAAGGGGAGTAATGATTGTTGTAACCCTACTCTTAGAAGTCCTACATTACATGTCATCACTAAGCAAGATATGGGGCTTCACTAGCTTGGAGAGTTTCCTTTTTAAAGGATCCAAAAGTATTGGAAAATTTATTGTCAATCTCCAATGGTAAAGAGTATTGATTTTCTCTACATGCCAATTATTAGTGGAAGAACAAATAGCTTTATCGACACCAAATCCATGTGCAGTCTCAAATTGCAGCCCATAGCTTTATCTTTGTAGCATGAAGTTTAAGTGGCTAATGGAGAAAAGATGGATTACACAATGGTATGCAAAGATGTGAGGGTGATTCTCACAAATGATTATACTTGTAAGGTTGATTTACTTGTATTGGATATGGATCCCTTTGACATTTTTTGGGATGTGATTGGTTGGCAACTCTTGGGTTGTTTCACATAAATTTACAGCAAGGGTATATGAGTTTCATGCATGGAAACTATGAGGTTACATTGATCAGAACTCATGTGCCAAGTATCAAGATGATCAATGCAACACAACTCAAGAGGGAGCTAAAGAAAATGGGATGCATACAGCTTTGCAAGGAAGAAAGCAATGAGGAAAAGGGTGAGGTTATGAATAAAGGTGTGAAGGAATTGTTAAAGGAGTATGAAGATATGTTACGAATGCCAAAGTGCTTGGCCAAAAAGGGAGGTGGATCATGGAATAGAGCTTGAGCCACATAGAGGCCACATACCAATCCCGTTAACAAACCACCTTATAGATTGCCAAAAGTGAAGAAGGATGGTGGGTAATTGTAAGATCTTATGGACATGGGATGGTTTACTCTAGCCAATCACCTTTTGCATCACCCTATACTTTTGGTCAAGAAAAAGGATAGCACTATTTCCATGATACGCAAGGTATTTGGGATGAGTGGTTGCCACTTGCCAAGTTTACTCATAATAGTACGCATCATGAGAGCATTGGCATGTCACGGCACTCTATGGGTACAAAGTTAATATGCCAATGATGGTTAAAAAGAAAGAGGGGGTGAATCCTAATGCAAAAGAGGAGATGGAAATTTTGAATGCACTCTTGCAACAATGCAAAGCTAATATAAAGCAAGATCAAGAAAGGAAAATTTAGATGCATTCTTGCAACAATGCAAAGCTAATATGAAGCAAGCTCAAGAAAGGATGAGACATTATGCTAATGCTCATTGGAGACCATTGGAGTTCATGGAGGAGATTGGTTATTCTTGAGGATTCCCAAGACAAGATATGGTTCTCTCAAGGGCAACACAAATACCAAGTTAGCTCATCGGCTACTATGGGCCATACAAGGTGGTGAGGCGTGTTCATGAAGTTGCTTATCAATTTTCACTTCCATCAACCACAAAGATTCATGATGTGTTCAATGTGTCACATCTCAAAGCTTACCTTGGGCTGGAGGTATTTGTGCAAGATGAATTACCTCTAGTGAATGAGGAGGGTATGATTAAGGAAGCAATTTTGGGTACAACAGAAAGAGTTCTTCGTAGCCGTACATTAATGGAGTACTTGGTCAAATAGCAAGGGATACCTAAGGAAGAAGCTTCTTGGCAACCCACCTCTACATTGGAAGGGTTTTAATGGCTATTAGATGCATTTTGGAAGTCCAACAAGGGTCAAGAACAGTGAATTAACTTATTGGAAATTCCTATAAATTCACTATGGACAGCCCTATACCCTTGAGAATTGGAAGCATAATGTTTGGAAACTACACAAGATTCTCATGACATTATGGGGTAGATATTATGGCTTGTTTTAAGGGCTTATTGGGCAGTTACTGGACATATGTATGCACTTTTTGGCTTCCCATACATGGTGCAAGCATGAGCTTCAAGTTCGACAGCCCATTATCACATACTCCATCCATGTGGATTGGGGTGGTACACATCAATGGTTTCGAGGACGAAACCTCTTAGGTGGGGATGGTTTGTAACAAAGTGAATGGTTTCATACAAATAATGGGCCCAAGAGATCATGCCCATGGACAACACTTATGGTAGTGTGAAAGGGGTGGTCATGTATGTTGGAATTAGGGTTGCAGGAAAGCACACAAAGCTTGGAGAAGAAGAAGCAAGAAATCACACAACACACAATGTATTAGATTGTGTCAATGTACAAAAGATAAGTTAGCCCTAGAATAATGGGTGTATATACAAGCCAGGGGAAAAAACCTTCTAAAGAGGGAAAAAGTGTCCCGGTGGTCCTAAGTGTGTTCACACACATCACTGCCTATATATATGGTAAAAAATCACCCCTGGGAGTGATGGTGTGAACAAGAGCTGGCACTCATGTATAGGGAAGTGCCATGTCCGAACTAGATCAGTCCACAAAGGAGAGCAAGCCCAAATCTTTGCGGAAAGCTTCGAACTTCTCCACAAGGAAGCGCCTTTGTGAAAAGATCGGCGAGGTTGTCCTGTGTTGGCACATAGGCCAAGCTAATCTCTCCTGCCTGCTGAGAGTCTCTCCCTGACATAGTGATAATGCACCTCAATGTGTTTTGTGCGAGCATGAAAAACTGAGTTTCTCGTAACTGCCAGTGTCAGTGTAGATAGAGGTGGCAGACTCCTGTCCAACACCCACGTCAGCCCCATAAGCCATCTGAGCCACACACAGTCAACCGTAGCTGTGAAAGCTGCCCTGTACTCAGCTTCACAACTAGAAGTGGCCATAGTAGGTTGCTTCTTGCTCAACCCAAGATATGCATGAGCTACCGAGCATGAAACAAAATATCTTTTTAAGTCGTGGCAAAAAGTAAATGATACTAGTGAATATCTCATGAGTGTGTAAAGCAATGTATATCACCCTATGGGTATCATTTTACTTTAAAACAGAGTACACCAACATATATTAGCCATGGCCTTAAATGGAAAATCTTCTACAGATGATCTACATGTTTCCTACCTTGTTGAGCTCTCAATGCACAATATCTCTACTTCACTTTAGGAATTTAGGCAACTCAAAATCCCTTCACATCCATCCATATCTACTAACAAATCGCCTACTAAAACTTTAACTCCGACTAACTTGTCTATTTCACCACCTTCTTCTCAACCTAATGGTGTGCAAGAATCCACAGGCATTAATGATCCATAAATTACTTGTGTTCAACCACCATCTCTACAGGCTATGATGGAACTAGACCTTATGGATACATGTATTGTAGAAGATCAGGATATACCAATGGTTAAGCTTGAAACATTCACATAGTCAAATTAGAGAGAGATGTAGTAACCTTCTAAGCAAGAATTAAAACTCCAAGGTAATTATCTCTTAAAAAGCTTCACAAATGATGATATTTTACCCTTAGAAGATTTTGTAAAGAAGGTTAGAAAAATGTTCAACCTAGAAAGCCGACCACTACCTCATATTAGAGGAGGTTTCTAGCCACTTGACTCTACATTGCATGTAGAGTCAAGAGGAGGTTCCTAGCCACTTGACTCTACATTTCATGTCATCACTAAGCAGGATATGGGGCTTCAACTAGCCTAGAAAGTTCCCTTTTTAAAGGATCCAGAGAATTGGAAAATTTATTGCCAATCTCCAATGGTAAAGAGTATTGATTTCCTCTACATGCCGATCATTCGAAGATGTCTTTGGAAAGTGTACCTCCAAAGGAAGGATGAAGGTACGTCCAATAGATATATATTTGTATACTTTCCATGATTGTGGCTAATAATATTCAAGGAGATATACAAATCATGAAAGATTTCATCCACAAGTTTGAGGGCTGATTCCCGGATCTTGTAGTGCTTGCCATTTACCAATTCTTTGATTTACTCATCCTGACCCTCAACATGGTACCATGTCATTTTTGGTGAAATAAGGAAGATCTCTTCTTTGACATTAACAAGGGTTGGGCCCACATTTCATCAATAACCAAGCTTATATGATAAAGACACACACTTCCTTGGTCACAAATTGGTTACCTTTGAGGACATGGCATAAATAGGATTTTGGCATCACAACCCTTAGATAATGAAAACTTGCAACTTCCTCACTCATCGAGTCTTTATAAATAGCTTCAAGTCGTATGACATTACTCTCACCAGTTACCTAAGGATGGCATCACCTTCTTTAGGAAGGGGGAAATGTTTGTCCGGTGATTAATATGGGTCTAAGGGCTTTGTTTAATACATTTTTGACTCATTTTAGCCATAATTCCACTCATAAATGTAATATAAATGTATTGGATGCGTTCTTCAAATATTATCCAAGAACTTGTGTCCTTTGTAATTATTTCCATATTTTATTGTTTATAAGCAAAGCTAGATCTATAAGGCTGCCCACTATGTGCTTCATTATCCAAGGAGGAGAGTTACTAGAGTGTAGAGCTTGAATATTTTTTTTCCACTCTCGACATACTTACTCTAAGTGTGGACACACCAAATGTGTGTATAATCAATTTCCTCTCGTAATACAGGACACTCTCCCATTAGTCTATTGATATCTTACTTTTCTTAACCTTATGCATGCATATTATAAACCCTCTTATTAATGATCCACATGATTTAACTTAGTTATAATTATCCTAATTTCTTTAAGGATCCATCTTCAAGGTTATCTTACTCTTTTCTAGAGTTATCACTTTTCCAAGGATATCTTACTCTTTTCTAGAGTTATCCCTCTTCCAAGGATATCTTCAAATTTCTCAATCACATAGCAGGGGACTTTGTTCCATATATTTGTTTTGGTTTCTTTGGTCTTATATCCTGTGAAGAATTCCAAAACACTCCAACGATCAGTAATGAAACATGAAAGAGCACTTAAGATCTTGCAAAAGTCATATGTCCTTCTCTCAAGACTGACTCCAACCTTAGATACCATTAGTTTTCAACCGATTTAGGTAAGGTGATATTTAATATTGAGACATTTGATCCAATTTTAGGTCTACAACATTTGTCAAAAATTACTAAACCCAAGGTCATCTTATTCTCGTAAAATAAAAGAGAGTAGACTAACTAAAGATCACATAGCTCAGATAGGCCTACCTTATGTTGAGAACTTTAATCATAGAACTCATAATTTCCTAAGGTTAAGTAGATTCAACTTCTTTTAAAATAACACCCTCTTGTTTTGGATTATCCTTAACTACTAATGGAGGTGTACAATTTCTCAACTTAGACCTCTACCTTTAGATACCAAGGGTTTAAATCTTCTCCACATGAAGTTCTAGTAGATTTCATATCTTTAAGATCTATGATTAATCAAAATTCTATGGGTTTCTCTAGATCACTCTTTTTACTAAGGTCTTATGCATTTGACACATAAAAGTAGTTACAATTTATCTTCTCTACTTAACTTACATAATCCTTTTCTAACCCATACACATTCTTAAGAAGATAATGCTCTATTACTCTACGGTTAATAGTGTTTTAATCTATTAAGAGTAATGTTTTTTCTCTATGTTAGTTCCTTTTTCTTTCTCTCTTTAAATGCTCAATCTCAGCATTAGTGACTCTACCCTTATTTTTTTAATGAAGTTTATCTCTCTAGTTTGGCCCGATTAGAAATTGATACAATTAACTTCTTTGCTCTTGGGTTATTTAATAAGAATCCTAGTGTTCAAACCCTCTAATTATAGCCTTATATCCTAGACTACTTCTAAGAGAGTTTACTAACATTACACTTGATGATTCTCTCAAAGAAACCTAACCTAAGTTACAAGAAAACTAACCTCTATAGGTTCTAAGTATATCCCTTATAATTGAGTTCCCAAAATGTCCTTGTTATTCTAAAGTTAAAGGGCCTTGTTATCCTAAGTTCAGGCATGCATATACACTATCCATACAATATGAAATCATTGATTTCATTCTTAATCATACCTTAAGAATGCCTTGCTTCATACCCCTATGTAACATACCACATAAAATTGTCATGATCGAATGTAAAGGAATTAGCCCTTCATATGTAATTTAACCTAAATAACAAGATGTGTAACCCTAGTATCATCCCCTACTAGGGTCCATCTATTCATCACATACATCATCATATCTTATGTATGTGCATATGTTGAGGATCACGCATATCCAATCATTCCAATCGTCATCTCAAATCTTTATTTTCATAGAATGGATCACATCATTAAGTCTTGTGCATCACAATACATAGGTAACTCTCCCTATTATACAAGAAATCATTTGTGGCATACTAAATCCTTCAAATGATTCCCTTATTCCACCTCTCTATGTCAAATTCATGACTCTATATAAATATTTACATGTATATATCATATCCCCTCTTCAACTTCACAATTAATTAACCTTATGCAAGGATATCCATTTCACCTTGTGTATTATTCACAAGAATCTTTGCACCATGATCTTATATTTACTCATGGAAACACATGTTAGAGTGGAATAACTTTAATCCATCATGTATATATCTTTATTATGATGTACTTATGCACACTTAAGCATGTGTGCAACCTTATAGACAATGCTAGGGGTCATTCCCATTATACTAAACTTCATCCAAATATGCATAATATATGCTTTAGGAATCCATTCATCATGTGTAATCAAACCCATAACATATGAGCTTCTTAAATAAGGTCAATGACATGGATCATACGACACCATACTAGGGGTTTCAATTAATTTCAAATTCACTTTTAGCCTTTATTTAGGGATTTCAACTCCTAAAAAATCTCCATCCTAATTCATATCATAATCTTTATCATAATCTCCATAATAATCCTTATTTAAGGATTATAATTCCTAACAAATCCCCATCCTAATTCATATCATAAACCCTATCATAATCTCCATCATAATCCTTATTAATAAATTTACTATCATAATCTCTTCTATAATTTATAATTCCTATCATAATCTCTTCTATAATCTATATCATAATCTTAATTAATAAATTTACTCACAATAATTTGACAAGCAATAGAGAAGCTAGGGCCATACCTCAGCCCCCCATGTACATACATACATATATACATAAGTGTGCCAAAAAAGGATCCCATCCAATCCTCAATTCACCCATGTTGACCTCCATGTAACTCATGTTATTCAAAATTCATCTTTGAGTTAAGTGGATTCTAGTAATGCCTCTTACTTTCTTATTTTACCCTTTAAAATGTTCCCTTTATATTAAGGTTGGATATACCTTATTTTTCAAGACCATGTTTCCATGAAAACACACATTGAAGGCTAAAAAGCTCATGTGTTTTCATGAAAAACACACATTGAAGGCTAAAAAGCTCACGTGTCTTTAGATACATTTATGCTTTTGCATCTCTTAATCTTAAGGATATACAATCCATTAATATACAATAACCCATTAGTATTTCTATCTATGTCCCAATATTATCTCTTTGATATTTATTAATTCAATCTTAGAAATTTTCTAATGAGCCCACACCAACCCATTATTTTTCCAAGGAAATTTCTTCTAACTCTAAGAGGGAAACACTTTCCATTTAATGAGAAATATTATTTATTATTCCCTTGCATTTAATTAATTTATAATTTAATTATTTCACAAAGCTTACTAATGTTATTTCTCTTTCTAACCTTTTTGTGATGTGCACATGAGAGGGTTTCATTTAAAATTTTTACACACCAATCTTGTCTAGCTTGCTGGAAAATAATCCCAAATATTTATTCAGCCTTATTTCTTAATCTTATTATCCAAATCAATATTCTCATGGGTGTTGCTCTTCTCACCCTTTCAATTTAATCTTTTCCACTTAAAATAAATGATTTAAAAATCTATTTTTTTCCTTAAATTAATAGGAGGTATCACAACAACCAAGCCAATCTCTCGTTGTTTGCAGTCAATGGGTTGGGCAAGGATAATTTGGTGCCCTTAGTCCCTAGGACCACATTCTCTCAAGCTAAATTTTTTATGTTCAGTATAGAGCTCTCAAATAGGTACCTTGTGGCAAAAAGTAAGATTGACACCAAGATTCAAAACACTCCTATAATAAAAATGAAATATCTAACTACTAAAGTAAGTCCAATGTTGATTCAAGAAACCCTACATATGATGAGCATAGTATCAATGGAATCATAGTGAATGACACTAGTAACTTAAAGCTCCTAAAAAGAATGTATATATGTAGATATAAAGACATCTATCTATATACTAGTGTCAATCAATCTAGCTCTATTACATGCATGCTTTATGAAATGTATGCACTACACAGGCCATGTGGGAAGCATTGAAGTGCAAGTCCTTATGCACTATGAGGGCTATGTAAAATGCATGCGACACCTTCTTCTGTTATAAATACATCTTAAACAACCTCCATGACATGTACTTCAAAACTAGAAACATATATATATGTATATATATATATATATATTGACACCAATGTATATATATATATATATATATATATATATATATATATATATATATATATATATATATATATATATATATTGGTGTCAATAAATCCATCTCTATTACATATGGAATTTGTAAAATGTATGCACTACATAGGTCATGTAGAAGCATCGGCGTGCAAGTCCATCTGCACTACATGGGACTTGCAACCACATGCAATCCCTTCATATTAAAAGATTTATCCTAACCTCCATAACATGTCAATTGGGCTGTTATAAAAACCATGTGTAACGAGTATGCTTGTATCTTGCTCTGAGAGCCTACCTAAGACTATATAAAGCTTTCTCAATCTGTATATTTTTTATTCCTGACCTTTATAAACAAAATCATGAGGCTAAGATACATAGACCTCCTCATGCAAATCTCCATTCAAGAAAGCATTTTTGATATCCAACTGATGTACATTCTAACCTTTATTATGTGCTGCTAATGCAATGATACTCTACATTGGTAGAGTCATACAATATGTGGGTGTAAAGGTTTCACCATATTCAATACCTTTCTCTTATACATAACAAGCCTAGCTTTGTATCGTTGAACATTGTTGTTCAGTTTGTAAACCTATTTCATGCCAATGGCCTTCTACCAAATCCCATGCATCATTTTTTAGCATCAAATCATACTCAGATTGCGTAGCACTCATCCAATTTTCAAATTCCTTTGCTTCATCAAAGGAAATAGGTTCCTCTTCATTACATAAACTGGCAATAAGAGCATGACCTGCATCAACATGAGATGCATGATGAGAACTTGCACGTGTTGTGCTAGGCAAAGGACTGGCCAATTTGCTGTCACGTATTGTTTGCACCAGCCATTTTGGCATACTTTTTGACTCCTCAATTTCCCTTATTTCCTCATCAACTACATCATCAACATTTTCCTCATCAATAGGCTAATATGTGGGCTGAAAAACATGTTGATTTTTAACCTATGTGGGCTGATTTTCAGCATTCCTTTGAGTACCCAAATGCTCTACATCAATGTGTCCTACATTGAATAATGGAAGGAGAGTGTTGAATATGTCTTACAAACATACAATTTGCTATTTTTTACATGAAAGCAAGGACTGAATGGCATCTTCCACAAATACAACATATTTACTCATAAAAATCCACTTGATAGCAATATGATAGAGACGGTAATCTTTACTTTATGAGCTATACCCCACAATACCCCACAATTGCTTCTTAAAATCCTTGATTTTTATAGATAAGAAACATGTGCTTTCATTACATACCTGGTACAATGATGCAAGTGCATCCCGAGCATGTTTAGTAGTCCTGTACATGACCGAGTGTGAGGAATGATACTCCTCTTGAAACTGACAAAGCAAGCAACACATATGCTTTTGCATGTCTTCCATCCCACTTTGCTTGTTCATGCGTAGGAGGTATGCTATCCTGTGGTGGTAAAGCATGTCTTCCATCCCACTTTGTTTGTTCCTGCATAGGAGGTATGCTATCTTGTGGTGGTGGTAAAGCACCATGTGAAATTGAGTCCATGTTTGCAGATGTGCCTTCTGCATCATGTTCATCAGAGGAACCATAGAACGTTTCTCAATACCAATCACAACATTCAATAGTCCTTTGGCTACCAATACATGCATGTCTTCCATCCCACTTTGTTTGTTTCTACGTAGAAGGTATGCTATCTTGTGGTAAAGCACCATGTGAAACTCAGTCTGTGTCTATAGATGTACCTTCTTTTGCATCATGTTCATCAGAGAAATCATGATGTTTCTCAGTACCAACCACAATATTCCATAGCCCTTTGACTACCAATACATGTCATATCATATAGGACCATAACATGTAGTTGGTCCTGTCAATCTTATCCTCCGAAATATATCTCTATATGCCATTTCTGATAGTCCCAAGTAAGTAATCATGCAACTTGCAAGTGTTTAGTTCTCCTTTGATGCAACCAAGGTGGCTACTAATAAGGCTATTGAGATAATCCTGACCTACAAGGTGTATGAAAGAAATACAGGGTAAAGTGAGTACAAATTTTACTTGTAAGATGTAGAGATCGATGTTGCTGAAGTATAGCTCATAAACAAGATCCAATGTGGTGTTGTTGATGCTTTCTTGTGTATCTACACACCCCTTTGTAGTATATCTGACAATACTACTTCAAAATATGATGAAGAACAATGCAAATCCAGTCCTCGAAGATGTCTATAGAAAACCAAAAAATCACGTGAACAGCCCCCAAAATGCGGCTAAAACAAAAACTCAACCAAAAAATGTTTTAGGTCCTCTTTCTTCTCCTAGAAGGGCTCCTTGATCTGATTCAAGAAGATAGGCAACTCGGGGTGAAGGGTGGGCAACAACACAGGGGGAGGAGCATAGGGGGAGGAGCATATGCTCTGATACCAAATGTTGGAAATAGGATTAGAAGAATACACACACACGCGCATACACACACATACACAGTGGAGAAGCTCAAGGGAGCACATAATGAGATGATAGATAGATAATGAATGTGTGTTATACAAAGATGATAAGTATACCCCAAGATGGGTGTACACTAGCACGGGGGAAAAAACCTCCTAAAGAGGGAAAGTTCCGCAAATGGTCCTAGTTTTTTCACACACATCACTACCAAATATGGCTACACACAAGGTAGATAAAACCCTAGAAAAATGCAGTCACACAAATGGTAGCCATACCCACGTTCTTCACCCCCTTTCTTTTAATTCGTTTTTACATTTTTCTTCAAGTCAAGGGTGCCCATTTGATGAAAATTTGACCAAAACCCTTCATACTTGTCTCGAATCTCACCTATTTAATGTCTGGTTTTCTTTCAAGATCTCCATAGCCATGCCTTACACACACCTATTAGAGATGCTTCTTGTTTTCGTGATGTGTCCTTGTACATGGGACATTGCCAGGTACTATGCTAATTGCATAGAGGATGACATAGAGAGAGTCGTACCTATGGAGAGTTTGTTGGATTATCATTGTACTACCAAACCTATCATGATGAGGACGGGGATGACTATGATGATGCATGCTCTATGCTTGATGGTGGAGCATGTGATGATAGTATCGATGATGGAGATACCCACTATGATGATGTTTGCCCTATGCTTGATGGTGGACATTTCTATATGCACAGTGATCATGTGTATTTGGATGATCACACCTATGCCCATACGGATGTGAGCTTTGAGGTGTGTATTTTTGGACCTTATGGATGCTGACACAAGGTGATGGTTTATGCAGTTGGGGCATTCATTTTTTGATGTCCTTGGTGCCATTTGGAATCTAAATTTTATGGAGAGCACATGACCTTAACATTTTCCATTTGATCTTGGTGGAGGATACATGCTTAGATTTCTCTTTGATGGTAATTTCTGACATTGGCCATTTAACCATGGGGGTTATAGAGCCATTGTCTTGGTGAGTTCAAGATGTGGATTTCCATTTAACCTAGCAAGTTACATGGTTATCTCTATCTCTTGCGTGTACTTAGTGGATCATAGGACATGCCACTTTTGCATTTATGGTTACTTGGCTGATCAAGGATGGGTGTATAAGCTTTCCCTTGGAACCTAGCATGATTAGTGGAGTTTATTGATCATTGCATATGACATTGTGATTCCCATGACTAAGAGACATCGACATTGGATGGTGACTCTCATGGAGTTTCATTTGATCTAGGTGGTCATGTGGATCATCATTTTGGTAGATTATTGGATGGAGTTTCCTTCAGTACATGTGGTTAATGAATGTGTGCATATGGATCATTGGTTCTTGGGATTTTCATTTGACCCAGGAGATTGTGTGATTATTGAGGATGCATGGCTACATCATCTTTCCGACTCGGGTGGCATCATGTTCTACAGCTTGGGAGTTGGTCCATGGAGTTTTCCATTTGGTCTAAGAGACTACGAGGGTCTTTTTATGTTGATGTTATTTGTACATCGACATTCGAGGGTTTCCATTTTATGCTGGCCGGCAACTTAACTTATTATACAGGATCATGGACTATTGACACTTATTATGGTCTATGAATCCACATGTTGTGGGTCGGTTTTGGTTTGTTTTGCATTACCACCCTTAGATTTCAAGGACAAAATCATTGTAGGAGGGGATGGTTTGCACTTGGGTGTATGGGCAGCCCATGTGTGAAAGATCCTAGGAGTAAGTAACTATATAAGACACTTATGGTATAGTTTGTACATCTTTGATATCTTTTGATATATGACCATTTGGTTATCTCCTTGCGCAAGCTTCCATGGTGATCTTCTCCCTTCATGAGATTCTAGGATGGTGACGTCCTACACCCTTGTTTTCTACTCCATGTAATGAGTGGGCCTTCTTCTTGCATACTCAAGTGCAATGCTTATTGGTCCCAAAGCATGGAAAGGTTCCAAGTGGACGCTAGGAACAAAGGCATTATGAGTAAATGTAAGCATTATTCATCACCTTTATTCATCACCTTCATAGCCTTTTATGCCACATAATATGAAGAAAAACCATAGCAACACGTCACGACTTCTTGGAAATAGGTAGGGTTTCATAAAAAATCACCAAATCTTGAACCCCTTTGTAAGAAATGAACCATTGAAGCAATTAATTGATGGAATATGCTTGAGGGATTCACCATTGACAAAAAAGAAAACCCTAATGCTAAGAAATTGAAGCATTCAATCATAGTTGAAGTCACTTATAGGAGAGTAATTTTTCAACCACTATGTGGATTATGGCCTTCAATTCATCAAAACATCTTCAAGGACAAATTCACGCAGTAATCTACAATTGTTAGAGCTTGAAACCAAGTTAATATACCCTTCTTGCAATGTGTTCCAAGTATTAGAGAGCCCTTACTTTTGTGAATCACGAGCTCCAAAACCTCCAAGAAGAAATAGACAACATCGGCCTCCTAACGGTGCACATCGTGAGCAAAACGAGCAGAATCATAGCTTAAATAGAATCTTAGACTTCCCCTAATCAAAGCCCTAGGCTTTGGCAAGCTCAAAAGTGTAGAAAGAAGCACCATGGCTCTCACAAATTAAGCAAAGAAGAGGGAGAAAAATGAAAACGTTTTTGATTAGGAACACTAATCAAGATTAATTACTTTTTCCCTAATTTTGGTCCTAGAATTTGAAAAATTGGTGTGACTCACCAAAAAATCTGGTCCACGGTCCCATGTGAAATAAACCAAGAAACGGAACTTTAACCAATCGAGGTCACCATAACCATCTTCTTGATCAAAAAAATCAAGAAAACGTAGAAAATTCAAGAAAATGGATCAAAGGCATGAGTTATGATACCACTGCAAGAAGAAGGCCCACTCATTACATGAAGTAGATAAGGGTTTAGGTCACCATCCTAGAATCTCATAAAGGGAGAAGATCACCATGGAAAATTGCTCTAGGCAAGAAGATAACCAGATTGTCATGTATCAAAAGGTATCAAAGATGTACAAACTATCTCATAATAAGTGACTTATATAGTCACTAACTCCTAGGACCTTTCACACATGGGCTGCCCATAAACCCAAGTCCTATGCCCCATATCATGTGCTTAGGCCCTCATCCCACATGTGCATGTGTAACATAATTTCCTACATTACAAAGTACATCATGTCTTCCACTGAACTTCAAGAGCACTATCTAGCAACACAATCCTACATATTCTCTTCATTCTATGAATATTGGCATCCTTAAACATGTTTCAAATACGTGAAGTAGAATAGATCATGATAGCTTGAGTCTCTTAAACTTTCTTCCAAACTTTGAGATTTATGAATATCTAAGACTATCTTGATTTTGAATGAAGTTATTATACCTTTCTTTGGTAAATCTTAATGCAACACTTGGAATAGGAAGACTTTCAAGTCTGCCCCCAAAAGATTTTGCATATTGAGATGAATAACATATTTTAACTATATAAAATAAATCTTTGTTAAAAAAGAAGAGGACTTATCTAGAAACAAAACCTTCACAAAATTAGCATGCGCGGCTTCAAAAGTACCAGCTCCACTTGCTACCACTCAACACCACTAAAAAGATGTAGGGGAGAAGGGAGCTTGAGCTCTTACAAGCACACACACTCTCACAGACTAGAAGAGAACACACAAGGTGAGGCTAGAAATTGTTGTTCTTCTTCTTCTTAAACAAAAGAGGTCTACAAAGAATATAAAGTGACTAACACACATACCAGAGTATATACAAGTGGTCCATAATGTGAACACGCTAAAGTAGAGTGGGTAGGTGTGGACTAGTCAGTGTAGTCCAGCTATAGAATCTATGGCAAAGATATGTCAGAGATAGCTACCAAACCCGCTAGTGATGTAAATGTCAAACAATCATGCAGGTGCCTCGTGAGTGTTAGCTCATGTTAAGCTTGACATCTTAACACTCCCCCTCAAGCTCAATCATGTCAAACGATCATGCAGGCGCCTTGTGAGTGTTAGCTCATGTTAAGCTTGACATCTTAACACTCCCCCTCAAGCTCAACTCCAGCTCGTGAACTCTAAGCATATCTCAAAATCTGCGGAGCTTCTCAGCTCCCAAGACCTTTGTGAAGATGTTAACGACCTAATCCTATGTGCTAATGTAGGCCAAGTCAAGGTCGCTTGCCAAGACTCTCTCCCTAATAAAGTGGTATTGTACGTCAATGTGTTTCATCCGTGCATGGAAAACTGGGTTCTTGGCCAACTGTATATTGCTAAGATTGTCACAATATATGACAAACTCTCTCTCCACATGCACCCTCAAATCAGCAAGTAGCTTGCGTAACCAAGCTACCTCACATGCTGCTATCGCGGCTCCTTTGTACTCTACCTTTGTACTCGACAAGGCAAATGTGGACTGCTTCTTGTTATTCCATGTCACAGCAGCACTCCCTAATGAAAACATAAATCCACTAGTAGATCTCTTGTCTGAGATGCTATCTGCCCAATCTGCATCTGTGTATCCATATAGCTCTGATGGTACCCCGGCTGTATAAAACAATGCATAATCAACAGTGGCCCTCAAATACCGAAGTGTGTGTTACACACTATCAAGATGTGGTTTACATGAAACCTACATAAAGTGGCTCTCTAAGTCAATGGTGTAACTCAAATATGGCTTGCCAATTGTGACATAGATTAAACTCCCCACAATTTTCCTATGCATAGTGGGGTCCTCCAAAACATAACCTGCATCTGCATGAGGTTGCCATTTTGATCTAATGGTACCCTTACAAACCAACCATCCCATACTTGGACAACATGTCTAATACATACTGTCTTGGTGACAGCCAAATACCATTAGATGTGTGAATGACCTCAATGCCCAAAAAGTAGTGCAGATCTCATAAATCCTTCATGTCAAACTTCCTTTTGAGAAGGATTTTCACATGCTCAATCTCTTCTAAGTTGTCACCCCCAAAAATTTGATCATCTACATAGATGGTAATGATCATAATACCCTTATCACTCTTGTGCACATACAAAGAGTGGCTTGCATCTACCATATGAAAACCAATAGTGACAAGATACTCAGAAATCTTGTCATGCCATGCTCGTGGAGCTTGCTTCAGTCCATACAAGGCCTTACGAAGCTTACATACATACTCTAGGTGACCTATATCCTCAAAACCAGGTGGACTGATCCATATACACTTCTTCTTGCAAAAGTTACCATGCAAGAACACATTTTTTACATCCATCTGATGTAAAAACTAGCCTTTAGCTGTAGCCACCGCAATCACAGCTCTCTCACAGCAGTTGCCATCTTTGCAACTGTGGCAAATGTCTTCTCATAATCAATCCCATGTGTCTGTGCATATCCTTTGGCTCTACCAATCTAGCCTTGTACCTGCTTATGCTACCATCATTGTTATGTTTCACCTTATACACCCACTTACATCCAATAGCTTTCTTGCTTTCAAGAAATGGCACCAAATCCCAAGTTTCATTTCCATATACAATGCATCCATATCCTCATCCATAGCTTTCTCCCAAAACGCATTTCCAATAGCCCCATCAAAACATGTGGGATCTACAACTTGCATAACTTTTGCCATGTAAGCATAGTGATGTGCCATATAACCATCATAAGTCAACCTCTGCACAGGGTTTTTGACTCTTCCAAATCTTCGTAACTTTGCATTCATGGCTTATAAAGCTTTCTTTACACCAGGTGTCCTCATTGCTGGAATCCCAAGCTCCTCATCAAGGCTCATCTCCGAGCCACTATATTCTTCATCAACAAGAGAATGCCCTGCAAAAATATCAGGCATACCAATACGCTCAACCACTTTCTCATTGCCTTTATGTGATGTCCTAACTATATTTCTAGGACTAGTATTATAACACAACCTTCCACTCCATGGTCTATCAACAAAACCGCTGCATGAGGACTCTCCTGATCCATTCAATGACTGTGATTATTGACTTGCATTCTCTGCAACCACATTTCCACTTACATCAGTCCCAACAACATCTTTTTCAACAACATACCAGCTACTCATCTCATCAAATACAACATCCCTGCTTACCTTCAATTCATGTGTAGTAAGATTATAACATCTATATCCCTTTTGCTCAAGGGAATACCTAATAAACACACATTTTCCTGCCTTTGGATCGAGCTTAGTACGCAACTCATCTGGCACATGCACATGTGCAATACATCCAAAAACTTTTAAGTGAGACAAATCAGGTTTCTTGCCAGTAAACTTTTTCTTTGGCGTTACATCATGTATGGCTACAGCAGGAGTCTTGTTCATGATATAAACTGCTATATAGACACAATGCTTATGTTGTCTTAGTAATGTGCTTGTTTTTCCACTCACTGTAACTCCATTTTACTGCGGAGTGTATCTACATGTAAACTGTCTCTAAATGCCATTCTTCCGTAAGAAATCAGAGAACTCATTGGAGAAGTATTCTCCCCCTCCATTTGGCCTTAGGCACTTCACACACTTTCCTATCTGTTTTTCAGCCATCACTCTGAAATTCTAAAAATGAGTGAAAACTTCACTCTTGTGCTTTCTGAAATATACCCACACTTTCCTCGTGTGATTATCAATGATTATCCGCAGAGTCTGATTTGGTGGGCAAACAGAGCGTATGAATCATCAGATTGTAGAGAGGATATGCTTCGTGCATATGTCTCTGGAAAAGCATCAAATTGGAAAAAATATCTTTCAATGATGGAATTTGCCTATAATAGTTTTAAACATATGGCTATTGATTTTAGTCTGTTTATGCTTTTGTATGGGTATCAACCTAGGGCACCTATTGATGTCGGTCTTAAGGACATCGAGCTTGATGCATCGAGGGATTTCTTGCGTAATATGCAGGAAATGTTGATCGAAGCTTGGGATTCTATCAGGAGTGCTCAGGATAGGGCACGGTTCTATCAGGAGTGCTCAGGATAGGGCACGGTTCTATGGTGATAGAGGACACTCAACTTGGTCTTTTAAACCAAGAGCATTGGTTTATTTAAAAGTTCCTAAAGATTTTCAGACTTTGTCAAAAGGAAAATGCTTGAATTTATCTCCTAGATATTGTGGCCCATTTCGATTTATACATCGGATTGGTTGGGTTGCGTATGAACTTAAACTACCTCCACATGTTAGAGTTCATCGAGTCTTTCATATCAATAGATTGAAAGGGAAACTAGGAGGTGAGGATACTCCTCAAGAACTCGTTGAAGTCGAAGAATTATCCTATGTTCCACATGAACCTGATAAGGTACTTGAATTAAGGGAAAGGAAACTTTGTAGTTGACTAATCCCTGGGGTTAAAATTAGGTGGAAAGATAGGGAAATAGAGGATTCGACTTGGGAGTCGGTTGAGATTGTTCAGCGCAGTTCTCCTTCTTTTCATTGCAAGAGTGCAATGTTTTGAGAGAGGGGAAGTATGTTATATGCACATTATGTGTGCATATACTAGGAGGCTAACCCACATTAGGCTTGTGAGCATGGGAGCATGGGAACAAGCTCTAGTGGAGCATGGGTTAGGACTAACCTTAAGGGTTAAGGTTAGGGTCAGGCATCCAAGGGTCACACATGGGAGATGGAGAGTTAAGAGTCACTTGAGGGCCCTCCTATATAATAGGGACATGGGGCATACTCAAGGGAGGCTAAGGCTATGGTCTCTTGATGTTATCTTGAGGCTAGGTTATGTTATGTTCTCTTGTGGGTAAAGAATCATAATTACTCACCTACCATTTCACACCATAGCTACATGCTACTGGATTGGAGTTATACCTCTTGATAGTATGGGATATCAAGGTAAAGGTATGATGTACTTCATTATAATTCATGTATGCATCCTTTGGGCTCGGGGATGGTCGAGTGGATGAGTTTATGCCTGATTTATGCATGTTTATGCATAACAATTATCTAGAGAGATTATGCCCAATCATGGTGTCCTGTATGCTAATAGAAAGCAAATACATGACTTTCCTTGCTCCTTGATTCCAATCCTTGTATTCTTTTACATCTGCAAAACAGTTGGATTAATCTTCGGTATCTCTGGTGCCTCCTCATGTTCACCCAATAGCCTTTTCCCATCAGAAAATTTATCAATCTAAATCTCCAAGCATGGAAGTTGTTCTTGTCAAGCTTCTCTGCAACAATATGGTTAATTCCATCATTTGACATCTTGTCTGCAACAACACAAACTTACCAAAAACAACACTCTTGTTTGACCTTGCACAAACTGTTGTATTCTTTGCAGTGGTACTATACTACACCCAAACTGTCACAACTAGTGACCTCAACTTGCATACATACACCCAATAGCACATGTAAGACCTCTTTGCAGTACACACAGTGTCTGCACAACCAATCGCCCTTCCTACAATACCAAAAATAAAATTTTACAGAGAATCAAAACTTACCCGTAGTGTCCGTGGATGCCTGCTCTGCGAACTGAAAAACGGAGGTCCAGACACGCCTGAAACGCGTTTTCGGCTTGAAATTTTTTGTCTTAAGGACCAAACAACTGCCCTTAAGCTCCACTCCCACGAAGAAAGCTCCTCAATCGGAGTTTGTTTGTCGATGCCTCCCAAAGAGCTCCCGATATATAAGGGTGTAGTAGCCAATACAAAGGGGGAAGAGTAGATGAAGATCTTACCCTCGTACCACGCCCTATGCTTCTCTTACTTAGCATGAACCAAGCTCTGATACTATGAAAAGATGTAGCGGAGACGGGAGATTGAGCTCTTGCAAGCACACACACACTCTCACAAACCCTAGAAGAGAACACACAAGGTGAGAGGCTAAAAAATTGTTATTCTTCTTCTTCAACAAAAGAGGTCTACAAAGGAGAGATAAAGTGACTAACACACATACCTAAGTATATACAAGTCGGTGCCAGGTACTAAACCTGCTAGTAATGTAAATGTCGAACGGCCACACAGGCGCCTCGTAAGTGTCAGCTCATGTTGAGCTTGACATCTCAACAACCACTTGAAGGTAGGTAGACGCTTGAAACCATGATAAGAACACCACATACACTTATAACTATATTTACAACAACAACAAAACATCTAAAAAAAGAAAATCAATATAATGAATCCATCAAATAGAAGTAGTAACAATGGGCTTCGACTACAAATGGTGGCATAGATGGATCCAAGTTCATGTCCTTTACCATGTACACAACCTCCTATTTTGAACTCAAGAATGCATCTTTTTCAGGGTATTGTACCAAGCCTCTCACCCTGGGAGGGCTTCTACATGAGAGTTGCATTGTGATCCAACCATTCTCATCTTGAACTGCAAAGGTATCCACACACATTCCTCTCTAACATTATGCATAATACATGAGGGTATAGAAACATGGGTCCTTCTAGAGCTGAAGCTTCCCATTGAAAATAAAGCTTTAGGAAAAGGTAATTAAGATGAGAGGGAAAACAAGTAGATTATAGGTTCCAAGAGCAAGAAGCTCTCAAGAAAGGATGAGGAAAATAAGAGAGAGAGAGAGAGAGAGAGAGAGAGAGAGAGAGAGAGAGAGAGAGTGAAAAAGAAGCAAGTTGCAAGATTCAAGAGAAATTTACAGGTTGGAGGCTCCAAGAGCATGTAAAAAGATCCAAATGGCCTTGCATATAAGTGAACACTTATGGCCTTGCATATAATTGAACATTTCTCATATTGTAAACACACTCTCTCATTGTACAATAGAGTCTCGCTCTTGCTTCCCTCTTCTATCCTTATGCTTGTGTAGCTACTATAGGTGTGTGAGAGAGAGGAGAGGTGTACACCCATTTAGTGAACGTCATTGAGGTGACATATCTGGGGTGGGAGATTGTGAGAAGGATGTGAGAGAGAGGAGAGGTGTATACACATTGAGTGAATGGCATCGAGGTGTGGGAGCTATGCACGCTGTTGCTTCGTGCGGCTTACAAGCCAACAGTCCTCATGACACATGTTTGGATGGAGGTAGTGATGTAGAGTGATTTCTTGAGCTAATCACAAGGGGGGAAGGGGGGGGGGGGGGGGGGAGGGGCGGGAATTTCATTGAGTCTATAATAACACATACATGGAAAAGGGGAAAAGATGGGGATCTGCATCTTGATGCTTACATGAGCTAAGGATAAAAAATTCCACGAGTTTGTAAACGCCCTAAGAGTAGAGTTATACTTGAATGGCAGTAAAGTGAAGCATGCAAGTTATTTAAGCACGGTTGCACAAAACTCTATGTGGTGCTTGTATTCACATCGAGGTGGAGTTGGGCCAGTTGTAGATAATGGGTTGGGAGCTAGAAGCCAAAAATCTCTAGGTGTGAATGCTAGGTGTGAATGGTGACCTATTTGACCGAAGTCAAGTGAACCCAGCCTCAGGCACACTAGAATTGTCTCTCACACAGGCTTAGACAATGGCAGATCCAACTCGTCTGCCGTTTGCCAGGAGTTTTGAGGAAGGCCAGGAGCAGCTCCAACTTGAGCAATACGAGGATGCCGTGAGGAGTCTTGCACACGCGCATCAACTTGCCCTGAAATTTGATGACAGCACGGGAGCTTTCTTCAGCTACGATTACCTGAGACAGAGCATCCACCCCTGCATCGCCCCAGGGAAAGAGGAAGAAGAAAGGTGCTACTCGATGCTGGTGGGCTTCTTGCGGGAGGCCTGCGAGGGCAACAATAATGCTGAAGAAGAAAAAGCCTGGGCAGCATACTATTTGGGCGGATCGCTTTTCTTACAGGGCGAGGACATGGACGATAAGGCCGCCCATTGGCTGCAGATCTGCTACCGCCTCGCTTCCACAGATTACCTTAAATACGAGGTAAGCATGTCCCTTGGTGTATTGTTCTCACAAACAATTATCAGCAAAGCAGTAGATTATTATAAGTGCGCATTGCAAGCGGCCTTATCCTTGCAAAGAAGAGTTACCCTCCAAGTCTGCACTTTTTACATGCTTTGCCCTCTTCTTTGCAAACTGCGTAACACTGAAGAAGCACTTCGGCAGCTTTCTCACCTCCAAAGTCTGGCCGATCTTTCCGACGATCCATTCGTCAAAGGGGTTTCTGCACGAGTGGAGGGTCACCTTCGCTACCTATTACGTCAATACCACCAGTCTAAGACTTAGCTGCCATCACACTACTAGAACACCTCCCTGCTCATTTAAACGAATATTATGACACATACTCCCCCTTAGTTGGAGATCCTAATGACCCGATCCAGAGGATCAATATCACAGCTGAAAGCCTTGCTCGTGCGTGGTATGAAATTGGTGAGATAGAATTTTTTGGAGACCTAGCACATGCAATGGAAGCATTCCATAAAGCCTTGCAGTATGGCAGGATCGATGATGAAGTAGATGCCCTCAGTGGTCTTGCTAGGGTTTGCTTTTGGGAGGGGCGACTCCAAGAAGCAGATGAGTATGTTGATAAGATGCTTGAGCTCTCTGAAGATTCACATCAATCAGCTTTCGCACTTGTATTACGGGCAAGAATAACATACAGACGCCATGAAGGTGTCCTCAGTGAAGAAATCTTCACAAAAGCATATGGGTTCTTAGATGAAGCGGAGAGGAAGATAGCAAGAAAATGGCGAGGGGATCTACCAAAAGTCCAACATTGGCAAGGATTCCTTTGTGCTAAAATGCTAAAAAAGGATCAAGCAATTCAAAAATTTGAGCAGAGTCTGAAAGGTTTTTGGGAGGAAGAGGCTATGCTGGGGCATTCCAATAGCGAAGGGCAGATATCACATTTGGAGTTCGAAAAGTGGATTTTCCGCTACTTACAGATATGCTTGGTTAGTTCAGAACCAGAGCAAGTCAAGCGTGCAATCATCTGGGCCGAAAAGGAGCGTGCAAGGGATTTGATTCGGGAGATGAATGGTTATGTTGATGTTGGGCTGGATTCCTTTGATTCAAAAGATGAGGACACGGCATGGGAAGAAATAGAATCCATCGTCAGTCTAGCTGGTGAGGATTCTGTGTTTCTGCTGTTCACACAGCTACAAGACAATATAGCCATAATCTACCTCCTACATGGAGGAGATGAGCCCAAATATAAGCTCTCAGTCATTGAAACCATGGAAGAGTCAAATCAGTTTCTTATGCTTCCCATCTTTACCAGAGTGCAGCAAGTCAAGTGTCAGATCCTACATCCAAGTTCCACTACTAGTATTAGCGATAGCTGCAGGGTACAAAAAGAATGGCTAGAGTATTTTCACCTGCTGTTGATAGAGCCTTGGAAAGCTGAACTGGAGAGAATCAAGCCAAGCAAGATTATTCTTGTTCCTACTGAGGTGAGTAGCTCAGAATCTCTTTTGCTTCGAATATATACTTCATGGAAACTCATAGAATGGTGTGCACTGCAGGAATTATCTTTGCTACCATTTGCTGCTCTCCGGGATAGGTCACGAGAGGATGATGAAGAGCCGTATTTGATTCAACAGTATGCATTGGTTTATGCTCCTTCTCTCCAGGTGTTCAAGCAGTGTGAATTACAATGGGAGAGACTAAAAAACAGACAACCATCACATGAGCAAACAGCACTCGTGGTTGGGAATCCTACACTTCAACATGAACCAGAGCTTCAAAGCCTGGCATCTGCCCAAGAGGAGGCAGTCAATGTTGCTCAAATGCTGCAGAATGATGCATGCTTTTGTGACGTCAAACTTCTCCTAGAGAATGATGCCACTGTGGAAGCGGTGCTTGACTCTCTCGCAAGCTGTAATTGGGTTCACATGGCATGCCATGCTATTGTGAATGATGAATTTCCAAATGGTGCACTGCTACTGGGTTCACACAGTTCAACCAGTGGTGCCATGCAGCCTGGATTTACAACTGTCAGGGATCCTAGATCAAGGAAGTCGCTGGACGAGTCCAGATATTTTGATTCTGTGATGATGGTGGCAACAGAGAGTACAACATTGTTCCGAGGGATGGCAAATAAAAATCTTCATCATGGCAACATGATGCCTGCCACTGTGAATCTTGAGCAGCCCCAAGTGGAGAAATCTTTGCTGAAGTTTGCCCAACAGACACAACGGTGTGCTGGGAGGCTGACTGGGGAGGACATCACCAAGAAACTTCAAGCATCGGCAGTTGTGCTTAGTGCATGCAGCACAGGGCTGGGACAGGTATGTGGAGAGGGCATCCTAGGGCTGTCCAGGTCGCTTCATGTGGCAGGTGTACCTGCCACACTTGTCTCACTTTGGAAGGTGGGGGACAAACCAACTCTTGAATTTATGGAACTTCTGTACTCCAGACTATTTAAAGGACTGGAGCTTGTCCTTGCAGTCCAGAGTGCCATGAAAATCATGATTGAGGCAGAGGATGATTTTGGTAACCCGGTATACTCTGTTGAAGATTGGGCAGCTTTTATGATGTCAGGGGGGCTTTCCATGAAGCTTGTTTACTAGAATGAAACCATGCCCCCAAGCCTCCCCCCCAACGACAACAACAACAACACACACACACACACACACACACACACACACACACACACACAAAGATACCAGGTAAGTTTTGTAATGGTTTACACTGGGATGTCTTGAAAATTCACACAAGCCAATGAGTGAGTACCCTGCTGGTGTGTCTTGAGTACATCCGGCTGCTTTGAAGTACCACCTTTGCAAGTTACTACAACAGAAGGATCTACCCATGGGAAAAAATTCAAACCACAGCATAGCTTAGAGCTATAAATAAAATATATGAACACACTTAATACCTTGTGGTTGTCAAGGCCCCAAGGAAGAAGACAGAAATCTCCAAATCCTCGTTTTGTCAAAGATTTCAGGGTATCAGAATAAATGGCATTTGTAGATAGACTTGACAAGGGCTTTAATTGTGACAGCGATGTATATTTGCAACCATTAAGGACTACAGAAGGGTCATTGGTGCCCTGTTCTGCAGAAGCACTCGTGACCATTCTGTTCCACCATGGAGGCGGTGGACCATGGCAAGGCTGAAATTTGAAGGCTTACCCTAACCTTCATTTCGAAGGCCATAAACCAGGTTGACCTTCAAAATATATATGTTTGTGTAAAGTTTACGAATTTTTTTCGAAATAGTGGCCTTATATGGCTGCCTTTTGTAACCCTATTTTCTAATAGGAAGGTTTGAAGGGCTTGGATGCCCTTTGAAGGCTTCAAATTTCAGCATTGCCCAGAAGGCCAAATTTTACTTTGATCTTCATTGGCCATCAAATATATCTAAATATGTAAAAAAATTTAAAGAAAATTTCAAAATTTTGGCCTTCTGTTTGCAACCCAATTTAAAAAGAGGCCTTCTCTTGAAGGCTTGAAGGTTAATTTTGCCCTCTGAAGACTTCAGATTCTAGCATTGCTCCCTTGGGGACGTCCTGTCTGGAATGGGGCATACGGGTGTAGTCGGTCTTTGATTTTTGGGCCGATCAAATGTCCGTGACGGTGTAGGGAAAGGACTTGGGGAGGCCTTTTCCTAAAAGAAAATGGGGAGTTGGTGCTCGCCAGTGACCCATTTTCCTAGGGAAAGGCCAACCCGTGGCCTTTCCCAACCATAATGGTCTTGGAGGGTGGAACAATTTTTTAAAATTCCTTTTGTTGATGTGGCAATTTTTTGTTAGCGCTCTATTTTTAAACATTCCATGTGCTGATGTGTCAGGTCTTTATTGATCTTCTATTTTTTTTAACATTTTGATTACTTATGTGTCAACTATTAAGAGACTAAGGTTGAGTAGAAGGGTGAGAGAAGGGTGTGAGTGTGAATGGACTTGAGGTCCACTTGTTCACCTATTTAAAGGTGAGGCCATGAGGCATTTTGCATGAGAGCAAAGCCTAGTTGTATGCATAAGCAACTTAATAAGCAAGAGTTCTTTCTTGTATTTTGTGAGTCCCTCTCCTCCACACACTTCATCTAGCATGAGCACCACGTTTTTTTATCATGGTATCTAGAGCCTAGGTGATTTGAACCATTTGTGGTGTAGATTAGGTCAAAAATATCCATTTTTCTCTCTTTTTTCTTGTGTGGAGCTCAACCCTTTCATAGTGGAGGAGCTACAGCAGCTTGTAGAGGGCATATCTCTCCAAGATTTCTTCATGGGAGATGTAGACAAGGTCTGGGCGCATCCGGTCGTACGGCCAATTTGAAGCAAAGAGGTCTCCACGCGGCGGCATTCCGACTGCAGCAGCCCGGCGTCGAGTTCCTGCAGCGTAGTAGTCCGTACGTCTATTCTCACTGTGTAGTCCACCATTTGCTAAAGGGTTTGAGGGCTTTTTAAGCTCACCTCATCCCCTACCTACAGCTCAAGTTTGAGCTTCAACCGCCCACTGTAGCGCCGGCTGGAAGCAAAAGACCAGGCGCCATTTTTTCTCATCATTCAAGCTTTCCATTAAAGCTTGGATTTTTGGTTTTTCTTGCTCAATCATCTTAATCCCTTGCTCTAATCACTCAAGAGGGAGTGTGAATGTTTGTTGTTGAGTTCTCTCTTGTTTTTGAAGAGCTCCTATCCACATGAGATAGCCATAAGCCTCATGCCCGTCAAGCTTCAACATCAACACCAATTTTTATGCTTTCAAAGTGATTAAAGTGTGCTTCTAAGCACTAATTGTGTTGTTTAACATTAATCACTCTGTTAATCCAACAAAGGGAGGTTATCTTAAAGTGTTTTTAAACACTCATAGTGTTATTAACACTAATGGTGAGTTAATCACTATTATTTTATACTAAAAATATGCTTTTTAGTACTAATTGTGTTTTATCCACACAAATGGTGATATTAATCATCAACTAAAGTGTTGCTAAACACTAAGGTGGTCTTAATCATCAAAGGAGGAGGTCATTTACATTACGGAGGCTCTTCTTCATCAACATGGAGGTCGGGCACACACCAGAAGTGCTACATTTCAAGCCTTCATCAACAACCGCTTCTTCCAAAGAGGAATGGTGCAACCATGAATCAATTGCCTTCATCTCATGAGCTAAAGAGGTTGAAGAATTTTGGTTTTTTATCATAAAACTCAGATTTTCGAGTGTTCTTAAAGTTGGGCACATGTACATTAAGTGCTCATCTTCAATGTTTATGTGTGTTACCCTTGAGGCCCTTGTTTGTAAGAGGCATAGGCAATCCATAAGCCGTATGCTCTCGTTTCCCAAGCCCAAGACACTTCATTCCGTTGCATATTCTGATTTTTCATCGTATAAGATGAGTTGTAAGGTTGAGCATAGAATCCCTAAATGCTCTACCTTGTTGTTTGTCATGATTTTGAGCATTTTTTGGCATTACTTTTGTAAGAGGCATTGGCAACATTATGAGCCATGTCCTCTCCTTCTTGAGCCAAAGATGATTAACCTTATTTGTTTGAGTATTTACCTCAACCAATTACTCAGTAAGCTTGTAACTTCAAACCCTAAAGGGTATCATTTAACTAACATGCATAAAAGCTATTGTAATTGTGGAGTAGACACTGCCCTTGACCAATGCATAAGGCAAGTGGTAAGACCCTCCCATTCCCTTCCCCATTTAAATCTACCTCATTACTCATGGAGGAGATATATTATTCAAGGAAGCATAAAGCATGTTGGAGGACCATCTAAAAGCAAACCACTTAAGCAATGGTGGTGGCAGCCTGCTTATGATCATTGTGTGAGAATGGTCAAGGTGGAAAGCATATGGTGGAAGCAATGGCATGTATGTCTCAACCATGTCATCTACAAGAAGCCAAGCAAACACAAAGAGTGGGGTACACCGTCATCGAGGTGTACATCTTCATCGACAACAAATTAAAGACTTAGATGGCATCAATGTAATAGCCTCTAAGGCTCTAGGAACACTTTTGTAAATCCTAGATTACCACACCTATATTCCAAGCCTTGTACGCCTAATGTTATAAAGGCATCTTATGTCTAATACCTCCTATTCCATCCTTCCATAGTTGGTATTGAGGGGGGGTATTAAGAGACTAAGGTTGAGTAGAAGGGTGAGAGAAGGGTGTAGTGTGAATGGACTTGAGGTCCACTTGTTCACCTATTTAAAGGTGAGGCCATGAGGCATTTTGCATGAGAGCAAAGCCTAGTTGTATGCATAAGCAACTTAATAAGCAAGAGTTCTTTCTTGTATTTTGTGAGTCCCTCTCCTCCGCACACTTGATCTAGCATGAGCACCACGTTTTCTTATCATCAACTCATTTACTTTGCTTTGAGTAAAATTCTCACTGCTGATATGTCAATGTTCTATGGTGCATTCTTTAAAAACAATGCTTGTTGGGATTGATTTTTCCAAGATCATGATGATTAGGGTTTGGTTCTAGAGTAGCTGTTTATCGACCATGTATAAGCATGCTCAAATCATTGAGGTTAGGGTTCTATTCTAGAGGAACCCTTTATAGATTAAAATGGCTAAGAAAAGATAACATCGCCTATTCAGAGATGATTAGGTAAGGAAGAGTATCTCATGTGCCATGTTGCCTTTGCTGTGCATTGAAGGGGATGTTAAATTTTACCCTTGAAAAAGAAAAGCCAAAGTTTGAAAAGTTATCACATTAAAGCAAAGAATTTTGGTTATTAATGTGCCCTTCAAATGAAAAATGGGGTTGCCTTGAAACTTGAGGCCTTTGCAAAACTAATTTAGGGTGATGTTGCATTTAATTATGTTTTATGTGGAAGCTTGTGGGATCTTTTACTCGTTAGAGAGTAACATTCAATTTAGGCCTTGCACCCAACCTTCACCTTTTTACCCCCTTTACACAGCCCCAATGCCTCCTTGTGTCCATAATTCAAAAAAGTATGGGCAACCATTTCCTCTCGGACATGGATGGGTATAGAGACCTCCAACCAATGAGAATTTTTGGGATAGCTCGCGACACTTTTTTGGGAGTTATGGGCTCCAACACTAGGGTGAAAATTTGGGTTGTGTGGAGAGTGCCCAAGCTTAGGTGCCCATCCCATTGTAACTATATAGTTTGGGAGTCCTAGTGTTGTGCAAAGGGTTTTAGACTGTCAATGCATAAGAGAGAGAAAGAGAGAGTGAAAGTGTGTTCGGTCCCACCCATAGGTGTATTTACTTGTAGGCTAAATAGTGGTGTGTTGATGAGACTTGCATGAAGCTTCTTGAGGAGGAGATAAATTTGGTTGCTCTTTCAGGCAGGAGGCATGCACCTCTTTTATACATGAACTTGCTTATTGAGTATTGGCCTTGCAAGCATGGTTGATCTTGAGTAAGGGGTTGGCCATAGGGCTACATAGCCAGAACCTTGGACACCCTTCTCCTATGTCCTTTAGGCATGGTCTTGGTCCCCTTATGGATTGCTAACATGGGTTGTCCATAGCCTTAGGAAAGATCCACATACCAAGGATGTTGTTTTTGATGAGCAGCTGGTATGCTGCTGAAAAAGAAGCTGTTGGGACTGATGTGAGTGGAAATGTGATTGCATAGAATGCAAGTCAGTAATCACAGTCTTTGAGTGGACCAGGAGAGTCCTCATCTAGTGGTTCCGTTAATAGACCATGGAGTGGCAGGCTGCGTCATAATACCAGTCCTGCAAATGTGATTAGTACATTACATAAAGGCAAAGAGAAAGTGGTTGAGCCCCTTAGTATGCCTGACATTTCTACAGGGCATTCTCATGTTGATGGAGAGTCTAGTGGCTCAGATTTGAGCCTTGATGAGGATCTTGGGATACCAGCTATGAGAACACCTGGTGTAAAGAAGGCTATGGAAGCCATGAATGCAAAGCTGCAAAGATCTGGGAGAGTGAAGAATCCTGTGCAGAGGTTTACCTATGATGGTTATGTGGCACATCACTATATGCATACATGGCAAAATTTGTACACGTTGTAGAGCCCATGCATTGATGAGGCTGTTGGAAATGTGTGTTGGGAGAAAGCTATGGATGAGGAGATGGATGCACTATATGGAAATGAGACTTGGGATTTAGTGCAATTGCCTGAAGGCAAGAAAGCCATTGGATGCAAGTGGGTGTACAAAGTAAAACATAACAGTGAGATGGAAGCATAAGCACGTACAAGGCTAGATTGGTAGCCAAGGATATGCGCAGACATATGGCATTGATTATGAGGAAACTTTCAGCCCAGTTGCCAAGATGGTAACAGTGATAGTTGTGATAGCAGTGGCTGTGTCAAAGTAATGGTCTTTATATCAGATGGATGTAAAGAATGCATTCTTGCATGGGGATTTGTAGGAAGAGGTGTATATGTTGCAGCCACCTGGTTATGAGGATGTGACTCACCCCTCGAGCATGTTTGCAGGTTGAAGAAAGCCTTGTATGGCCTAAAACAAGCACCAAGAGCATGGTCTGACAAGATTTTTGAATATCTTGTCACTATTGGTTTTCATATAGCCAATGCAGATTTCTCGCTGTATGTGAGACACAGTGATAGAGGGGTTGTGCTTGTTGTCATCTACGTAGATGACCTGATCATTACGGGGGACCATGATGCAGAGATCTTTGAAGTAAAGATCTTGCTTAGACAGAAGTTTGAGATGAAGGATCTGGGGGAGCTCCGATATTTCTTGGGCATTGAGGTGATTAGGTCGCCACATGGTATTGGATTACTGCAGACACAGTATGGCTTGGATATGTTGTCTAAGTATGGTATGATAGGCTATAAGCCTATCTCAGTGCCATTGGATCAGAATGGCAAGTTGAGTGCAGAGAGATTTTGGAGGATCCTACTATGTATAGGCGCATAGTAGGAAGCTTGATTTATATGACAATTACCAGGCCAGATTTGAGCTATGATGTTGGGTTGGTGAGTCAGTTTATGCAGGTTCCTAGGAAGCTGCATTTGGATGCATTGAGACACGTACTGAGGTATGTGAGGTCTACTTTGCATTATGGACTATTTTATGAAACTGGGACAGAGATATGTGTACCCATGTACACAGATGCTGATTGGGCTGGTAGTATCTCAGATAGAAGATCTACTAGTGGTTTCATGTTTTCTTTGGGGAGTGCTGCTGTGACTTGGAGCAGCAAGAAGCAGCCTACGGTTGCTCTATCCAGTACAGAGGCCGAGTACAGAGGTGCTGCTATGGCAGTATGTGAGGTAGCTTGGTTGAGAAAGCTACTTGTAGATTTGGGTCTATCAGTGGATAGACAAGTTGTCATTTTCTGTGACAACATTAGCAGTATATAGTTGGTCAGGAACCCAGTTTTTCATGCTCGCACGAAGCATATAGAGGTCCACTATCATTTTGTTAGAGAGAAGGTTTTGGCAGGAGACGTTGACCTTGTTTATGTCAGCACACAGGATCAGGTCGCTGACATCTTCACCAAAGCATTGGGTAGTACAAAGAAGCTCCGAAGATTCAGGGCTTCGCTTGGTGTACATGAAATGGAGTTGAGCTCGAGGGGGAGTGTTGAGATATCGAGCTCATCTAGTGAGGCGGTGGACACTGATGACCCACCTAGGGGATAGGCCCCACACTTACACCACTGGCATGGTTGGTAAGATCATGGGTGATATGCGGCCAGTGGGATGACAGGCTGTTTGACAGCCATTCTAGAGACTAGCATAGTTATAGCGCCAGCTCATTTAGTTGGGTTCACACTATAGAGAACCCTAGTATGTACTTGGTTGAGTACCTTTTCATATTGTGTGTACTCTTATCTTTGTATATGGTGTGTTGAGTGTTGTGTGTGTACTCTTATCTTTGTATATGGTGTGTTGAGTGTTGTGTGAAGAAGAAGAAGATTTTCAGCCTCTCACCTTGTGTGTTCTCTTTTAGGGTTTTGTGAGTGTGTGTGTGTGCTTGCAAGAGCTCAAGCTCTCTTCTCCCCTGCATCTTTTCACTATAGGCCTCTTATGCTTTTGCCAAGCGATCCTAGATCGCGTCCAAGACTTCTTGGTAGAGTTGTCACATGCAAACCTTTCAGTGATGTGATGTGGTCATGTCTCTACCATTTAGCCGCTTCAGAGAGCATGCTTCTAGTCGAGTTTGGATCAATTTTGGGGTATTTTATTTATTTATTTATATTTAGTCCAGGTGCACAAAGAGTAGCCAAATGTAGACATGTATATTATTATTAGACACCTTTTATTGTAATTTTAGGGTTGGTAGCTAACTAAATTTAAAGGCCATCCAACTAACACTATAAAAAGATGGCAAAGGGTGAGAGTCATTCATGTGAGCAAGGGGTGAGAATTATTCATGTGAGCAAAAGACAAAATGCTTGGAGATAGAGGGCAACCAACAAACAAGAACCAAGTGAAATTTTGGAATTTCAAAACGAAATAAACTAGAATAGCATAAGGTTTCAAGTGATTGACATAGAAAACATTGTGCTTAGTCCAACTCGATGGAAGTTGGAGCTTTAGAGATGCTTCATTTTTTTTCTTATTTTCTCAAAATTGAAAAGGGTTTGAAAGGGTGGCTTTTTGGCTCTTTTGTGCTTTATTATTCAAAGCTACATTCAATAGTCGTCTGAGACTTCAACGTCTTTTTCGTTCTTGTTGGCTTGCCTCCTATTAATTGTCACAGGAAGCCATGTCTCGACCATTAACTAGTCCATAATACTACAACTCTTACATAGTTAGGATTGCAATGGTTTGTGTTTGTTATTGTAGCCAGTTTTTCTAGGTATTTCACGTTAGGTTCGTTGCATGCATATGCATTTTTGTCTAGGCTACATATCAATAGTCCATTAAGTAAACTGCATTTGCATTTTTAGACCAGCCAACAGGTACATGCATTTTTTTTTGGTATTTGTAGTACAACATTCCAAAACATCATGCACGTGAGCGTTTCTAGTCAAATGTGTGTTTTTAGCATTTAGCCCAATCGTACCCACATGCATTTTTGAAAAGGTAGCAAGTGGAAGCAGAGGAAAGAATGATCCAACACTTGAGAAAAATGATGAATGAATGAAATGGCAAAAAGCCTATTCTTATATACAACACAATAGCCATGTTAGTAGCTAGTAGAAGAAACCCACAATTGGTGAAAAATACCTATGACTATAAAAAAGCGCTTAAAAATGTGGGAAAAATACCCACTACTGAGTAAAATACATCAGATAAATATGGTGCATAAATGGTGCGATAAATGCTGGAGATGAACACAGTCCAACACCTCCTTGTAGCTCCAGCATGGTGGACCGACTCCTATACGGGTCAAGAGCCGATCAATAGAATCTCAAGGAAGAGGTTTAGTGAAGAGGTCAGGTAGGTTGTCTTGAGAGGGACAATACCCCTGAGAAATGCTGCCATCAGGGGCCAACTCATGAACAAAGTGAAAATGAACCTCAATATGTTTGGTCCTACCATGAAAAGGTGAAGTTCGAGCCAACACCAAGGCACTTTGGGCTTCTGTCTGTAAGAATGCAAACAAAGGAGTACGAAAGAACAATAAGGCTACTCAGCATTTGCATCAACCATAACAGCTCACATCAAGTATATCTAAATAAGCCTGGTATTTAGCCTCAGTAGAAGAAATTGAGACTATATCCTGCTTCTTGGATCAATGGGAAACGAGGTCGAAACCTAAAGTGAAGCAATAACTAGAAGTGGACCACCTGGTATCTTGGTCACCTGCCCAATCAGGCACATCAGAGTATCTAGCAAGCTCAATGCTGAAAGAGAGATCATAGTCCAAGGTACCAAATAAAGATTAAAGAATCCTGAGAGAGGCCAAGCAATAACTAGAAGTGGACCACCTGGTATCTTGGTCACCTGCCCAATCAGGCACATCAGAGTATCTAGCAAGCTCAATGCTGAAAGAGAGATCATAGTCCAAGGTACCAAATAAAGATTAAAGAATCCTGAGAGAGGCCAACTAATAACAATGTCGAGGAGTGGAAGAGAATGGACTAAGAACACTAACACTGTAAGAAATGTTGGGCTTGGTATAAGTCAAGTGAATAAGAGAACCATAAGCCTTCGGTACTACGTATTGTCCTCAAAGATGGGAGTAGAATTATCTCAAGAAAGCTTGGAGTTAGGATCCATCAGCAGCGGACAGGAAAGAGGACAGCACTCTGTCATCCTAAATGTCTCTAGGAACTATTGTAGATATATATATTGGCTAAGGAAAAATCCATTAGGATTCTGATAGATCTCCATACCAAGAAAGTAGTGAAGTCGTAAATCAGTTATCTCAAAAGTGAGAGCTAAATCTAATCAGAGTTATTCAATCTTGGCAAGATGAGAGCCAATATGATCACCAAAAATCATCAACATATAAGACGATTAAATATATTAAAGTATCCTGAGCAAAGACATAGAGATTTTTGTCTGCAAAGCATCTCTCGAAGCCAAGGGAAAGAAAGAATGCATCAATCTTATCATTCCATGCCTTGGGTGCCTGTTTCAAATCATAAAGGGCTTTGTGTAATTTGTACACCTTACCCTCGTGTCTAGGAACTTGAAAACCTAGAGTTATTCAACATAGACCTCCTCATGCAATTCACCATTGAGAAAGGAAGACTTGACATCCATTTAATAAACCGGCTAGTGAGGATGAACGAAGAGAGCAAGAATTACTTGGATATTGGTGTATCTGGCTGTAGGGGAAAAAGTTTCCTCATAGTCAATACCCTCAATCTGAGAATACCCCTTTGCAACCAATTTGGCTTTGTATTTGTTTGGAGAACCATCGCCATGAAAACTTGGTCTTAAAGACCTACTTGACCCCAATGACCTGCCTATGCAAAGGCCGCTCCACAAGCTCCCATGTACCATTCCTTTTAATGGAATCAATCTCGGTCTCCATGGTTGCCCGCCACTTAGAAAGAGCAAGATCTTCTTTAGCTGTAGTAGACTCATATGATTGCACCACTTTACTCATCAAGGTGAGGTTACAGGAATGATGAGGCTGTTGTAATCCTTGTGCCCATGTCAAAGGTGAGGTTACAGGAATGATGAGGCTGTTGTAATCCTTGTGCCCATGTCAAAGGTTTTGTTGAGGATTTAGTAAGCTGATAAAGATCAACATCTGAGAGATAAGAGTCAAGGTTGTTGTAATCTTTGTGCTCGTGTCAAAGGTTTGGTTGAGGAGTTAGTAACCTGATAAATATCAACATTTGAGAGATAAGAGTCATGGAAAATGGCTTCCAGCCCCATCGTGAATCTTGGGGGAAATCCTCCATCGCACAGAAGCACGAGGAGAAGGAGAATCTTAGGGCAGAGAAACTTGGGGAGATGATGTTAGGGGTGGAGAAGTCGAGGGGGTGGGGGTGTTGAGGAAGAAGTAGGAGGATAAGGAACCTTTATGGTAAGCGTGGGGTGAGACCAAGAATCATCGAATGAGCGATCAACAAAGTGAACATCGCCGAGAAATCACTTGGGACTTCTTCTCCTATTCCCATAATCTGTAAGCTTTGGATTGAGATCTATAACCAAGGAATTTGCACTTCCCAGATTTGGGATCAAATTTGGACCTGGCAAAATTAGGGATATGAACATAGGCATCACCAGCTGAAAACCCTGAGATATGAAAATGAAGGTTTCTATCGTGTAAAAGCCTCCTTCGGTGTCATGTTTAGCAATCGTCTTTATGGGAGAATGGTTGATGATGTAGAAGTAGTGGTCACATCTTCTCCCCAGAAAGAGGGAGAATGGTTGATGATATAGATATCAGTCATAGCTTCTCCCCAGAAAGAGGGAGGAAGATCGGGAGAAAAAAGCATGGTACGAGCCATCTCTTGAAAAGTCCTATTTTTGCATTCAACCACACCATTCTGCTATGGAGTGCAAGGTGTGGAGAACTAATGACCGATACCTTTCTAGGAACAAAAGATGTGGAAACCTTTGGAGATGAACTCTCCTTCATTGTTTGAATGGACTTGATGAACCTTCTATGTGGTCACATTCTCGACTAGAGCCACCCACTCTTGAAAGTAGGAGAAAGCCCGAGATTTTTCTGCCAAGAAATACACTCAAATTGTACATGAGAAATCATTAATAATAAGCATGAAGTACCTAGCACCACCTTGGGTAGTTCGCATGGGACCACACAAGTCCATATGTATAAGCTCTAGGATGTGAGAAGCCCGATGAGTAACCTCATGAGAGAAAGGCTCTCTGTGTTGCTTGCCATGCAAATAAACCACACAAGTGGAGTGGGAGGGTTTTGATTGCGATGATCATTTGCTGAGAAGGCAACCACTACTGAAGAGAAGCATAGTTCAATTGCGATGATCATCTACTCAGAAGGCATCCACTACTGAAGAGAAGCATCATTCAAGTGCCCCTGCAAACAATGAGACTGTGACTCATTCAAGAACTAAAATGTCAAACTACAATGCCGTAGCCTTTCTTTGCAATCTGAAACACAGAGAGCAGATTGCTAGAGATCTTGGGAACATAAAGCACATCTCATATGGTAGAAGGCTAGCCAAGAGAAGAGTTAAGTTGCATGATACCCACACAAGCTCAAGGCTCACCACTTGGGCCAAATATCATGAGTCATGTGAGTAATGCACCCATTGTCAACCACCCAATCCATAAGATGTGAGGTTGCACGAACAATTGCATTTGTAGTGGGAATCTCATCAATGATGATGAAGATAGTCTCCTTTGTGTGGAAGAGGATCTCTGGGATTGGTTGGTAGCCGGAGAGGTTTGATTGGTGGGCTTATTTGTAGAACCAACTTCTCTTTTCTTCTTGCAAAAACTAGGCTAAATGTGACCTTTGTGACCACAATAATGGCAAGTAAGATCCTTATGAGAGTAGGATTGTTAACAGTTTAGAGTCAACTTTGCTGGTGGAACCCTTAGACGGCTTATTTTGTTCCTCATAGACGCCTTGTTAGAGTCAACTTTGCTATGCTAGTGGAACCCTTAGATGGCTTGTTTTCTTCCTCGTAGCTCTATACTAAAGTATACCAACAAGAGTATGAAGATCGAGAGTAGAGGGAAGAAGTGAAATAGTATCACAAAAAAATGAGAAAGTTTCGAGCAATTTGGTGAGGAGCTGATAAACAAAGTCTTCATCATCAGTAGCCTTGCTCCCCAAAGATACCAACTGCTTCTGGATGGTAACAAACTTGGTGATGGAATCCATGATGTTATTGTAGATCTTTAGGTTGGCAAGCTGATTCTCCAAGGAAGTCTTCTTAGTAGAGTTCTCTCTATGTACCTCCTTTGAATGCATCCCATAATTCTTCTACGGTCTCATCATCATTGTCATCAAATTGATGAGTAATAGATGATTTAATGTTGAAGAGAATGAATGCATGTGCTTGAGCATCCTTATCAAGCCACACATCAATCTTAGCTTGACGAGAAATTGTGGTTGGCTTGGCATTGGTCTTAGTAAAAATACTCCATAGCCGCATATTGGAGCAAAGTATTCATCTACAAAGACCAATCAAGGTAATTGGTCCCATCTAGGATGATTTCCTTGGAAAGTTGTGGAATAGATGAAGAGATGACAGTCTGTACAGATGATAGATAATCCTCCTCTTGAATCTATAGAGAAAAGAGGCTGCAACCCAGGGGGGTCTCCCACTCCTCTCACTAGATGCTAGGTGAGGTGAAAAAGATGTAGAACTATACTTCTTCTGGAGATCAATGCACACAAGTGAAGACGAGAGAACTGACCCGATGCATGATGAAGTAAGGGAGGGAGAGGCTAATGGAGCAAGTGCATATTGTTACCATTAGTCCGCCGAGGTAGTATGGATGAGATAGAAAATTAGGGAAACAAAAAAATTACCTCCTCTACAAGGAGGGAGGGCTGGTGGAAAAAAGAAAACGCTAGTTGATAGTCTTCTTGTAGTGTAGAAGCAAGGGCCTAAGAACCATAATGCTCTAATACCATGAGAGATTGGTTGAAGGCGACAAGCAGAAACAGAGGAGAGACTTGGAGCAGCCAACAATGATCCAACACTTGAGCAAAACGATAAATGAATTAAATGGCAAAAATCATGTTCTTATATACAACACAAATAGCCAAGTCGACTAGTAGAAGAAATCCACAACGACTGGTGAAAAACACTTATAAATGACAAAGAGCATGTTCTTATGTACAACACAAATAGCCAAGTTGGCCAGTAGAGAAGGAACCCACGAACTGGGAAAAAGTGCCTATAAATGTGGAAAAAAATACCCAGACTGAGTAAATACACCAAATAAATAGGTTGCATAAATGGTGCAATAAATGAAAAGATGCAGAGAGAAAGAGAGCTTGAGCTCTTGCAAGCACACACACACTCTCACAAACCCTAGAAGAGAACACACAAGATGAGAGGCTGAAAATTGTTCTTCTTCTTCTTTCCAACAAAAAGGGTTCTAACAAAAGATAAGGAAAATACAACATAAGTACTAAAGTATTATGTACATGCAGTCCATAATGTGAACACGCTAAGTGGACTAGGTAGGTGTGAACTAGTCAATGTAGTCCAGCTGTAGAATCGCTGGTGAAGATATGTTGGTGCCAACTACCAAACTTGCCAATGATGTAAATGTCGAACGATCACCCAGGCGCCTCGTGAGTGTTAGCTCATGTTGAGCTTGACATCTCAACATTCCCTCTCAAGCTCAACTCCATCTCATGAACTCCAAGTATATCTTGAAATTTGCGGAGCTTCTCAGCTCCCAAGGCCTTCGTGAAGATGTTAGTGACATGATCCTGTGCTGACATAGGCCAAGTTGATGTCTCCTGCCAAGACTCTTTCCTTGATGAAGTGGTAGTGTAACTCAATGTGTTTCGTCCGCACATGGAAAACTGGGTTCCTGGCTAACTGTATACTACTAAGATTGTCACAATATATGACAACCTTTCTCTCCACATGCAACCCCAAATCAACAACAAGTAGCTTGCGTAACCAAGCTACCTCACATGCTGCCACCACAGCTCCTCTGTACTCGACAAGGCAACTGTAGGCTTCTTCTTCAAAACATGTGGGTTCAACATCTTGCACAACTTTAGCCATATATGCATAATACTGAGAAACATAACCATCATATGTCAACCTATCAATAGGTTTTCTGAATCTCCCTGACCTATGTTGTCCATGATCACTACCTAGCTTAATGATGAGCAACATAACCATCATATGTCAACCGATCAACAGGTTTTCTGAATCTCCCTAACCTGCGTTGTCCATGATCATTACCTGGCATTTTTGCAGCTTCTCTTGCCTTTCTTACACCAGGTGTTCTAATAGCTGGGATCCCAAGCTCATCATCAAGGCTCTTCTCTGAGCCACTAGACTCTCCATCAACATAAGAATGGCTTGCAGAAATGTCGGGCATACCAAGAGGCTCACCAACCTTCTCTTTGCCTTTCCGTGATGTACCAATTGCATTTTTAGGACTGGTATTTTGACGCAACCTACCCCTCCATGGTCTATCAATAGACCCAACACAAGAGGACTCTCAAGGTCCACTCAATGAATGTGATTGCTTACTTGCATTCTGTGCAATCACATTTCCAGTTACATCAACCCCAACAACATCTTTTTCAGCAACATACTAGCTACTCATTTCATCAAACACATCTCTACTTACCCTCAACTCCCATGTAGTAGGGTTATAGCATATATATCACTTTTGCTCAAGGGAGTATCCAATAAACACACATTTTTCAGCCTTTGGATTCAGCTTCGTACGCAACTCATCTGGCACATGCACATAGGTAATACATCCAAAAACTTTCAAGTGAGACAAGTCATGTTTCTTGCCACTAAATTTCTCCTCTTGCATTACATCATGTATGGCTGCAGTAGGAGTCTTGTTCATGATATAAATTGCTGTAGAAACAGCTTCATCCCAATAGTTGTATAGCATATTCTTCTCTGTCATCAATGCTCGTACTATCTATGCAATGTGCCTATTTTTCCACTTAGCAACTCCATTTTACTACGGAGTGTATCTATGTGTAAACTTTCTATGAATGTCGTTCTTCCGTAAGAAATTAGAGAACTCATTAGAGAAGTACTCTCCCCCTCCATCTAACCTTAGGAACTTCACATGCTTCCTTGTCTGATTTTTAGCATCACTCTGAACTTTTGAAAATGAGTGAAAACTTCACTTTTCTCCTTCATGAAATACACCCACACTTTCCTTGTGTGGTCACCAATGAATGTTACATAATATCTGCAGAGCCACCCATGGACATAGTTTTTACTGACCCCATACATCTGAATGCACAACATCTAGTACACTCCTGCTCAAATTTATGTCATGTGGAAATACATGCTTTGTCTGCTTTCCAAATTGACATGTTTCACATACTTTCTTCATACCATCAACCTTAAACTTAGGCAGCCCTGTCACAATTTCTTTAGTCTGCATAGACTTCATTCTTTGCACATTTACATGGGCAATTCTCTTCTGCCAAATTTCTGTATCTGTAACAACTCTTGATCCATTTACAAACATTGTAGCACTCACTTATATTTACATTTAATGTAAACATTATGCCCACTCTGTTACCTTTTGCAACCAACCTGCACTTATCTTTAAAGTCTTCTACATAACAACCATTAGGGTTAAACTGCACCTGCAAACCCTGCTTAATCATCCGGCCAACAGAAACCAGATTCTTTGTAATGTTTGGAACATGAAGAAGTACATTTTCAAGGTACTTCACCGTACCATCCTGCATAGACACTGGCACATCTCCAACATGGGCAACTGGATGAGTAGTATCATCCCCTATTTCAATAAAACCTGGCTTTTCAAGATTTTTCATATCCCTTAACAACTCACCATGATTGGTCATGTGGTTTGAAGCAGCTGAATCCACATACCATACATCATCATTGTATGTAGATACATCATTTTCTAACACAAAATTAAGCACATGTCACATAAGAATCAACCTTTCATTGTCCTCGTTACTTCGGCTAGAGGACACATAATTATTTTGCTGCACTTTTCCACTTCTCATAGTCATTTTGCTTCTTACAGCAATCTGCATACACATGCCCAGATTTTGCTTCTTACAGCAATCTGCATACACATGCCCAGATTTGCCACAATAAAAACAGCCTCGTGTATCATTTTGCTGCCTTTTCCATTTTCCATGACCTCTTTGACTCCCCCTACCTCTGGTCTCTTCCACATGTGTGTTGTTGTTGTGATTCATGGGACTGTTGTTTGCTAACCATAATTTTGATTACCTGTTCGGCCACCACCTTGGCCACGGCCTTGGCCTCTACCTCGTCCTCCTGCACTTGTGTAGAAGGCCTATTGCTTTGAACTACCTTTGTTTTGTGAAGATTGGTCTTCACCCAAACTTCCTTTGTTTTGTGAATATTGGTCTTCACTCAAACTCTTTTCTTCAATGATCAGCATTGAAACCAAATCTGTAAAGTTGGAAATGTTCTCCTGAGTCTGAATAGATGCCTTGAATGCCTTGTATTGTGGCCCAAGACCACGTAGACATACTTCCACCTTATTCATCATCATCAACAGGAAACATCAATAGATGCAAGGGATTCCACAATGCCCTTGATCTTCAAGGCATAATCATTCACACACATGTTTTTCTTCTCCATAGTATGAAGCTCATTCTTCAATTGAATCTTTCGTGCCTTGGTGTTAGTTTCATACAACTTCACCAAGGTGTCCCATGCCTCCTTGGGTGACTTGGCATCTTGTATATGCCCAATCATGGTGTCATATATACTAATAGAAAGATAATACATGACTTTTATTGCTCCTTGATTCTAATCCTTATATTATTTTATATGTGCAGTAGTTGGATTAATCTCTGGCATGTCTAGTGCCTCCTCATGCTCACCGTCCCAATAGCCTTTTCCCATTAGGAAATTTATTAATCTAGACCTCCAAGCATGGAAGTTATTTTTGTGAAGATTTTCTCCAACACTTTGGTTAATTCCATCATTCGACATCTTGTCTGCAACACAAACCAAAAATGGCATTTTGTTTGACCTGTATAAACTGTTGTATTCTCTGCACAGCAGTACTATACTACACCCAAACTGTCACAACCAGTGACCTCAAACTTGTCTGCAACACAAACTTACCAAAAATGGCACTTTGTTTGACCTGTACAAACTGTTGTATTCTCTGCACACAACAGTACTATACTGCACCCAAACTGTCACAACCAGTGACCTCAATTCGCATACATACACCTAATGGTAGTTGGTAAGACCTCTTTGCAATACACACAATGTCTGCACAACCAATTTTTCTTCCTGTGATTCCAAAAACAGAAATCTACAAAGAATCGAAACTTACCCGACAGTGCACGAGAACGCCTACGAGCTAAAAAATAGAGGTCAAGACGCGCCAAAAACAGGTTTTCGGCCCAAAAAATCCATTCAAAGGATAGTTTTGTTGCCTTTGCAGCTCTGCTCCCATGAAGACAGCTCCTCAATCGAAGTTCATTTGCCGGTGCCTCCCGAAGAGCTCCCGACAAGGGTGTAGTAGCCAACTCAAAGGGGGAAGAGTAGATAAAGCTCTTACCCTTGTACTGCTTCATGTGCTTCTCTTTTTTGGCCGCTCATCTTCTTAGCATGAAACCACTCTTTGATACCATGAAAAGATGTAGGGAGGAAGAAAGCTTGAGCTCTTGCAAAGCACACATACACTCGCACAAACCTTAGAAGAGAACACACAAGATGAGAGGGTGAAAATTTTTGTTCTTCTTCTTCCCAACAAAAAGGGTTCTTATACAAAAGATAAGGAAAATACAACACTATATAAATGTGGTCCATAATGTGAACATGCTAAATGGAGTGGGTAGGTGTGGACTAGTCAGTGTAGTCTAGCTGTAGAATCTCTGGCGAAGATATGTCAGTGCTACCTACCAAACCCGCTAGTGATGTAAATGTCGAATGGTCATGCAGGTGTCTCATGAGTGTCAAATCATGTTGAGCTTGACACCTCAACAATAAATGGGATAAATGCTAGAGATAAGCATAGTCTAATAATTTTTTGAATATGCATGTGCGTTAGGCTTTGTAGCCAGTTTTAGGGTCTTGTATATGAATATTTGCATAGTTGTATAGAACTTAGGTCCAAGTTAGGGTATCCAGAACATCAAGGATCCTCATTGGGAAGAGATAATCACCAACACTATGAATGGTTTAGAAGAGCGACATGCTAGACAAATGAGCCAATAGAAGGTTAGCTTTGCAAAGCTAAATGACATACAAATAGAATTTGAACACATGATGATGGCTGTTTACATGGATACCTAGAGTGGAGGTAGTTGGGGTAAAGCCAATGTCAATTGATAAGAGTGCCATAGTTGAAGACCAAGTGTGCAAGTGAATCTATAATCTGTGAAATTTTGGGGTCAACTAACCAATCTCTGATGTTATTACATGTATCGAGGAGGTGGAAACACTTGAGGTTCAAGAATTTTTATTCCAATCTATTTTGGTTTGATTTGGAGCATCTTTTGTTTGATTTACATAAGTTGATAAGGTTTTAGGCAAGGTTTTTGTATTGGAATCAGTTTTTTGTATTAGGTTGGTTTTTGTTTGATTTATATGATTTTTTTTAAGCATTGGAGTATGTTGTAGCGTTAACAAGTCTTTTTCTCTATTGTTTTAGGGCTAGAGTAAGGTTAGGTGCCCATTAGCTTAGTACCAATTAGGAGTAATTATTATTAGTATAAATAATTAGCAAGTTCACTTAGATTAATTGTTAATCATATTTATTATTAATGAGTTAAAGATTAATGTTAGTATAAGTGTCAATGTTAGTATTAATAATTAGTGGTTATTGGTTTTAATATTAGGCGTTAGTATTAATAGTTAGCACTAGTAGTTAGTTAATTATTACTATTAGTTAATGGTTAGTTAGGATTAGCCAGTTAAGTTAGTACTAACTCTACTAGTACTAGTAGTTTGTATTAGTAGGATTAGCTAGTTAAGTTAGTACTAATTACTAGTAGTTAAATTATTAGTTTGCTAATTATTAATATTAATTAGTGGTTAATTAGGGATAGCTAGTTAAGTTAGTATATTAGCACTAGTGTTGTAATTGAGCCACAAAAGTATCATTTATGTAAACCTGAGATAACTGTTACACATGAAGTTTAATTATTATGAAACTTTCCTAGTGAGTTTTATTGGTACAAAGAAAAATTTTGAAAAAGTTTCAACTACATGGAAAACTACAAAAGGCTCCTTCAAAGACCAATACCAAGGATAAGTCCTGATTGGGCTAAAAAAGATAAAGCCAATAGAGGGGTGCCACCAATATTTGTGAAATTCATATTTAAAAAAAATTATGCATTAAAAGGGCAAAAACAATACTGAACAAGTTGATTTGGAGGGGCTTGAAAAGTAATTAGCTTATATCCAATTGACATGATAGATATAAATATTAATCACATACATATAGTATTACTAAATTCAAATAGTTTTTTACAAAAAGGATCTCAACCATGACCATTTAAACTAGTTTTTTGAAGCAGTTTAGGCTCTTTCAAATTTTTTTCCGAATACTATCTAGTGTTAAGTACATTTCCTAGGAGGCTTTGATTTTAGAATTTATAGTTAGGGAATAGGATTATTTTTACAAAGGTGTCCAAATACCCACTTTTGTGGATTTTTTTACAAGGCTAGTGTTAGTTAGTATTAATTATTATTAAGTCTCATGAAAGTGAGCCTCACACCTCTCTTAGCCTCCTTTGTGTTGCCTTCGAGGTGTGGGTCCTCTATCCTTGGCGTTTCATTTGTTGTGGGTCCTCTATCCTTGGCCTTTCAGTTGTTGTGGGCTTGCTTGTGTGAGAGCCTCAGACCTCTAAACCTCCTCTGTGTGGCCCTTGATGTGAGATCCTCACACTTTCGGATCCACAACAATTCTTAGCGTTGGTTCCCCACATAATTCTTCCTTATCAGGTGTTCCTTGGTAGGGTTAGGCCTTAACGTCATAGCCTCCTTAGTGTGGTCTTGAGGTGTGACCTTAGCGTGAACCTTCACGGTGTGAGCTTCATAAGAGTGAGCCTCATGAGCATAAACCTTCATGACGGACATGTAAATTTCACATTGTGAAGTTTTTATCCAAGTTGCGTCTAGTTGATATTATGTTAATTCTTTCTATCTCTAGTGGTGCATATGCTATCAACTACCTTTTTGCTGTAATAATTCTTTCTATTTGTTGATCCTTAGTGCTCCACAAAAGGCATGGAGCGATCTCATTGGCATGGAGTGATCTCATTGGCATGCTTGATACCGATTCCAAAAAGCAACGATGCATGGAGGTGGAATCAATGATTCCAATCCTATGAGGCAGTTACTCCTCCAATGGTGGTATAGGAGAATAGAGATAAGGTATGAGGACAAATGATTAAAGTCCAAATCCAATGATACAAAATCTATTCGCAGGAGGGCAATATATGAATTGAGGAAAGAAAGATATGAAAACAGCATGGCTAGAGAACATCATATAGAATGGTTTTGATAACCCAAGAGAGAATCGGTAGAAAATGGAAACATCGAAGTGGTGATGGAAGTGATTTAGAATTATAATTAAAGAAATAATATTTTATGTTTCTGGGAGTATTGAAGCAATCCAATATTTGAAAAGAAATAGGTGTTTTATGTGTATGAGACTACTAGAGAAATCCAATGTTTTAAAGAAGTAGGTGTTTGCTAAAGTCAACATGGAAAACTTTTTCAAAATAAGTGTTTGCTAAAGTCAACACGGATAACTTTTTCAAAGTGTTGATATTTTTTAAAAGTAAGTGTCAATAACTTATAGTAAGTTCCATTTATAAATGAAGGCACTTCTTTCATTTCTCTCCATTCCTCCATTTCTCTCCATTCTTTATAGCTTGTGAGCATGGTGCGTACTAAGCAAAGAGTAAAAAAGATGCCTACCAAGACACCAGTTCATTCATGCAAATCTCGTGAACGTAGTAACACCGATAATGATGAAGGTTAAGCTCCTCCAAATAGGAAAGCTACCCCTCTTGCTCCACCTAATAATGTTCATCCACCGATGCATAAGAAGAGAAGATGGAGACTAGGTATCACTGCTCTTTGTAAAATTAGAATTTTTTAGAAGAGTCCTGCGTTGATCATACCTAAGGTGCCTTTATGAAGGTGGTGCAAGAAATATTGCAAGATCTACAAAGGGGAAATCACTATAGGTACTTTTTAACAGATCAAGAATATAATGTGGGGTGATGAATCTAGTGAACGTACTAACACTGACAATGATGAAGGTCAAGCTCCTCCAAATAGGAAAGCTGCTCGCGTTGCTCTCGCTAGTAATGTTCATCCACCAACGTATAAGAAGAGAAGATGGAGACCAGGCACCGTTGCTCTTCATAAAATTAGGAGGTTCCAGAAGAGTCTTGAGTAATTGATTATACCCAAGGTGCCTTTATCGAGGTTGGTGTAAGAAATATTATAAGATCTACAAAGGGAAAATCACTACAGGTACTTTTCAAGAGATCAAGCATGTAATGTGGAGCGATGGTCAGCCCAAGCGTTGCTTGCTCTTCAAGAGGTGGCTGAAAGTTACTTTTGGTGGACCTCATACATGATGGTGAATTGTTAGCCACCCATGCATGGTGCATCACACTCAAGCCCTCGGATCTCTATCTTGTTCATAGGACTCATAACAATAGTGATGCATTCAACCTTAACCATGACATGGTTTGAAGAGCTGTGTAAATGCTCATGTATCATTTTGTGTTTCATATTTTTGTTCAGTTCTACTCAACTAGTTGTACTTGATGCAATGTAGTACCGGATTTTGATATTTTAAGTTTTCTTTATTTCCAATGTTGTGTCCTTGATGTGATGTATCAGATTTGCCCATTGATTTGGATATTTTAAGTTTTCTTCATTTCCAATGTTAGTGTGTATATTCTTATATTTTCATGGAAAATAAATTGCATGTGCATGTGCAGGTGTATATTCTTACATTTTCATGGAAAATAAATTGCATGTGCATGTGCAGGTGTATATTCATAATTTTTCCAAGAAAAAATTGATGCATGGTGTGCAGTGATTATAATGGGCTGAAATTTGTTCTATACATAGATCATGTGGCTTTCATCATGAGCATTCATGTGCATGTGCAAGAAATTCCATGTGCATGTGCATGTGCATGTGCAAGTGCATGTTTATACAATAATATTATTTTTTCAAGAAAAAATTGATGCATGGTGTGTATGATTAAAATGGGTTAAAATTTGTTCTATGCATAGATCATATGGTTTACATAGCCTAGATAAAATATCATACCCATGAGAGGCTTGTAGGCCCCCTGTCCGAAGGCTCACATGTGGAGGCCTTCTTCTTTTTTTAAAGTAGAGGTCTCTACACGACGCAAGCCTTTGGACAAGGGCCCTATAGGCCTATGATGGGGCTGCTATTTTATCTAGGAGGTGGTCTATGATACTTCTATGTACACATAAAATTTGAGCTCATTCTGATAAGGAAAAGTATTTTTGAAAAGTAAAAATTGTTAAATATATGTATTAGGCCAAAATTTTTTTAAAAAAAATTTCCATCTATAAGTATGGAAGTGACCCTCATTTCAGCTCTATTCTTATCTTTGATTTCTCTCCCTCACCTCCAAGAGCATGGCTCGCAGCACCAAGTAAACTTCAAAGAGAGTCTGGCCTTCTAAGGTGGGTCGTGGAGTACCCCACGTCCAACCACCACTGCAACAACATCACAAGCGCGGGTGGAGGCATGGCACTGTGGCTCTCTGTTAGATTAGGCAATACTAAAAGACAGTCCAGCTGCTCATGCCGAAGTTGTCCTTCCAACGTGTGATGCAAGAGATCATTCAGGACTTGCAACTTCGTCTCATGACATGAGGTTCTGGGTTCGCGTGCAGCATCAAGCCCACTACCTACATGGTGGACAGCTTAGGCCTTGGAGGCACTCTAGCAGGCTGCGGAGGTATATGTAGTGGTTTTGTTTGGTGACATGGTGTTTCCAACTATCCATACAAAGAGGGTCACCATCACTGAGAAGAACATGCGGTTGGTGCGACATATACAACGCTGGAGAGATCCTTCGGGCTAGAATCTTTAGTTATATTTGTATATATCTTGCATGAATGTAATTCTCAAAATCTATGTAAAGCTTAATGTATATCTTGATAAATATACAAATTTTTTTCTCTTATCTTGTGGTGGAAATAAGTCTCTTTTAATTTGAGTTTATATAATTTGTTGATTTATTTGTGTCTTCAAATTGTTACAATTTTCATTTAAGTTATGTGTGTAATTTGAATTTATTTTCTTGAGTCGACTTTAAAATACATTACAAGACATGTACTAAACAGAAAACTCTACAACCCAAATTTCCATTCATAGCATAAAAAATTACAGTCATCAAAACATATGCATCAAAGTTACATAGTCATCATGGCTATATCCTAGGCTTCTTACTACTAGGCTCTCCAGACTCTGAAGCCGCCTTGATGGATGGAATCAAAACATGGAACCCTTCAATCCTGTACCCCCAACAATGCCACGGTCCACCACAAAATGTAAGGGGCCCCACCTTTGAGTTGAGAACAAATAAAGCAACTTTGAGCGTTTTGAATGAAGCACCCTTTGTAAGTGCTTTAATCTTCAAAAAGTTCTCTACATACCTCGGAGAGAAACTCTTGTGAAAGACTATCACATCATTGGCAAGTTTGCCAATGTACCCCTTTAGCGCAGAGTCTTGAACCCTTCCTTGGCCCCCAGACCTTCCACTTTGCCTCGATGCAAGTTCATCAAGATACACAATTTCTTGCTCACAAATAAAAATTAATGTCAACATCAATCATGCAATGCATGGAGAGAAAGATTTTTTTTTATAGAATGGCCCAAAATTTGATATATCGGGCCTCTATAGCATGTAGACCCCACACATGTGATGCCATGCCCATCAGAGGCCTGCAAGGGCACTGTCTGAAGGCTCATGTAAGAAGGCCTGGTTTTTTCAAAACCAAGCCTTCTCACCCGAGCCTTCGGACAATGTCCAAAGCCTAGTTTTTGCAAAACCATGCCGTCTCACGAGCAACGAGCCTTCGAACAGTGCCCTTACAAGCCTCTGATGGACATGGCATCACATATGTGGGGTCTACATGCTATAGAGGCCCCATATATCAAATTTGGGGAGCATGGTAAAAGGAAGTTACCTTGTCTGCTTTGTCAAGCTCCTTCTGCAAGGGTGCCTCCAGATCTTCTCTTGGAATGGATCTGCCCCATCGTTCGACTCAACGACATGTGTCACACGCCATGGTCGAGGTCTGAAAAGTTCCTCCCCTGCAAGCACTCGGACTCTTCATCTAAAATCTCATATTGTGGAGTTGCATCCTCAATCTTCTTCTGGACCGGTGATGATAGCAGAAATTTCATCTACACTACTATCATCATATCGTGCTACCTCATTGACAAAAATCAAGGGTAAGCCTTAATCCATGGTGTTTTTCTATCTTTCTCAATGATAATCTTCTTCCCAACCCCTCTAATGCTTGGGAAGCTTTTTAATCAATGGTTTTTTCTGGAAATCAAGCTTTTTAATGATTCATAATGTTTAAATGGTTTAATGCTAATCTTTATGCTTAATTATAATATCTTTTTTATTAGTAAATCTCTCCTTTTGAAAGATTAATCATCTTTATGGTTAGATCCTTGGTAGAAGGATGGATCTTAATGATAATCTCATTATCTTAATCAAAACTCTAGGCTTGATATGCTAGAGAAGCATATTAAATATTTTTATGATTTTAATCTAGTTAAAAATGATGTTAAATTCTTTTAAGCTTGTTTATGATTAAGAAAAAGCATATTAATTCATTTTAAGATTAAAAGAGAGTTATGCTAATATTTTTGTAAGTATTTTCATATAGTAAAGTTGAATGGATATTTTAAGAATAATCAAAAGGCTAAATATAATTATGTTTATAATTATGCTATGTATGCATAATCAAAATTTTAGTTTAAAAGAGGAGTTCCTATCACATTTCATAATTATGGGTATTTATTTAAAAGTAGAATTTTGAGAATTCTCAAAAAATATAGCAAAACTATGGTAAAATTTAAAAAAATAAATTTTATTTTATGCATAATTTTTTTAATACAAAAAAGGAATTCCCATTGTATTCTAGGCATAAACATTTTTATGCTAAAAGAATGATTTTTGTTACATTTATGAAAAAATACTTTTATAATATTTATGCATATTTATTTAAATAGAAAAAAGAGGAATTCCCATCATATTCTAGGCATAGATATTTTATGCTAAAAGAATGATTTTTGTCATATTTATGAAAAATACTTTTATAGTATTTATGCATAATTGTTTAAATAGAGAAAAGAGAAATTTTTGTTATATTTATTTTTTCATGTAAAAAAAAGATACAAAAGAGGAATTCCCACGATATTCTAGATACAAAAAATTTAAATATTAAAAGAGGAATTCTTGGCATATTTCAAAACATGGGTATTTTTATTTATTTAAAAGAGAAATTTTTATCGTACTTTAATTAGAAAATGCATAAAATAAATTCGATGTTAAAAAGAGAAGGTTTCACTACCATAATTTCATGTAGAAAATTATGGTATATTAATGTTGAGGTTCAAAATGGAGAAAAGAATATTTTAAGATATTTCTATACAAATAAATCAATAAAATGATGTATGCATATTCACAAATGGATTATTGAAAAAAGATTTATCTTTATTTAATTCCATTATTTATCAGATAAATAGAAGAAAAATCCTTAGGAATCAAAGCTAGGATTAAATACGAGTAATTTATGGTTAGATCACGACCATGTGAGAATGGTGGGCCAGTAAGATGCTTACCTATCTCTCTCGAATCAGAAATTAAGCAAAACCTTGTGACCATTCCCATTTCTTCAGTACAAAGAATGGATTACTAGTGATTTAGAGAAGTTTTCCTTAGACCGGAATCATCAAGAAATAAGTCAGAAATTCATTGTAATTGATAGGTGGGCTACCAAGATACTAGAATTGTGATTTTCATTAAGAAAGTTTGGATACTGAGAAAAAGGTTCTTGTGGAATCAAACTCAACGGGAAATTCTTACTTGCGTAGAAACTCTATTTTTCTAAAGGATTGCCTTACGTCAGAATGCGGAGGAAGCATTTGGCTTATGGTTTAATCTAAGGAGAATTACATTGTAATAGCTCGGCAGGGAGGACATCGCTTGTGGCAAAGCCTGCCAAGGTCTTGACCAGCCTCGGTATGGTTAAAATGGTGTGCTTCCGGTACGATGGGCGAGGGGGCGACGAAGCGGTCCTTGAGTGAAGTGCTAGGACACGTAAGGAGAATCTTAGAGGGTTCTGGCACTGCGTATGTCAAGGAAGATATTGATGGACTAGAAAGAAATTATCTAAGTGAACTAGAACTTGAAATTGGATCTCGTTGGTTGACTAGCTGGTCTTCAACGGAGAGTCCGAATGACATTTTGATTGTAAAACATTGGACTAGAGGCGACTTCACTCTCCATGCACAAAGCTAGCTTGCCAACATTGTCAGCGTCTTAGTGGCTTGTGTCAACTTTTCCAGCCCGCTCCAGCTTGAAATCACCAATCTCACCATTCCACATTCCGCATTCCCTTAACAACTCCAATTCCCTCTTCAATGGCCTCTTCCCAAAAATATTCTCCAAGCTTTAGAATCTGCAAGTGTTGAATGCCTTTAATGATAATCTCACGGTACGCTACCTTTAGAATTGAGCCTTCTACCTTGTTTGCAACACTTGCACCTAGGGGAAAGCTTCGTTACTGGGAATATACACCCGCAATAAGGCAACATAGAGAGCTTTAGTATTTAGCACTATCTAGGAATGGGCTAACACATGCCAGTAGCCTCCTGTCCCCCAGTGCACCTAGCTAGGCTTGCTACGCCTTGCCTATATAGGCTAATGATGTTGTTGCAGTTTGCATAGTGCGTTACTTGGTTTGATAGCCTTCTACCCCCCATCCTGTTGAAATTTGAGCTTAATGATGAGCTATGGTGGATCAAACACTAGAATCAACATAATTAACAAAGTGATTAGCAAGTGATTAAGACATAATTAGTGAATAATTAGCACATAGATTAATGTAGGCATGGATACTCAAAAACCAACAAATTCTCATTAGGGCTATGCCTCAATTTATAGAGTTTACATCAAGCATCAAATCCCATTGATTTCTCCATGATTCACTCCCAGAATATCTCCACCTCTTGCCTGATTCTCTCCACCTCTTCTCTTTTCCCTGAATATCTCCCAGAATATCTCCACACTCCTAAATTCCCTCATGCTACCCTTTATTCTCTCCCAATAGATTCTTCTCACCTTTTCACAGGTTCTTTCACAATTACATCTTCTCTTTTACAGCCTCTATCCAAGAGCTTGTTCCCACACACACCCTATTCACTTGTATATTTCAACACCTCCCCTCAAGTGAATAATCCTAGCACTCCTGGACCCTGTATCAAGTTTCCCTCTTACTTGATAGCCCGCGACCAGTGCCTCAAGTCCCTAAACTCCATAGTCCTTGACACTCTCTCTCTCAATGTGTCCAAGGCTACTATAAGTGCCCGCGACCTTGACTAAAGTGCTCACACATACATCTACCACTTGGCCTACATCATCGGTGGCTCAGAGGTGGTTTTACTTTATTGGGGCAGGTTACATTGGGTTGTGGGTTCTCTCTCTCTCTCTCTCTCTCAGAAAAGATGATCCGACTCCACTTCCCTTGGAGCCTCCATGAAGTTTGCCGATGTCGTTCCTTCTTCACTGGGTTTCCTGTAGCAGTCTCTCGCCATGTGTCCTGACTTTCCACATTTGTGGCAAGTGAAGGTCCTCCCTCCTACTCTGCCTCTTCCTCGTCCTCGTCCTCGAGAGAATCCTCCTCCGGTGAAGAATGCTTTTTCCTCTCTTGCTGTTGAGTCAAGCTCTTTCTTCTCTTTGTCTCTGCTCTCTTGCTCTAGTAGAGCTGCTTCTATCTCGTGTATCTTCAGTTCAGGTACATTCTTTAGTGTTGCTACAATGTTTTCATAATCTCCTTTGTCCACACTTTTCAAAAGTACAGCTAATGCTTCATCATCTTCTACCTTTTTGCCAATAGCTGCCAGCTATTGCTTAATGCTTTTATATTTGTTCAAGTGTGTGATTAAAGGTTCACTTTCCTTCATGTCTAATTTGTAGAATTGCATTAATAGATTTATCTTGGAATTTTTTGCTTGTGTACCAAATAATTTATTGAGTTCATCCCATGCATCTTTTGCCCACTGTATCCCTGTGATATGATGAATGATCTCATCATTTAAACTGAGTGCAATAAGTCCCAATGCTTTTTCATTCCTACTCTTCCACTCATTTTCTCCTCTCTCTGGGCATTCATCTCTCCCTTCAACTAATCCCCACAGATTTTTCCTCATCAGCAAATACATGGTTTTTGTTTGCCATGTATAAAACTGTTCCCCATTAAATTTGGCTGTTTCCTGTGCTGAATTCATGGTGAAGTGAAGGGGGTCTTACCTCTTGATCCAAATTCAAGATTCAAGGGCAGTGTCTACCCTTTTACAACTCAATCTGGTGTTTAATAGATAATTACAACAATTTTATCAGCATAAAATCACCAGAAATTACATTAAATTAAGGGTAACCAATTTGTACGGGATGGTTGGAGTACCAAACCAACTCCGATTTGCAATCTGAAGCTTTAGGGATCTGTATCAGATACCTAATGGTTAATTTGAACCCTCAATTGCACCAAAGTACAGTGATTAGCACTGATTAATCACTGATTAGTAAATTAATGCTCTGGTTTGTGTGCAGAAAACAGAGTATGCGGGGAGCCCAGATCTGGTGCCTTCCACTTCAAATGAGCTCAAATGCTTTCAAAGGCATCAATAGCAATGAGTCTAGTAGAGGATTAAGCCAAGAAACACAAGATTTGACCAAATAATGAAAGCTTAATCTCTGTTTTACCAAAGTCACCTGCAGATTTGATGAAGAGCTTGGATCTCACTGTAGACTTGATGAAATTGATTTCTGTCTTCACCAGCTTGTAGAGCATGCTTGATTACCTCTTGGGCTAGGAGGAATTGAAGCAATTTGACTTGATGAAGTAGCAATGGCAAAATCTGCAGAGAAAAAAGGCACCGGCGAAAAACGCGAAATCTCCTGAGTCCTTCGGCGGTTTGCTGCGCCGTTTCGATGGGCTTGAAGCTAGATGTGTAGGCTAGCTTGTGTTAAAAGGGCAAGACCTAATGTTGACTGTGCATGGAGAATGGAGTCCTCCACTGGCTGGGGGTGAAGGGGAGAAGTGAAAACTCACTAAAAAACTTGATTTTTTGCTAATTACCTACTAATCTTGATTAATCAACTAATGGGGCCATAAACCTGGTTGATTCTAGGCATGGCTCTGATACCATGTTGAAATTTGAGCTTAATGATGAGCTATGGTGGATCAAACACTAGAATCAACATAATTAACAAAGTGATTAGCAAGTGATTAAGACATAATTAGTGAATAATTAGCACATAGATTAATGTAGGCATGGATACTCAAAAACCAGCAAATTCTCATTAGGGCTATGCCTCAATTTATAGAGTTTACATCAAGTATCAAATCCCATTGATTTCTCCATGATTCACTCCCAGAATATCTCCACCTCTTGCCTGATTCTCTCCACCTCTTCTCTTTTTCCTGAATATCTCCCAGAATATCTCCACACTTCTAAATTCCCTCATGCTACCCTTTATTCTCTCCCAATAGATTCTTCTCACCTTTTCACAGGTTCTTTCACAATTACATCTTCTCTTTTACAGCCTCTATCCAAGAGCTTGTTCCCACACACACCCTATTCACTTGTATATTTCAACACATCCCACCTAGTTGGGCCAAAGCAACTATAAAATGCGTTTTTTATATACTAGACACGATACATCAAAAAAAAAATTTCCACAAAAAAAATATATAACGTCCTAAAAAAATAAAAAACATCCTAAAAAATAAAAAACGTACTAAAAATAAAAAATGTGATTTTAAAAAAAAGTTATCTTTTTACAAAACTATTGTGTGCACACACACACATTTAAACATACATACATACATACGTACATACATACATACATATATATATATAGACAGAGAGAGAGAGAGAGAGAGAGAGAGAGAGAGAGAGAGAGAGAGAGAGAGAGAGAAAGCACACACACACACATATGTGTGTGTGTGTGTGTGTGTATGTATATATGTATATATATACACACACACACATACATACATACATACATACATACATACATACATACATACATATATATATATATATATATATATATACACACACACACACACACACACACACACACACATATATATACACACACACATATATATCTCATTGCCTAGAGAGCCGTCATTCGATGATGATGGTAACCTCATTAGTGAGGATAAGCACGAGGATGCCTTACCATTTGACATTTAAGAGTCCTCTCATGACTCTCTTGATGAGCCTTCGGATTTAGATTGCATTGATAGCTCATCCTCATCCTCATCTTCATCCTAGCCTCTAGGCTCTAGGCCTCTCTTCTCTCCCCACTTTTGTGATCTTGATTCCTAGTCCATCCTTTATCCTAAAGCCACTCTCTATTTTGTATCCACTCTCTATTTCTAGCGCATGTTGTGCATACGAGCCGTGGCATATGCCGTAGAGTTTTTGGTTTGTTATCCATATATGATGTGCCTCTTTTACCATCTTTACTCTAATGGCATTATTGTATGATGTATCATTTGTTGTTCAAATTAAACTATCCCTTGTTGGTCTCGAGGGACGCAGGAGGCTAGATTAGCCGAAAAACTAGGGGGTGATACTCGCGATGTATGAGAAAACTGCAACACGACTCTGAGGATCATCCCATCTAGCAGAAGCAGGTATCATATCCAAAGATCCTCTGGAGTAGCTGGAGCTCGAGAGCATAAGAACTGGATCATCATCCTCCGCCTCAAAAAACAAATGTGGGCCTGGTAATGGCCTAGTAATGGAGCCAAGAGACAGCACCCCACGTAACAAAACCCTCCTGCGCTCCTAGTCTATAAAGCAGCAAAGAGATTGCCCTCCAAATGGACTGAGATGTGGCACATAGCCATAAGCAATGGTGGGCAGACTCTAGAACATGTAACGAGCATCGGGTAGTACAAGTTGGGTCATGCCCCTATAGTGGTTGCCCAAGTCCCAACTGGAAGCCCAGCATGCCCAAGCCTTTGCTGTACCTATTCAGTCGCTTACTTCAAAGTTGCCTGACAAGGAGAGCAATCTTAAAAAGAAGCTTGAAGGTCTAAAGAATCACTTAAACAATATGTTGTTTGTAAAAATTGCAAGAGCTATTGACCCTTCCCAAGACAAGTTTTGATATTTCAGTGACACAACAATAGCTCCATTAGGATCATAGCAAAAAATATCAAAGGTTCATTGTAGATGAGCAACTTGCTTGCTGTATCTATTCAGGCGCTTACTTCAAAGCTGCCTGACAAGGGGAGCAATCTTAAAAAGAAGCTTGAAGATGTGAAGAATCACTTGAAGAATCTCGAGTACCTAAGTGACCTGTAGAGACAAGGACCACCGTCTCCACCAATTATCATTGATTCCTCAACTAATTCTTTAGATATTCAAGCTTATTTTTAAGATTGCTCCCTTGTCAAGTAGCTTCGAGATAAGGGCTTGCATAGGTACACCAAGCAAGTTGCTCATCTACAAGACTGATCATACAAGCAGGCAAAACCAAAGGTTTCTTTGTCATACAATATGGACTACCTGGTCTGATAAAGTGTTTGAGAGGCGGCTAGGATTTGCGAAGACCTCTACTTTTTGCCTCTGTATTAAAGCTCCCTTTGACTCACTTCTAGTGTCCTTTCGCGAGGTTCTCTTGGAAAATGGTGGAACCATGTGTACGGCAGATGTAATATTTCTACATGTTAGTATACAATGTGCTCTTTCACCTTGCCCATTCCTTTGGAAGAAGGCTTAAAAATGTCATGCTGAGGCCTTGAAGGTCCATGCCACTAATGCCTAACACAAAGTTTATGTGATTTCTGTATGAGTCACACATTTCCACTTAGCTAAACAAATTTCAAGAACAACCAGTGTGAGTCACCAGTGTGAGTCATTTTACCATGCAATAGGTAGCTCAGGAGCTTGCTTTGAAAATAAGAGGTCATGGTGACTGACTCTCCAAGAATTGTATATGAGCTTCTAGTTGCTCGTCTCTAGCGGACATAAAAAAACTAAAAGCATGATTCAAATAAAAGCATCTCTTGTCAGCAATGTCCTTCTCGGAATGACCAACAATAAACATGTCATCCACATAAAGTATCAACATAATAAGTTGTCGGTCTCTCCACTTTTTCACATAAAGATGTGGATCCTCAGCACTTCTCTTGAATCCTTGGTGCATAAATGTATCAAACTTATGATACCATTGCCTGGGTGCCTGCTTCAATCCATGAAGACTCTTGCATAACTTGCACATGAGATGTGCCTTGCCCAGTTTAGCAGTGTATCTTTATGAAGTTTATTTAATACATGGAAAGAAAGCTATCTTATTGCTATATGGGCTCCATGTGGCATATATATATCCATGTATCTCGGCCTCTAAAAGAACCCATCCTCTATGCTTGTGTACAAAAAAAGAAGGAAAATCAAAGGCATATTCAGCCCGTGACATCCACTTCCAAAAGCAAGAGAAAAGAAAACTATCCATCTCTGTAGCCTACTCCCAAGCAAATACACAAAGAGAGAGAGAGAGAGAGAGAGAGAGTCTAGACCCCTGGATGGAGAAGATAGAGAGAGGGTGGGTGGTGCTAGAATTTTCATCACTGGTGCCTCGCCCTAGTGCATTATTGTATGGCTAGTATGTGTCCCGGACTGGCCACCCTTTGCATTTCATGTAGGTTGCATGGCCGGACCATTCAGATTTGGTCCGACCGGTCATTTCTGGTCCACCCTTATTTTTCCCATGCCTTTTTTAATTCCCCCTACATTTTTTGGTCGTGTGGTTGTCCTACCTACACTTAGTGACCTACATAAGGATACCTAAGGTGGAGGCTAGGGACATGGTTGTATGGTTTCCATAAGGGTAGCTGGAGTTTGAGTCTCTCTCTCTCTCTCTCTCTCTCTCTCTCTCGTGCTAGCGTTCCCACAAGGTGTGCACACCTGCTCTCGTGACACTCTCCTCTACTTTCGCTATGCATTCTCACATGGTATCAGTTATCACTAGGTTACAAAGGGCTACAGCAGCAGCTGGAGTTTCTTTTCTGCGCGTGAACATCACCAAAACCTCAGGATTTCTCTGCTGAGAATCTGCGTTTGCAGCCTGCAGCTTCAGTGCTTGCAAAATTCAGCGTCGTGTAACTCACGCAGCAGCAGCACTTGCGTTTTCAGCAGCACCTGCATTTTCAGCAGCAGATCAGCCGCCACCTGCACTCTCTAGCAAATGCACCTGTCTACAGAGCAGCCACCTGTCCAAGCTCAGCACCAAGCGCACACCCGACATGTCGACTCCGTCCACGAAGCAGAAAGGGCAGCAGGCTCAAGCCCAAAAGGCGGTCGTCTCCTCGACTGCGACTTCGACACCTCCCTCTTCCTCTGCGACCACGTCGGCATTGGTCAACGCCACATCCAACAATTATCCTCTCACCCAGTTTGTGGAGGAGAAGAAGTTGGATTTGCACAACGACTCAGTTTGGAGAACCAGAGTGAAAACCATCATCTCGTACCATAGGCTCTGGGATTGGTTGAATGATTTCACCAATTCGACAACCCAACCATCCCTCCCCACTGCTACTCAGGATCAGATCGACGAGTGGGTCGACCGGGACATCAGAGTCTTCACCTTTCTCATGATGAACCTCTCAGATCGCATCACAAAGGAAGTATCTATGGAGGAGCATGCCCATTCCCTATGGAGACGGATTCTTGATCGGTTTGAGGAGAAGTCCTTCGCCAGACAAATCACCCTTGAACGGGAGCTTTACAACCTCCGGTTCAAAAATTTCAACTCACTTGATGGGTTGACCCGACGCATGCGCGGGAGCTCTGGGACGACCTTGTATCAGTCGGTGGCGATATCACCTCGACTCGCATGGCTGGCCTCTTACTTTTCAAGCTTCCACCTCGTTTTGACCCCTACTTCCAGAGTCTTTTGACTTCAAGACGTACCTCCTTCCCTACCTGGGACGAGATCCTTCCTTCCCTGAGACAGATCGAGGGGCACTCAGCTTTCAGAGCTGGTGGTGCTGTTGATGCCGATGGAGCATTGGTTGCTCAGGGAGACAAGAAGAAAGACAAGAAGAAGAAGAAGAAGAACAAGGACATCGAGTGCTTTTACTGCTAAAAGCCAGGGCACAAGGAAGCGGAATGCAGAAAGAAGAAGCGTGAAGAGAGCGGCGGTAAGGAGAAGCCGACAGCCTCGATAGCAGTTGCATCTTCCTCAACGAAGCACGCGGGTTCTGTACTTGTTGCGACTACAGAAACCGCTCTTGCATCCTTGCAGTCAGGCACTTGGGTGGTCGATAGTGGTGCTACCAAGCACACGAATCCCCAAAAGTCCTAGTTTAGTTCTGTTACCCCCACTCATGGGCAGACCGTCACTATGGGTGACAACCATGAGATCCCTGTTTCTGGCATAGGCCAGATTGACCTCTTCCGCAGCTCTTCCGACCCGAAGTTCCACATAGGCTTTATGATCCAGACACCAAGACCATGACGATGAGCCGTGATGTTGTGTTCGATGAGTCTTTCTGTCACGTAGGCTGTAATGCCTGTAACCGACGGTAAACCGGATGGCCATGTCCAGGGTTCAGTGGGAGAGGACGCCCATGCGGAGTCATGGGCGGCCAGGCTAGTGTGGCCTGCCGTCCACACTATATAGCCTGGGGGATGAGGGGCAATCCTCATTCTTCCTCTATGGCTGGGTGGTGAGGCCGTCCCCTCTTGTGGTAACGCCCGTATAGCGGCATTACAGATATCTAACACTGGTATCAGAGCGTGGTTCAATGGGGTCGTCAGAGTCTGCGCATGACCGGGGGACCGATGGTTTTCAACCATTCATCTTCTCACCCTTATCTCCACAATGGAGTGTGTGGAGGGAGGCGGCCAAAACATTTGGAAGGGAAGAACTCTCTCTCTCTCTCTCTCTCTCCCCGTCACACACAGCAAGCAAAAACGCAGGTAAGCAAAGCAATTTTCGTTTTGTTTTTTTTTCTCTATGTTGAAATTGTCTACGAAAGAAAATGTTGAAGCCTGTGTGTAAGGATGGGGGGCGAAGACCATCCCCATGGCAATGGCAGCCCCACGAGCTGCGTTAAAGCTCCGTGTGGGAGCTACTGTGTATGGGGGGCGAACAGTAGCCCCCTACCTCACGTAGCGCTGTTGTGCAAGGGGGGGCTTGCCTTGGAAAGGCAAAGAGTCTTAGCGTTGATGCCCAGCTTGAGATGCTAGAAGAATACGTTGGCTAGCCCAGGCCCGTGTTTTGCTGAAATGCAACGTTTGAGTGGGGGGAGGCGTGAACAAAAGCTGAAATGCGTGAACAAAATGGCTTGCGCTGGCTTGCATTGAAGCTGGTCTGTGTGGCCAGCCAGGCCAGCCAGGCGGCGGGGGCCAGCCAGTCCAGCCAGCCAGCGGGCGACGGCCAGCCGGGGGGACGGCCAACCAGGGGCGGTGACGGCCAGCCATTAGCGGCGGCCACCAGTGAAGAAGAAGAAGAATTTTTTTTATTTTTTTAATATATATATCATTATTAATTTTTAATGAAATTAAAAATGAACTAAATTCAAACAAATCCTCTCTCTCGGATGGGGAGGAGGGATAATCCCCGCAAGGGATAATCCCGGCAAGACACAGCCTCTCGATCATTTTTATTTTTGTTATGAAGACTCTGGGAGTGTAGCCTCGCCAGATTTCAATTTCCACTTTTGCGAACGTCGTCTTGCTAGAGTTAAAGTTTTTGTTCGGACAAATTTGTGTTTGTTCTGTAGTGACAAACAAATGTGTTCTTCTGTAGACACACCTTCTCCGCAGTGTCACCACTCAGGTCTAGTCCGAGGTCTAGTCCGGAGTGACTTGGTCCTAGTTCGAAGTGAATCGAGGGTAGCACATGTGGTGATCACACATTTGGTTCAGAGAGACTAAATTTAAGCTGAGCATAGACTTAGTATTGACCAGCAAAGTCACGTAGTTTGGCTATAGTGTAAATCTAAAATTGCGGTGTGTTTTACTTGGGCTAAGAGGACCGGTAATGGCGTCAGTTGTGCCCAAATTAGACAAACTGCTTATCACGAGAAATCAAGGTAAGCCTAATTGAGCCGTAGTGCTCATAACCCTTCACAATCTTTTAACAGTTGCTAGAAGATTGTGATAAACTTTGGCAAATGAGAACCATGTACAAGCGTAGTCTTGATGTGGTTATGCCTTGTGTCCAAACAAGTTGCTTACTGTTTGTAGCAACAAGAGAGCCTTAGCCCGTAGAGGCAAGCTGGCCCTTGTTGTAGTAACAAAATAGTGTCACTACTTGGGCCTAGAGAGTAGTGACTAGTTTGATTTAGTCACGAAGATTGCCTTGTAAAAGTAATCCCTAAGGTGTGTATTACTTGGGATAAAGGGGCTAGCAGTGCTGCTAGCAGTACTCAATTGAATGGTTTATCTAGGAGTACTAATATGAGGGATTAGCATATGCCTAGATAATAATAGCAGATTTAGGATTGATTTGTAGAAATCAAAGGTGAATCTGAAGGGGTATAGTCTTGAGATGTAATGCTCAATGCCCTTATAGAAGTTGATCGACGAAGAGAACTGTTCTTAAACTTACTAGCATGGTTTTCTCTTCTTTTTATTGCCATGCGTCGACATCCCACTGCTCGAGAGTTTGTGATGATCTTTCGAGGGGGGAAAGAGCCTTTTTATATGTCACATCAATTGGTTTGGTGGTAATTTGATGGTATGGGACATCAAATTCTCACGGAATCGATTGTAGTCTTGGTGGAATGGGACGCCAAGGCTTGTGCATGTAACTTGACTCTTTGGCAGGTCTGTATGTACACTTGTCTGTAGTGATAAAGTGTGCAAGATAAAATTTGAACTTTGAAAATTACCAAATATAGCCATAAGTTGGGATAAAACCCAGTTATTACAGAGTTCGAAGAAGCTCTAGGTAGTAAGACCATGATGGTGTACTAGTGCTAACAGAGTGATTTAGTTTCGGAGTGATCTAAATCTAGAGGTTAGCAGTAAGACTAGTTTGGTTGGATAGTTTCATGCATGGGGGACGCCCTATAGCATTTTGCAAGCGTAGTCTTGCCTATGTTCAACATAAGTGTGCGATTATGAGCACATTTTAGTTGCTACCATATGAATTTGGGAAATATATTACTTTCCTACGTAAGCAATTGTAATATTGCATGACAGGCTATTTTGCTTACAAAGTTCATGTGCGTGTAAACCCTATAAGTCGTATGACCCCTGGGGAATGAGTGGAGCATTTCTAGGATTTAATAAGGTTTTACATGGCAATAGTGAGTAGTATCTCACTCCAGACGAGCCTGGTTGTTGTTAGTATCGGATTCGACGTATGTAGTGTACATAAACTCGGGCTGAGTTAGGATAGGAGGCTAAGCCAGAGAGCTTAGTGGTAAATCCTACTGTATATGGTGAGTTTTGACTTAACCGGAGTGTTAAGAAGTAAACTCAAAGTCTGGGACTGAACTGGAGTGTTCGGAGGCAGACATATCTTTTGTTAAATCGGAGAATTTAGCAACAGCAGATGAGAGCTTGGGGTGAACCATGGTACCCAAGAAAAAAGCTCTTCACACTAAAATAGTGCACAATAATTTTAGGGTGATAAAAATCCATTGCAGGAATGTTTTACAACTTTCCATAGATGATAGATGAAGACCATGTACTTTACGGAGTTAAAGTACATAGGTGGTGACTTCGGCGCCACATTTTTTGTAGGAAGTCACCAGTGGTGTGGTTAGGTCAGCCGAGACTCCACAAGACCTATGCACTAGTTTTAAAGTTGACCTCTATGATAAGGACGTCCAAAAATTTGTGTTGTAATACTAGAGATTGTACTGCAATGTGCAATGGAGGGGTCAATTTGTGTAGTCACTTCTTAGTAGCAAGTGACTTAAGCATCTTGTTATAGATGGTTGTATATGGTGCTCCCACTCGGGGGAGGTACGCCATTGGGTACGGAGTTACTCACAGACTAGTATGGAGCTACTAGTGTGATGATAGTGGGTACGTAGTTACTCACTACTAATACATAGCTGCTAATAAAATTAAGATCCTCGAGTGAAAGATACTCTAGATCAACATTTTAAATTACCGAACCACAATCCATGAGTCTCGAGGTACTCATAAATATGTTGATGTTGCTCAAATCGAGGGACCGATTTGTTCCCTCGATTTGTTCGATGGTATGGAATAAGCAAGGAGAGTGGAGTAACTTAAAAGTTACACATCACTAGTCCTAGTGAGTTGTCAAGGTCATCTGTAGTTTGATGATCCCCTCTACCTATTAGACAACATTCAATTTTGCAAGCCCTGGCATTTAATCCGTAGTGATTATGAGTTTGGTGTGAGATATGGTTATGAAGTTCTTACAAGAGTACTCGTTTATTTGCTTGTCATCGGTTATAGCTTGATGAATTGCCACCTGTGATGGGTAGGTAGCTTTGCCGCTATAATGAGGAGGCAACAAATAATGTTCTCATAGTTATACTTCATACCAACACCAAACAGGGATAGGATGAAATTCCTAAGTTCATCATCACGAAGTACTGTGATGTTTGCATTTATATTGAATGTATGATGTAATGACACATTGGGCTTGTGTAATTACCATCAATTATCTAGCAACCTATGGCTTCGCAGCAAGCTCAGTCATTATCTGTGGATTGATAATGTGGTTATTAGTAGTTTGGAATTTTTCTTGATAGATGGTACAACCCACCCAAATGATTCATAAGTGTGTAACCGCTTATGAAGGGTAATAATATGAAACAATGAAGCACTTTGTTACAAGTGTGAAACCACTGATCTGTTGCAAAGCAGTTTATCAATAGTACCACCATATGTGCGTAGACACTATACCACATCTTCGTTGCAAGATGTTTAAAAGTTTCTTGGAAGGACTCAAGAATATAACATATGATATAAAACCACTGATCTGTTGCAAAGCAGTTTATCAATAGTACCACCATATGTGCGTAGACACTATACCACATCTTCGTTGCAAGATGTTTAAAAGTTTCTTGGAAGGACTCAAGAATATAACATATGATATTAAAAGTTGCAAGATGTTTAAAAGTTTCTTGGAAGGACTCAAGAATATAACATATGATATTAAACACGGTCTAGATTTGTTCTTGGACCTATGACACTAGCGCCTAGTCCGCTTGAGAGTAGAGTTTTTGAGGACAAAAACCTTTCTTGAAGGAAAGGAGGGATATCCTCAAATATCACATAAACTCGAATAGTTGTGTGAGTCCAGACAATACTTGAAGGGATGTGTCTGGTAATAGCAACAAAGAGTTGTAAGTGATTGGATGTAACTCCAGACACCCGTAGTGGTGTAAGAATCTTTATCAAACATCTCTACATACTATATGGTCTGCCCGCAGATATAGTATGGCATAAGAGATAGGAAGTTTGATTGTTATATTTGAAGGGAAATTTTCAAAACTTACATCTACTCTGAGTTAGAGTGGAGTTTAACCATCCGTAGATTGATGGTAGTTAGAAACTCAACAAGATTCTAGAGCATATGCTTGTGCAAAGATGTTACTCTAAGAGAGAAAGTATTTCTCCTATGGCCGTAGAGCTTTCCAAGGAGAGGTTTTAACAAGTTGGTGATGCAACATGGTAGCGTAGTCTACAAATATCTAGTAGCATAGTCTAAGAACTTGCGCTACTAGAGTGCTCTCCAGTACATTAGCTTCTGTGCTAATGACATGATGCAAAATCAAGGCATGAAATTTGCCTTGGGGTTTTGGTTGAAATACCAAATCACGGCTTGCGTGAGTACTACTAGACATTTGCTTACCAATGACTTCCCCAGTTAATGGCACGTCGGATTGCCCGTAGCGGCGGTCGAGCTCGACCGGACATGTGGGAGAAATATGCTAATTACTCCATTGACGACGGGTACTTACTTTACAAGGGTAGAGTATGTGTACTAACTATTGGTGACTTTCGGGCCCAAATTCTTAAAGAAAGTCAGGATAGTCCAAGTGCGGGTCATCTTGGGATTCAGAAGACCTATGCACTAGTAAAAAGACAGTTTTATTGGCCTAGTTTGTTTAAGGATGTCCAGACTTATGTGCTGAAATGCAGTAAGTGCCAGGTCAATAAACATGAACGTCTTAAGGTTGGAGGACCACTCCATCCGTTGGAGATTCCTCAAGGGAAATGGGAAAGCATTCCATGGATTTCATTACCGGTTTACCCAAGACGAGTCGAGGGAATGACTCGGTGTGGGTGGTAGTGGACAGGTTAACTAAAATGGCAAAGTTTATTGCCACGAAGAAAATTGTAAAAACGCCAGAGTTGGCAAAACTATTTATTGAACATCTCTACAAGCTATATGGCCTGCCCGCAGAGCAGATATAGTGTCGGATAGAGATAGAAAGTTCAACAGTCATTTTTGGAGGGAAATCTTCAAAAAGTTGGATACTACTCTGAGTATGAGTACAGCAGATCATCCGGAGTCTGATGGTCAAACTGAAAGAGTTAACCAAATTCTAGAGGATATGTTGCGTTCTTATGTTAGTAAGAAGCAATCTAATTGGGAAGAGTACTTGCCCTTATTGGAGTTTGCCTATAACAGCTCCAAACACTCAGCGCGATTGGATTTACACCATTCATGTTAATGTATGGATTCCAGCCGAAATCTCCGATGGCTGTAGGCCTAGAAAAGGAGAAGATTCAATCTGTCAAGGATTTCCTTGAAGATATGAATGATATGCTCAGAGCCGCACGAGAGAGCATTCGTAGCGCTCAGGATCGCGCTAAAACTTATGCGGATAAAGGACGAAGAAAGGTGACCTTTGCAGAAGGTGACTTTGTATTCCTCAAGGTTCCCGCGCAGTCAAAAACCATGAAAACGGGAAAGTGTGATAAACTTTCTCCGAGATATTGTGGTCCTTTTAAAATCCTTAAGAAGATTGGGGACGTAGCATATAAACTTGAGTTATCGGAGAGTTCTCAAGTCCATCCTGTCTTCCATGTCAGTAAACTGAAGAAATCAGTTCACGGGTTAGAGAACGCAGTTTCTCCAGAGATTTTGGTGGACTTGATAAAGCCACCAAAGATGCCACATGAACTTGAAAAGATTCTACAGTATCGTGACAGACAAACCCGACATAAAGTGTACTAGGAGGTACTTGTTAAATGGATAGATAGGGATGAGGAGGTGGCAACTAGGAACACCGTAGTGCAATTTCCAAAAGGTTTCCCCAGTTTGTTTTCGAGGACAAAAACTCTTCTTAAGGGGGGGTAATGTCACGTAGGCCATGTCCGGGGTTCAGTGGGAGAGGACACCCATGCGGAGTCATGGGCGGCCAGGCTAGTGTGGCCTACCGTCCACACTATATAGCCTGGGGGATGAGGGGCAATCCTCATTCTTCCTCTATGGTTGGGTGGTGAGCCAGAGGCCGTCCCCTCTTGTGGTAACGCCCGTATAGCGACGTTACGGATATCTAACACTTTCATTACATCCTCAGAGGGGGCAGCACCTCCTGTCATTCCTACACTACCTCCTCCATCAGCTACACCCTCTAGTACCACCCCCACCCCTACCCCTGTGACTTCTATACAATAGCTAGATGTTTCCTCGGATCATGCTCTTTCAGATGCTGACTCTGATCGTGATGATGCTAAGGACCCTCCTGCGGATGTGGCGGTACCACCAAAGGAGAAGCACATTCTTGGTTGGTTGTATTCGACGGTATCCTCTTCAGGCATTACAGAGTTACCACCACCGCCAGACCCTCGAGCTCCTCGATGTTCTGCACGCCTCCAGTAGCACGGCTCCAGACGAAGAGGCAGGACTTTGATGGTGCACAGTTCGTGAACTTCACCCTCATGACGCAGATTCAAGATGCTCCAGCTGAGCCTTCCTTGGTGGAGGAAGCACTCCAGCATGATTGCTGGAAGAGTGCCATACAGACGGAGCTGGAGACTATTGAGCCGAATAATACCTGGACTTTTGGTATCCAGGCCCAACAAGCAAAAAGTTCTCTACAAAATGGATCTTCAAGACAAAGTACAAAGCCGATGGTTCCCTTGACAAGCACAAGGCAAGACTAGTTGCTAGGGGCTTCACACAGCGCCCAGGCGTCGACTTTGACGAGACATTTGCTCCCACCGCTCGTATGACCACCATACGCACTGTTTTATCTTTGGTAGCTAATTTTGGTTGGCATGTTTTCCAGATGGATGTCAAAAGTGTGTTTCTGAATGGTTTGAAAGAGGTATACGTGGAGCAACCTCTTGGATTTTGGATCTCACGCAAGGAGGATTGGGTCTATCGCGACTGTGGAAGGCATTACATGGACTAAAGCAAGCTGGTAGACAGTGGTACCTCACACTTGACCAGTTCCTAGTAGTGAAGCTAGACTTACGGTGTACCTCTTTAGATTCCGACTGCTATATGTTGTTTCTGACGGCTCTTCAGTGGCCATTGTGATTGTCTATGTGGATGATCTTGTCTTCACAGGTTCATGGACTAGCCAGATTACTTCCATTATGAAGGCTATGGAGACCCACTTTGAGATGACAGATCTCGGCCTGCTTCACTATTTTCTTGGATTTGAGATCTACGACTCCAAAGGGCATCTTCTTTTTGCAGCAAAAGTATGCTCAAACCATTTTTTGGACCGATTCTAGATGACTTCATGCAGATCTATTGGCACTCCTCTTGAGCCCGGGGAGAACATATCTAGTGTGACGACCCGCCACCACTGTTTGATCAGGAACAGTATTTTGTGTGGCTTACTTATTCCAGACCAGATATCTGCTTTGCTGTGTCCATTTTGAGTTCATTTTCCACTAAGCCTCGTCAGCAACATTGGCAGTGTGCCACACGTACCCTCAGGTATATCAGTGGCACCTTGGACTATGGCGTGTTCTATGGTCGCTCCAAGGGTCCCATATAAACGGCTGCTTGCTTGCTTCTAAACCCATTGCAAGCTCCTTTATCTGCTCTACATTCATGATTGCTAAGGTTCCAAACGATACATAGATGACAGAGACTATGTCCTGCTTGTCCAGTGGATTGATGTGTGGTTAATGTGGATTGATGTGGATGGATGTAGGCACCCATTAATGATTTGGCACTCTCTTGAATTCATCACTACTGTAGAAAGTGTTCCTCATGTCGCGGGCAGCAGAAATAAAACTCATGCACATACCTACATGCATCACCATCGCTACATGACCCTTTTTGAAAATCTGGGCAAGGGACACAGCTATAATGATATTTTCTAGGGTCCCTTCCCCAAATCTTCAGGGGAACGAGTAGACATCTTCCTTGGAATGTAGCCGAATCGGTAGGTCATTTTGGCCTTTTGAAGACATTAATATATCATTTCATTTCATCTCTCTCTCTCTCTCTCTCTCTCTCTCTCTCTCTCTCTCTCTCTCACACACACACACACACACACACACACACACACACACACACCACTTAGTGGTGGCAGAGCGACGATGGTAGCGCTGCTACTGCTGGTGGCGGCGGCGGCGAGGGAGGAGATGGTATCGCCTCTACTGGTGGCGAAGGAAGAGGGGTTGTTTCTGCAAAAAGCACAAAGTACTCAAGCTAGAAATCTCAAACCTCTACTTGGAACATAAGAAGGTATTATATGATAATTAGCATCCTCTGCAAAAACACAAAGAACTCAATCTACATAGAAATAGCTCTCTCTCTCTCTCTTTCTCTCTCTCTCATGATGTAAATTGAGAATTGGTCTTCACATTCTCAATGTAAATTGAGATTGTGACAACTCTTTCAAAAAGGGGTTTCGGCATTATCTCACAAGAGTCAATGTCAAGGCCATCAAGGACACTACAATAGCACAGTGAATGAGGTATAACCTATGAAACATAGTTCATCATTCTATGGCATTACACCATTACACATTTTGATCTTGGGAGCAAAGACGGGGATAGGCCTCAAGGACATGTGTACGGTGTGGTGAGAATGTCTGCAAAAAGCCTGCAGAGCACTCTCTCATTCCTATCTTGCTCTTGGAGCTTCAACGAGTCTTTCATTACTTACTTAAGGGCAACAGTTCAAAACACACTCTAGTATCTAGCTTGACTTAACAAAAGCTACAAGGGCAACAATTCAAAAAGCTACAAGGGCACCAGTATCCAACTTAAGAGCAACAGGTCAAAGGCCACTCCAATATACAACTTGAGTCAACAAAAGATACAAAAGCAACAATCCAAAGCCTAGCCATACTTGACTTAACAAAAGACACAAAAGCAACAATCCAAAGCCTATAGCCATACTTGACTTAACAAAAGTTCCACCCAAGTAGGAATTGAGGGTGGCATTCATTGGCGACGTAACATATTTCACAAAAACCTTGAAAGCCGAAAGCGACGGCATGAACATGAGGCTTACAGACTAGTTTTCCAAGCATTACAGACGGTCTTCCACTCAGAAATTTTGGAGGCACTTTCTTCCCAACCCCAAGCTTCGGATATTCCCAGCCATGACGTCTAGGCATGTGTTTGTTAAAGCGATCTATGCCATAATGTTCTCCACAGCCATATCTGCATCGGAAGTGTTTTTCATTCTTCATCTCCACGTGGAGCTCGTAAAGCATCGCTTTCCATCTGTCAGTCCCTTCGTGGGGTTTGGGTAGATCAATACAATCGCTATAACCACGCTGTTGAAAGGCGTAGACAAGTCATCATCTTCAAGGAAGATGATGAGATAGAAGAGAATTAGGAACAAGCCAAGATTTCTAGCTTTACAATGATGATGGAAGTTGGCATCTGTGACCACCCTTTATAGAATGGGTCCCCCCTTGATGGAATAAGTCCATCCTTATACAATGACTGGACCAATATGTATAGATAGGGGACCCATATATAGTTGTAGTGGAGACATATGTATAGGTAGTGGACCTATGGGTCCAAGCTTTTTAACATTATCTCATGTTTAGAGACTTTCTTGATCTTCTCGAGAAAAGTTTCCTTCTCAGGAAGCCTCATATAATGGGTTCCAATGGGGGTCCACCCCACATACTGGACCCACCTCATATAATGGGTCCACTGGAGGTAATGGGCCCACCTCATATATGGGGCCACATCATACAATGGGTCCACCTCATATAATGGATCCACCCCATACAATAGATCCACCTCATATAATAGGTCACTTAGAGGTAATGGGCCCACCCCATACAATGGGTCCACCTAATATAATGGGTCCGCCCCATAAAATGGGTCCACCTCATATAATGGGTCCGCCCTATACAATATGCGCACCTCATCTAATGGATCCACCCCATACAATGGCATTTGGATGAGATTGCATGTCAAGATATAAGGAGGTCTCACAAGATCCACTATTGGCAATGGGCCCATTGTCTTATACAATGAGGTCCAACCCCCATACAATCGGATGAGATTGGATGGATGAGATTGGAGGTCACAAGGCAGGACATAAGGAGCTCTACCCCTATCTTCCACCTCATATAAGGACCTCTACCCCTATCTTCCACCTCATATAAGGGGTCAATGTTTAGCCTACAAGGAGAGGGAGCTCCTCCACTGGCTGGGGGTACAGAAAGCTTCTTGAAAATAACTAAAAAATTGATTATTTCCTAATTATCTACTAATCTTGATTAACTAGATAATGGGCTCATAAACTTGATGGATTCTAGGCTTGGCTCTGATACCATGTTAAAATTACAGCAATGTGACGAGCTATGGTGGATCAAATGCTAGAATCAACATCATTAACAAGGTGATTAGATGATAATTAAGATGTGATTAATGAGTAATTAACTAATAGCTTAATGTAGGCATGGATAATAAAAAACCAGCAAATTCTCATTAGGCCAATGGCTCAATTTATAGAGTTTACATCCAAGCATCTAATCCCACTGATTTCTCCTTGATTCACTCCACCTCTTTTGCTTGATTCTCTCCACCTCTCCCAGAATATCTCCACACCTCCTAAATCTTCTCATGCTACCCTTTATTCTCTCCCAGTAGATTCTTCTCACCTTTTCAAAGGTTCTTGGTCGAGGGTAGCAAAAGGAACAAACCTTCAGCATCTCCCTCCCTCTCTCTCTCTCTAATAACAAGAGACGAGCATACCAGGAGTTCGTGAGCAGTTCAGGACAACTTGTGAGATCGAGCATAGATGGGCATGTATGCCTCGATGATGATCTCACATGCATGCAGATCAAGCATAGACGGGCATGTATGCCTCGATTTCAGCATGTGCAAAGAAGCACTTAGATGCTTTTGGCAGATGCGACTTGAAGGCTTTACACAAATAGCTGTTACATTGGTTTGCTGCTTAAAAGCATGTAGTGGTCTAGGAGACCCAGATCAAAGCCAAATATTAGATGCAAAGGTGGCCAGACATGGATTAGAGGAGGACCTTTTTGTTGGGAGTGCCTTAATTGACTTGCATGATTGACTTGCATGTCCAGTTCGGTTTTATTGAGAAAGCAGAGGAAGTGTTTCATAAGCTTCCCACTCGAAATGTAGTTTCTTGGACTGCACTGATTAGAGGATACAAAGATCTTACTAGGGACTTTGGACAAAGGCCAGAAACTACATGGTGACATATCAAGAGAGGGACTTGACAAGGATCTTCTCCTCGGTTGCACCTTGATTGACATGTACAATAGATTCAGCTTGCTAGATAAAGCACAGGACGCTTTTGACAAACTTCCAAACAATGTGGAATACATTAATGTGAGGATTTGCAGACCGTGAGCAGGGGATAAAAGCCATAAAACTAAATTAATTGTAGACAATTTTTAACATTTAGCAGAAATTCTAAAAAGCTATGTGCCATCACAAAAATTAGACAGCATGAACAGTCGTCCATGGGGTTCAATCAAAGAAAAATTGAGATAAGAAAGACAAGAAAGACCAGCAGAAGGCTGATAAGTAACAATCGAAAGAACAATCCAAGTATACGACTTTGAAGAACTGAGAGAGAGAGAGAGAGAGAGAGAGAGAGAGAGAGAGAGAGAGAGAGAGAGAGGGGAGACAATTCTATCTAGTCACAAAGCACGCAACTCTAGTATGAGAAGAGAGAGCACTTATCCAAATTACCTGAGAGCGCACAGCACAACTATTGCAGGTTGGTTGCTGACAGTAATGAGTTGTGTGGGTAGAAGCTGAGGTACAAACAATTTTAAAGAAAGAGAGAGTGATATATAAATGTATACATATATATATATAGAGAGAGAGAGGGAGAAGAATAGTCGACACGGAAGTAGAAATTCTAAACTTGGAGAGTATCTTCATAAAGTTTGTCATTTTTTAAGCACTTGAAATCTCTCTCTCTCTCTCTCTCTCTCTCTCAAAAAAAAAAAAAAAAAAAGAAACCACCGGGCTTTGACCCATTGATATTACTCAAAATGCCAAAATGGCAATTACATAGTATCACGGCGGCTGAAAAACGGGGAAAAAACCCCTTACGATACAACATAGGCACAAAAGGAGGGGAAAAGTGCCCCGCCCCATCAAACATAGAAGAACTGCAGAGTGACGACCAAAGCCCTAGAGGGCTCTTGTGTAAAGTTGCTATTACAGGCGGCACAGATCTGCCGAACACCATTCTCGCAGGGGCATCCAACGATGTCGCAATGGAGCACTTGAAACTCTTCACACAGCCCACCGTTTCGGGCTTTGCTTGAACACATTGGCCCAGCCAATCACACTGTGGCAAGAAGTGACTGCCGAGTAGAGATGAGGTCACAGCATGGAGGTAGAGGCTCAGGTGGGGTCGCATGTTGTTTCGGGAGGAGCTACAGCTACCATTGCACATTGTCCGGAGAGATGAGCAGGACAGATACATGTGGGTGAGACTGAGAGCGGAGACCGGCAGATTCCTCTACATTGCCATTGCTACTTTGCTCCTAGCACATCAGTCTACGCTGCACCTCGAGGGGAGTCCCCATTTTCAGTGTTAGATGAGGATATATGGAAGTTTTCCAGGGATGGAGATATCATCCTTCTTGGAGACTTCAATGCCCGCACGGGCAACTACCAAACGGTTTTTTATGACACCTCAGAGGAGATGCTGAGAGAGCTAGACATCAGTGACATGGGGCTTGACAGAGATTCACAGGATGAGCAGTGCACTGAGTATGGACGACACCTGATAGATATGGGGACTACGCATGGTCTAGCCATCTTGAATGGCATACAGAGATTCCCTGCACAGCGAGAGGTTTCACATGCTTTCCACACAGACATGGGGCTAGTACAGTGGATTATGTCATGGCTCAGCCGAGCTTTATCTCTAGTATTTGGGACCTCATAGTTGTTGGACCTAGGCCTGTTGGAGTGGCAGTTGATCATGCCCTTGTGACATTGACCATCTCTTTCCAGTTTAGTACAGTGCATATGCCACAGGCAGTAGTTCCTACCCGCTACACCTTTACCCGAGAAATGGACTCTGTTTACATAGATGGGATCTACAGATGCCTATGCAATGAGGAGCCAGGATGACCTCTAGAGGAGCTTACTTCTATAGTTTATCTACTATTGTACCTATCTTCAAGTCAGGAGACCCCATGGAGCTTGGGAATTATTGTACTATTATGATTGGACACACATTGGCACGGTTGTATGCATCCATACTTGAGCAGCAGCTGAGTAGATGGGTAGAGAAGGAGGGACTACGTGCAGTTGGGCAGGCAGAGAAGGAGGGAGGGTTTTCAAGGGTGTTCTACAAGCTGGTGAAGACAGTTTTTGATTTGATCAAGTCTACAGTGAGATCCAAGCTCTTCATCAAATCTGCATGTGACTTTGGTAAAACAGAGAATAAGCATTCAATGTTTGGTCAAATCTTGTGTTTCTTGGCTTAATCCTATACTAGACTGATTGCTATTGATGGCCTTGAAAGGATTTGAGCTCATTTGACTCTAAGGCCCCAGATTTGGACTCCTCGCATACTCTATTTTCTGCACACAAAACAGAGGATTAATTTACTAATCAATGATTAATAAGTACTAATCATTGTATTTTGGTGCAATTGAGGGTTGTTCCTTTTTCCTTCTTCTGTGGATCACTTTACCAGTCTCTCAGAGATTCTTATGATCATGGAGATCTTGATTTTCCACAGCTTGAGGTGTTTTCCTAGTGTTTCTGATTTGAATCTTGGCTGTCCCGTTCTTGAACAGCTATGATTGTACATTACTTTTATTAATGAAGTAGTGGTTTCACTAAAAAAGTGTGTATATGTGTACATAGTGTTGCAATTCTTACATTGGTTTGGGATACCTCCACAAATAGAGAAAATTCTCTAAAAGAAGAAAATAGATTCCAAGGAGTTCTTACATCGCCTATTAGTGTGTTTAACTGCCAGATTTCCAAGCATATGTTTTTCGAGAAACTTCTGGATCATTGGCAGATTGGCAAGGAAATGGACAGACAAAGCTCCTTTCTTTGCATGGACAAGATTTTGGGCACTTTGTACAATGTGGATTGATGATCGACTGGTATTCCAATCGCCTTAGATTGACAAGTATTACTACTTCCATCAATCATTGTCAATCTTTATATGATTGTGCTAAGCTACAACAGCTAGACTAGTTGCATCTGGACCTGTTTTTCCACTACTTTTAGTTGTACATTGTATAAGAAGTGCCCTCATTTTGGGAGCTCTTCTCTTTATACATTAAAGAAATAGAAAGTACTCTTGACCACATTTTGACACTCAGGGCCATCATTGAGGAGGGCAGATCACATGGGAGACGAATCTATTGCAGCTTTGTGGACTTCCGCAAAGCGTTTGACATAGTGCCCAGAGCTAGACTGATGCACAAATTGTAGGAGATGGGAGTGCCCGTAGAGCTGATATGGGGGATCATGGCATTATACAGATTAATAGCGGGGCATGTACGCACTCTAGAGGGTTTATCTACTCTAGTTCACTCCACCATTGGAGTGAAGGAGGGCTGTCCGCTCTCTCCTACTTTATTTGGTATGTATGTGGATGAGGTCTCCGACTATATTGGGGCAGATGGTGATAGAGGTGCACAGCTGTCAAGGACATGGATTCCACTATTGTTATATGCTGATGATATTGTTTTGATCTCCGACTCTTTGGAGGGGATGCAACGTCACCTGGACGCTTTACATAGATTTGCCCATGACAGTGGTTTGTCTGTCAACCTTGGCAAAACCAAGGTTATGGTGTTCAACACCACCTCACAGTGGATCAGGAGATTAGCACCTACATTTATGTATGGTCAGGATACACTGGAGTATACAGATTGTTATGCCTGGGTGCAAAGATGCAGGGGGGAAGAGAGCTTGAGCTCTTGCAAGCACACACACACACTCACAAAACCCTAATAGAAACACACAAGGTGAGAGGCTGAAAATCTTCTTCTTCTCTACTCAACACTCAACACACCATATACAAGATAAGAGTACACATAATATGAAAGGTACTCAACCAATACATACACGGGTTCTCTATAGTGTGAACCCGACTAAATGAGCTGGCGCTATAACTATGCCAGTCTCTAGAATGGCTGTCACACAGCCTGTCATCCCACTCGCCGCATATCACCCAAGATCTCACCAACCATTCCAGTGGTGTAAGTGTGGGGGCCTATCCCCCACAGTGGCCACCGCCTCACTAGACGAGCTCGATATCTCAACACTCCCCCTCGAGCTCAACTCCATCTCATGTACACCAAGCGAAGCCCTGAATCTGCGGAGCTTCTCTGTACCCAATGCTTTGGTGAAGATGTCAGCTACCTGATCCTCTGTGCTGACATAAACAAGGTCAAGATCTCCTGCCAAGACCTTCTCTCTGACGAAGTGATAGTGGACCTCAATATGCTTCGTACGAGCATGAAATACTGGGTTCCTGGCCAACTGTATACTGCTAATGTTGTCACAGAAAATGACAACTTGTCTATCCACTGATAGACCCAAATCTGCAAGTAGCTTTCTCAACCAAGCTACCTCACATGCTGCCATAGCAGCTCCTCTGTACTCGGCCTCTGTACTACTGGATAGAGCAACCGTAGGCTGCTTCTTGCTGCTCCAAGTCACAGTAGAACTCCCCAAAGAAAACATGAAGCCACTGGTAGATCTTCTGTCTGAGATACTACCAGCCCAATCAGCATCTGTGTACCCATGTACACATATCTCTGTCCCAGTCTCATAGAATAGTCCACAATGCAAAGTAGACCTCACATACCTCAGTATGCATCTCACTGCATCTAAATGCGATTTCCGTGGAACCTGCATAAACTGACTCACCAACCCAACAACATAGCTCAAATCTGGCCTGGTGATCGTCATGTATATCAAGCTTCCTACTATGCTCCTGTACATAGTAGGATCCTCCAAGATCTCTCCTGAGTCTACACTCAACTTGCCATTCTGATCCAATGGCACAGAAATAGGCTTACAGCCTGTCATACCATACTTGGACAACATGTCCAAGCCAAACTGTCTCTGCAGTAATCCAATACCATGTGGCGACCTAATCACCTCAATACCCAAGAAATATCTGAGCTCCCCCAGATCCTTCATCTCAAACTTCTGTCTAAGCAAGATCTTTACATCAAAGATCTCTGCATCATGGTCCCCCATAATGATCAAGGCATCTACATAGATGACAACAAGCAAAACTCTTCTATCACCATGTCTCACATACAGCGAGAAATCTGCATTGGCTACATGAAAGCCAATAGTGACAAGATATTCAGAAATCTTGTCAGACCATGCTCTTGGTGCTTGCTTTAAGCCATACAAGGCTTTCTTCAACCTGTAAACATGCTCGGGGTAACCCACATCCTCATAACCAGGTGGCTGCAACATATACACCTCTTCTTGCAAATCCCCATGCAAGAATGCATTCTTTACATCCATCTGATGTAAAGACCATTGCTTTGACGCAGCCACCACTGCTATCACAACTCTCACCGTTGCCATCTTGGCAACTGGGCTGAAAGTTTCCTCATAATCAATCCCAATATGTCTGCGCATATCCTTTGGCTACCAATCTAGCGTTGTACCTGTTTATGCTTCCATCACTGTTATGTTTAACTTTGTACACCCACTTGCATCCAATGGCTTTCTTGCCTTCAGGCAATTGCACTAAATCCCAAGTTTCATTTCCATATAGTGCATCCATCTCCTCATCCATAGCTTTCTCCCAACACACATTTCCAACAGCCTCATCAATGCATGTGGGCTCAACAACCTGCACAACCTTTGCCATATATGCATAGTGATGTGCCACATAACCATCATAGGTAAATCTCTGCACAGGATTTTTCACTCTCCCAGATCTTCGCAGCTTTTCATTCATGGCTTCCATAGCCTTCTTTACACCAGGTGTTCTCATAGCTGGGATCCCAAGCTCCTCATCAAGGCTCATATCTGAGCCACTAGACTCTCCATCAACATGAGAATGCCCTGCAGAAATGTCAGGCATACCAAGGGGCTCAACCACTTTCTCTTTTCCTTTATGTGATGTACTAATCACATTTGCAGGACTGGTATTATGACGCAGCCTGCCACTCCATGGTCTATCAATAGACCCACTAGACGAGGACTCTCTTGGTCCACTCAAAGACTGTGATTGCTGACCTGCATTCTGTGTAACCACACTTCCACTCACATCAGCCCCAACAGCTTCTTTTTCAGCAGCATACCAGCTGCTCATTTCATCAAAGACAACATCCCTGCTTACCTTCAACTCACGTGTAGCAGGGTTATAACACCTGTATCCCTTTTGCTCAAGGGAGTATCCAATAAACACACATTTTTCAGCTTTTGGATCCAGCTTAGTTCTCAGCTCATCTGGCACATGCACATATGCAATGCATTCAAAGACTTTCAGATGAGACAAATCTGGTTTTCTGCCAGTAAACCTCTCCTCTGGAGTTACATCATGTACGGCTACAGTTGGAGTCCTGTTCATGATGTATACTGCTGTAGAAACAGCCTCAGCCCAATAGCTATGCGGCATATTTTTCTCTTCCATCAATGCTCGCGCAATCTCAGCAATGTGCCTGTTTTTTTGCTCAGCAACTCCATTTTGCTGCGGAGTGTATCTGCATGTGAACTGTCTTCGAATACCATTCTTCTTCAAAAATTCAGAGAACTCATTGGAGAAGTATTCTCCCCCTCCATCTAACCTTAGGCACTTTACATATTTCCCTGTTTGCTTTTCAACCAAAACTCTGAAATTCTGAAAGTGAGTGAACACCTCACTCTTCTCCTTCATGAAATATACCCACACTTTCCTTGTGTGGTCATCAATGAAAGTCACATAATACCTGCAGTCTCCCATAGATATGGTCTTCGTAGGACCCCATACATCTGAATGCACAACATCTAGTGCATTTCTGCTCACATATCTGTTACGTGGAAACACATGCTTTGTTTGCTTCCCAAATTGGCATGCTTCACATATTTTCTGCATACCTTCCACTTTAAATTTTGGTAGCCCTGTCATAATTCCTTTTGTTTGCATAGACTTCAATCTCTGCACATTTACATGTCCAATCTTTTTATGCCAAATGTCTGTGTCTGCAACAATTCCTGAACCATTTGCAAACATCACAGCACTCATTTCTGGCATGTCTACATTCAATGTAAACATTCTGCCCACTCTGTTGCCTTTTGCAACCAACCTACACTTGTCTTTGAAATCTTCAACATAACACCCATCAGGGTTAAACCGAACCTGCAAACCCTGCTCAATTATCTGGCCAACTGAAACCAGATTCTTTGTTATGTTCGGTACATGAAGTACATCTGCAAGGTACTTCACTTTGCCATCCTGCATAGACAATGGCACATCTCCAGCTTGGGTAATTGGATGAGCAGTGTCATTCCCTGTTTCCACAAAACCTGGTCTTTCCGGGTTTTTCATCTCCTTGAACCACTCCCCATGACTCGTCATGTGGTTCGAAGCGCCTGAATCCACATACCATACATTATCTTTTTGTGCTGCATCAACATTTTCAGACATGGTATTCAAACGACATGCTGCATAACAAACAACCTTACATTATCCTCATTATTTCTGCTTGAGGATGCATAGTTGTTTTGCTGCACTTTCCCATTTTGCATGTCAGCCTGCTTCTTATAACATTCTGCCTGCACATGTCCAGGCTTACCCCACAATAATAGCATTCACTTGCATCATTATATTGCCTTTGCCAATTTCCACGGCCTCTTTGACTCCCCCTGCCTCTGAATTTGCCTCTTCCACCTGCGTGTTGTTGTTGTTGTTGTTGATTCTGGGACTGTTGTTGCTGTTGCTGCTGCTGGCCATAATTCTGATTACCTGTTTGCCCACCTCCTTGACCGCCTCCACGGCCTCCTCTACCTCGTCCTCTTCCTGAACTCGTGTAGAAGGCCTGTTGCTCTGAACTGTTTTTGCTTTGTGAAGACTGTTGGTCTTCACCCAAGCTCTTCTCTTCGATAATCAGTATAGACACCAAATCTGTAAAGTTGGGAATGTTTTCCCGAGTCTGAATAGACGTCTTGAATGCCTTGTATTGTGGCCCGAGACCACGTAGACAGACTTCCACCTTGTCATCATCATCTACTGACACACCAATAGATGCAAGGGATTCCACAATACCCTTTATCTTCAGCGCATATGCTCTTTTTCTCCACAGTATGAAGTTCATTCTTCAACTATATCTTACGTGCCTTGGTATTTGTTTCATAGAGCTTACCAAGGTGTCCCACGCCTCCTTGGGGGACTTGGCATCCTGAATGTGCCCAATCATAGTGTCATGTATACTAATGGATAGCCAATACATAACCTTCCTGGCTCCTTGGTTCCAGTCTTTAAACTCTTTCACATCTGCAGCAGTCGAATTTATATCCGGTATCTCCGGTGCCTCTTCATGCTCACCTTCTATGTAGTCCCAATAGCCTTTTCCCATCAGGAAATTCATCAACCTGAACCTCCAAGCATGGAAGTTATTCTTATCCAGCTTCTCAGCCACAATCTGTGTTATGCCATCATTAGACATCTTGCCAAACACACAATTTTACCAGAAACTGCACTTTGGTTTTTCTGCACAAATTGCTGTATTTTCTGCACAGTGGTACTGTAGTACTCTCAAATGTCACAACCAGTGACTTCAATGTGTATACATACACCCAATGGCAACTGTAGACCTCTTTGCAGCACCCACAGTGTCTGCACAGTCAATCTGTCTTCCTGCAGTTCTTAAAACAGAGTTCTGCAAAAAATCGATGACTTACCCGCAGTGCTCGAAATCGCATGCTTTCTGAAAAACGGAGGTCCAGACGCGCCCGAAACGCGTTTTCGACCCGAAAATCACAGTCCGATATAGAACTATATAGTTGTCCTATAGCTTTACTCCCGCGAAGAAAGCTCCTCAATCAGAGACCGTTTGCCGGTGCCTCCCGTAGAGCTCCCGACAAGGGTGTAGTCACCAACACGAATAGGGAAGAGTAGTTGCAGCTCTTACCCTCGTACCGCTTCCTGTGGTTCTCTTGCTTGCAGCTCAGCCCTTAGCACGAACCAGGCTCTGATACCATGAAAAGATGCAGGGGGGAAGAGAGCTTGAGCTCTTGCAAGCACACACACACACACTCACAAAACCCTAATAGAGAACACACAAGGTGAGAGGCTGAAAATCTTCTTCTTCTCTACTCAACACTCAACACACCATATACAAGATAAGAGTACACATAATATGAAAGGTACTCAACCAATACATACACGGGTTCTCTATAGTGTGAACCCGACTAAATGAGCTGGCGCTATAACTATGCCAGTCTCTAGAATGGCTGTCACACAGCCTGTCATCCCACTGGCCGCATATCACCCAAGATCTCACCAACCATGCCAGTGGTGTAAGTGTGGGGCCTATCCCCCAGGCGGGTCATCAATGGCCACTGCCTCACTAGACGAGCTCGATATCTCAACATTGGGGTGGTCTTTAGTGGGCCAGTGTTTTCACTGAGGAGAGCAGCAGAGACTAGGCTGACGAGAGCTTATGTAGCATTGGGATTTGGTACTCAGACATTGTATCAGATCCACCAGGTTGTAACTTTTTTGGTCTCATAGATCATTCTGGTCTTTTGTAGACGTTAATAGAACATTTCATTTCCTTTCATTTCTCTCTCTCTCTCTCTCTCTCTCTCTCTCTCTCTCTCTCTCTCTCTCTCTCTCTCTCTCTCTCTCTCTCTCTCTCTCTCTGCTAGTAGGCTACGTTTCCTTCTAAGGGTGGGGGCCCGAGGGAGTAGGACATGGGCTAGTTGTGCACATGACACCGCCCTATCAAGCTCCCTGAAGAGAGCTTTAAGGCAGTGAGCAATCTTGAGGCCAGGACAATGCTAAGCGAGACGGGTGCGGAAAACAATAATCCAGCATAAGGCACAAGCATGAGGCACATACGAAAAACCCTTCAAGTACATACATGAATAAGAGAACTCTTGCATTCTCCACCACATGAAAAGAATCAAAGAACTGTCTACATATGTGCTGAAAACAGGCCCAGAATGGAGGATTCATAAAAGCGTGTGTGTGTGTGTGTGTGGAGTGAGAGAGAGAGAGAGAGAGAGAGAGAGAGAGAGAGAGAGAGAGAGAGAGAGGTACCTGCAAGAGCTGCAACCTGCAAACAAGTGCGGAAGGAGAATTATGCCACTTGGCACAGTATCATTGTTTCACTACATGAAAGCAAAGCTTGAAGCTTAAGCTTGACGCTTAAATAGAAAAAGCGAGAGGGCGTTTTTAAATATTAGTACTCATATGCATCGTTCAAAATTTTCAAGCACCATAGAGCTTGTCATTCCACCACTGGCAGAGTAGGTGTATCGCGAAGCCACAGGTATACTGCTCTTTCTCTCTTTCTCTCTCTCCTCCTCCTCTCCCCCCCCCTCTCTCTCTCCCTCTCTTAAATGCAGACTTCTTTTTTGTTAACCCAAATGTCACAACGTGTTTGTTCTGCACGTTAAGCTTCCATGAATCTTCTTGACTGCGTAAGTTGGGTGGATGAAAAGGCCGTGAACCCTAAATGTCAAACAGTTCAAAGTAGCATGGACGGTTCATCTGTATACGGATTTAAAGGAGGGGGAATTAGGGCTTTACAGCTGGCACACACAGGGGGTGGTTTTTGTGTGCATTCATGAACATTGTAGTCACTATTCTCTTTCTTGAGAGCAAGTTGGAATGCAGCGGCATCAGGGGAGGGCTCTTTTGATGAAGAGACTAGGTGCAGGAGGGTAGAAGAGGTCCCCTGTCTGTGTAAGGGCTTGGAGAGTTTTTCATGTTGATGAATAGAACTGTAGTGATGTATTTTCTGGCAGAGGAAGTAGAAAGGTAGAGCAAGGACGGTGGAGAAAGCATGTGTCATGTCATTAACAAGCAATGTGAAACCCCATCAATATAACTCTTGTTGTATCGTGTCACCGAGCCCGGGAGCTGCTCGCACATTTGGCAATATGACAAGTGACAATATTTAACCTTTGTCTCTGATTCCTGCACATTCACAGCAATCTGGTTCGACAATGAAGATGGGTAAACAACTTCATTGTCGAACCAGATTGCTGTGAATGTGCACCCCTCAGCTTCGACAACAGGGGGTGGTTTTTGCGTGCATTCATGAACATTGTAGCCACTATTCTCTTTCTTGAGAGCAAGCTGCAATGCAACGGCATCAGGGAAGGGCTCTTTTGATGAAGAGACTAGGTGCAGGGTATAAGAGGTTCCCTGTCTGTGCAAGGGCTTGGAGAGGTTTTCATGTTGATGAATAGAACTGTAGTGATGTATTTTCTGGTAGAGGAAGTACAAAAGGCTTGCGCAGAGAGCAAGGATGGTGGAGGAGGCATAGGAAACCGATGTGAAGGTAATTAGCAGATGGAGCTGTGTTGATCTCTTGTAATGAGAGAGGAGGAGAGCCTAAACGAGAGGGTAATGGAGGTGAAGGAGCACTTAATTTGCAGCCAATGCAGAGCGGGCTATGGGAGATCTGCGCAATATTGTGTGAAAGACACTATTAGAAAACGCCTACAAAAAAGAACGAGGGAATGGAAGGAAGACTGTCACCACATAGGTAATAGACAGACACAGAGAGTGCCTGTCTGCACATACGAAAACCCAAGATGAAGAGCTTGAGAGGAATGGTTGTGGCATGTAGACTGGCCGTACCCCCACTTCAATTCAGACATACCCTCCCTCCCTCCTCATTCCATTCATCTTTTCTTTTTTTCTTTACCCTTTTTATTGTAAAACTGTTTTGGACAATGTTGAAAGGAGAGGGGTGCCACTTGGCACCATGTTATTGGTTGGGTAGAAAAGCTTAAAGGGTAAAAAAAGCTCTCCTTCTTATAAAAGTGATGTCCTTATTGTCTTACGCACGCACGCGTGAGAGGGAGAGAGTCTCAGAGAGGCCAAATTGTCTGCTGTTCTACTTTCTTGCATTAAGAGAGAGAGAGAGAGAGAGAGAGAGAGAGAGAGAGAGAAAGAGAGAGCAATCTGCTGATGATTAAACATTCCTTGCTACCCTCGACCACAAGTTGTCCTAAACTGCCTTCTACGAACTCTTGGTATGCTCGTCTCTTGTTATTAGAGAGAGAGAGAGAGAGAGGGAGAGAGGGAGATGCTGCAGGTTTGTTCTTGGTACTTCCTTAGGGGGTTCAAGAGAGCATCCAAAAGGTAGTTTTCCTTTCCTCGTCTGTGAGGTGATTGTCGGAGCCACAGTTGTGCCGGGTCCTAACGTACGTACGGGCTTCACTTATACTTCACTCATTCCCACCAATCTACTTTGAGTGTTGTGCTTCTCTCTATCTCTGCTTGCTTGCTACATCTATATATGTGTTGCTACCTTTGTTTCCACTCCAACAATGCCTACCATTTTTGCCAATTATATTTCAAGGTGTTGTTTCGACTACAGTAGCACGCACGTGTTTGTGTTCTAGACATGAGCACTGATCTTCAAACTGAAATGAAGCTTCTTAAAGTGTATTTAAAAGTACTCCAAGACTTTACAAAAGGGAAGTACATGTGTATATATCCAATTCAAGCACACCTCACCAACAGCCCTAAAATGCTTTAAAAAAAAGAACGTGTATATATCCAAAGCACACCTGCCAATAGCCCAAAATGCTTCATCTTACACTAGCAAGTGAAAAGCAGGGACTCTTTTGGATAAAAGTAAAAAGCCCTGATAACAAATGAACAGGCACAATAGCAATGCATGACGAGCAGATATAGAAATGCATGATATCATGGGGGCAAGGTGGCTGCAAGTTTAGGTTTGCTGTAGAGACATGAAAGCAATTTGACTGTTCGCTGTCCAGCCAGCTATGCAATCCATTTTCAGCCCCCAGACCATCTACCATCTACCATCGCATCATTGCATTTGGAGTCATCTCCCATAGTTGTACATTCATTTGTGCAGTCCATAAAGCAAATACCATCCCGGTAACGGAGTGGGGGGCCCTAAGAGGGTTTGGGACCCCATCTGGTGTCGTCTCTTTCTCTCATTCTCTCCTCTCTGCCATTCACATCAAGGTTGTGTATCTGCTTAAGCATAGATTCTTAGCTACGTTTATTCCGCTGCATCTGACAGGAGTGCAAATGAACCGCACAAATGAAGCTGACACAGTACTACAACTGAATTTGAAGATCTTCCATAGCAGATTTTGTGCAAGCAGCAAGAGACTACATACACTACTTATCGGGTTAAGGCAGTGGCAGTGTCATATCCATGCGCAGTCGAGAGGAGGTTGGAGTGGCAAAGAGCTAGATGTGGAACTGTTGCCACACTCATGATCAACCAGCAGGGGAAGCCAACACTCCTCATACCTAGAGTACCCACAGACCAACCATTTAATCGTTCAAACGAATGTCTTTCCAACATCAGGTGCTTACCATTGAGATCAAACTTTGACACACACACTTTTTGTAATTTTGTATTATTAAGCGTGGGAAACACGGAAAAAATGCTACAACGAAAAGGCCCATCCAGAAGGGAAAGGGCAAAAACCTAAAAGCAATCAAAGTATAGATCTGGGATGCGATCTGGTAGATCACCCACTCGAGTAGAAAATTGAAGACTTTGTCGAAGAGACAATTTGAATACTGCAAAATTGTTTCTGACAACTCCATGAAACACGAGGAGATTTCGCGAATGCCAAAGTGTATGTATGAACCAGTATCTGAGGAGCCAGACAAAAAAGGCACGGTGTTGGTCCAAACCTCGTGGTAGAATGCCAAACAACCAAAAACGTTTCCCAAAGTGGCGAGTAGAGAAATGATATCTCAAGGACAAGCATATCTGCCATTTGAGATTTCTTGAATGAGGGCATGACCAAAAAAGATGTAGTATTGACTCATTGTTTTTTTTACATCTCACACACATAGCATCAGCAATGTGTCGTTTCCCCAAGATATTTCCCACAGGCAGGATGCCTAAAAGGCATCTCCAAAGAAACAAGCGTTCTTGAAGAGGCAAACCCGAAGCCCATATATATTTCAGCCGCTTGCGCCACCAAGGCAATGACACACACACACACACACACACACACATACACTTTTTTTTTTAGTAAATTTGTTTTGATTACTTTAGTGCAAAACCCAAATATAAGTGCCCATGTTTGGGATTATGCAAAGAATGTAAGCATCAAAGTGGCTTTCCTTGCAAGTACATGATAATGAATGTTGAGGATATTCAATCCCCCATGCATTTTCAGTGTACAAACTAGTGCTGCTTTTAGCAAACGTAAAGCCTTATGCTTCAGCTGAGTTTTCCATAACAATTCCATGGCTTGCGACATGAAAGTAGAGATGGCCATTTTAGTCCACAAAACCAATGGAAGATAAAACTGGATGTAGGCCATAATAATGGATTGGACAGTCCTCAATCTAACATGTAGAGGCCATGTAGACAATTTCCAATAACGCAATTTAGATCGAAGCTTATCCATTACCCATTGAATTTGTTGTTTCATGTCCCCTATCGGGTAACCCAAATGTCTGACAATCTTATCAGCCATAACAATTTGACCTGGCCAAAAAAGAGAATGCCAATCACAAGTCTTTAGAGGCAGCAATTTAGATTTAGCAAAGTTAACATGCAGCCAAGCTGCTTGTCCAAACTGAAAGAGGGTATTCATTAAAGTACAAAGAACAATGGGATTATTCTCAGGCATAAAGAAAGAGTCATCAGCATATGCCTGCACCAAGAAAGAGTCGCTTCTCGGGATTTGCAACCCACGTAAAGCTCCATCATGTAGAAGTTTATCTAAATACAGTAATAACGGATGGGTCGCAATAGCATAAAACAATGCACTGAAAGGGCAACCTTGGCGAATAGAACAACCCAAAGACACTTGTATATGAGAGCTATTGTAGGAGCTATCTATGGAAGATTATATCGACACTTATAATATTCCTTTGATAGCTTCGGCAACAGCTCTCACTAGTAGCCTTTGTTTATTGTTGTGTTTCCGTTGTTACAGTTTCATACTACGATCTCTAAATGGTCCACAGATTATGTCTCTATATATATGTGTGTGTGTGTGTGAGAGAGAGAGAGAGTATATATTCATGTCAGTTTTGCGTGCGCGTGTGTTTGTGTCAACGTTAATGTATGTGACTGCCATTATTTACACATTGTATAATTTTGCTAGTATGGGACGGCGGAGAATGTATTCGGGCACAGAGAAAGAGAGGAGAGCAGCCGCCTCGAGGACTTGCTATAGGCGGCATCGTGCACGTGGTATGTTGGTGTCCAATTTGTTTTGATCTTCAATCCTATGTTTTTTTAAATTAGTAGTTATGGTTTATGTTTGTGTTGTAGGTGCCCGTGCCCCGGCTGCTCCCGTCGCCCCTGCTCCTCCTGCTCCTGCTCCTGCCCCTGCTTTCGCGCTTGCAGCTCCTGCCCCCACTCCGGCCCTTGTTGCTCCTGCCCCCGCTCTGGCCCCTGTTTCTCCTGCCCCCATCCGTGTTTTCCCCATCCCTATCAAACCTGCAGCTTTTGCTCCGACTCCTGCTCCCCCTCTTGCTGTAGGCTTCATCGACCTTAGCAGTCAGTGTCCACAGTAGTGTGGACAGTAGAGCGGACATTGGCTGACTGCCAAGCTCCTTATAGAGATCTGTTCCTCATCCTCATCAACAAGCCAATGGACACTACGAAAAGTCTCCCCAGACAACTTGAATTCATCCACAATTCACCTACAACTTGAATTCATCCACATTCACCTACAAATTACAATTCACATGCATAGTTGTTCATTGGTTAGTATGCTTCATATTCTATGAGACTATCATCTATGACTTATAAACCATTTACAATTTATGAATCATGATCTATCATTTAAATTTTACCTCTCTAGCAATATCCATGCTATGCATAGCGCGCAACATGCGTAAGTTAGCGTGGCAATACACTAGCCACTCTAAGTGTTGTGTGCTCAAGCGATTCGAAGCTTCGTGTGAATGAGAGAATAGGCACTCCAGTTTCTCTCACATGCATCCAAAGAGCAATTCTGCGCTAGGACTCTCAAGGCTAAGCGCTGCTGGAGAGTGTCAAGCGTGTACCCAAAAGTCTCCCACCAGAAAAGGGGTGTATATAGCTCAATCGCTGTGTGAAGCCCTAGCTAGGACAGCTTCACAGCGACGGCTTCACAACAATTGAGCTACGGCTTCACAACCATTGAGCTAGGATAGCTTCACAATGATTGAGCTAGGACGGCTTCACAACAATTGAGCTAGGGTAGCTTCACTACAGCGATTGAGCTAGGGCTTCATAGTAGCGACTGAGCTAGGGCTTCGCAGAGCGATTGAGCTAGGGCTTCACAAACAATTGAGCTAGGGCAGCTTCACAACGATTGAGCTAGGGGTTCACAGTGAGCTAGGGCTTCGCAGCAGCGATTGAGCTTAGGGCTTCACAAAAATTGAGCTAGGGCTTCACAACAATTGAGCTAGGGCTTCACAACAGCGATTGAGCTAGGGCTTCACAGCAATTGAGCTAGGGCTTCACAGCAATTGAGCTAGGGCTTCACAGCGATTGAGCAAGCTAGGGCTTCATAGCGATTGAGCAAGCTAGGGCTTCACAGCGATTGAGCGAGCTAGGGCTAGCTAGGGCTTCAGAAGAGCGATTGAGCGAGCTAGGGCTTCAGAGTGATTGAGCGAGCTAGGGCTTCAGAGCGATTGAGCTAGGGCTTCAGAAGAGCGATTGAGCTAGGGCTTCACAACAGCGAATTGAGCTAGGGCTTCAAAGCAATTGAGCTAGGGCTTCACAGAGCAATTGAGCTAGGGCTTCAGAGCGATTGAGCTAGGGCTTCAGAGCGATTGAGCTAGGGCTTCATAGCAGCAATTGAGCTAGGGCTTCAGAGAGCGATTGAGCTAGGGCTTCACAGCAACGATTGAGCTCAAGAGCTCAATCGCTGTGAAGCCCTAACCCTAGCACTGTGAAGCCCTAGCTCACTCTGTGAAGCCCTAGCTCAATCGCTTGTGAAGCCCTAGCTCAATCGCTGTGTGAAGCCCTAGCTCAATCATTGTGAAGCCCTAGCCTAGGACAGCTTCAGAGTGAGGGCTTCACAGCGATTGAGCTAGGGCAGCTTCACAGTGATTGAGACAGATGATTCTGCCACTTGCACATTCGCCTCCTTACATCCCTTACTGCTAGGGACAGCAATGGAGTTGGAATATTCCTACAGCCTACTAGCCCATCTTCATGAAAATACATTTGTGAAGCACATGAGTTCCGACTCTTACTCGCGTTGCTTCCACCAGGGTGCATGCTTCTGTAATCTACAGGCTGGTGTAGCACAAACTCCACATATATTTGCATTGCATATGAGATGGGGATCTGCCTATTTTGAGGCAATTGGCCCCCATGGGCCGCAACATATTGCAAGTAAATGTGTTGTGCCATCTCTTGTTGACAGCATCTTACCACAAAGAACGGTTTCCCCTTTCAATGAAGTGTTTGTTCATCACCATCCCAAAAGCACCTCACAACATGCTCCTTCAGATTGTTTCTTTCTATTAGAGCCTTCACCCTATCAAACTTAAGTCCATCGGCGGGTGTCTTGCAAATCAAATCAAGCCTCCAAGTGTACTGCTCCTTTCATTTTATGAACTGAGCTCAAGAGGGACTCAAGTCCATTCAGTATGGTTAGTGTTCCTGATTTATGGACCAACAACTTTCTACCTTGGATTGATTCCATCTGTAGAGACATGATCAGGCGGCACAACACCACTCAGCTCTACCTCCATGATACAGTAGAGATTACATCATGCTTTGAAAAATGCAATAATTTTGAAGCATAGAGCGAATGTTATGAAGACTTGGGTTGCAACTAAGAGGATCAAAAGAAGCAAAGATCTCTCTCTCTCTCTTTCTCTCTCAAATTTGTGCACAGTGCTTTGACATCTAGTCTAGTGACCAATGCCCATGTCTGCCTATCTACTATTAGTGTCAAGGTGCTTCACTCGCTGACAAGGGTGAGTTCCACAACAAATAAAGCTCCACTAAGTTGCACATAAGTTTTCTATGGAGCTTTTGGATTTTGTCGAGATTAGTCTAAAGCTCCACATGGGTGCAATATTTTCTCCAAACCAATAAGCTAGTAGTTAATCAAAGCCATCGCCACACTCTATTCCAGTTTCTTATTTTAGTAATAACGACCTTATAAATTGTAAGCTAAGACAATTTAAGCCAAGGCACGATTGTCATGACACTCATTTTGACATAAGATGATAGTGCATGGACAATTGAAGAAACAAAGCTGAGGAAAAGGTTCGTCTCTACATTTAAACTTGGTGTTACAAAAATCTAAAGTTCCTAATATACCTCTCCCTCTAAATATATTGCAAGATGAAGTCATACCTAATGTATCATACATAATAGGAAGTAAGAGTGTTCATGCTAGCACAAGATTCTTTCTTAATCCTGCAACAAAATAGCTTTTCTCAAAAATTAAACGTTACAAAGTTTGTGGTTATCATACACTACAATCAAACATCAAGAACATAACTCTCTCTCCATAGAAATAGGCAATGCAAGATGACGTCGTACCATACCCAAGAGGGCTAGCTTATTTGAATAAGGTGTTGGACTTGCACCACTAAAATCTATATATGTTTATTTGTATATGTATATCTATGTGTAGAATTTGCTAGTAGCTACCCATGGGTTATCCCAGGAATGAGCGGGGTTTCACCACCATAGCCAGCCTAAAGTGTGCCTTGAAGCACATCCTATAAACAGGTTATTGAGCACACCAGATTTAGATCATAATTCATAGTTCATAAATTATAGTTTATACTACATAAAGCATAATTCATAGTTCACTGAATAATGAACTTAGCAAGGAACTATGGACTATGAATTATGAACCATGAACTATGAGCTATATACTATGAACTGTGAACTATGCATTGAACTATGAATTTTAAATTTTGAACCATGAACTATGAGCTATATACTATGAAGTATGCAGTAGGTTACAAAATCGCGTTGTGCATGCCTATATGTTACTGGAATCATTGGAGTTTGCTTGTGACTATATCTGGGTGAGTGGTAACAAGTCGCGTGAGCTATGCGTCTACCACCTGGACTCCCTCGATTCGTTTGCAAACGTGGGCTCTACAAGGGAATCGGCAGTCTCTACTCATGAAGCGGTGGTATATCTCTAGCTGCTTAGACTCCTCAAAGGCTCTCCGCTTCCTGCGGGTGGTATATCTCTAGCTGCTTAGACTCCTCAAAGGCTCTCCGCTTCCTGCGGGTAAGGCGGTGCATCTCTCTGTGTGCTACTCTCTTTGTAATGACTCCTACCTAAAGGAACATAAAGAATCTCATGAAATTGTGAAGCTGGTATGGCAGTGGTGGCCGCTCGTGAAAGCAGCCAGAAGGGTCAAGCTTGTGTGGTTGGCTCACTCTGTTTTATTGTTTTTTAGTATATGAGCTGAATGATGATAATCAAAGGGACCATGTAGAGAAAAGCACTTATGACAACTTTGTATCTTTCATAAAAGATACATTGCATAAGTAGCATTTTGTGCTTATGAGAGGTGTACAAAAGAATGTAAAAGAAACAAGCTGAAATAGTCGTAAATCATTCTACATATCTTGCGCGCTTAGTGACACTTTGTTTTCTTATATCAATGATGTAAGGATTGATGTTTTTGTAATGTATCAACCCTCTTATAAAACAATGTTCTACAAGTGGGAGCGGTAATATATGGTAGCAAAGTTGGTTGTTCCTCCCTTGCTCTCTGTGATGGTGGAGTCTAGAAAGCCTAAATCCAAGGACTCTCTCTCTTTCTCTCTACACCCTCTCGTGGTATGACGGGTCCATCACTGTATGAGGGGCTCCACCTCTACACCCTCTTGTGGGAGTGGTCCACATCTATACCCCCTGAAAGAGCAGGGTCCACCTCCGTATAAGGGGGGTCCACCCTTGTATAAGGGGGACTCTAGCCCTTACAGAGGTGTCCACCCCCCTAGACCTCCATTATAGAAGGGGGTCCATCACTACACTTCCTCTTTATAGAGCCATCCACCCCTTATAGAGGGGTCCCCTCGCACACCCCCTTATACGCAGCGCTTCATGAGGGTCCCACCGTACAACCCCCTAATACACAAGTCCATAGGGGTTGCTCCTACACCCCCCTTGAACAGGGTTCCACCCCTAATACACAAGTCCATAGGGGTTGCTCCTACACCCCCCTTGAACAGGGTTCCACCCCTACATTCCCCCCAAATACAGTGGTACACCTCTTATTCAAGGCTCCAAAGGAGTCCACTCATTATAGAAGGGTCCACATTTGATACAGGGGTCCAACTCGTAATAGACGGGTCTGCCCGTTAAATAGGGATCTACCATTATAGACGGGTCTACTAGTTATACAAAAGTCCCCATCCCTACATAGGAATCCACCCTCTATTTTTTTAGTGTATCTCTCCAAGTAGGTTGATCATGAGGTTTAATTTAGAGAATACATTTGAGGAACTAACCCGAGACTTTGGCTCACAAACTAACTCGGTATGTATGTGTTCATTGTTCGGGTCCAAGTTATGCAAATGTATGCATGAGCAAACAAGGGTGGACGCCTTCTATTAAGGTGGACCCCTTGTATTAGAGTGGACACCTTCGACAAGGATGGACCCCTTATACAAAGGTGTGTTAGTTGTTATGCTTGTGCTAGTTAGTAATGCTCGTGTTTGTAAACAATTTTTGTTTCACATTTTAGCGAGTATCGACTCATTAGACATGTTATACTTTCAAGAGATGCACCCCATGTATTAGAAAGGACTCCTTGTATTAGGGTGGACCCCTTGGTTGTATTAGAGTGGACCCCTATACAATTGTGGGTTCCCTATAGAGTGGTTCCTTGTATTAGAGTGGACTCCTTGTATTAGGATGGTCCCCTTGTTTGTATTAGTGTGGACCCCTTATACAAGTGTGGATTCCTTGTATTAGGGTGACTTGTATTAGAGTGGACCCCTTACATAAGGGACCCCTTAGGGTGGCGTTTATTAGGGTGTAGCCCTTGTGCAAACGCAGACCCCTTGTACAATGGACACCTTGTGAAATGGGTCCATCCTTATAGAAGGGGTCCACCCTAACACAAGGGGTCTACTCTTCTAGAAGGGGTCCATATTTGAGTCAATGGCTCTTGGTATTTCTTGATTTGATAGCCACTAAGCTAATTTGTCCTTTGGATTTTTTACCTTCTTAAAGCAGTTAAGGAAAGCATGCTTTGCTCCCTCATATATCATCACTTGGGCCGGGGGGGGGACTGAGCTTCTAATAGTTGCACTTCATATTTCCTTGACCACTATCTTGGACCATAATAAAATTGCAGAATCCTTAAGACTGCTACTACAAGGTCCTGTTTGTCAATAAGAAAGCACTCAAATTCCATCTTCTCAATGAACTCTTGTGCATCCTCATTTGCGCTACCACTAAACTTGGAAAATATTGATGCTATAATGTCAAAAACCTATAAACCAAAGGTAGCTCAAGACTGCTTTCTGTAGTGGGGGCACCAAAACATTGTTAGACTATAAAAACACCTATATAACTCTATAGCCTTGCTGCTTAATAGCATTTAAAGACCATAAACATCCACAAAAGATTCAACAAACAACAACTTTAAGACTTTCTTAGATTTGTATTAAATGTGTGACTTGAAATCTCTCATAATTCAAGAAGTCTCTCTTATCTTGCTTATGGCAACCGCTTAACAAAAGCTGTAAGAATATGTGAGAAGGGAGCAAGCATCTCCTTTGGCAAAAGTCAAAAGCTGAATAAAACTATTTGATGTATGCATACAGCACAAACTAAACAAACTTTAGAAATTGAGGAAGCTCACTAGGGCCTCAATTCTATCTAATGATGGTACATACCTATGAGAAACACAAACATATGATGGATGCATACAAACAACACCACCACCATAAGAGGTGGGACTCCCATGGTGGGACTAACACCATAAGAGGTGGAGTAGTAGAGAGGGTGGATCCCATATACAAGGTGCACCTATTGTAAAGGTATAGTTTCAAGACGATCCTCCACGGATAAAAATCCAAAAAAATAGGTACAGCTTCTATACTTAAAGCATGTGCCCATTTGCCTTACACCCACAACCAAAAACTGCAAGACTCAAAACAAAAGCATCAACAAATCATATGTCATGTGCTCACCAAACTCATCAAACTTGCAGCAAACAAAGAACTTTTTCACCAAACATTGCAAGACATGTTTTAAGGTACTTCACCACCTAAATAACTACGTTACAAGACCTGTTATCCTCAGTCCCCAAGTGCCTGCAGAGATTCTAGAGACTTTTTCAACTCTGTGTAGTGTAATTTAAGAGCAAGTCCCTGCACCTTTGCCCAAAACTCATTCTTCATGGTGGTTGACTCCCAAAACTGCAAGAAAGATTCACTGTCCCTTTGCAGCTTGCGCATGTTGGAGATAGCCTCTATATTACAGTCAGTATAGCAGAGGATAGTTTCCCACACTCCTCTGGGAGGGAGCACTATGAAGCTGGGACTATGCCCTAGAATAAATGGTATGATGAGGAGTGCAGAGCATTACAGAGCCACCTCCCCACACAGCGAGCTCTGGGAGTCATTACAAAGAGAGTAGCACACAGAGAGGTGCACCGCCTTACCCGCAGGAAGCGGAGAGCCTTTGAGGAGTCTAAGCACTAGAGATATACCACTGCTTCATGAGTAGAGACTGTCGATTCCCTCGGAGACAGCTGAGAGAGCCTAGGACACCTACACCTATTGAGGACCCCGCTACATGGCATGCATATGCAAACCAGTTGTTGTTATGGTGAGGAAGACCAGGATCTCTGCGAGAAAGGACATCTTAAGTGAGTGAGCCAAGAATGTGTAGTCTGTGCCTCTGTGGTGAAGCTTAAGCGTTAGAGTCCCCTAACAAGACCAGTTGTTGTTATGAGGAAGACCAGGATCTCTGCGCGAGAAAGGACATCTTAAGTGAGTGAGCCAAGAATGTGTAGTCTGTGCCTCTGTGGTGAAGCCTAATGAGCCGAGAACGTGGAGTTTGTGGTGACACCTAGCACTGTGTGTCTACGACCTAAAAGGACCTTTTGAGCGAGTTTCTGGGCATGAGTCTATGTAATCGTCCCTCTGTGTTGACACAATGAGTACCCTGTGTTACTTCATTGTCTTCCTTTCGTCCATTTACTTCACAGTTTGAAGAATGCTCTTGTGCTCCTGTGCAAGATGTGGTCTTTTGGACTGCACTAATTGTAGGGTATGCAAGTCATGGCTGTAGTAATGCAGATGTATTGGATTGTTTTGAACATGACTGCACTAATTGCAGGATATGCAAGTCATGGCTGTAATGCAGATGTATTGGATTGTTTTGAATAGTACCTTTGTTTGCATGATCAATGCATGCAGTCACTCGGGTCTACTGGATGAGGGCCAAATGTATTGGTGAAAACCACCCTTGGGCCAAAAGGAATGGACAAGATTTTGCAGTCTACAAGGCAAGGTCAAAGTGTAACAGTCTCCAATGATAGGGCAACTATCCTGAAAGCTCTTCACATAGAAAATCCAGCAGCAAGGGTATGACTAATTGAAAGGTTATTTAGTACATGCCTTGGGTGAGAGTCAACGTAGTGCTTGGATACAAGGTTATGTTTTAATCTATGTGAAGGTATAGATGGAAATGAAGGCTCTAAGACTAATTGAAAGGTAATTCAGTACATGCCTTGCGTGAGAGCTAACACAGTGCCTGGATGCAAGGTTATGTTTTAATCTATGTGAGGTTATAGATGGAAATGTAAGGGTTTATAAGGGTGCTCTAAGACTAATTGAAAGGTTATTAAATACGTGCCTTGGGTTAGAGCTAACATAGTGCTTGGATGCAAGGTTATGTTTTAATATGTATGAGGGTATAGATGGCAATGTAAGGGTACTTTGAGACCTTACATAATCCTTAACAACATTCTCTTTAAATGTCTAGTTTGGTGCAATGTAAAGTGTGGTGGCAACACAAATACAAACAAATATGCATTCTGTCTACCATGAAGCAATAATCCTTACATGCATGTACCTTTACACAAGCTTTCACACACACCATCACTTCCACAAGCTACTAAAAGATGTAGCCATGAAGGGAAAAGGAGAGCGTGCACGGATGGCATCTTTTATTGGTGCCATGGCGATTATAAATAGGTGAAAACCACCCTTGGGCCAAAAGGAATGGACAAGATTTTGCAGTCTACAGGGCGAGGTCAAAGTGTAATAGTCAACGGGCAACTATCCTGAAAGCTCTTCACATAGACAATCCAGTAGCAAGGGTAAGACTTATTGGAAGGTTATTTAGTACATGCCTTGGGTGAGAGCTAACGTAGTGCTTGGATACAAGGTTATGTTTTAATCTATGTGAGGATATAGATGGAAATGTAAGGTTATGTAAGGCTTTGAGATTAATTGAAAGGTAATTCAAGACCTGCCTTGCGTGAGAGCTAACACAGTGCTTGGATGTAAGGTTATGTTTTAATCTATGTGAGGGTATAGATGGAAATGTAAAGGTTTATAAGGGTCTAAGACTAATTGAAAGGTTATTCAGTACATACCTTGGCTGAGAGCTAATGTAGTGCTTGGATGCAAGAATATGTTTTATTCTATGTGAGGGTATAGGTGGAAATGTACGGGTTTGTAAGGATACTCTAAGAGTAACCAAAAGGTTATTCAGTACATGCCTTGGGTGAGAGCTAACATAGTTTTTGGATGCAAGCTTATGTAATAATCTATGTGAGGGTATAAATGGAAAGGGTACTCTAAGACTAATTGAAAGGTCATTCAATACATGCCTTGGGTTAGAGCTAATGCAGTGCTTGGATGTAAGGTTATGTTTGGCACTGTGTGAGGATACATACCCTTTACAAGTGAAAGCTCTTCACATAGAAAATCTAGCAGCAAGGTTACTCTAAGACTAATTGAAAGGTTATTCAATACATGCCTTGGGTGAACCAACAACCCTTACATGCATGTACCTTTACACAAGCTTTCACACACACCATCACTTCCATAAGCTGCTGAAAGATGAAGCCACGAAGGAGAAAGGAGAGCATGCACGAATGGCATCTTTTGATGGTGCCATGGCCATTGCAGATTTGGTGAAAACCACCCTTGGCCCAAAAGGAATGGACAACATTTTGCAATCTACAGAGCGGGGTCAAAGTGTAACAATCACCAATGATGGGGCAACTATCTTGAAAGCTCTTCACATAGACAATCCAGCAGCAAGGCTAAGACTAATTGAAAGGTTATTTAGTACATGCCTTGGGTGAGAGCTAACGTAGGGTATAGATGCAAATGTAAGGGTATGTAAGTCTCTAAGACTAATTGAAAGGTTATTCATTACATGCCTTGCGTGAGAGCTAACACAGTGCTTAGATGCAAGGTTATGTTTTAATGTATGTGGGGGTATAGATGGAAATGTAAGGGTTTATAAGGATTCTCTAAGACTAATTAAAAGGTTATTCAATATATGCCTTGGGTGAGAGGTAATGCAGCGCGTGGATACAAACAAACTTGCATTCTGTTCACCATGAACCAACAACCCTTACATGCATGTACCTTTACACAAGCTTTCACACACTATATCACTTCCAGAAGCTGTTGAAAGATGAAGCCACGAAGGAGAAAGCAGAGCATGCATGGATGACATCTTTTATTGGTACCATGGCCATTGGAGATTTGGTGACTTTCATATACTACCCATTAGGAACTCAATGGAGTCTTTTTGGGCCCTTTAATTTGTCATTGCCTAATGGAGGTGATTAAGAAATAGACAAATAGGGAGATTACATGTGGACTGAAACCAATGGTTTGTAAGAGCCTAGAAGGTAGTTAGAATAATAGGCTGAATAGGCTCTTTTTAAATTTTTAAAATCAACTAAAACTCAAAAATTTTATACGTATATGAATTTTTCCCCTATTTTTTATAGAAAAGGATAGCTGCAACCTGCAGCCATCATTAAGTAAGGTCTCTAAAGTGATAGAGGCCCAAAAACGAGTTCCCATGCATTCAATGCACATTCCCCTTCACTTTCCACTATCCCTCTCTCCCACGTTCCCTCCAAAACGCTCTCTCTTTCCCCTTTCTCATAGCAGGGCGTTTTTCACTCTCTAGACTACTTCTTTTAGCTATCTACCTCTTGATCTACCTCTCTCTTCACTAAGAAACCTAGATCTATAGCTATGGAAGCTTGATCTGCAACCTCCTCTCAGAAGCTATGGAAGTTTGATCCTCACTTACATTTCCTTCCTTCATCCTTCTTCCTTGTCCAACCTCCTTTTACAGAGTGTAACAGCAGAGCTTAGCTATGGAAGCTTGATCTGCAACCTCCTCTCAGAAGCTATGGAAGTTTGATCCTCACTTACATTTCCTTACTTCATCCTTCTTCCTTGTCCAACCTCCTTTTACAGAGTGTAACAGCAGAGCTTAGCTATGGAAGCTTGATCTGCAACCTCCTCTCAGAAGCTATGGAAGTTTGATCCTCACTTACATTTCCTTACTTCATCCTTCTACCTTGTCCAACCTCCTTTTACAGAGTGTAACAGTGGAGCCAAGCTATGGAAGCTTGAGTTGCAAATGCTTTGGCTCTCATAATCTTACTCATTGTCTCCTCTCACCCCCTCTAATATCCTCTTTCAAAGTGCAGTAATATGTAAGGTTCCCCCCCTTCCACAATGGGGGAAACACTTAAGATAGTCCGCTAAGTCTTATCTTGGAAAAAATTTCCTATTCATCGACACCTTGACCCTGCAGAGATTCAAGGATACGATTCATAGGTATGACCTAGCTCTATCCCGCAGGGGGAGCGTGATTTTCTAAACATCAAATCACCCATAGGGTAATCGATCATAAATTGGGCAATTACTAGACTTGATTTCTAGGGACAACGCTTTTTTCCTCATCTTATGCAAGGCACAGCCGCTGTCCTAGTCTTCTAGAATAGAGTTACCCAGGAACCTAACTATCTAGCGTAGGCTTTCACTTAATCTGTTGGAAAGCTACCCGACTAATCGGGTCCACCCGCCGTCCGTAGGATGGTGCCGTCAGGGCATTCCATCCTCCCACTTTCCACCCTTACAAGTATTGAGCATGACTCATGCCCTTTTACAATTTAGAACTCATCAATAAAGCATGGACTCATGCCTCAATCCATCATCCAAAAGCTCCAACACAAACCAACAATTCACAATGCCCTCACCATGGCATTTGCATAAGCATTTGTTAACCACAATCAAGGCATTTGCAATTGCATTCCAACAATCCCTTTCACATCATATTGACAAATGCATGCTTCCAAAACTTATGCTCTCTTATGCCCATGTGTAAAACATAGCATTGGCATGGCTATGTATAGCATCCATAGTGTCCATATGGCATCAAGATGAGCATGAGGGACTCCAAAAACATTGCATAAGCTTGCTATTCCATCAATGGCATGCCAAATGAGACATAATGAAGAAAATCCCCCAAAATGTGATCTATGAATTGGCCAAGCTCATGTGGAATCAATTCCTTTCACCATTGCCATCAATAATGCATGGAGAAGTAATATTGGCATGTGAATGGTCAAGCTTTAATGGTTAATTTCTAAAAATTAGGGGAGTTTGAATGTGTCCAACCCTAATCCATTCCCAAGCTCCACCAAATGCTTCAAACTTGCAAGAAATTGATCAAACCACTCACCAATGTCATCCGAAAAGCTTCAATGGTAGAAAATGTTGAAGAAGCCTCTTGTTGAAGAAAAAAGTAGCCTCTTTTTGCTCCCTGATTTGCAGCCAAAGAACACCATTTCTCCCTCTCCATTGGCCATGAAATGCTCCCCAAAATCTCACCAAAAAGGGCTAAAACACTTAGCAATCCTTCATGAAGCTTGTGGCTAAGCTTCATAGCTTGGAGGAGGCATGGAAGAGGCAATGAAAATCAACGAAAATCAGCCCCAAAATTCAACGTGGAAGTGAAAATTCAGCCCCATTGCTAGTCTCCATGCTCATTGAGAGAAGAAATCACCATAATATGATGCTTGCAGCCATCTATGTTGAGTAGAACTTGGCAATGAAAGCTCAACTTTCAGCCATGGAGAAAGGTTCACAAGCTCCCAAATCTTGAGAAAAAATTTGCAAGAAAGAGGCTCAAATGAAAGATCTCAAGAAGCTCTACAAAAACCCTAAGGTTTGGCATCAAAACGGGTAAAGGAAGAGCATCCCATGGCTATGGAAAGCTTGAGGAAGAAGAAGATGATTACTAAACGTGATTAGCAAAAAAATTAATTGCAATTAGTCACTTGCCCTAAGTTTTGGCCCGACTGCCCCAAATTTTTGGTCCAAAGGCCCAAAATTTGGTCCAAAAATGGCAAAATTGGCCAAAATCACTCAAAATTCAAGCAATTTCCATGAAATGCTCACCATCTCCATGAGATTAAGCAAGATTAGAGAAGATTTGTCAAGAATCACTCAAGGATTACAAGAAAATGAGAAAAAATAAAATAAAATAAAAAAATGAAAGAAACTCAAATTTTCAAGCAAATTTTCCCAACAACCCATGCATGCCCATGATCAAAATCAAGAGCTCTGATACCAATTGGAATGAAGGGATGTAATGCATGAAAAATATGAGTAATCACCATGTAAACATGATGCCTAAGTGTGTTTAGTCTCTCACCAAGAGAATGGAAATAGCCTTCCACAAGCCAAGAGAGAAGCCATGAGCTCCAAGAAACATAAGTTTCCATTTCTAAAAATGATCATCAAAAGTTACAACCATGGTCCAAGTCCCCTCTTTTATACATGGACTTGTCCCATTATTAACCCTATTGAATAAAGTTCCTACTTTATTACATGTGCACGTTTTAGGCCAAGCCTGGCATCATTTCCTCGATATGTTGTAACATCACATATCTTCTTCCAAATTTCAAAGTCAGTGTGGCTATGAGAACCCAAGTGGTTTGATAGCAAGTGTCTTGCCTTTGATCCACCCATGCAAATTTTATTAGGGTTGTCTTGTGTAGGGTTTGATTTTCTGTCCTTTGTCAAGACCACTGCTCCAGCATGTAATCCCATAGAGGAAAGTACACCCTCTAGTGCACGTATTGACTCTTCTCGTTGATCTTCGGGCTCCATGTTCCAGACATAGTTTATGTGGAGCATCAATAGCTTATCGAAAATCCTAAGTCTTGCATGTAATGTGATTTATAGCCTTGGGGAGGGCTCCAATCCATGCTTTGTGTGCTACCTAGTGCCAACCATGTGTTCATTAATGCTTACACTACATGTAACACTATTGCAGACAAAATAGGTAATATTTTCTGAAAACGAGAAACATTTGGCATCTTTCAAAGATTCTATTAAAAAAGTTCAGTTTTTTTAACCTCTTTTTAAAAATCGGTCTAACGCATGCATACAACATTGCCAAAAAATGATAATATTTTGGGCACTTTACATGTTTCTTATAAAAATTGACATGAAAAAAAAGACTTCGTTTTGCTTACGTTTTGAGATTATAATTGAAAATCTAACAATGAGTTTTCAAAAAACATGCCAAAATAGAGACAATGTTTATTATTTCTATTTTCAATCTACAAAAAAAAATGATACAACTGTAAAAAGAAGCTATTTTCTAAACATATAGCTTATGGCATAGTTATGGTTCCTCATAATCATTGCTATCTATACCGACACCATCGCTAGTTGATGTGCCTTTCCCCCGAGAAGGTAGATGAGGCATCCTCTTCTTTACTATCCATAAATACATTTTTTCCTTCTATGTGTTTGGGTCATATGCCATGTTAGCATGATTGGGGATGTGCTACAGAGTGCAACTATAAAAAAACTATTTATATGATTATATTACAAAAGTGTTATCTTGATACCTTAATTATAAAACCCTATTTTGGCTCTTAATGAGAGTAGTATTAAAATCTATTTTTAAGCTCTTGAGTATCACAATTTCGTAATTGATAATATATACTTTTTTAAAAAGAGTTCGTTACATACATATGAATTTTAAAATATCATGAATAAGCTATTTAAAAGTTGTCTAATTTTAAAAAATAATTACATACTCATTTTTAAAGAAGATGTGTCCTTGATGTGACAAAAAGTGGATTAAAATGATAATTTTAGTTATTAAATGAGTTTAGAAAGCATGAAAAAGCTCGCCTTTAAGAAACAAAAGTTTATACTTTCCAAAATCCTTTTTTGTAATATATCACGCAGGAACTTGGGTTCGAATTCTACTGGTTACTACACATGGTAAAGATATTTTAGCTACATGCTGAGTAAGAACTTCTTAGCTAAGAGTTGATGTTTTTTATCAACTTGATAGAAAACATCAACTTTTAAAAAAATTTGATATTTTGCATCAAGTTGATATAGAACATCAACTTTATATGCAAAACATCAACTTTCTATGCAAAAGATTAACTTTTTTTACAAAACCTGATGTTTTGCATCAACGTTATGCAAAACATCAACGTTTCGTATCAATCAACTTTTCCATAAAACTTCATGTTTTGCATCAACTTTTATGCAAAACATCAAGTTTTATAAAAAATTTGATGTTTTGCATCAACTCGATACAAAACATCAACTTTTAGACTTAAAGTTGATGTTTTGCATCAACTCGATGCAGAACATCAACTCTACCACAAAACTTGATGTTTTGCATCAAGTTTCAGATGCTTCAAAGAAGAAAGTTGGAGGATTAAAGGTCGATTTTCACAAACGGCCTCTTTTAGTGATTCCGTTTTATTAAGACATGCTCAGACAACCTATTCCATAAATTTTGAGTACCAGCATGACTATGTTTCGATGTGATATGTAGACATCACAGAGCAAATTACTGATGCAACAAATTGCTCTGTGACGTCTACATATCACATCAAAACATAGTTGTGTTGATACTTAAAATTTGTGGAATAGCTCATTTAAGCAGGATAGTGTGGAGGAAATTGCTAAAAAAGATCGTTTGCAAAAATTGACCTCCGATCCTCCAACTTTCTTCTCTAAAGCATCTGAAACTTGATGCAAAACATCAAGTTTTATGGTAGAGTTGATTTTTTGCATCAACTTTGATGCAAAACATCAAGTTGTGTGGAACATTTAAAGTTTTGCATCAACTTTTAGGGGGCTATTTTTCTTAACTTTGAAATATTTTACATTTTTTATGAGAATTGTTTTTATTTTTATCACCAATAAATATGTAAAAACACATTTCAAATAGTAGATAGTAGCTAATAAAATCTTAAATTTTTTTTAAAAAAATCATATAAATCATAGAGTTAAAGAAAAAATATGCCTAGGATAAGGTGATATAGGTAGAACATAGGTTTAGCGCTGAGGACTTGAAAAACACACATGGTCACAACCTTTGACTACAAATTTGAGAGGAGGTCATTTAAAAAAATGCTTATCTATGTATCCATATAACCTTTGTATCATAAATAATATCATTGCATAGTATATGCCGAAAATTCATGATTGCAGAAGAGCTAGATGAGATAATCCATGATGACCTGTAATCCATTGGTTTTGATCCAGATGTGCAAGGCTCCATTGATTTGGAAATCCATGAGTCGATTGATTCGCTAATCCTCATTTTTGTTCTACAGTTCAATTTTAAAGCTGAAGAACTATAAGCAAATACACGTGGTGGGACCATCTATATTGGGGAGGGGGATGCATGTGAGCCTCGACTCTGCCATGCCTATGTGTAGTAGTATGCTCTCTAGCATAGGGGACCTTGAATCTACCGTCATTGTGAAAGCTCTAAGCTCCTCTCTACCAGCATTGAAGAAGCCCTAAGCTTCTCTCTTTTCTCTTTGTACACAAAGATAATGTCGTGGGCGAAGCCCTAAGCTTCTCTCTTTTCTCTTTGTACACAAAGATAATGTCGTGGGGGGGTGAAGGTTGCATCTCTTAGCATCCTTCGCATGTCCACCAAATAATTATAACCAGAGCTCATTCTACACTACCCTTAGATATACCACCTCTCAACATCCTTCACATGTACTCTAAATAATTATATCTAGAGCTCATTCCTACACTACTCTTAGATATACCATCACCTACGTTCATGATAATGGCTATCTGGATCAAACATCAACATATGCACACTATGATTTTTGCCACCACCACATATGTACATGATATAGGCTACAATTTCTTCCCGCCACCCTTATCCATATTGTATAACAAGAATTTTCTTCATGAAAACAAATGCCTACGTGGGCCAAAATTTACACCCATAGGCTATATGATGTCTGCCTCTAAAATTGTCCTGCCGAAAAAATATTTCAATTTTATACTCTTTTAACATGCTTAAGTTTAGATGTGAGTTATAAGCGATCCATCACTCTTCCTTAATGCAAAATGTTACTTAAGGTGGTTAAGTGTGGTGTTATAACATGTCATCACCTTCCTTGGGTGTATAAGTTGCATCTTTCTATGCATGAATGAAAATGACACTTTTAGAATACTCCAATGATGGGGATTACTCTTGTTGATTAATAAAAGATGAAATTTATTTCACAAATTTTCAAAAAACTTCACCATAACCTTCTGTTGCATGCAAATGAAGATCAATACAAGGATGCAACAAAAAAAAAGATACTTAGGGCTCTTGTAAAGAGTTCCACTTTGTAGATGAATGTGGGAGAGGGCTTCACAATAATCCCACACGGAAACTTTTGAGAGTTCTAGAATTTTTGTATAAAAGGTGGCTCATTTGAGAGCATGGACACATTGGGCAAACTCATGTTTGAGCTCTCTTGAGACTAGCTCTCCCTCTTCTTCCATAGAGGTGCAAGCTCTTCTCACTCCCCATCTACATTGTTGTAAGTTCTATTCTTTTGTTAATTCAATGCAATGAGTTGATATTTGTCTCTCTTCTTTTGTCAATTCTCTAAGTATGCATGTTTCTTATTGATAGCTTCAAGAGTTGTGTGCATGCTAGGGAAATGATTATTTGAGAATGAAGAATGCTTGATCTTGTGTAAGCAATAGCTAGGCTTTCTTCTTGTTTGGATGTATGGATGAATGGAATGTGGAGTTGAGCAATAGCAAGATTGAGCTTGAGTGTGTGTTGAGTCTATGTCAATAGTAGTAGTTTTCTTAGCATTCTCTCCATCAAATGGATAAGCTTTTGTGCACCGGTACGGGTTGAATCCCTAGCTCCGAAAGGGATGCAAATCCCATTGGATTGAGCTAAGTGTGGATCATACTACTCTTGCTACAAGTGAGAGAGTTATTCCGTCTCTCCATTGGCGCTGCTGCCGGGGAGAAGACTCAAATCCAGTTGAGAGTGTGTGAAAACCACCACTATTTCCTCTTTTGGTTGCAAAACCATTGAGTGATTAGGTTAAGTTTGGGTGTGTGATCCCGGTGTGAGTGGATAAGGTTAACCATTGAGCGGTTGAGGTTTCTCCCGCATTGTTTTTTTTATGTTTTATAGTTTTATTGCTTTTCAAGTACCATCATTATGCTTACATTCATTGTTTTCTTTTGCCATTTCATGCTTTCATGCTTTTCGCTAAACATGTAATTAGTGAAAAATAAAAAAATAAAAAATAAAAGAGGTGCGTTGCTAAGCTCTTCCATAGCTTATGCAAGCTCCATGGACTCCCAAGCGTGAAGCCCGCTTAAGAAAGAGAGGAGAGAGGGAAAGAGAAGGGAGAAAGGAAGAGAGGAGAGGTTGAAAATTTGTTTTTTATTTTTTATTTTTTTTTAGAATTTTGCATTGATCTTCACTCTGGCCGCACGTCACTCAAGGCGCAGCAAAAAGAATTAAAGAAGAAATGCTAGCCGGCAGAGAAGGCGGCCTTAAAAAAAATATACATCTACATCTATATATATATATATAGATTTATATTTCTATTTTTTACAGTGGCGTTGAAACGCAGCATCGTGGAGGAGACGGCTTTTAAGAGAAAAAAAAACAATTATATATATATATAATTGTTTTAATCGTTTTTACGATTGGCAGAGGCGTGAAGAAATGCTGGTGTAGGCGGGAAGCAGAGGCGGCGAGGAGAGCAGAGGTGGTCGACAGCAGAGGTGGTGACGGCAAGGAGGTGAAAAAATAAAAAAAGCCACCTGCAGCTGACGGGCTGCGTGGAGGCGACCGGCAAGAGGCGCAAAGAAAGAAAACGAGAGCCCGAAAAAAAAAAACAAAAACAAAAACAAAAACAAAAAAAGCTGGGGTTCGCAGTGGCGGCGTCGCGAGGATGGTCTGTAGCCGCACAAGGGCTGTGTTATCCATCCACTGTCGGGAGAGGGGGGTTGTCATTGTCCCGTTTTCGGCCTGACACGAGGTCCCACCCACTGCAGGGAGAGGCTGCATCGAACCACCGGTAGAAGCAGCAGACGGTGTCTGCAGTGGGCGGTCTGTGAAGCACCAGTAGAAGCGGGATGGCGAGCTCTGCAGCGGGCGTAGCCTGCAGACGACAGCAAGCGTGAAGACGGCAGAGAAAGCGGTGGCTTTGGCTGCGACGTAGGCAAAGGCAGCGTAGGCTCAAGGCAGCAAGAAGACGCAGCAGAAGGTCTGCGTGGAAGTGAAGGCGTTGCTGTAGGAGGGCTGTAGCAACGTGAAGCCGGAAGGCGCCTGAGGGCTGGTGTAGAAGACGGGCGCGAGCAAAAGGCAGTCGAAGCAGCTGACGTGGCCGTGGAAGGAGTGAAGTCGCCTGCAGCAGTTGAAGGCGGTGGATAGCTGCAGCTGGCAAACGTCGAAGAAAGCACGTGGGAGCGGCGAGCGGTGAGCGGCGAGGAGGATAAGATAACTCCTGATGGATATTTGGCGTGATACATGTCCACCATGCATTGACCCCGATAGTACTCGACCAGATCATCGCGGGGGTTATAGTGCTCCTCCATTTCAAACACATTCTAGGTACTTCTATGCTCCCTTAGGTGAAAGTTGCTGTGGGCATCACTTTGTCACATTATTCTATCAACAGCATCACCCATTTCCACATTGTCAAGAGTGTGCACGGCTTGTATTAGAAGAAGCTTCACATATTTGTTGGATATGCCGCTCTTACTTTAGACGATATGGCACGGGCTTAATGAAGCAAATTGTGGGAGTTACACCCCAACGCCATAATCTTCTTAATGTGAGAATACCAGAGAGAGGACCACATCAGCGTAGATTACCTGAAGAGGTTCAAGCACAACAATGGAGGGATACAAGCCTAAATGACTTGCAACCACCGATCTTGCAAGCCCTCCTTCCCCAAGCCCCCACATGTCAATATTGGATCAATATGAGTACCTACATTGCACAGTTCCAAAATCGAAACTGTCTGATTAACCTTCCCATAGAACCAATGCCATACTTTAGTGAGGAAGCACTCCTTCCTCTACCACCTTCTCCAGCGGCAGGTTTTTGTGAGGGGTTGTCTCTGCATCCTGAGGAAATTGATACCATCTTTCCAGCAGACGAGGACACGGATCCACCACCAGCGCAAGGGTAAGCATATCGACTCCACAATAAGATCGACAAGCCAGGGCACTTTTCTCCCATTGGGTTTTTCCCCTCGTCTATATTCGGTGTTTGGCACCAATGACAAATTTTATTTTTTTCTTTTCTTTTTGTGTTTGTTAATAAAAGTTTTGCAGAGATCTCCGTAAAAAAACAAAAGCATCAAACACGCCCCACTAGTCCACCTACCTTGCACACAAATTAGGAAGGGGGGAGACATGCTACGCTTACAAAGATCAAGGAGGAGTAATCTGCACAAAATCAGCAATGCATCACTGCAAACGAACAACATCAACAGGGCACTACAACAGGTGTATTCAAATCTTAATCTCTACTTCTTTTTGTGCTCTTATCTTTCGAATATATGGTTTGCATGTTCACACAATATTGGCTGGTTTGAGTTTTTGATTAGTTGTTAAAATATGGTGAGTGAATTCTAGAGTCTTAGAAGACTTAGTAAAAGATATTTCTATCTAAAGACAGTGTAGGATATATACCAATGGAGTATGCCAAGTACTTATGTTTTCAAGGTATATTAGTTATCCCTAGTGGTAGTTACCTCTTAGATATGAGCTAGGTGCTAGGAGTAATAAAAATTTATAAAAAAAATTATACCCTAAAAAAATATATATCCAAAGTAAATTGAGACATGATGTGTCTACAGCCATGAGAAATGCTTGGTAGGACCTGGGGTTGTCTTAGCACCTTGGGGCCGATGCCTTGGTTTCCATGGGGTGAACACTGATGTCTAAAAACTTCAAAAGAAGAACTTTGAGGAATCTATCGCCTTGATAGATGTTGGTAGGACTCGGGGGTACACTATGGGCCCTCAAGACCGATGCTTTCATCTTCAAGGGGTACTCCTTAGGTCATAACAGAAAGAAAAAGGGTCTGTCGCCCTTGAGATACTTAGCGGTCTTTAGATTCTCTTGGCGGAGGTCTCTTGGCCATTGCTTGGGTCTCTTTGGGATAGAACCTTAATCTTTATCACCTTCTACACACATTAAAAAAAAAAGAAAAAAAAAAGAGAGTTCCAATCACCTTTGCTCATATTTAGGAGTAGGTATGCCACTTAGGAATAACTTACATACTTGTAGGACATTGAGACTGCGGTCATAACCGGCGGTGTACAAAGCACACTTGCCTTTGCATAGCATTATCTACCACTTAAGTCTCACTTTGACTAGTCTTTACTCACCTATTTTAGTACTCATTAAAACTTTAATCAGCCTTGCACTTGTATGCTCACGTGTGAAATCATCATTGCTGATTTTTCTTTTCTTTTCTTTTCTTTTCTTTTTCAATAAAAGACTTCAATGTATCAATTGTTTTTTGTTACAGCTCTTGCTACTACCGCGCTCGAGGACGTGCGCAAAATAGGAAGGGGGGAGTGTTGCATGCAAATGAAGATCAATACAAGGATGCAACAAAAAAAAAGATACTTAGGGCTCTTGTAAAGAGTTCCACTTTGTAGATGAATGTGGGAGAGGGCTTCACAATAATCCCACATGGGAACTTTTGAGAGTTCTAGAATTTTTGTATAAAAGGTGGCTCATTTGAGAGCATGGACACATTGGGCAAACTCATGTTTGAGCTCTCTTGAGACTAGCTCTCCCTCTTCTTCCATAGAGGTGCAAGCTCTTCTCACTCCCCATCTACATTGTTGTAAGTTCTATTCTTTTGTTAATTCAATGCAATGAGTTGATATTTGTCTCTCTTCTTTTGTCAATTCTCTAAGTATGCATGTTTCTTATTGATAGCTTCAAGAGTTGTGTGCATGCTAGGGAAATGATTATTTGAGAATGAAGAATGCTTGATCTTGTGTAAGCAATAGCTAGGCTTTCTTCTTGTTTGGATGTATGGATGAATGGAATGTGGAGTTGAGCAATAGCAAGATTGAGCTTGAGTGTGTGTTGAGTCTATGTCAATAGTAGTAGTTTTCTTAGCATTCTCTCCATCAAATGGATAAGCTTTTGTGCACCGGTACGGGTTGAATCCCTAGCTCCGAAAGGGATGCAAATCCCATTGGATTGAGCTAAGTGTGGATCATACTACTCTTGCTACAAGTGAGAGAGTTATTCCGTCTCTCCACCTTCTTTGTATGGCGCTGACCATTTTTCAATTTTTAACTCACTAAAATTAATTAGAAGTTCACCAAGAGTATTTAAATCATTCTAGTGTAAACATTTTCTACTTATTTAAACTCTTAGCATTGGTTGTATATTGTGCCCACCAATCTTTCATTTCAGTTTTAGTCAATTCAAGGTTTACGTCAAAAGTATATTGGTTTTGCTGCCACTATCTACTTATAAATAATAGAGCAAAAAATTATGTCATGCAAACTATCAAGGTAAGTATATACTAAAGGCTTTGCTATTTGGGTCTACAAATAGGCTCAAGGATGTTTGTAGGATTTTTCATAAATCACGGACTTTATACTGTTATGTATTCTAATATTTTTTGAGTGCTTGTCAAATAATGTGCATATTTATGCATAGTGGTGGAATTTGTCCCAAGAAAGTCCATTAAAAAAAAGTGTCTTACATTCATGAAATTTATAAAATAAATTTTTATTTGAAAAAGATTGATATTTCTTTAAGTTGTGTAGACTCCTATGCCATTTTGTAAGTCGAGTTTATTTTTTTATCATAAACGACAACAATTTATAAATCTATGAAGGTCACACGTGTTCTCAATCTTTTAAAAAATAACAAAATTCATGTAATTTTTAAATTTATACATGGAATTCTAGATGTGTTTTCAAAAAACTATGTTTTTAAGCCATTTTTGAGATTTCACACATTTTTAGGTAACCGTTGTCAGTTACCTATTTTACTCACAACATTGTTATGTGCTCCCTTACACTTTCCATGTGTTATCTTTTTGACCTTTGACTTCACCTTTTACAAATGGCCATACAAATCAACCTTTTTTAATGTACCCTTAGTCTATTCCTTTCTATTGTGCATGCTTCTTATCTTGCTCATGTGACTCGCTCCCTACCTTTGGCACCACATTTCTCAACAACTTTTGTTTAAAGAGTCACCTTTCCTTGAAGTGTTGTATGCTAGAGAGCTCTTTGAAATCTCTAATTCGGCTTGAGGGCCACAAATCTACTGATGGAAGAATCTTTCCATTGTTCTTGTAGAAGGTCACAAGATGTGGAAGAAATGTGAGTGAGTAGTTTGGTCTAATTCTCACATGCTTCATAGGTTTTGGTGTGTTGGCGGGCAAGGTTTCAGATGGAGTTACCTTGCAAGCGTGATTGCCTTTGGATGAAGAATAACAAAGTAGAAGTAGAAGTAATCATATTATCAACCTTAGTTTGATCATGGATAAGGTCATGGATGCTCTAACATCTGCTTACGAATGGTGGGTGTTGGGCCAACAAGAGGTAAGTGGTGGGACCTGAGGACCTGGCCAGAGAACACAAGCCAACATGAAAAGCTAATACACTGACAGCCGTGCATAGATGGCAGCGCACAGGCGCACCTATTGTAATCATATGTACTTCAATGTGCCAGTGTACACATTGGCTACTCTTGAAAAATCTGAGAGCCAAAATGAGGATGAAAGTGAATGGGAATATGAAACAGAAATGGGATCTGAAAACATGAAACATCCATGGTTCCTTTGGAAGATTGTATCATGGTATGGTTAGATTTCCCCACATGAAATGGTGTTAAGCACAAATGCGCATTGATTAGCCCTCAAGCTAGTCATAACATCACAACAATAGACACTTGGGTGGCATTGGGACAACCTAAACTCATCCCTACAGACAATAGTCTTGCAAGAGGAGCCAATGGACAAAACATTGAAGTTCCAGGTTACTTTAGCTACACTACTCAAAGAATCGGTGGAGATATGGAATTTACATTCCATGTTACCCTAGATTCCCTTGGTGGAACTTGGATAGGTGAATCATTATATTCAATAGATGAATCCATGCAAATAGTCACCTTAAACACTCCTGCAAACATTGTACAATTGCTTTTACGAGAGAACGAGACCATAGAGGAGCTGGAACTTCCAACATATCTTACTGAAAAGATCCCTAGGATTATGGTTGGATTGGAAATTTTAAATAAAATCACCACAGCTCAAGCACAGCTTTATCCCCAACAAGAGAACACAATCTCATGACCCTCAAGTTATGGGATTTGTTAGGTCAACCAACACTCTCACGACACATCCTGAAAAGAATTCCCTTTACATGACTTGAACATGCCATGTTTGGGGTACTTTAAACATACAATGTATATTGAAACTAGCCCCCTTACTTGCAAGTTTTTTGTGGTTATGTGTTAGAAGCACATTTGATTTTGGGACATAAATGGACTATAATTGCTGCCCAAGCACCATTGTGCTTTGCTAGCAATAGAGTCATCATGATGGTCAATGACAAAAAGTTAACCATACCATATTGCAAAAGAAAGAGGAACCATATTGCAAAAGGAAGAGGATCCAACTTTAATGAATTTCTATGATGCTGAATGCAAAAGTTTACAAGCCTCTTCCATGAAAGCTCCTCTACACAATAACCTACCATCATCTGTGTCAACAATCCACTCCATTAGAGCATCTACTCCTTCGACCCCATCCTCACCCATGAAATTCAATGCCAAAACCTTGCAATAATCAACAGCTATTCCTAAAAAATTCCCCACAGCTCAACCATCTATCTCTAACAAGGAACTCAAAGGAAAAGCCCCGAAGCCTATACAACTTCATCGACAAACCTCACCAAAGGAGACAACCACATGCTCGAAGGCCTCGTCATCGCGACAGCCACTCCACAAGAGACTCTAGCCTCATCATCGTTAACAATGCCAATGAGTCTCAAACCTGTAGCCTCAGCGCCAACCAAAGTCAAGGAGGGCCCCAAACCTTCCACATCAACCCAAAAGAAAATTCCACCAAGACGACCACAATCAAGGTATCTTAATAGTATGAAGATGTGGGTGGAGAAGCAACTACTTGTAGCTCAAGGCTACTATGAAGGTGCCACTTAAATTTGTGCGCCTCAACAATCAAAACCTCTTCCTCAACACAACACTCAAAGGCCAAGGAAAAAGAAAAGTACTCCACAACACCGTCTACAAAACCTATGCGAGTTCCTCAAAGAACTCCACCAAGTCAACAAGTGTGGGTACCAAAAACACTACTGCAAGCACAAGGTTATTACCAGAGTAATACCAAAGCTTGGATTCCCAAGCGCATCACAAAGTCTCCTAAGCTTGCACAAAGAAGGAAGCCTTAGCACCAAGCACATTAGCCAACCAATTTATAATGTTCATCATAGATGGGTGCCTGTGCATGTGCTTCAACAACAAGGGTACTATGCTGGTAATTCCATCATATGGTTGCCAAAATCGAACAATGTGAAGAAAACCTCGCCACGGACTTCCACACCTACACAAGAGCTTGTGTGTTCAAATAACCCCAATGGTAACTAACCAATAGTCTTATCTACTGCCTCAACATGTGAGCCTTAAATTCAAGAAGCAATTTTCACGTCTGCAAACGGAGACTTATGAGCACATCAAAGACAAACTCATAATGCTCTTGTCACCCCTCTAGATGTGAAGCATAAGTGCACAATAATTTATTCCTCGCATATCATGCTGTAGCTAACCCATAGAATCATTTTAATAAAAAATCATCGAGGTCAAAACCTGCACTTTCACGGGTTTAGGCCATTTCACGGAATAACCTTTCAACGATCTAAAAAACTTGCAACTTCATGGCCTAAAAATCCTACAACTTCACGGCCTAAAAGAACACCTGCAACTTCACGGCCTAAAAGAACTTGCAATTTCACGCAATTCCATTTCATGAAATTACCTCTCACGGAATTCCATCTCACAAAATTACCTCTCACAAAATTCCATCTCACAAAATTACCTCTCATGGAATATCCCTTCATGGGGGCCAAAAAACTTGCAATCTCATGGGATTAGGCCATTTCACGGAATATCCCTTCACGGCCAAAAAAAAACTTGCAATTTCATGAGTTCAGGTCTCTCTCACGAATTAACAATCTCACGGCTTAAGAACCTCCACTTTCATGATTTAAGCCATATCACAGATTGAGCCATCTTACACATTAACACTTTTCCAACGATCTTCAATAGCCATTATATATTTGTTAAGGTTATAGTTTACTATTCTTTTGGCTAAATTAATGAAGTAGCTGCTCCATGAGTACATATCCATACTCATGCACTGGAGAAAATTTGCACCAAAGCCTGACCATCAACAACTTCTTGGTACTTCTCTGGATGGGGGGGCCATAGTGGGCAAAAGCATCGTAATCTTACAAGGGATGATGGTGGGTGGTAACGTTCTTGTTGCAACACCTGCTGCTGCTATGATGAAGATAGAAGACTCCTCCGCTCTGTCTTAATCTCATGACCTATATATTAGAATGGAGGTGGGTTCATTTACTCACTTAGCCTGTTTGCCTTCTTATTAAGCATTACGTGATGTCTCTCACTCTTTCCTCTACAGGGGGTCCTTTTGCACAGGAACACAAGTATTGAAGATAAATACTATTTTTTTCATGCTGGGATTTTGTAAGTAATTAAAATAATATATGGAACTATATTCATGGGCATTATTATGTATTTTAGCTTTGAAATTTTTTGGATCAAAGCTTTGTTTTAATTGTTTTGCATGGTAAGTATGTCAATGGTATAGCCCATCGCCTAGAATTTTTCTTCAAATTACAAACCTCTCCAAATAATGCTACCATCTTCACAAATCAATGATCTTCAATCCTTAGTGAAGATATCTATATTAGCCTCGCAAGTCAACGTAATTATTTCAATCCTCACCAACAAGTGGCTACTTCAATAGAGAGCAGTTCAATAAGAGTCTATATGACTCAATTCTTGTACTTCATGTATATCTGCTTCATAAGAGCACTTAAATATACATAAAAACATAAAAAGCACATGGGCAAAAGAAAGCAGGAACATGTCCTACTACTCAACAACATTTAACAAGAGTCTTGTCACACAAAGGGACATCATCCGCGAAGGCCATTTTCTTCAAATGATGAATGTCACTTCAATGAATCAAATGAGGAATTGAGAATCACCATCTCATTCTGATAATTAATTCTACGTTCCTCCATATCCTTCCCTCTCTTCTCTCCCATTATTAACATCTCTTAGCATCCCCACTAACACAAATCACATGTAACATTATTAACATCTCTTAGTATCCCTAACACAAATCACATGTAACATTCATTGCTTATGATTTTCAAAAGCAAAGTGAGCAAAAAGCCCTAAAAAAACATGCTTACACAAATATAAAAAAGTAGCCATTATTAACATCTCTTAGCATCTCCACTAACACAAATCACATGTAACATTCATTGCTTATGATTTCCAAAAGCAAAGTGAGCAAAAAGCCCTAAAAAAACATGCTCACACAAATATAAAAAAGTAACCATTCGCAAAAAACCCCACCCCCACCCTTTTAGGAATTCCCAGTAAACTACTAACCTTTGCATTCACTAACTAGATTTTATTATTCCTTCTGGAGGGACAAAGACCATTGAACGTTAATCAACATGAAAGCCATCAACAAAACTTGTCCATTCTCCCCACATAAAGGTCTTCAATGCAATCACGAGGACGCGATCACCATCAGGAAGGGGGAGATGTTAACCTAGTTCTCTAGTGTTAACAAGATCTACCACCATTATCTTACATCAAGGAATCACGACAGATACACCAAAGGGTCATACATTCAAGATATGAAGCAATAGTGTCCAAAGCTACAACTTGGATAGGGCGCCCGTAATGGTGCGACAGAGTATTTATGGGCGATTTTCGCTTCAAGAGCATGTGGTAGCAAGTTATGATGAAGTCCTAAGTGATGTACTTCATGGATATATTATGAGAGTAGTCATTGTAATAGCTTTAGGCCTCTTATGAGCCTAAAGTGCCCGGCCGACAATAGTTTAAGTGAGTGTGAACACTTATGGCCATGTATATAAGTGAATATCTCTCATAATACAATATACTCTTCCATTGTGTAATTGAGTTTTGCTCTTACTAATCCTCTTGCTAATCTCTCTCCCTAATGCATGTTAGTGAGAATGTGTGAGTGAAGTGAGGTGAGAGAAGGGACGAGGGAAGTGAGGTGAGTGGAGAGACGAGTACCCATAGTGCAACGTGACGGTGTGACAACGCTCCCGGGAGGCACGGTTGAATTTCTTCTCAAGGAGTTGTAGAGCTTGGAGACCTCAAGGGTTACGAGCTCAGCCATTGGAAAGATCCTCATGACAATTGCGGCTCACCAAGTAATCTCTTGCTGGATGTGTTTCAAGGGGGGGTAGGGTGGGCCATAACACTAGCTACGCCTAATGTAGGCAAACCAAGAAATCTCTTGCTGGATGTGTTTCAAGGGGGGTAGGGTGGGCCATAACACTAGCTACGCCTAATGTAGGCAAACCAAGATGAAGTTGAACCCAATGAAGTGTGCGTTTGTTGCAAGGGGTGGAACATTCCTTGGACACATTGTGTCCAAAGATGGAATTGTTGTCAATCGTTTAGCAGATTCCTGGGACAAATCAAATGGCACAACTGATTCTTTAGGTACCTTACTGATGTGGCACACTGCACAAAAAAGGGGGAAGAATTGCTCTGCTAGGGATAAGACGTTTCATGTGGATGCATTAGACGCAACAATTAGAAGTGTGCTGATGCAACAGACAGAAGAAGGGTGGTACATGCTCATTTATTATGCTAGTTGGATGCTATTAAATGCTGAGAAAAATTACAACATGACTAATAAGGAAGCCTTGGGATTGATTTACTTAGTCATAAATTCCATCATTATATGTTAGGAAATCACTTTGTGTTTCATGTCGATCATTAAGCCCTACTATATCTGGTGAATAAGCCACATCTAATTGGGAAGCTAGCAAGATGGATGCTTCTATTTGCAGCAAATTTTAGCTTACCATTGTGCGCGCTCCCAAAAATCAAAATGCAGTAGCATACTTCCTCAGCAGAATAGAGATACAAGAGAATAGCCTACAGGGGTGGCTGATCGGTTTCTAGATGCAAACCTGTTTGATGTTCAGTCTGTAGCCATGTAAAGAAATTGGTACTTTGACATGCTGAAGTTCATCACAGAAGGGACATTACCCACCCGTGCTGACATGAGCAAAAGAAATTGGCTCTCCAAAAGCAAGCATTACCTTAAGATTGCAGGAGCTTTGTACAGAAAAGGCATTGATCAAATTGTCCACGTAGATGTGTGCCATACCAAGCACATACAACTATGCTGATAGAAGTATATCAAGGAGTGTCAGTCGGGCACTACTTTGGAGAAACAACGAGAAAAAAAGTCTTGCAAGTAGGCTTATGGTGGCCCACGGTACTTAAAGAGGCATGGGATCCTGTCAGGCAATGTGATGTGTGTTAGAGGATGGGATAGCCTTCACCTCTGCTGATCAAATGCCTCATCAGCCACCACCAGTACTACCACTTGAACCCTTTTAAAAGTGGGGAATGGATTTTGTCGGACTATTCAAGCCTTCAGCAAGGAGGATTGGTAACAAATATATCCTCGTGGGGGTGACTGACTACTGCACTAAATGGGTGGGGGAAAATCCATCAAGGCCAAATTCTTGTACAAGAACATATGACGAGGTTTGGATGTCGAGCATAGCTGGTAAGTGACCAAGGATGACACTTCATCAATGAAGTGATTCAGAAACTGAATTAGTAGCATATGATACTACAAGAAAAATCAATTGTTTACTATCCGTATAGGCAAATGGTCAAGCTGAATCTACAAATCTAGAGTTGAAGCAGATCCTCACATTAAGATAGTCAATCAAATCAAAACAGACTGGGATGATAAGTTACACTCTGCACTATATGGGCGTTCTGCATAACATACAAGGTAAGCACTAGATTCACCCCATTGTCTTTGGTCTATGGCTTAGAGGCAGTAGTTTCAATGGAGTATGTTCCCAAGCCTCAAAATAGCCCTGATCGAAAGGCTCGGCCCATAAGAATCAGTCAACCAGCAGATGCAACACCGTATGTAGATGGAAGAAATTGGGCTACACAACTCTTTTAGGTGTGGCAGACATCACTCAGAAAATAAGAAAGAAATGGGTGGATAGCACAAGATCTTTCAGGAGGATGACAAAGTAATGTTGTTCAATTCAAAGCTTGGACCACACCCAAGTAAGCTCAAAATACGCTGGATGGGTCCCTATCAAATAGCAGAACAATTAAGCTCAGGCACATTTAGGCTGAAAACACTAAGTGGAGAAACACTACCCAACCCTATGAATGGATTCAGAATTAGACCCCTATAGAGAAAGAAATGATGAAGGACATTAACCAACCAATCAGGAGAACACAAAAGAAGACACGGCAAACCAGTGCACAATGGTACTGATCTCCATCTACACAGTGCAACCAGATGAAGACACGTGCAAACCACTCTAACTGTTGGCGACAACAAACAGAGTGAGAATGTATGATGAAAAGAAAAGGAATGAGAATGTGGGTCAAAGAGCAGTAAATATGGCATGCAAAATACAACACATACACATGGGAATCATGGGCGGCTACCTCAATTTTGGGGAAATCATCATGGGAAAGAACAAATGCCTTGAAAATGATGCCCTAATCAAGAAACCCTACCACCGCCAAACCCCACGACCTTCACTCTCTCCTTGAATCATTTGTAACTTTCTCTATTGCTCTTTCTTGTTATCTCACCACCTTCAACTCTCTCACCATCACCTATCTTTCCCCCTTTTTGAAAACCTTAGAAACCAGTATCTGCCATGTCTCTAGCAGCAAATTAGGCGGAGCTTGATCCTTGCAATGCCATGTTGGACCCTATGGTTTAGCGTGACCGACTATAGAAGGTTGGACTATACAGCTTTGTAGCAGCAAAGAACTGGACATGCCTGCAAGAAAACATCAAAGCGCTGAGGTGCAATTAGTGGAGTTGTCATTGAACAACACAGTAAATATGAAAGGGCATAAGGCCTTACCGATCATGCCAAAGAACATAGCCAAAGCATTCAATATTCCTATTGAAGGCATCACCAACACCGACTCCTATGATGTGGACATTAAGGAGGAGCTCTCAAAAGTCAATAAGGAATACTCTGCCACCACATGTTGTGATCCAGATAGGCAAAAGAAATTCATATTTTACCTAGATATGATCTATTTTCTCACCAAGAACACTAACATAAGCAGAACTAACTACAGGCTATTGGTTGTTGCAGAAGATGGCCAGAATGTGAATTGCACAGCAATGGTAACAAAAAGCATACAGCAAAGTAAGCTCAAAAACTTCGGCTATATGAGGAGGTCACACAAAGATGGCACGTCACTTAAAAGCCTTGGCATAGCTCAGTGATTTAGATAAGGATGACTCAACTGCAAACAAGAAGAGCATAAAGAAGCAAAAGGAAGAAGTAGCAGCCAGGAAGAGACAAGAGGAGAGTCTTAGAGAGGTACCGACGAGTGGAAGAGGAAGCTGCTAGAAAGAGACAAGAGGAGGAGTCTCAAAGAAAAAAATCTAGAAGTAGAAGTAGCCAGGAAGAGATAAGTGGATGAATTCGAGAGGCAAAAGCTGGTAGTAGCAAAGGTAGAAAAAAAATGCCTTGCAGTCGAATCTACAACTAGGGTAAAGCTGACCTCTCCTCACCTCCTTGTATTAAAACTTTCTCGTTCTTAAGTAGAAGATGCAAATAGCAAATAGACCCATAGTGGTAGTCAACAAGATGACATTTATGCTTGTGTACTAGGCACTTACTGTGTGGCTTCTTCTTATTCTCTGACATCTTTTAAATATCCCTGTTTACCTTATCGCTTGAAGATATGGAAGAAACCAAATCATCCACATGCACATAATGAATATTATCCAGGATGACTCATTCGAAGTTGTCTCTTGGTATTGCTGCTCTTTCTTGGAGATATGAGCATCCAGAGAAGATGATACTCTCGATGGAGACATTGCATGAAAACATACATGATATCTAAGGTTGGCAATGGTGATTTCCGACTTTGTGAAGGAAATCAAACAATTTCTCCTTAGGTGTTTCTTCAAACCTAATATTGGGTTCAACCTCAATCTCAAAAGGATACATCTATTAGCAGAAAAAAGATGTCAAAATGATTGCTAACTACATATCAATGAAAGAATAATGGAGATTTACAGTTATAGTGCAAATGCTAGTACAACACGATTTACGGTGGATGTTGGTAAGTGAAGCTTGATATCGCATTGTGCTGAATCGAAATATACACGATCTACGTTGCATAAATATGCATCAAAAGCTAGTGATACCACAATTTTTCATTACAACACAACTATGGGCTAGCCACAACAATCCCCCATAAGGTTCCATATTCAAGCTATACTAATTTGCGTTGTTAAAATTTAAGCAAATACGACTATGAGATAGAGATTAGGAATAGGGTTCCATATTCAAGCTAAAAAGATCTTGTATATTGTAAGTTAGTACAATGAAATTTAGGTTGCGTGTTAGCAAGGGAAGCCTTATATTGCGTTGTATTGACTTGCAATATAAAAGGTCTATATTGCAGTAATATGCAACAAACGGGCCTCTAAAGCTCACAATACTACAGTTTTTCATTACAATTTAGAGTTCGACCGTATGATTTCATGTTGCACAAATATGCAACATAGGTGATCAAATGTAGGCTTCCATATTTGCACTATAGTGACCATGTATATTGCAAGTCAATACAATGCGATAGAGGGTGGATGTTAGCTAGTGAATCCTTATATCGTGTTGTACTGAATTATAATAATATACAAGGTCTATATTTGCACAAATATGTAGAAAACACTAAAAAGTGGCTTCTAAATCTCACGATCTAGCCTATTGTTATTAAAAACATGAGTATGGGTCGGCAATCACCCATAGGGTTCCGAATTTGCACTATAATGACCTTGTATAATGCAATACAGTGTGATTTAGGGTGGCCATTCTTTAGTGAAGCCTTACATCGTGTTGTACTGACACTCACAATCATTTTTCAATTATGAAAAAGAACATTCTAAGACCGATAAGACTTGAGAACTCACCTTAAAAATGTCAAAGGGTTGGAGACTATCACGGATCAGATTATTGCCTTGGAGGATTGCCAACAACAATCGCACTATCTCTCGCAGGAGCAAGCAAGAGTAAGAAAATAGTTGCATGAAAAAAACGCCAAGAGTTTCTGAAACTTATGCTATAAATAATGCATGTGGGAGTGCGTGTGTTATCCGCGGTCTACATGTGTCAGGAATACATTGGCACTTGCCCATGTTCTTTTACACGAGTGATAGACATGTGTCACTCATGCATTCAATCATCATCATTGCATGCCACATGCACCTAACACCATTACTTCTGACTTCATCATGTAGCATCGCACCTACTTAAGGTGGGACCTCTTCTGTTAAACCCTTAATTATTGAATTAAGCATCAAGATTTTCTTAAACAACTTATTTTCAATCTATTTTCATCTGCGTGATCTACTTTCCATCGTCATACCATCTCATCCCTTTGTGGATGACATTCTGTTAATGATTAAGTTTTCATTTCTCAATCTAATTTTTATTAACTTAAGCCATGTCTTCTTCTTCCTCTTCTATGTGCCGAGAGATTCCTAATAAAAAACATAGCACTCTAACACCGCTCTTCATGTATTATGATCATTATAATGTGAGGTTAGCACACTTACATGCTCTCATCTCACATTGTATTGATTGGTACACGTACTTGTAAAATAGGTGTTTAACATGTGTAGAGTTTCCTTCATTGTTTTTGTGAAGTCAATACAACGCGATATGGGGTTTTCAATGTGTTGGATGTCTTCCTATGGCGTTGTAGTGAATTGAATCCAAAATTGTTTCTTTGTTATCGTTTTGCGAGTTGGAGTTTCTTTGATTATGAATGCATTGCAACACAATGCGTTAGTTTGAATACGTTGGTTGTTTGCATATTGCATTGTAGTGATTTTTACCCAAAAGTTGTCCTTATTAGTCATTTGAGCCGATGTTGTGTGTTAGAATTTCTTTCATTGTGAATTCAATATAATGCGATATGGGGGATTCAATGTGTTGGATGTCTTCTTATCACGTTGTAGTGAATCCAAAATGTTTTCTTTGTTTATCATTTGAGCCTATCTTGCATGTTGGAGTTCCTTTGATTGTGAATGCAATATAATGTGATATATGGGTTTGAATTTGTTGGTTGTTTTTATATTGCGTTGTAGTGATTTTTATTCAAAATTTGCCTTAATGGTCACTTGAACCGATTTTGCATGTTGGATTTTTCTTCATTGTGACTTTAATATAATGTGATACGGGGGGTTTAATATGTTGGAAGTCTTCCTATCGCGTTGTAGTGAATTTCATCCAAAATGTTTTCCTTGTTTGTTGTTTGAGCCTATTTTGTGTGTTGTGTCCCATTGGAACAAGGATATGAGATGTGGGTTTTCTGTGTGAGGATTCTTTCCTCCTCATTCCCTTCAATTCCTTCCAGTATGTTCAGTCCTTTTGCATGCAGAAGCCTGACAGAGGGATTCACTTCTCTCTTGGGATTTGTGGAGATTTTAACCTTCTTTTTCCCTTTTCTGATTGTGATCTTTTCCCTGTGCCAATCATGTTTGATCTTGTCTTGCTAGAGCACGATCTTCCTAGTAGCATCAGGGGAAGATCCCTCATTTTCCATATGAAGAATAAGAAATATGATAGGGAAATCATATCCAGTGATCTGAATGTGTTTCCCTCGGCGGACTAGTCCTAGTAGGGGCTATACTCTGCGTTGATCTACCATCTTCATAACAAAAGACTCATGGTTATAGTTTATGACACACCGAGCTCTTTTACTATGTATTCTGACACTATGTTTACTCCTAAGCCTCCATCCAGTATCGCTCCTTTGATTTGCTTCCCTTTTGACATTATTGTTATATCTGGAGTACATCATTGTCTATTACTATGATTTTTGTTGTTTCGACTGACTTGCAGTCAGCTTCTCTTCTAGCTCACTATTGGAGGAATCAAACAAGCTGTTGTTCTCTTCCTTGGGACCTAGCAAATTGCTCAGCAATATCCTCCTATAGTTGGGAACTAAGGATAGGAGTTGATCAAGGGGTATGTCCAATTTTTAACCTTTCATATCCTCCCATATGTCATATTGTCCTGCCTTTTCCTATGACTTGATGTTTTGTTGAGGAACTTGTTTTTTTGCTTGTTACTGTCTCCTTTTCACAGTGCCTAAGGATTCTCCCTCATTGTTGCTTTTTGTTTGTTGATTGAGCTCTTTCTATGGACTGGTAGTCCCCAATCCATTCTATTGATCTTGGGCAGGCTGTACCTACTTCTTGAGTGCACAATCTTCTACTGACTATGGTTGACTAGGCTCCTCTTCTTCCTTCAGTTTCTCAGCTGCTTCTTGTACCCTGCGAGGCTTACCTTCTTGTAGCTTCCCTTAGTCTGCCATCGTGGTCATCATGTGGGACTTATCCTCCCGCAACACTTCTTTGTCTAACTCCTTGTCTTCTCGTAGCTTTAGTTCTTTTGCCTCCTCCGGGCTTTCCTCAAATCCCTTTGGATTCGGTCCGATCTAAAGGGTTTTCTTCCAATTTCTTTTTTGTGCTTCTTGAACCTTCTTTGTCACTAAGTCTCTTACTTTTTTTGTTTTTCCCATTCCATATTGGTTTCCTCTGGGTGGCTGACTGGTTCATGACACAACCAGCTTCTCTTTTCCTTTTTGGGATTTGGTGTGAATTGGTTGTACACCTTCTAGCTCTTTGATGTCGATGAAGTTTATGGACGTTGTTGGTGCATCCGCCCCTCCTACCTTTTCTTGTAGCTCTTGTTGGTGCTTCTGAAATAGCTAATAGTCATTCCACTGGTAGTGACTAGGCTTCCAATTTCAATAACATTGGAACCCATCTGACTGTCGACCGAGTGCCACTTCTTCGTTGGCCTTGCCCTTGGCCATAGTAAGCTCTATAAGGTGCTGGTGTAGTAGCTATGGATACTGCTGGTGTTACTGCATTAACAGTTGCACCCACCTTATTTCTGGCATTGATAGTGTAGCTAGTGTAGCATCTATGGCTTTTACCAATCCTTGCTAGGGAACTCGAAGACAACTACCACAAACACTATGGTTGGGGGAGAAGGGAGCGTGGATCCTCTCAGGGAAGTATACCCGCAAAGGATGAGTCGACCTCACTGGGCTAGACATGCAAGACCTATGCTCTACACTATCTACCGTGCTCTCCGACCACCACCTAGCACCGCAGTACCCCTACAAGCCTCTCACTCACACCACACACACCACTCACACCTTACTCACCTCGCTCACACAAAGAGATAGACCACACACCACTCACACCTCACACCTCACACCACACACCACTCACACCTCACACCACACACACCACTCACACCTCTTACCTCACTCACCTCGCTCACACAAAGAGATAGACCAAACACCCAACAAAGCACAACACTACCATCACAATACCATAAAGGAATGATACAAGGGAGACTCCGCTCTGATACAAGGACTGTGCTAGAACCTCAGGTGATAAACTAGAGAGTGTCCTTTTCTCTAAGAGTATATCCTAGACTATCTGTATGCTGCTGCCAAGAGAGTGCTCCCCTTAACTCCTCCTTGTTGGGTGTCCTCCTCCTTGGGTGTGGTGCTCGAGGATCTCGAAGAGAATCTCTCCCTGCCTTGGGAAAGGGAGAGGGGAAAGGAAGATGGTGCTCAGGATCTCAAAGAGGATCTCTCCCTGCCTTGGGAAAGGGAGAGGGGTGTTGCCTCCATGAGTGCCATCGGAGTTGGCCATGCACGTATGAGATGTCGAAAAGGGGACTAGCAGTTAGAGGGGTCAAAGAGCACTGGCAGTCGGAGGGCACCTGCGGTGACACAATTGGAGTCATCGACGGAGGGCACCGGCAGTCGGAGTGGTCGGAGCACACCAGCGGTGATGGCGGTTGGAGTGGTCCGAGCACACCAGCGATGATGGCGGTCAAAGTAGTCGAAGGGCACCGACGTTCAGAGTGGTCCGAGCAGTCGGAGGGCACCGACGGTTGAAGTGGTCGGAGCACACCGACGATGACGGTGGTCAGAGTCATCGGAGGGCATCGGCGCGGTCAGAGTGGTCGGTGGAGTGTGGAGGAATTGGCTTCCTCCACAGTGTTACTGCATTGACAGTTGCACCTATGCTATTGCTAACATTGTATCGGCAATTGGATGTGAGGTGTGTAAATGTTTTGTAGATGGCCCAGGTTGGTTGTATCTTGCATTCCTCTTTTAGATCTCCTTCATTCCTCTTTTAGATCTCCTTCATTCTTGCAAATCAAGCAGAAGACACATGTTCAGTAGTCAGAGGAGTTTGAGGTCTTACCAAAGTTCACAGCAAGCTTCTCCACAACCTTCTTGGCAAGGAAATCCACCTCGTCTTTCTTGCCGTTGTGTTTTCTTTCCTTGTTGCGTTTGGTGTCCTCCTCAGCTTCTGACTTAGATTCCAAATCTTCTATTTTTGACTCACTTCTGGAGTCGCTTTCTGAAGAGTTGTACTTATTGCTTTTCTTTTTCTTTGACTTTTTTTTCAAGCCCATGTTGTGTTCCACTCGTTTAGCTACGTCCATGAGCCCATCAAACCCTTCAGTGTGTCAATGGTGGTGGTGGTTTTGCCATCATCAGTTCTAGTTTCTTATTAAGAGCATGCAAGAACAGTCTACGAGAACTACTTTAGATGGTCTATCAACTAGAGAAAGTCATGCACATAGAGTGTTAAACTTGGCTGCATAATCTTCCACTGGCAGCATCTTTTGTTTCAGACTTCTCAGCTTGTTCTACACTTCAAAGGTAGTCTTTACAGTTCTGAATATTTTGAGGAATGCTTCTTTTAGTGCATGGAAGGTGTGGAAGTGGTTTGGGTTATACTAGGATACCCATTCAGTTGGTATATCCCTGATGTGTCTGGAACTGGTCTCGCTTCCTTTCATCCGAAACATTGGCATGGGTGTGATTCACCTTCCACACAGTCTTGAATTTTGTGACGTGTGTGTCAAGGTCTTCTCAACCTTCTTGCCCTTTGTAGGTGGGGTATTTATTGTTTCCACCTTGGTGAGCCATTTGATGCTGATGAATTGTGGGGAGATGTGGAGTGTTTGCCAAGCCAAGCGGGGCGTGCTATTGCTGCTACAATTGATTCTGCAAATTGACTAAGTAGTTGTCTTGCGATTGCTTTGTTAAGAATTCCTTATCCCCTTCTAGATTGTTGATCCAAAATGTTGCAGTCGTGAGAGAAATGGTGAGAGTGAAAGTAGTAGGATCACCAAAGTGTCGGTGTGGTCAATCTGACGAGCAAGGTAGTTACCACTGGTTAGAAGTAATTATGTCAATGCCTAAGCTCAATGGGTTTAGAACTCACAAGCCATCAACCTAAATAGAGAATGCACACAGAATTATAGAAGCTAACTCTCTCACTCACTTACTCAGACAGTACACAATAAATGATGCCTAAGCTCAATGGGTTTAGAACTCACAAGCCGTCAACCTAAATAGAGAATGCACATAGAATTATAGAAGCTAACTCTCTCACTCACTCACTCAGACAGTACACAATAAATGATGCTTAAGCACTCTGTATTACTATTAAACTTGTACAATGCTATTGTGCTTCAAACTAACTCTATGTCTATTGTTCTCTTTATCCCTCTATATATCTATCTCCTAATTGCAAACTCCTCTATATTACTGTTAAACTTGTACAATGTTATTCTGCTTTAGACTAACTCTGTGTCTACTATTCTTTTATCCCTCTATATATCTATCTCCTAATTGCTTCCTTCTTTGCTATCTTGGAAGGACCTTCTTCTTATGCAATCTAGCCGTTGTCCTTATATTACAAGACTCATTTTGTTATCAAATTGTTACAATAAAGTACATATGATTACAATAGGTGCGCATGTGCTGCGCTGGTGCCTGTGCACGACTATCAATGTATTGGCTTTTCACTGTCAGCCTCTGTTCTTTGGCCAGTTCCTCACGTCCCACCAATCGACTCATGTCAGATGCTCAACATCCACCATTCATAAGTAGATGTTAGAGCATCCACAACCTTACCCATGATCAAACTAAGGTTGACAATATGATTACTTTTACTTCTACTTTGTCATTCTTCATCCAAAGGCAGTCACCCATGCAAGATAACTCCATTTAAAATCTTGCTGTGCCAACACACCAAACCTTATGAAGCGTGTGAGAATTGGATCAAACTACTCACTTGCATTGCTTCCACATCTTGTGTCCTTCTACAAAAGAACAATGAAAAGATTCTTCCATCAATAGATTTGTGGCCCTTTAAGCCGAATTAGAGATTTCAAAGAGCTCTCTAGCATACAACACTTCAAGTAAAGGTGACTCTTTAAACAAAACTCACATCACTACACAACAAATGGATAAGTTGCACACTCAAAAGGAAAGGCTATAATAAAAAAACAAGTTATTGTAGGCAAAAAAGGTGGAAAACACAAAGCTAGATTATACACGGATAGTGCAATGTGGAAAAAATAGAGAAAAGGAATATCAAAGGATGCTTGCAAAAGTGACAATAGCAGCAAATCTTGCATATGTTCCAAGAGTAGGATACAACACATTCCACACCTCAAGATGATAAATCAGAGCACAAGATGGAGATAGTTGCTAATACCACTTCACAATTAGATTTATTGTGTGTGGGAACTTGTACACCATCATACTTAAACTAACCCTCTTATATAAAACACTAACACTCTTTGCACTAGACTTCAATGTCTCCACTCATTACAACATAATTCACACCTTGGGATGATAGAATGGAGCACAAGATGGATATAATTGCTAATACCACTTCATAATTGTACTTATTGCCTGTGGAAACTCATACACCATCACTCACACTAACCCTCTTATCTCAAACACCTAACACTCTTTGCTCTAGGCTTCAACCTCTCCACTCATTAACCCACTACCTTCACATCATTTCTCTTGTTACTTGCATGCATTGAATCTTTTTTAGTTACTAACTTGTTTTCACAACAAAGGTGGAAAAAGAAAAGCTATATTATACTCAAGAAATGTAGTGAGAAAGAAAAAAGAGAGAAAAGGAATATTAAAGGGTACTAGTAGAAAGCATAGCAAATCTTTCAAATGTTCCAAAGAGCACGATACAACACAATCCACACCTCAAGATGATGAGCATAACATGGAGATACTTGCTACTACCACTTTATAATAAAATTTATTTCCTACAGAAGGTCATACACCATCACTTATACTAACTCTCTTATATAAACCACTAACACTCTTTGCACTAGACTTTGATCTCTCCACTCATTGACCCATTACTTTAACATCCTTTTTCTTCATTTCTTGCATGCATTAACGCATAATCATATTCTTCTAAACTATTTTTTTTCTTCATCCATCTCATTTTACTATCCTCTAGTAGATATAAATTTCATGCCTTTACACCCCATTGCTCACAACCTCTTGGGATGGTATACGTTACTCTAACATTCATAAAACTTCTCATGTAAAGAAGGCTTTATTGAAATAACCTACAATTAAAGGGCTAGATTTCTCTCACTTGTGGACACTCTTGTGTCATAGCAACCAGCCCAATCTAAGTCCGAAAAAGCATGTAAATCTGGCGGCAACGATCCCCCCTTGGGATAAAACAACCCAAGATGTATGGTGCCACTCACATAGCGAAAGATGCATTTAACTGCCTTCTTCCAATGCTGAGACCCTAGGCTATGCATAAACATGCTCACCTGTGAGACTGCAAACTGAATGTCCGGCCCCGTAATGCATACATAAATGAGGCAACCAACACCTGTCTGATAGAGTGTGACATCAAAGTGATCTCCAGCATCATGAAGACTCAACTTCAAACCTGTGTCCATTGGAGTAGCAATAGGCTTGCAGTCTTCAAGGCCAAATCTCCGCAACAATGTCTCAATATACTTTGTCTCACGTAAAGCAATACCTCCATCACACTGCTTAAATTGTATCCCCAAATAATGATGCAAATGACCCAAATCTGACATCTCAAAAGAGCCATTCAAATCAACCTTAAAATCTGCAATATGACTCTCATTTGGTCCTGTGAGCAGCAGTAGCAGCATGTCATCGACATAGAGAGCAATGATTAGATGTACATCATCCACACGCTTAACATACAAAGTGCTTTCTGTTGGACTATCTGCAATATGACTCTCATTTGGTCCTGTGAGCAGCAGCAGCAGCATGTCATCGACATAGAGAGCAATGATTAGATGTACATCATCCACACGCTTAACATACAAAGTGCTTTCTGTTGGACTATTTTGAAAACCATGTGCAGTCAAATATGCATGTATCTTTTCATACCAAGCTCGTGGAGCTTGCTTTAAACCATATAAAGCCTTTTTCAACCTGCACACTTTGTTTTCCTACCCTCTTTAAACAAAACCATGAGGCTGCGATACATACAGCTCCTCATGCAAATCTCCATTCAAGAACGTAGTCTTTATGTCCAACTGATGTACATTCCAACCATTATGAGCTGCCAATGCACAAATGCTACGAATGGTAGTCATACGACAAGTGGGAGCAAAGGTCTCATCAAAATCAATGTCCTTTTCTTGCGCATAACCCTTTGCAACAACAAGTCTAGCCTTATAGCGATCAACACTGCCATTTGGCTTTCGTTTCAACTTAAAAACCCACTTACATCCAATGACCTTTTTACCAATAGGCAAATCACACAAAGACCATGTACCATTCTTTATTTTATAGCATCATATTCACTTTGCATTGCAGCCAACCAATTTTTCGATTTTGGTGCCTAATCAAATGAAAGAGGTTCTTCCTCTTCACACATACTAGACACAGCCAAAGCATAACAATTTGATGCATAAGAGGCATGTTGAAAACCCGAATGAGTACGACTAGACATAGGTGCATCAATTTTACTATCACGCAAGGTTTGCACCAGCCATTTAGGCATACCTCTAGCCTGCTCATTTTCAGCCCTATCCTCATAAATTACATCCTATAAATCTGCATCAAAAATAGGCTGATCTATGATATCATTTGAAATCTGCATAGGCTGACTATTTGCCTCATTAGGACTTACATTTGAATTCCCACCTGTAAACAGAGGCAACAAGGTATCAAATACATCCCGTGAGCTCACACCTGTCTCTTTGGTACATAATAACAAAGGCTGCACAACATCTTCCACAAAAACAATATCTCGACTAATCAAGATATGCTTTGACTGCGGATGATACAATCTGTAACCCTTGCTCTCAGCACTATAACCAACAAAAATGCATTTGACAGCCTTATCATCCAATTTTCTACGTTGTTGCACAGGCACTAAAGCATAGGCCAAGCAACCAAAGACACGCAAGTGACCAATAGAAGGCTTCCTGCCATGTCAAGCTTTGTATGGAGTAATAGACCACAAGGCCTTAGTGGGACACCTGTTGAGTACATATACAGCACACATGACAGCCTCAAGCTAAAACGCATGTGGCAAAGCTTGGCTCTTGACCATACATTGTGCCATCTCCATAAGTGACATGTTTTTCCTCTCAGCAACACCATTTTGCTGAGGGGTATACGGCACTGTACATTGGTGTTTTATCCCATGACTAGCCAGAAATGCATCAAACTCTTTAGACATGTACTCCCCCCCTCGATCAGAAGGGAGGGTGCCCAACAGTACAATTGGATACATTTTCAACCATAAGCAAAAACTGTTTGAAGCACAAAAACACTTCGGACTTTGCCTTCAGTGGATATACCCATGCATGCCTTGAGTAATCATCAATGAAAGTCACGAAGTACAAGTGTTTACTAAATGACGGAGTTTGCATAGGCCCACATTCATCACTATGTACAAGTTACAATTTGCGAGTGGCCCGCATAGAACCATCCTTTGGAAACGTAGAACGCTGCATTTTGCCCAAAATACAGCCTTCACAAACATGTTTCAATGGTGCCTCAAGAGGGGGCAATGAAGCAACCATATCAAATTTCTGCAAACACAGCAAACTAGCAAAGTTTAGATGACCAAAACGAGCATGCCATAGTTTTGCATCTAAAACTTCCTTTTTATCAGAAACTGCATTTGCTGAATCTTCCACACACTTGTCATAAGAATTGAGCCTATACAGCCCACAAAACAAGGTGCCAGATGTAATAATCGTATCACCAGAAGTCAAATCACAGTACATCTGTCATCCACAAATTTGACTACAAGTCCAAGTCTAGCAAGTGCAGAGACAGACAATAGATTCTTCTTTATCCCTGGCACATACAAAGCATCTGAAAGTGTGAAAGCGTTGCCATTTACAGCAGTAAGCATAATTTTACCAACGCCCTTCACTGGGTAAGAAGCATTATTGGCACATGTGACAGTATTCCCATTAGAAACAGCCTCAAGACAAGTGAACATATCACGATACGAGGTAATGTGCTTTGTAGCACCACTGTCAAAATACCATACATCAGAGTCAATAGAAACTACCAACAAACATGCATCATGTACAGATGGGTCATACTGGCAATACACGCTAAACGCCCATTCTGTATCCTGCACAACATTTACAGAATCTGCATTTGTAGAAGCATCCGCTATTGTGGCTGCATTTGACTCTTTCTTCTTTGCCTCTTTAGCCTTTAGCTTAGGGCAATTCTTAATGGCATGATTAGTTGCCTTACAATAGTTACACCTGATCTTTTTCTTGCCTTTATCAAGAGCCTTCTTAGACCTATTGTTGCTACCTGTGGAAGGAGAAGAAGTTGCAGACCTACTAATAAGAGAAGAAACAGTGGAAGGGGTTGCCTTACCACTTCTTCTTTGCTAGGCAGTAATAAATGCTTGATCAACTGCACGCTGCCTAGCTCTGTTTTGCCTGGACTGTGCTTCTTGCAAAAGCTTGTTGACTAAAGTATCATACTTGACAACACCAGGTCTGTCCTCAGTTAACGAGTCTCCACGTGGAAGCAAAAGTCTGATATGACTCAGGTAAAGCATCAAGAACAGTCTGCACAAGAGAATGATCAGGAATAATCTCACCTGTAGAAATCAACTGTTCCTTGAGATCTTTAATCTCAGCAAGAAAAACATTCATGTCATCATCTTCCTGCATAATCTTTGATTCTAGCTCTTTGCGTAGGTAAGAGATTTTTACCTCGTTATACGACCTGCATACAAACCAGCTAGAATATCCCAAGCCTGTTTTGCTATTTTAGCTAAACGAATATGTGGAGTGATGTTATGTTTAACAGAAAGTGCAATCAAGGCATGAGCTTGTGCATCTTTACCATCCCAACCAGCTTGTTTAGCAGTGGGTAAAACAGCAGCAACAGTAGAGCTGCTAGAACCTACAACATCCTTAACAGATCCTACATCCACAGAACTTTGACGTACATCCATACCCTCCTGCACAATGTTCCACACTCCTTTTTCAACCAAAACATGCTGCATCATGTATGCCCAAAGTGGGTAGTTGCTGTCTCCATCCAATTTGTCATCAGCAGACAACATGCGAAATACATCATTGTTGTTATCAGCCATGGCCACTGACTGAAACTGATGCAAAAGCTACCTGTAATGAAGCAAAGACTGAACAGAAAATAACTCGTGCTATGTAGCACGGTCCATAATAGAATACGTATGCCTGTTTTACAAAAAACTGCACTGTTGAAATTTTTGCACAAAATGACGAAAACACCTAATGCAAAAACGGAGCTCGAAACGACCTGAGATGCAATTTCTGAGAACGCATTGCCCAATGGGCTTATCTGAAGAGTATAGGGACCTGCAAGTACTCGTGAAAGCTCACCTCAATCGGAGAACGTGAGTCAGAGAGGGTGCTACCGCCGACGTAGCCCTGGGAGTTGATCTAAGGGTGTCATCCATAAAACAACTATTTTTATATGTCATCCAAATGATTTAGTGAGTATAAGCAAGAATCATAGGGACTTTGCAAGGGTAGAAAATTATTAAAAGACATGGAAACACGGTAGATTTCATTGTATATTCATATTCTAAGACTATACAACAAATATTGTGCATTGGTTGTTGCAAAGATATAAAAAGACTCAATAGATATAACATGGAGGCTCTAAGAGTTTATGAGGAGCTTCTTTACCTAGAGTTTTATCTTAGGGACCTTGCATGGTCCCTTTATGGAACAAATTATTTTTTCATAAAACTCTCGAGTCAAGCTAGAGATGTATATGCTCTAGATTTTATTGAGTACATTGAAACTATGAAGAGGGTATTAAAGCAAATGTACAATCTAAATACATGTTGTTAAGGAGAAAAATTCAAATTTATGGACAAGGCCTATGTATGAAAGCAAAGATAAGATCTGGATTATTTTAATTTTGAAGATGAATTAAGAATAGTGATCACCAACAAAAAAAATTAAGTGGAAGGAGGATTTAAAGGTGAAGGACTTCAACATAGTAGAAGAATAGGAAATTCAAATGATTTCTTTCTAGAGACAATTGCTCATGTCAAAGAGAGTGTAATGTTGCCTAACAAGTCTTTTAATGAAGGAGGAAATCGATGAAAGATTTCCACCACATGATTATTTATCCATAATTTTGGTGCTCCGAATCTTGTGGGGCTTATTTTGAAAGGTATCTAAAGACTCTATAGTCTACATATAGTGCCAAGAGAGAGAGAGATGTATGGTCAAGTGCAATGTTAAATCTTGGATTCTAAGAAATTAGTGCTCAAACTACTTTTTTCATGGCAACCCCATGAGGTCACATGTATAAAGGACACCACTAAAAATTTCTAAAGAGATCACCGCCCACAACTCTTTGGGAGAAATTCTCCCAAGGAGCTCATTTAATTGCTTAAATCTCAAAGAATGCAAAGCTTGCTAAGATTTAATCTTAGTAATGATTATCAAAAGTGTAGAAGATAAGCGTACATTTAGTAGGCTTAATTACATCAAGAATAAAAAAATAAATAGCCTTGATAAGCACTTGGATGTATGTGTGAGAGCCTTTGAGAAAAAAATTTATGATCTTGGGTCATTTCCATTCAACGAAGCTATCAATGTATGGAATAATCTGCCTATACAAATGAAGTCACTAAGTTCTTATTATAACATGCTAGATATATATGGAAGACTTAAGATTTATTAATGTAATTAATAAATATGTCAACACCTCCACAAAGCATGACCATTGCATACATTTCCCATAGAGTGATTCCATTTTCCCATAAACATTTCTCCACCTATGAGGAGTGGGGAGCCCTTGCATCATAGAAAGAGTGAAAGAACTAGCCAATGTCATGGGGTCTTGCCTCACCGCACTAGGGAGCATAAAACAGCTCCAACCAAGAGGTTAATCTACCATAACCTAGCCTACAATTGCATAAACAATATGTGTCACTCACCTCATTGATTTCTTGTGCTTGGATTCTTGTAGGAGAGCTTGTTGCCGCGCAACCACACTCCAAGCTCCACTACAACACTTCCCGCCACACTTTGATGATGGAAGCGTGACCCTCCTCTCTCACTCAATCACACACTCACTCTCTCACACACATGCAAGCAAGCACACAAGAGCTCAAACAAGCAAGAGGCAAGCAAGAAAGCAATAGCATAGGAGTGTAGAGAAGAAGAGCACTCTTAAATTAGCATAAAAGAATGAATTGTGAGTCTACACAATGACCCTTATCTTAGTCCATAGCCTTCACATCTTGGGCAGCCATACTTAAAAAATAGTTCCATGGCTATCAGTCACTTAGGCTTATTCAAACACCTAATCTAAGAATACGATCCCCATTATTAATCCTGTGGTGCACCTTTCATAGACAAGCGATGACGATCACACACGTAAAATATGCAATGATGCTGGAGAGGTGTCAAAATGAGGGTTAACATGCCCCCCTTCCTGATGTAGATTCCGTTATCAGAATATGTCGATGAAGATTTGTTGAGGGTGTTGTTGGATGCATGAAATGTCGGAGGTCCTTGGAAGGTCTGCATAGCAACATAGTACCATGAGTAAGATGCATTTAAGCATAATGCAAACACCAATCATGCAGTGAGGAATGATTTTTAACGCTGCTCAAATTTTCTTGTTAAGACAAGGGTACTATGAAGCTTGTTCCAAATTTGATGTAATCTAAGAAGGAGCAAAAAGCATGCCTTAGGTTATGACCTTAGTCTTGACACACTATCACTTGGTGAGACCGTCTCTAGCTATTATCTAACCTCCTAAATGGAATTGCTAAAAGTGATTATTGTAAGCATTTGTTTTGATTTCTAAATATATACAAGTAGGGCACCACAGTGGAAATACCCAAGAAATGGAACTACTAAGTGATTATTATAAGTGTTCATTTTGATTTCTAAAAATATACAAGTAGGGAACCACCCTCCTGCAGAGACCCAAGAAATGGTCTAGAGACCTCATAGAAGAGTATCTAAGAACCGCTAAGTACCTCCATAGTGATGGTTTTTTTAAGGCCTTTATTGATAGATTTTTAGCCACAGTGTCCCATCCCATGGAAATCAAGGCTATGGTCTCAAGGCTCGAGCCAAAAATCCAACCTAGATCGCACATGGCAATGGTTATCTTCTTGTGGGTTTTTTTAAAACTTTGTTTTTGTTTTGTTTTCGACCAAAAAAAAATAGTGTCACCTTACAATTCACTTAGAAGGCTCTATTCTAACTAAAGAGGATGCACTAAGGAAGGTGGAGTACTTGGAATACTCCTTTGGCATACTCTAAGGTCGATCTCAAGATAGATGGAACTATGACCAAATCCTAAATGTTACCACAAGTAATAAGTTTTTGATTTGTAAATCTCTCTTTTTGTAAGAATACTCACCTTTATGGATTAATCCTTCTTGGAAGGAAAGATCTTAGTCCTAATCTCATTTTCTTAACAAAAAATCTAGGCCTAACAAGCTAGAGATGAAGATTAAGCATTTTTATGATTTTTAATCTAATTAAAATAAGGATTAATTCATTTAAGTTTGTTTTTAAGAAAATTCATATTTATTAATTTTAAGTTGAAAAATAAGGTTTATGCATAGTAAATTTTATTCAAAAAGTGAAATTTTAAGCATTCTCATTTCATAGAAAATGCGAGAAAACTATGGCAAAATTTGATCATTCGAACATGAAGGATTTGTATAAATTAACTTTATGCCAAAAGTGGAATTTTAGGCATTCTCATTTCAGAGAAAATGCAAGGAAACTATGGTAGAATTTATGTCATTAGAAAATGAAATTATGCATAATTAATTTTATGCTAAAAGAGGAGTTTTGAGCATTATTAATTTACTAGAAAAATAAAGGAAGTTATGCAAAATGTTTCTAGATTCATTCCAATTATGAGAATTATGAGGAATATAATTCATTTAAATAAAAATGGATTAGTAGGTATGCATAAATGTTTTATAATAAAAGGGGGATTTCCATGATATTTTATTTTGGAAAAATAGAGAAAGAATGTGAAAATATTCATAGGGGTGCATTGAGAAAATATAGATTAAAAAATTTTTAATCAGAAAGAGAAATTATGGGTATAATTGATTTTGTAAAATAGAAAAGAACTATAAATAATTCTACTCGTCGTGAATAATGGAATTTAACAAGGATATACCTTTTTCTAAATGATCCTTTAATAAATATGCATACATCATTTTATTAAAATATTCACATAGAAATATTCTTAAATATTCTCTTCACCATTTGAACCTAGGCATCAACATGCCATAAGTATCTACGTAGAAATATGATGAAACTTTCTCTTTTTGATACCAAAATTTATTATGCATTTTCCTATTTAAAAAGATACGATGAAAATTCCTCTTTTGATAAATAAAAATACCCATGTATATACATACCATGAATATACATTTTAAAATATAACAAAAAAATTCTCTCTTTTTAACATTTTGACATTTATGCATACTTACTATAAATGTATATTCAAAAATGTAACAAAAATCCTTCTTTTAGCATTTAAAATGTTTATGCATATAATATCATGAAAATTCCTCTTTTGGCATTATTAAATTTACGCATAAACATCATTACATAAAAATATGGTGGGACTTCCTCTTTTAATAAAAAAATTCTTTTTGCATAAACCTAAGCATAAATATAAGCATAATTGCATCTAAGTATCTTGTTTATTTAAAAAAATTACCCAAATATAACTTCCATATGAAAATAATTACATGAATGTTATCCTAAGCTCTCTTTCATCTTAAAATGAATAAATATGAATTTTCTTAACATAAAAACAAGCTTAAATGAATTAACCTCATTTTTAAGTAGATTAAAAATCATAAAAATGTTTAATCTCCATCTCTAGCTTGTTAGAGCTTTGGGTAAGAAAATGAGATTAGAATTAAGGACTATCCTTCCAAGAAGGATTTAACCATAAAAGTGAGTATTCTTTCAAAAAGAGAGATTACAAATAAAAAACAATACATTTAAGCATAAGAGACTAACATTAATTCATTTAAACAACATAAATCAATAAGGGCATGGTTTTAAGAAGAAACCATGGATTAGGATGCTTCCCAAGCATGTAGAGAGGTTGGGAAGAAGATTACCATCATCCAAGAAAAGAGTAAAACATCATTGTTTTAGGCTTACCCTTGGTTTTGGCTTGATTCTTTAGGGGAATGTGTAGCCCTCAAGGAAGAGGCTTGGCCACCAAGAAGAAGAGGGTAATCTCCAAGAGAAGAAGAGGATTAGTGAAGCCCCAAAGCTTCACAATGGAGAGGCAAGGTACAGGAATAATGGAATTACACTAGCATGTAAATACACTAAGATGAAAATAAAAAGGAATGGGGTTCTATTTATAGGTGAGGGAGGCCACCAACCAAGTTCAACTGGGATCTAGAGGCTTCCAGCTTCAATTTGATCCAATTTGGATAAGTTTTGGACTAGTTAGGTCCACTTTTTTTTATCTAGTTTGAAAGAGGAGAGAGGAGAGATAAAATATCTCATTTTTTTAAATTAAAAATTGGGGAAATGATGAGGATTCTAGGCGCCTCCTTCATGAGCTCCACTCACCCTCCTAAGGTGTCAAAATTTCCATTTTTATACTATTAAGTGCCAGTACTAGTGAACTCTTCATCTTATGTGAGAATTCTCATTTTTGGTGGATTTTCTTTTATTCTTGCATTTTTCTTATTAGGCCCACCTTTTTATCTAGTTTAAAAGAGGAGAGAGGAGAGATAAAATATCTCATTTTTTAAAATTAAAATCTGGGAGAATGATGAGGATTCTAGGCGCCTCCTTCATGAGGTCCACTCACCCTCCTAAGGTGTCAAAATTTCCATTTTTATACTATTAAGTGTGTCAGTATTAGTCAAGTCTTCATCTTATGTGAGAATTTACTCAGTTTTGGTGGATTTTCTTTTATTATTACATTTTTCTTATTCAAACACTTGGATTAACCCATTGGCCCATTAGAACACTCTTTGGACCTTAATCCATAATTTTTTGAAAATGGGTACCCTTAGGCTAAGGTGTCCAATGCACATATTCAATTAATTTCTAATGCATATTGGAAAACTATTTTTAAAATTCTATTTCATGGGAATTCATCTTAAATTTAAAGAATAACTTTGTATCCAAAAATATCTCAAAATTGTATTACCTCTCTCTAGAATATTTTCTCTCTAAGCCCAAAACAAGGAAAAACAATATTTTCTTGTATTCTGAAAAAGGGGATGATCACAGGGGACTGAGAGGAGAACTTATACATCTTTAGGGGTTGAGGAGGAACCTTACATCCTCTCGCACTTGAAAAATGCGAGATGTCCTCATCTTGCAAAGTGGGGGTAGTCCTTTATCAGTTGATCTTCTTTTTCCCAAGTGGCGTCCTCTAAAGGGTAGAACTTCCATTTCACCAAAAAATCTCTAAGGACTTTTTCCCTAAGAGCCTTCTCCCGAACATCTAGGATTTCTTCCGATTGGAGTTCCATCTGGCCTTGAGTTGGAAAAGTCAACTGCTCATCATCTAGCACATGACTGAGGCTGTGGGTACATACTTTTTAAGCAAATTGACATGGAACACATTATGTACCTTGAGATCGGGAGGTAGAAGAAGTTCATAGGCTAGATCTCCTACTTTCTTAATAATGGCATATGGTCCACAGTATCTAGGAGACAGCTTTTTGTACTTCCCTAGAGATAAAGAACTTCTCTTGTGTCATACACGAATGAAGACCATATTTGATTCTTCAAACACTCCTTCCGTTCTTTTCTTATGAGGATACTACTTTTGTCTATCCTGGGAAGCCGTAATATTTTTACAAATTGACTGCATTTGTTGCTCCATATCATCAAGCAGCTGTCTGGACATCTCGACCCTGATCAATGGGTCGGACCAAGTTAATAGTATGAGGCAATCTTGTTCGTATACAGAGCTTTGAAAGGGCTCATCCCGATACTTCGGTGGTGATAAGATGCATTATAAGCAAACTCAACTAGATGTAAATAGCTTAACCACTTCTCCTGGGTACTCTGCCTTCTATTACTTGGTTCACTCTTTCAGTCTGGCCATCTGTCTCGAGATGATAAGCTGTATTGAGATCTAAGAAAGTTCCCACTGCTTCAAAGAATGCAGTCCAGAACCTTGACGTGAACTTAGGATCCCGTCGCTCACACTACCCTTTTGGGTAAGCCATGTAACCTGAAAATCTCCTTGAGGAAGACTCTGACAACATCCACTGCAATGTAGGTCTCTTTTACTGGAATCAGATGGGAAACCTTGGTTAGTCTATCCACTGCAATGTAGGTCTCTTTTACTGGAATCAGATGGGAAACCTTGGTTAGTCTATCAACTACCACAAAAATGGAGTTGTAACCTAATTGCACTGACGGTAGTCCAGTAACAAAATCCATACTGACACATTCCCACTTCATCTGTGGAATGTCTAAGGGATGCAACTTCCCTGGAATCTTAATATTTTCTGCCTTGACTCTTTGACATATTAAACAATGACGCACATGATTAAGTACATCCTTTTTGAGTCCTGGCCAGAAGAAGCTCTTCTTATATAGACATGTAGTCTTTATTATGAACCTTGGATGTCCAGCTATTGGGCTATCATGGGCTTCTCTCAAAATTTTTCCCTTTGTTCTCTCATCATTGGGAATGCATAGCCGATTATTGTAATACATGCATCCTTCGTCCAATCTGTACCCAAGAACTCAACTCATTTCTTGAGGAGTCTTACTTTCCTGCATCAATAGGGTAGAAATAGTGGCAAAGAATTCGTCCCGCATCATGATCTTCTCTCTTGCTTCACTGATCAAAGGATTTGACACCAATGTTATTGGCAAGCAAGGAGGCTTTCCTACTGAGTGCATTTGCTACCACATTTTCTTTCCCTGACTAGTACTTAATCTCAAATTCAAATTCCTGCACGGTCTGCATCCTCCTTCTTTGACACATGTTAAGGTTCTTTTGGGTGAAGATCCACTTTAGACTTTGATGATCTATCATCAAGGTGAATCTCTGTCGTCCCAAGAGATAATGTCTCCACAACTTTAAAGCATAAACTACTGAGAGTAACTCCAAGTTATGGACAACATAATTTCTCTCATGCGTTCTGAGTTTTCTGGACTCATAGGCTACTGCATGACCTTCCTGCATAAGAGAACCTCCTAAGGAAAAACCACTTGCATCTATTACTACTTCAAAGGGTATGGAAAATTCTAGAAATTTAAGAATGGGGTTGGTTACTAAGGTTGTCTTTAGCTTATCAAAAGTACTCTAACACATAGCAGTGCAATGAAATAGGGTACTCTTCTTGAGAAGGTTGGTCAAAGGAGATGCTATCTGAGCATACCTGGGTATAAAGGTTTCGATACCACCCGATTAATCCTAATAATTCTCTGACTTCTTTCACTATTTTGGGTGATCTACGACTGCTTGGATTTTAGAGGGTCAGGAGAAATCCCATCCTTAGATACTATAAATCCCAAGTATTCGACATGGTTAGCAGAGAAAGTACAACCTTGCCCTCGTACTTATCTTCAACTACCACTGTGCTTGGATTTTAGAGGGTCAGGAGAAATCCCATCCTTAGATACTATAAATCCCAAGTATTCGACATGGTTAGCAGAGAAAGTACACTTCTCAACCTTGCCCTCCTACTTATCTTCAACTACCACTGTGGTTACAACATTTAAGGCAAGCAAGAGCTGGATTGCATTGGTGGCCGATGTGGGAGGTGTAGTTGTAGGAGGCATTGGCTACTATGGAGGTAGAGGCTTTGGCGGGAGGTGTAGTTGTAGTTGTTGTAGTGGCTACTATGGAGGCAGAGGCTTTGACAGCTTGCGTAGCTTGACACTTGGTACAATCTTTCTTACCATGGCCCATGGTGTGGTAGAAGAAACGTATGTTCTCCCTCTTATTACGTGTTTGCTCTTCTAGTTGGAGATATCCACTAGTGATGCTCTCCTTGGCCTTTTCCTCAAGTGTTTTCTTAGGCACAAAGGTTTTATCCTTCTTGCCTCTTGAAGTGCTCTGGGATTCTTTCTTATTATCTTTGCTATTTTGAGCCCCTTTCTCCCCTTGAGATGATGACTGTTGGGTTGTGGATGATTGTTGTTGGGGTTTGAAGCTAGACTCGGGTTGCTTGGGCTTACCTCAGTTCACTATCATATCTTGATTTTTGAGCAAGAGTGAGAGCCCTGTCATAAGACATTGGCTCAAGATTATGTATAGTAAACCTAATTTTTGTATCCAGACCTCTAATGAATTGTTTCAATTTATCCTCCTCGGATATGCCTAGCTATTGTGTTGACACGATTACTTTATTAGAGTAAGTTTGCGGGTGACCCATTTTGGGAGAGTTTGTAGAACACATCCTCAAGGTTGGTCATGTATTGTGGAGGGAGAAACCTTTTCTCTAGGTTGGATACAAGGTGTCCCATACATACTATGGAGCCCCTGTGAATGGGTTTACATGTAGACTTGACCAATGTTGCCACCCACCAAGTGACCGTGCTTCGCTTTGAAAGGTGAGTTTCCACTAGGTGGACTCGATCTTGTGGATTTGAAAGCTTAGCCAATGGAAAATATGTGACAAATTGATAATGAATGAATTGTAATACTATACCATCATATTACTGAAGTTCGGATGATGGTGGTGGAGGAACTTGCTTCTTGGTTTGATAGTGTAGGGAGAAGAGACAAAATGTTCGCTCGTATAGCGGCTATCAACTACTAATTTTGGAGTTGCATAGCCTCCAGATTACGCCTTTCTCAGGTATCTTGGTCTGCCTTCTTTTGGTCTTCTTCATCCCTGCGTTTAGCATCCTCGGCCCTTTGTTCATCCTCTTGCGAGCTTCTTTGGCTAGCCGTTCTTTGTGCCATTTTTTGCTCCATGAGAAGAAATAAAATTCCCAATTCTAAGAGATCATTAGGCTTTTCTACTTCTACTTTGGCTTTTTCAGCCTCTTCTTTAGCTTTTTTTTCTTGTGCCACTTCGTCTTCTTTGGCCTCAATTTGTTGCCTTAGCAACTTGTGTTGCTCCAAGATCAATCTAATGAAATATTTATTGCTTGGTGGAAGCGTTTATGTAGGAGTTATGTCTTTCATGTAGAACTCTTCTTCAATATCTTCTTTGTGACTTGGTGATGATGTCCCTTCTGACATTGTGGAGGCCTGGGTGGTTTTTCTCGATCGGAGTTTTATCATCCACGGAATATTCTCACTTTAGGGTAGCCAAGTTGGGTTACAACTTGCAGCTCTGATACCAATGTAGCATGCAAGAGGTTGATCATTCTAACGTGGAACAAAGCCTTGTTTATACCCGTGAGTTTGTGCAATTCCACTTTGTTAATCCAATTATATAACCTTGCACACAAGAGAGGGAGAGAAGAAGAGAAACAACCATGCAAGGGTCAAGTCGGAGATGTGCACTTAGCAAACCCTAATGAGGGTTAACTCCCCTTTGTGAGGCTGCTAGTAGGGGCTCACTCCACCACCACTTGTGTCACCCAAGTGGAGATTCAAGAGGTAGGTGAAGAGCAAGAAGGAGCGAGCTATGGAAAGCACTACCTTCACTCCATGCCACATGCATGCAAGAGGGACCTTGGTAGAGAGAAAAGAAAGGGGAGAGGAGAGGAGAAGCTAGATCATCACCATCCAGACAAGCATACACAACCACAATCAAACATGAAAGCATCAACAATACAAGCATGCATCCACAAGCGAGAGAGAGAGAGAGAGAGAGAGAGAGAGAGAGAGAGAGAGAGAACTCAAATGGGACTAATGGGATTGTCCCCTTTTCATATTTCATAAAATGTCTTATATACAAGAGCTCTCATTTTACAATGGCCGACTGCCCATTTACAATTTAGAGCCCAAAACTAGCTTCCTAGCTCTATGTACATCTCTTTCTTATGACCGGAATTACACAAGTTGTAAGCTCGGTCATCCGATATCTCTTTTATAATTAAGTGCTTTGTGTGGTTACAAAAAGATAAGTTATAATGAGCATAGTCACACTTGAAAAATAATGTTAAACTGGAGTGGTTAACATATCCCCCTCCCTAATTCAGGTCCATCCTCCTTGGAGCTAGCCAGATCTCGTGATAGTAGATCAAATAGATTTTGGCAAAATCCCGGTGCGACGTAGGAGGTGGGGGGTTCGATGGAAGACCTGATAGCTAGTCCATAAGGTAGTCTCCATCATGTCTTCAAAAGTTTGGAGGCGTCAGGCTGACATCTATATGACACGATTGTAGTAGGCAAAAATTTACTTTAGTGTTGGCCTTTTGTTGATGTCGAAGGCCAATCCCTGCATGCCTTCATGGTAGTGGGTCCAGTTATTAGGAAAGGCCTATAGCAACGTGATGATGAGGTTGAAAAAGCAATCGGGGACCTGATCATATCTTCGGATTAATTCGTGGAAGTGCTTGATCATGCTCTCTTCTATACATGATTGTTGGGGTGTTGGAGGAGAGAACCATGGGAATTTGAATAAGAGCTTGGGGTTCTTTTGTTGCTCCTCGTGGAAGAGGTTCCAAGCTCACCTTCGTCAAATTGGCAGGTACTCGAGGCTAATTCGAATTCGAAGGGGGTGCAACACCTTACAGTAGTTCTCCTAGATGTAGGGCTTCAGTAAGAATGGGTGTCTCCAGGCCGACTGCTCACCCATGAGATCAAATGGTAGCCGATGGTAGCCTCCTTGTTGTCAGGGGGGGCATGCTTGCGCCTCCATTTTGCATCGATGTACGGATGCAAGAAGACATGAATCTCCAAGGGATCCATGACTCATGTGAGTGGCGCCGCTTGGAGTTGTCCATAGAGTAAGATTTGTATTGCCTGCTTGAACTCCATTTTGTCGATTGGGTCACACTAGTTCAGTGGGTTGAGCAAAGGGTCGACTTCCTCATGCTTGAGTGGTGGTGGCAAAGGGATCTCGCCTTCTTCCAAGGGTGAGGTGGAGGGTATTCTGGGTGTGGTGGGCAGCGACGACGAGGTTGGAGGGATTGGTGATGAAGAGGTAACCGTGGCTAGGATAGCATGAAGCATAGGGGGAGGCTTTGCTGATGTTGAAGGTAAATTTGTGAAGAGGGCGGTGTCTATGCCTAAATTCAATGTCAATGTGGGAGGTGAGGAGGGGGCTTGGTGAGGAATGTGGAGTGGGAAAATGGATGGGTGTAGATGATTGGGAGGGGAGGAGGGGGAGGGTTGTGGTTCCAGGTGGGGGTGGTTTTGTGCTAGTGCTTGGGTGTGAGAGGGGCTCCGAGGGGGGGTGGAGGTTAATGGGGGGGGGGAGATGAGGGTGGTGGTGGAAGAGGGGGTTGTGCTTCTAGGGCGCCATCTCCTCCGTCGTGGCCATCATGGTCACTCCCATTGTCTTTGTTGTTGGAGTATTTTGGGCCATGCAATCTAAAGAAGGCCTTTGCCTCCACAGCTTCCTCTCGGGTAAACTCCATCGGGAATGCCATGTGCAAGTCATCAAACTGCATGATGCCCGTGGCTTCCATTACTTCCATCTAGATATGTCATATGTGGTAAAGTATCAGTAGGCCAGCTGTGGAGTAAGGTGGAAGGTCGTACGGTGGGGGGAGCAGTAGGCAGCATTCACTATCTGCCAACTCTTGCATGCCAACTCTTGCGTTGGAGATAGCAAAGGGCTTCTGGTGTCTTTTGGGAGGGGTATGGGTACGGACACAAGCCATCTGGGACCAAGAGATTGATGACTTCATTTAGGTCCTAAGGCATCCCAAAGCGGAGTAGGTGTGACTAAGCTATTGCTCTTGCCTCTGTGGCGTCCAACCAGCTAGGCCTCTTTTTTATGGAGCATCGCCTTAGTGATTTCTTGATAGCGTTGGAAGTATAGCTGTATCCTGTTGAGGGCTTCTTCTCCATAGCCATAGCTCATTTCTATAAGTCATTTGCTGCTGCTTGGGCTAGGGAGGATAGGTTGTTGGTAGCTCTTTTGTGTGCTTCATGTGGTGCGTGGAGCCGATTTAATGGTCGAGAGAGCATCAATCAAATGCTGCTCCTTCTCATCGATGATCGTCTGGAGATGGAGGGTTTTTAGGTTAGAGGTGTACAAATCATTGGCAGTTTTTCGCTCTTGAGCTTTTGCGAGCAACATTTGTCACTGTGCCATTGCTGCAACCTCCTTATTGGCAAATACAATTGGTCATCGGGGTGATGAGCTTCATGAGCCCGCCATGTGTGGGAAGCCCTGGGCAAAGTTTGGGACTTCCCCATGTGCAGCATGGAAAATTTTTGCGTATGCTTCACTGGATCTGAAGTTGCTAGTCTTGGCCCAGCAGAGGGTCTCTAGAGTGTTAAAATGAGGATAGGATGGGCCCACATTTGAGTAATGAGGGGAGAAGTCATCCTCAGGGGGTGGGGTTTCAAACATATTCTACTCTAAAAAAGCATATCGTTGTGCCTCCTCCTCAGCTGCCTTTTGTTTTTCTTCTTTAAAGCTTCCTTCTGGGGTAGGGCCTTGGCTAGGCTATGGGGGAATGGGCGCTTTGCCTTTGGGTTCAGGGTGATGGCGCTTTGTTGGCGGTGATTGGGAAGAGAATTGGGGTGGAGGCAGAGAGATGGGGACTACATCCAGCTTACTAAGTTGTATGGCCCTAGAAAGCTCCTCCCACCCTGGAGCGTGGTAGAGGACTTTTGTGAGGAGGGTTGCAATTGCAAGCATCCCCTGAGGGTTCGAGTAGACGACATGCAGCTCTTTGTGTAAATAATCCATCCAATTCACAGGTGTCCCCTAGTGAACTCTAGCCAATGTGGACAGGCTACACAACTAATCCTGTTAGCAGTCCACCTGCTGGTAGTCAAAAAAATGAAAGGGCTCATGTTGGCATCACCAGCTCCTTCTGGGTGATGTTACTCCATTCCACATCGTCTTTAAGTGGTTATGCCTCTAAAAGTACCTTTCGTCAACCATGGGGCATTGGTGAGCCTCACATACGGTTGGTCTAGTTAGGGGAGATGGAGGGCATCTCTGATGAGATCTACACTAAGGTGAACTGTCTATGGTTGCCCCTCATTGTCCAGCACCTGACCTATGGCTAGTTGGCATCATTAATCTCTATAAAATATAAGCAGAGATCTCATCCCACGGCTCCATGGTAGGCATTCCTCCGAGCCCCACTGCTCTAGGTTGGCTGCTCCGACACAGTAAGATCAGCTCCAATGGCCCTGTAGCATGGCCCAGTGAAGTACATCAACTTATGCTCCCCTTTATGACCGTTCTTCATGAATGAGTGGACCGTATGCCCACTGACCTGCTTCATCAACTCCCCCAAGTGTGATAACTGAGCTAGCATATCCGGCCCATGGGTTAGCCACCACCCAACCACTCGAATCGGTAGAACCAGACAATTACTCACCCCCATAATTGGATGCCTTTCTTAACTTTTGCTTTCGAATACAGATACGCACACACTCCTCTTTAAAACTTTAACATATAAAATAATCCATTAACAAACAGTTATTGGTTACAGATACCATAACTCAAAATTTCCATCCAATCCCTTGTTCTTCAAAAAACAGTATCACTCTGGACTCTCCGTTGAGACCCACTAGCAAAAACGAGATCCAGGAATAGATTATAATAATTATTTCGTCCATCATACATATCTTCCTCGACATACGCATGGGTGTCCTAGTAGGCACTGCGAGCTCGTGCATCACCTGGTCAGAACCCTCCAAGATCCTCCTTAGGTGTCTTGGCACTTCACTCAGGGACTGCTTCGTCGGCCCTCGTTCATCATACCGGAAGCGCACCGTTTTTTCAACCATACCGAGGCTGGTCAAGACCTGGGCAGGCTTTGCCGCATGAGCTGTCCTTTGAACACTCCCCGCCGTCTCGCAAGCTGTTTGCAATCGAACTTCCCTTAGAAAAAACATTTACCAAATGCTCCCTCCAAACTTCTGGCATAAGACAGTCCTTTAAGAGAACAGGGTTTCTATGCAAGTTTTCAATTTGATTTTTCTTTTGAATACAATGAGTATTTCTTGAATCAGTATCCCCAAAACTTCTTGATCGCAATTCTGAATTTCATACAAGAATTTCTCGAAATCTATAACCTTGATCCACAGATCATTTCGAAGGGTCTCAAACTTAGTTTCAGATTTGGCGAGAGTTTTGAGAGTATTTTTCTAAACTGGTCACACCTTCTTTCCTCGAAACTAGCGAAAGAGTTTGGTCTTGGTTATAGTCTGATTCAAGGTTCAAGTCGGATAAGATTTTTCTTGAACTATCTTTCTCAAAAAGGTTTGATAATTAAGTTACTATTTTATCGAATTTCTTTCTTTTATATTTAAAAAATTCTTTTATGCATCTATTCTTTTATGCATCTATTTATGCATAAAATCCATTTTGATGAAAGTAACACTTTTATAATAAAAAATATTCTTTTATGCATAAAAATCCATTTTGATGAAAGTAACACTTTTATATAAAAAATATTCTTTTATGCATCTATTTATGCATAAAAATCAATATTGATGAAAGTAACACTTTTATAATAAAAATATTCTTTTATGCATCTATTTATGCATAAAACTCCATTTTGATGAAATTAACACTTTTATAGAATCTATTTATGCATAAAAATCAATATTGATGAAAGTAACACTTTTATAATAAAAATATTCTTTTATGCATCTATTTATGCATAAAACTCCATTTTGATGAAATTAACACTTTTATAGAAAAAAAATATTCTTTTATCATCTATTTATGCATAAAAATCCATTTTGATGAAAGTAACACTTTTATAATAAAAAATATTCTTTTATGCATAAAAATCCATTTTGATGAAAGTAACACTTTTTTAATAAAAAATATTCTTTTATGCATCTATTTATGCATAAAAATCCATTTTGATGAAAGTAACACTTTTGTAAAAAATAGAATAACCAATATGCATCTTTCTATGCATAGAATTTATATCTAAAAGAAATAACACTTTTATAATAAAAATATTTCTACTATGCATTTTTCTATGCCTAGAATGAAAAAAACATTTTTAGAATACACAAATGGTGGGGATTACTCTTTTTGAATGATAAAAGATAAAACTTATTTCAACAAATTTTAGAAAATTTTGCCATAACCTCCTTTGTATGGCTGACCATTTTTCAAATTTTTCTATCTTAAAATTACTTAAAAATTATTCCCAAATGGTTTTAAGCACTCTAAACTAGTCAAATTTCACTTTTAAAAAAGAAACAATATGAAAAGTTTAATTCCAACTATTAAATCACTTAACTAGGATAAAGAAGGGCTGATTATAAGAATGAGAGAGGGGGAAATCCTTTCCAACAAGGCATAGCATCGATTTATCATTTCAAACAAAATAAAAATTAGAAAACCATTAAAAGAGTAAAGAAAAATATAAGATTTCTAACTTACATGAATTCTGGGAGCTTTCCTTTGGCTTAATGGTTTGAGGGATCTAATCTTGTTTGCAACAAGAGTAGTCACCAAATCTTTAGAAGAGGGAATGGTAAAAAACTAGTCAATTATTAAGAAATTCACAGTTCTTGGCTCTTGGAAGGAGTAGAGTAACAGTGCATAAAACACTATTAAGCTTCAACAAAGGGGGGGAGGGCTTAAAACCATCTATTTTGTGAGTATTTACTCATTTTTGGGGAGATTTTCTTTATTTCTTCTATTTATCTTCTCTACACATTCGGATGAATCTGATTGGCCCCTCAAAACCTTAATTTAAGATTTTCAGAAAATCTGGACCCCTGGGATAAGGCCTCTTGAACATATTATACTTGATTTCTAATGCACCTTCTAAAAATCTTTTTGAACTTTTGTTTCGAGGGAACTTATTTTAATAAGAAGAGATATTTTTCCATCCAAAAATATTCAAAATCTGAATAACCTCTCTCTAGAATATTTTCTCTCTCTAGACCAAAACAAGTAGAAACAAGATCTTTTATATTTCTGAAGAGGGATTTGATTACAGGGGAAGATGCTGGACATCTTAAGAGGCTGGGGAGGAATCTTACAATGGATGCGATGAGATGTGAATGTGATGTGATGATATCTGAATGGATGTGGTGAGATGTGAATGTGATGTGATGTGGATCTGGTTAGATATGAATGGATGAGATATGATGTGGATATATGAGATGTGATGTGATGTGGACCTAGGTAGATGTGAAGTGATGTAAATATATGTGAACGTGATGTGATGATATGTGGATGTGATGTGGATCTGAATGAATGTAGATGGATGTGATATGATATGAATGGGTGAGATATGATGTGGATGGATGTGACGTGTTGTGATGAGGATAAATGTGGATAGATGTGATGAGATGTAATATGATGTGATTGGATTATGAGAATGGATGAAGGAAGATGGGAATACATATAATTGGATGTGGAATAAGCAAAGTGAATTGATGTAGAAGAATGTAGAATAACGAGAAATGATGTGGAACAATGTAGAAAGATGAGAGTTTGTTAGAAACTGTATTTATGAAACCTATTTTTAAATGACTGTTTTATGTCAAGAATGCTGGGGAAGCATTTTGACCATCTTGTAAATGAGGTCATGGAGACCTAAGTGATAAAGTTGCACAACAGCTGATGGAGATTCAATGGAGGACGTCTCGAGGTCTAGCCTCGGCTCGATTTAAATGGTGAGCTTCCGGTACGGTGGATGAGTATAGTGCTAGGTGACCTGCAAAGGAGCCTAGAGGGTGCTGACCATATGGTGCTCGGGCTCTAGGTTGCCGAAGATACCCACACGTGCGTCGGGGAGAGGAAGAAAATGGAACGGGTTTGGACATCGCAATATGGATTGCCCAAATTCTTTTGGATCAAGGTTTTTGGGGCAGGGAAGTCAGGGACCAAGATTCTAGACTCCAGCTCCTTCCTTCCAAAGTAATCATGTTCCTTTCTGTCAAAATCAGGGAAATCCTAGAGGTAGACCCTCTAACCAATCCTCAATTTCAATCCAAAGTAATGCAAGATCTCCGCTTCAGAATAGGGGAAGTCAAAGAGAGATGTTCCCAAATCAGCCATCTACTTCCAAGGAAGTAACGCTAGAAGTAATAGAAGAAGAAAGAGAACTAAGAGATTATCCTCCAGTTGTGCGAGATGACGACATCTCACGTTTTTTAAGTGGAGTAAGATGTAAGATTCCTCCCTCTAGCTTTTGAGATATAAAGGTGTAAGGACCTCCCCTTCTGTTCTTGTAATTATTGCCCTTTCTAAAATAGAAGAAAGATCTTGTTTTACCCTGTTTTAGCCTAGAGAGAGAAAATATTTAGAGAGAGATAATTTAAAAGTGAAAATATATTTGGATACAGAAATTCTCCTAGTGTCTAAGATGGATTCCCCTAAATCAGAAGTTCAAAATGAACTTTCCAATGTGCATTAGGAATTAATTGAAAATGGTATAAGGGACCTTAGCCTAAGGGTCTACATTTTCATTATGGTCCAATCAAGGTTCCAATGGGGCAATCGGATTAATCCAAGTGTCGGGATGAGATAAATTCAAAAAATAAAAGAAAATACCCAAATATAAGTAAATGCTTACATAAGATGAAGAGTTGACTGAGTACAAGGTTTACTAGTTAAAAATTAAGAGATATTACTAAAAAATGAGATATTTTGGAGAAATGATGCATTTTTGACACCTTGTTAAGGAGAGGGGGACCTTTCAGGTAAGCGCCTTTTTCACATGTGTGGAAGGGTTTTTTAATTCAAAAAATTGTGATATTTTTATCTCTCCTCTCTCCTAGATCAAACCAAATCAAAAGGGAGCCAAACTGGTCCAAATCTTGTTCAAATTGAGTCAAATTGAACCTAAAAATTTCTAGAACCCAGTTGGACTTGGTAAGCGGCCTCCCTCACCTATAAATATACCCTCATTCCTTGGTATTTTTATATTGGAGCTATGCCATTCCAGTATTATATTAAAATAATCATATTTTTCTATTATCCCTTAAATTTTCCTATCTTGGGAGCTTGGAGCTTCTCTCTCTACAAAAACTCTTGGAGTTGTTCTCCTCCTCTTGATGGACCAATTGAATGGTCAGGGGCTTCACTACTAAACAAAGAATCAAGCCAAACTTGGAGGTAAAATTATATGGTTTTTTCAAATTATCTCAATAACTTTCTTCTTCTCACGCTTGAGAAGCTTTCAAAATGATTGTTTTAATTCAAATCAAGCTTTCTCTAAAAATCTTAATGTTTAATTAAGAGAAAGTTAATCTTTATGCTTAATTATAATACTTTCTTTAAGTAAATCTCTTGCTCTCTAAAAGAATAGCCATCTTTATGGCTAAATCCCTTGGAAAAGGATGCTTCTCAATGATAGTCTCTTAATTCAAAGCTAAACTCTAGGCTTGATGAGCTAGAGAGTAAGAAATTGATATTTTTTAATGATTTTATGGTATTAAAAAACTATTTTAATTCATTCTAAATGAGAATTGGATTATCCTAACAAATTGGAAAAAGAGGAATGTTGAAATTAGCCTAATCTAGTGGGATAATCATAGGTATGTTTATAATTATGGTTAAAATTATGATTTAAATTCATAGTTTGATTTAAGCATAAAAGAAGAACTACTATCTTATTCTCATTACAAGCTTTTATTCTTTTTTAAATGTTTTTTGAGAATTATCAGTAATAGTAGCAAAGATATGGAAAAATTTTCAAAAAATAATACATATCTTATTTTTATGCATAATGCTAAAAGAGGACTTCCTACCATATTCTAGGATTGGACATCCTATGCAAAAAGTATGATTTTTAGCATATTCATGGAAAATAAATTTTTAGTATTTATGCATAAATATTTAATTAAAAGAAAAGAGGAAGTTTTGGTAAATTTATTTTTATGCAAAAAGAGGAATTACCATGATATTTGAGATCCAAGTAATTAAGTGGTAAAAGAGGATTTTTTACCATAATTCAAATTATGAGTATTTATAAAAAGTGAAATTTTGAGTATTATTATTTTTATTGGAAAATATGGGTAGAATTTATTTTTGTGAATCCCATGAATCTTTTATTCAAAAAGAAGAATATTGAATTTTTGAAAAGAATGTGACAAATGGCCATCGAGAAAACTTGAAAAATTCTTATTCAGAAAAAAGAATCTGGAATCCCTGGGGGAGAGGGGAGGATCGAGGATCCAATGAGTAAATGGAAATTTAGAATTAATTCTCATTTATCAAGCTTAAGGAATGAAAATACAATATGTAAATGCTCTTTCGGAGTTTTTACTATTCAATTCTGATAAGGTTTATTTTTCCTTTTTAAACCCTTAACAACACTCTGATACGTAGATTCAATGGGATCGAGAAAAAGTACCTTTATCTAGGCTAAGCAATTGGCGAAAACTTAGAAAAGTCCTATCAATATATCGAAAGTAGAAAACGTTATTACTAAAAGTGGATGTGATAAGATGTGATGTGGATTTGAATGAATGTAAATGAATGTGATGGGATGTGACGGGATGTGATTAGATGAGATGTGAATGTGATAAGAGGATATGTAAATGTGATATGATAAGATGTGAATGTGATGTGATAAGATGTGAATGTGATGTGATGAGATGTGAGTGGATGTGATGAGATGTAAATGGATGTGGATGTGAATGTGAATGTGAGGAGATGTGGAGGATGAGATGTAAATGGATGTGGATGAATGTGATGATCTGTGAATGCATGTGGTGTGATATGGATAGATGTGAATAGAATGAATGTGATGTGATGTGGATGGATGTGAACGAGATTTGATAAGATGAGGATGGATGTGACAAGATGTGAATGAATGTGGGATGCGAATGGGTGTGATGGACGTGAACGAGATGTGATAAGATGAGGATAGATGTGACGAGATGTGAATGAATGTGGGATGCGAATGGATGTGATGGATGTGAATGGGTGTGATGAGATGTGAACGGTTGTGAGATGAGATGTGAGTGGATGTGATGAGATGTGAATGGATGCGATGAGATGTGAATGTGATGTGATGATATCTGAATGGATGTGGTGAGATGTGAATGTGATGAGATGTGAATGGATGTGATGTGATGTGGATCTGGTTAGATATGAATGGATGAGAGATATGATGTGGATAGATGAGATGTGATGATTTGATGTGGACCTGGGTAGATATGAATAGATGTGGTGATGTAAATAGATGTGAACGTGATGTGATGATATGTGGATGTGATGTGGATTTGAATGAATGGTGATATGATATGAATGGATGAGATGTGATGTGAATGGATGTGACGTGATGTGATGAGGATAAATGTGGATAGATGTGATGAGGATGTAATATGATGTGATTGGATGAGAATGGATGAAGTACGATGGGATGTGATGTGAATGGATGTGACGTGATGTGATGAGGATAAATGTGGATAGATGTGATGAGGATGTAATATGATGTGATTGGATGAGAATGGATGAAGTACGATGGGAATACATATGAATGGACGTGGAATAAGCAATGTGAATTGATGTTGAAGAATGTGGAATAACGAGAAATGATGTGGAACAATGTAGAAAGATGAGAGTTTGTTAGAAACTGTATTTATGAAACCTATTTTTAAATGACTGTTTTATGTCAAGAATGCTAGGGAAGCATTTTGACCACCTTGTGGATGAGGTCGTGGAGACCTAAGTGATAAAGTTGCAAAATAGCTGACGAAGATTCAATGGAGGACGTCTCGCGTATCAAGGCTGGTCGAGGTCTTGACCAGCCTTGGTGAGTTTTAGTACGGTGGATGAGGGACCAAGGAAGCATCCTATGAGTGAAGCGCTAGGTGACCTTTGAAGGAGCCTAGAGGGTGCTTGACCATACGGTGCTCAAGCTCTGGGTCCGCCGAAGATACCCATGCGTGCATTGGGGAAGAAAATGGATCAAGGAGTTAGAGTTGTTTTCTAAACTCGGGCATGGATCTGGTTGATAGGACTTGCTGGTCCTCAACGCATGAGTCCATGGCTCTTTATATGGATCTGTTGGTTGATCTTTGCTGATCTTCAATGGAGAGTCCATTTGGATTTTTTTATGTGAATATATTTTCGGGTACTATGATCTAGGAACTATTGAAAAGGCCCCTGAGTGAACAGGTGGTGAGGGTTATAGTTGCCAATGATGCCATAGGTACATCGATGAAGGAATGATTGGAAATTACAATTCAAGGTAGATATTTTGGAGGATTATGATCAGTGATACTATGGTTTCATGAACTATTGAAAAGGCCCCTGAGTGAACAGGTGGTGAGCGTTATGGTTTTGCCAATGATGCCATAGGTACATCGATGAAGGAATGACTGGAAATTACAATTCAAGCTAGATATTTTGGAGGATTATGATCAGTGATACTATGGTTTCATTAAAAGATTATTTTAAAGACAACTGAATCTGTGAAATAGGCAATTTCATATTGGGTGTGTAAGTGGTGTGACTATCTTGAAGCACAGGCTAGGGGTCCTCATAACTCTTTTCCCTGATACCCAGGGTAAAACGTAACCAAATTCCTAAATGGATCATATCACTATCGTGGTTGGGCAGTTGGCTAGCAGTTGGCTAACCCATGGGATTGGATGCGGTTAGGCTGGACTGATGGATCCCAAAAATAAGACTCAATTCTGTTAAGTTAGGATAGTTGAGGTAAATCTCGAGTAATCCTTGTTCTATGGAAACGAATCAACGACTGTCCCTTTTGATGAGGAAAAAAGCGTTGGTCTATATGATCCAAGTACAAGTCTCTCCCTGGATCTAACCATGTGACTTACGGGTTTGGTCGGATCAGTTTGGTTAGTTAAGGCTCTTGACTACATTAGAATAGATTTTTTATGGTGGAGTCGCCTATGTCTACTGGGTGAGGGAAGTTTTTCCGGATTCGGTTTTGAAAGAACTGAGGGATTAATCTCTTGTCCGGATATCCATGGGCGAGGCCCCAAGTGGGAGACTCTGCCCTGTGCAAGAAGTGCTACTTCTGCCTTGCTAGCACCCCAGAATTTGTTGCACGGAGGGGACAGGGATCTTTCAGCTCGTATCAAAGCGAATTGTCTAAAGTGGAGCAACCGAGAAGCAAGAAATGTCAAAAATTTATGAAGTACCAGTAAAAGATTATAATTGTGTGATGAAATTCATACAAATTGATATTCAGAATAAAGATCCATAAATGGAAATTGGGTCTTCAGATGGAAGTACCGTAATTGTGTGGAATCCCTGACTTGCTTGAGGCCTAGATATGATAGTATTTACCTTATAGCTCCAAGGACCGTTGACTACCCGTATATACCGTGGATATATGTGCAGCTCTTTATTGATAATATATACGAGTAAATCTAAGACCTTGGAGTTATAAGCAAAAATGCTATTTAGAGGATGAATTCGAATGCTGGTTGATATGATTTTTGAATTTTGGTTGAGAATTGATGAATTAACTTGGATTGTGATTGAAAGATGATGATTTCTGAATTCTGGTTGAAAGAAGATAAGTTGAACAAAGCCACAATGAGGATGAATGGGATGCATCCCAGTGATGATGTTAGTAAGTGAAAGACGATTATGACTTCAGCAAATCACTATGAGATTAGTGGATTGTGCTGATGGATTGCTATTGTTTAACCTTTGAACCAATTGATCTAATTAAGGGATGACAAATTGAGAACCCGCATAACTGAAATTCCCATGGAGGAATGTTCAAATGGGATTTTCGGTCTGATGGACCATTATTGTGTTAAGAATATAAATGAATTATTCTCTGGTAATGAGTTCTATATGTTCTTCTTGTAGAAGGGATATTTATCCCACGATTCTGTGGGGGGGGCTGACCAAACTATAAAGAACCCCAGAATCAGTTGGATCTATAGTCGGATTTGAATTATAAATAAAGTGTTCTTTTCACTTGAGTGTCTTGGTTAATTTGCAAAAAAAAGGGACTTAACAAGAATTTTTGTATTGATAAGATCATGGATCGGGGTTATCATGGTGGGAATGTTAACACCCAACTCGATGAGGAAGTGCTCGACCTGGATGTTTGTAAAACTCTTCATAGATCGCAGCCTCGACCTTTCAAGGGTGAAGAAGAATACTTGGGCAAAGTTGTGGAGAAGTGGATCGAAGCAATGGAAGAATACTTTGATGTCACTCGGTACAATGAGAAGAGTAAAATGGCTCTTGCAAGGCTGAAGATAGTAGAAACAACCAGAGTGGCATGGAGAAACCACTGCGAGACAAACCCTCTGGATCAGAACGCCCAGACATGGAATGATCTCAAGATTTACCTAAGGAAGAGATTCTATCCTCTTGGCTTTTTGGAAACCAAGATGAATGAATTCTTAGAGTTAACCCAGGGGAGGCAGAACTATCAAAGTGTATCACCAAGCATTCGCTCTCCTCCTCAAGTACTCACCACGCCTAGATGAAGAACAACTGATGGCTAGGTTCATTTGGGAATTGAAAGAACCCATGCATATCCTAGTGAAGAATGCCAAGCCAGTGTTCACGGCCGAAGCATTGCAGATGGCAAAGGATTTCGCCAAGGCCGTTGATGTCAAGGTCCCGCCAAACAAGCCCGCACCATCACCTTTCAAAAGATTTCTAGCTATGGAAGGTGATTCCAACTTTCCACCACCTAAGAGACAACAAGGTCAAACTCAGGATATGGGAAGTTCCAGAATGGAAGAAAGGTTTTTTTCCCGGAACTCAATCCCCTAGAATTGAACTTTAGAAGTTCCACCCTTGAACAAAGAAGTGAAATGCTATAACTATCAAGGATTTGGACATCATTGTATGGATTGCACAAATTCTTTTGGATCAAGGTTTTCGGGGCAGGGAAGACCAAGATTCTAGACTCCAGCTCCTTCCTTCCAAAGTAATCAAGTTCCTTTCCGTCAAAATCATAAAAATCCCAGAGGTAGACCCTCTAACCAATCCTCACTTTCAATCCAAAGTAATGCAAGACCTCTGCCTCAAAATAGGGAAAGTCAAAGAGAGATGTTCCCAAATCAGCCGTCTACTTCCAAGGAAGTAATGTTGGAAGTAATAGAAGAAGAAATAGAACTAAGAGATTATCATCCACCTGTGCGAGATGATGACATCTCGCATTTTTAAGTAGGGTAGGATGTAAGATTTCTCCCTTCGCTTTTGAGGTATAAAGGTGTAAGGACATCCCCTTCTATTCTTGTAATTATTCCCCTCTCTGGAAATAGAAGAAAGATCTTGATTTACCCTATTTTGGCCTAGAGAGAGAAAATGTCTAAAGAGAGGTAATTCAAAAGTGAGATATCTTTAAATACAAAAATTCTCCTAGTGCCTAAAATGGATTCCCCTGAATCAAAAGTTCAAAATGAACTTTCTAATGTGCATTAGGAATCAATTGAAAATGGTATAAGGGACCTTAGCCTAAGGGTCTACATTTTAAGAAATTTTTAGATTATGGTCCAATTAAGGTTCCAATGGGACAATTGGATTAATCCAGATAAATCCAAAGAATAAAAGAAAATATTTAGAAAAGAGAAACTAGAATCCCTGGGAGGATCGAGGATCCAATGAGTAAACGGAAGTTTAGAAATAATTCTTATTATAAAGCTTAAGGAATGAAAATACAATACGTAAATGCTCTTTCTGAGTTTTTACTATTCAATTCTGATAAGGTTTATTTTCCCTTTTTAAACCCTCAACAATACTCTCATACGTAGATTCAATAGGATTGAGAAAAAGTACCTTTATCTAGGCCAAGCAATTGGAAGAAACTTAGAAAAGTCCTATCAATATCGAAAGTAAAAAACATTACTAAAAGTGGATGTGATAAGATGTGATGTGGATTTGAATGAATGTAAATGAATGTGATGGGATGTAAATGGACGCGATGTGATTAGATGAGATGTGAATGTGATAAGAGGAGATGTGAATGTGATATAATAAGATGTGATAAGATGTGAATGTGATGTGATGAGATGTGAGTGGATGTGATGAGATGTGATGTGATGTAAATGGATGTGGATGTGAATGTGAGGAGATGTGGATGAGATGTAAATGGATGTGATGAGCTGTGAATGGATGTGGTGTGATATGAATAGATGAGAATGTGATATAATGTGGATGAGATGTAAATGGATGTGGATGAATGTGATGAGCTGTGAATGGATGTGGTGTGATATGGATAGATGTGAATGTGATATAATGTGGATGGCATAAATGTGATGTGATGTGGATGGATGTGAATGAGATGTGATAAGATGAGGATAGATTTGACAAGATGTGAATGAATGTGGGATGTGAATGGGTGTGATGGACGTGAACGAGATGTGATAAGATGAGGATGGATGTGACGAGATGTGAATGAAAGTGGGATGCGAATGGATGTGATGGATGTGAATGGGCGTGATGAGATGTGAATGGTTGTGATGAGATGTGAGTGGATGTGATGAGATGTGAATGGATGAGATGTGAGTGGATGTGATGAGATGTGAATGGATGCGATGAGATGTGAATGGATGTGAATGTGATGTGGATGTGATGTGATGTGGATCTGGTTTAATATGAATGGATGAGATATGATGTGGATAGATGAGATGTGATGTGATGTGGACCTGGGTAGATGTGAATAGATGTGAAGTGATGTAAATAGATGTGAACGTGATGTGATTATATGTAGATGTGATGTGGCTCTGAATGAATGTATATAGATGTGATATGATATGAATGTATATAGATGTGATATGATATGAATGGATGAGATGTGATGTGGATGGATGTGACGTGATGTGATGAGGATAAATGTGGATGATGAGATGTAATATGATGTGATTGGATGAGAATGGATGAAGGATGATGGGAATACATATGGCTGGATGTGGAATAAGCAATGTGAATTGATGTAGAAAAATGTGGAATAACGAGAAATGATGTGAAACAATGTAGAAAGATGAGAGTTTGTTAGAAACTGTATTTATGAAACCTGTTTTTAAATGATTGTTTTATGTCAAGAATGCTGGGGAAGCATTTTGACCATCTTGTGAATGAGGTCGTGGAGACCTAAGTGATGAAGTTGCAAAAATACCTAACAGAGATTCAATGGAGAGGACGTCTCACGTAGCAAGGTCGGCCGAAGTCTTGACCAGCCTCGGTTTGATTTAAATGGTGTGCTTTCGATACGGTGGATGAGAGACCAAGGAAGTGGCCTATGAGTGAAGCGTTAGGTTACCTGCAAAGGAGCCTAGAGGGTGCTGACCATACGCTGCTCAGGCTCTGGGGGGTCACCGATGATACCCATGCATGCGTCGGGGAAGAAAATGGAACAAGGAGTTATGTAAGATCCCTGTCCCCACCGCGCAAGGAATTTAGGGGTGCTAGTAGCAAAAGTAGTACTTCTTGCATGAGGCAGGGTCCCACACTCGGGACCTCGCCCAACGGATATTCGGACAAGAGACTAATCCATCGGTTCTTCCAAAAACCAAACCCGGAAAAACTTCCCTTGCCCGGAAAGCACGGGCGATTCCTCCAAGATAAATTTTTCTCTAACGTAGTCAAAAACCTCAACTAACTGAACTGATCTGACCAAACCCGTAAGTCCCATGGTCAGATCAAGAGAAAGATTGCACTTGGATCATAGAGACCAATGCTTTTTTCCTCATTGAGAGACACAGCCATTGATTCTTTTGCATACAGCAATTTTTGTGCAGGATTTACTTCATCTATCGTACCATAACAGAATTGAGTCTCAATTTAGGGATCCATCAGTCCAGCCTAACCCCATCAGTCCTGTGGGTTAGAGCCAACTGCCCAACAACTGTAGTGATGGGATCCAATTAAGAATTTGGTTACATTTTGTCCCGGGTACCATGGAAAAGAGTTCCCATGCCCCCTAGCCGGATATTCATGCAAACTTAAAACTAGTCACACCACTTACACACCCAATATGAAATTGCCTTTTTCACAGAATCAGCTATCTTAAAAAAAACAATCTTTTAATGAAACCATTGTGTCACTGATCATAATCCTCAAAATCTCCGGTTGAATCCTTATTTCCAATCATTCATCGGTGTACCTATGGTATCATTGGCACAGCCAGAACGCTCCACCGTCTATCCACTTAGGGGTCTTTTCGATATAGTTTCTAGCTCATAGGAACCTGGCAATATATTCACATATCAAAAATGGAATCTCCATTGAAGATCAACAAGATCAACCAATGAATCCATATAAAAGAGCCATGGACTCATCCGTTGAGGACCACCAAGGTCAATCAACCAGATCGATGCTCGAATTCAGAAAATAACTCTTACTCCTTGTTCCAATATCTTCCACGACGCACGTATGGGTATCGTTGGTGACCTAGAGCCTGAGCACCGTATGGTCAGCACCCTCTAGGATCCTTCCTAGGTGACCTAGCACTTCACTCATAGGCCGCTTCCTTGGTCCCTCATCCACCGTACCAGAAGCTCGCTATTTTTAATCGAACCGAGGCTAGTCAACACCTTGACCAACCTTGCTACTACACGAGACATCCTCCAATGAGTCTCCGTCAGCTGTTGCAACTTTATCAGATTAGGTTTCCACGACCTCATTCACAAGATGGTAAAAATGCTTCTCTAGCATTCTTGACATAAAACAGTCATTTAAAAATAGTTCAAAAATACAGTTTCTATAACAAACTCTCATCTTTCCACATTGCTCCACATCAAACCACATTAATTAATTCTACAACCATTTCATAAGTATTCCTATTCTCATCCAATCACATCATTTTCTTCTCATCACATCTTTCCTCAATTTATCCTCATCAGATCTCATATACTCGTATCTACCCATATCCACTCGTATCTACCCATCAGATCTCGTCCACTCGTATCTACCCAAATCCACATCTCATCACATCACATTCATTCACATCTCATCCATTCAGACCACATCACATTCACTCACATCTCATCAATTCAGACCACATCACATCTCATTAATTTTTTCTCACATCTCATTCATTCACATCTATCCCGATTCACATCCCATCACATCACATTCACATCCCATCCCATCCCATCACATTCATTCATATCCATCATATTCACTTTCATTCATATTTATCACATTCATTCTCATCACCATTATATCACATCACTTCTATCCACATTATATCTCATTCATACACATCTCATCTCATTCATCCATATCCATCCAATCGTTCACATGTACGACTACTCGCATCTATCCATACACTCATATCTATCACTTCACATCCACATATATTCATGTCACATCTCATCTCTTTACATCACATCACATTCTTTCACATACATCCACATCTATTCTTTCACATACTCATTCACATACATCCACATCTATTCTTCTCATACACATTCACATCCATTCTTCTCATACACATTCACATCCATTCTTTACATACACATCCTTATCCATTCTTTCACATACTCATTCACATCCATTCTTCACATACACATTCACTCACATCTCATATCATTCATTTACATTCTGATTCACATGACATGACATCTCATCCATTCATTCACATTTATCTGATTCTCATCACATCTCATCACCTCTATTCACATGACATCCATCCATCCATTCATTCCCATCTATCTGATGATTCACATCACATCTATTCACCTCACATTCTCATCATCTCTATTCACATCACATCCATCCATTCATTCATTCCCATCTATCTGATTCACATCACATCTCACATCTAGTCACCTCACATCTCATCACCTCTATTCACATCACATCCATTCACATCTATCTAATTCACATCACATCTTATCATATCTATTTACATCTCATCTCATCACCTCTATTCACATCACACCCATCCATCCATTCATTCACATCTATCTAATTCACATCACATCCATCCATCCAATTATCATCTATCTGATTCACATCTTATCTCATCACATCTATTCATCTCATTTTCTCATCACCTCTATTCACACCACATCCATCCATCCATTCTTCTCATCTATCTAATTTCCATCACATCTATTCACCTCATATTCTCATCACTTCTATTCACATCACATCCATCCATCCATTCGCATCTATTCACCTCATATTCGCATCACTTCTATTCTCATCACATCTATTCACCTCATATTCTCATCACTTCTATTCACATCCATCCATCCATTCGCATCTATTCACCTCATATTCTCATCGCTTCTATTCACATCCATCCATCCATTCGGATCTATTTAATTCACATCACATCCATCCATCGAATCATCATCTATCTAATTCACATCTTATCTCATCATATCTATTCACCTCATATTCTCATCACTTCTATTCACATCACATCTATCCAATCATCTATCTGATTCACATCTTATCTCATCATATCTATTCACCTCACATCTCATCACCTCTATTCACATCACACCCATCCATCCAATCATCTATCTGATTCATATCTTATCTCATCACATCTATTGGCTTCACATCTCATCACCTCTATTCACATCACACCCATCTATCCATTCACATCTATCTAATTTACATCACATCCATCCATCCAATCATCATCTATCTGACTCACATCTTATCTCATCACATCTATTCACCTCATATTCTCACCACCTTTATTCACAAAATTTAAACATAGAATTTAAGAGGATTCTAATTTTTGATATAAAGATTCTTTATGCATCTATTTATGCATAATTTCATTTTAAGAAAAATAACACTTTTGAAATAAAATTAAATCCTTTATGCATCTTTCTATGCATAAATTCAATTTTAATGAGAATGACACTTTTGAAATAAAAATAAATCTTTTATGCATCTTTCTATGCATAAATTCAATTTTAATGAGAATGACACTTTTGAAATAAAAATAAATCTTTTATGCATCTTTCTATACATAACTTCAATTTTAATGAGAATGACACTTTTGAAATAAAAATAAATCTTTTATGCATCTTCCTATGCATAAATTCAATTTTATGAGAATAGAGCTTTTGATATAAAATAATTCTTTTAGAATGCACAAGCAGAGGGAATTACTCTTTTAGAATAACCTAATGATAAACTTTAGTTCCACAAAATTTAAGAAAATTTTGCCATAACCTCCTTTGTATGACTGACCATTTCTCAATTTTATCATTCAATCTATGACTTGAATTAATCCAATTCGAAATCTAATATCTCTAATCTACTCCATTTTCTAAAAATCAAGAGAGTAAACAATGAAAAGAGTTTAATTAATATTTTAATTAAACTTTCTAGGATTGAGAAGGACTGAATTGTAAAGAAAAGAAGGGAGTGACCTTTCCATCAAGGCATAGCATCACATTTTAATTCAACATTTACAAAAGCATAAAATTTGAGAAAACCATAGATTTAAAAATTCACAATAAGTAAGAATTAAGATTACATCGATCTTGTAAGCTTTCCTTTGGCTTGAGGGATTGAGGGTTCTACTCTTGTTTACAGCAAGAGTGGCCACCAAATTCACTTGGAGAGGATTAGGCCAAAAAATAATTGAATTATCAAGAAATTCAATGTTAAATGGCTCAGGACAGAAGCAAAGTAATAGTGCATAAACACCATTAATCTTTTACAAAGAGGGAGGCTTCTATTTATAGGAAAAAGTGAGCCTCTAACCAAGCAAATTGATTCTAGAATTTTCCAAATCAGTTTGGTCACTTTTTGACCATTTTTAGGTCAGTTTAGCTTACTTTTTGGATCTAGTTGAAATAGGAGAGAGGAGAGATGAAAATATCTCATTATTTGTGAGTTTAAAACTCATCCACACATGTGAAATAGGTGCCTTCTTCATGAGGAAAATTCCCCACTGAGGTGTCAAAAATGCATCATTTCCTCTGAATATCTCTTCTTTTTTAACTAATACACCTTGTCCTTAGTCAACTCTTCATCTTATGTGAGTATTTACTCATTTTTGGGGGATTTTCTTTTATTCTTCAATTTATCTCCTCCCTACATTTGTACTAATCTTATTGTTCCATAGGAACGTTAATCCAAAATTTTCAAAAAATTTGGACCCTCAGGATAAGGTTTTTTTTAATACCTATTTTCAATTAATTCCAATTGCACATTGGAAAGTTCTTTTTGAATTTCTATTTCAGGGGAAATCATTTTAAACACTAGGAGGATTTTTATATCCAAAAATATCTCAATTTTGAATTATCTCCCTCTAGATATTTTCTCTCTCTAGGCCAAAACAGGGTAAAATAGGATCTTTCTTTTATTTCAGAGAGGGGAATAATTATAAAATCACAAGGGGAGGTTCTTACACTTATACACCTCAAAAGCTGGAGGGAGAAATCTTACAAGTTAGAGTTATTTTTTGAACTCGGGCATGGATCTGGTTGATTGGCCTTGCTGGTCCTCAATCGATGAGTCCATGGCTCTTTTATATGGATCTGTTGGTTGATCTTTGCTGATCTTCAATGGAGAGTCCATCTAGATTTTCTTATGTGATTATATTTTTGGGTACTATGAGCTAGGAACTATTGAAAAGGACACGTGGTGAGCATTCTAGTTGCCATGCCATAGGTACATTGATGAAGGAATGATTGGAAATTAGAATTCAAGCCATATATTTTGGAGGATTATGATCAATGGTACTATGGTTTCATTAAAAGATTTTTTTAAAGACAACTGAATTTGTGAAACGGGCAATTTCATATTGGGTGTGTAAGTGGTGTGACTATCTTGAAGTTTGCTTCTTGAAAGATTGTTTTAAAGACAACCGAATTTATGAAACGGGCAATTTCATATTGGGTGAGACTATCTTGAAGTTTGCATCTTGAAGCGCTAGCTAGGGGGCCTGGGAACTCTTTTCCCTGGTATCCAGGGCAAAACATAACCAAATTCCTAAATGGATCCTATCAGTACAATGGTTGGGAGGTTGGCTAACCCATGGGATTGGATGGGGTTAGGCTAGACTGATGGATCCCAAAAATAAGACTCAATTCTGTTAAGTTATGATAGATGAGGTAAATCTCGGATAGTCCTTGTTCTATGGAAACGAATCAACGGCTGTGCCTCTTAATGAGGAAAAAATTGTTGGTCTGATCCAAGTAAAAGTCTCTCCCTTGATCTAACCATGTGACTTATGGGTTTGGTCGGATCAGTTTGGTTAGTTAAGGCTCTTCACTACATTAGAATACATTTTTCTCGGTGGAATCGCCTATGTCTGCTAGGTGAGGGAAGTTTTTTCGGATTCGGTTTTGAAAGAACCGAGGGATTAGTCTCTTGTCCGGATATCCATGGGCAAGGCCCCGAGTGGGAGACTCTGCCCTACGCAAGAAGTGCTACTTCTGCTGCTAGCACCCCAGAATTTGTTGCGCAGAGGGGGCAGGGATCTTTTAATTTAGAGCTACATCTAATAGTTGTTTGAGAATTCAATGTCCCATTGGGTTTTTTGACTTGGCTCGTATAGGCCTCTTGTGCTTTGTCCTAGCGATCCTAGATCATGTCCAAGATTTCTTGGTATTTAGTCCATGCACAAAAAGAGTAGCCAATTGTGTAGACATGTAGATTATTATTAGACACCTCTTGTTATAATTTGAAGGGTCGTAAACCAAGCAACTTTAAGGGCCATCCAACTATTCCATAACACTATAAAACGACAGCAAGGGGGAGAGTCATTCATGTAAGCAGCAAACAATATACTTGGAGATAGAGGGTAGCTAAGAACCAAGTGAAATTTTGGAATTTAAAAAGGAACTGAACTAGCATAAGGTTTGAAGTGATTGACATGGAAAACATTGTGCATAGTCCAACTTGGTGGAAGTTGGATCTTTAGAGATACTTCATTGTTTTTGTTTTTCCAAAATTGAAGCTTCAAAAGGGTACATTTGGGCTCTCTTGTGTCCACTTGTTGTAATTATTGCTTAATTTTTTGGAGCTACATTTAATAGTCATCTAAGAATTCAACGTCTCTTTGATTCTTTCTGGCTTGTCTCCTATAGGCCTCTTATGCTTTTGCCAAGAAATCCTAGATCACGTTTTAGACTTCTTGGTAGAGTTGTCACATGCAAACCTTTGAGCGATTTGATGTGGCCATGTCTCTACCACCTAGCCACTTTAGAGAGCATGCTTCTAGTCGAGTTTGGACCAATTTTGGGGTATTTTATTTACTTCTTTATATTTAGTCCAAGTGTACAAAGAGTAGCCAAATGTAGACATGTATATTATTATTAGGAACCTTTTATTTCAGGGTTGGTAGCCAGCTTACTTTAAAGACCATCCAACTAGTTCATAATACTATAAAAAAATGAAAAAGGGTGAGAGTCATTTATGTGAGCAAGAGGTGAGAGTTATTTATGTGAGAAAAAGACAAAATGCTTGGAGACATAGGGCAACCAAAAAACAAAAACCAAGTGAAATTTTATAATTTTAAAAGGAAATAAACTAGCATAGCATAAGGTTTCAAGTGATTGACATGGAAAACATTGTGCTTAATTATCCAACTCAGTGGAAGTTGGAGCTTTAGAGATACTTTATGGTTTTTGTTTTCCCAAAAATAAAAAGGTTTTGAAGCTACTGAAGGATAGCTTTTGGCTCTTTTGTGCTTTATTATTTGGAGCTACATTCAATAGTCGTCTAAGAATTTAATGTCTTTTTGGTTTTTGTTGGCTTGCCTCCTATAGGCCTCTTGTGATTTTACCAAGAAATCCTAGATCATGTCTAAGATTTCTTGGTAGAATTGTCACATGCAAATGTTCTACGGTGTGATGAAGCCATGTCTCTACAATTAACTAGTCCATAATACTATTAATACTATGGGAAGGGGTGAGATTCATGTGAGCAAGAGATGAGTGCTTAGAGACAGTGGGCCGCCAACAAACAAGAGGCTCCTCGACATATCATGGGCATCAATGTTCACCCTCATCTCATCAAAGATGCATTCCATTCTAAGGCTTGTTTTTATCTTCATTGTAATGCACTTATATTAATAGAGTTAATTGTATCTTAAGTCTTTCACAAAAGAAGTGAGCATGTTACTCATATCAAAGCTCTCTTAACCTCTTGAAATGCTAGTTTTAGGGTATTAATCAGCTCTTACATAGTTAGGATTGCAATGGTTTGTGTTTGTTATTGTAGTCAATTCTTCTAGGTTATATACAAGGTATTTGAGGTTAGGTTTGTTGCATGCATATGCATTTTTGTCTAGGATACATATCAACTAGTCCATTAAGTAAAGTATAATTACATTTTTAGTCGAGCCGCATGCATATTTTTATGGTATCTGTAGTACAACATTCCAAAACATCATGCACGTGAGCGTTTCTAGTCAAGTTGGTATACATGTGTGTGTTTTTAGAATTAAAGCCAACATCCACATGCATTTTTAAAAGAATGGTTGAAGGTAGCAAGTGGAAGCACCAGAGAGAATGAAGAGAATGATCCAACACTTGAGATAAATGATGAATGAATGAAATGGAAAAAGGCCTACTCTTATATATAGCACAACATCCAAGTCAGCTAGTAGAAGAAACCTAAAATTGGTGAAAAATACCTATGACTATGGAAAAGTGCCTAAAAATGTGGGAAACAATACTGATTGAGTAAAAAAATTAGATAAATATGCTGTATAAATGGGATAAATTCTAGACATAAACATAATTCAACACCTCGTGGTAGCTCCAGCGTAGTGGCCTGACTCTCATATGGGTCAAGGGCCGATCAATAGAATCTCAAGGAAGAGGTTAAGTGAAGAGGTCAGCTAGGTTGTCCTGAGAGGGACAATACCCTTGAGAAATGATGCCGTCAGGGACAGCTAGCTCATGACAAAGTGAAAATAGACCTCAATATGTTTGGTTCTACCATGAAAAGATGAAGTTTGAGCCAACACTAAGGAGCTTTGGGCTTCTATCTTTCTGTAAGAATGCAAACAAAGGAGTTCGAGAAGGAACGTCAAGGTTATTTAGCATTTACATCAACCATAACAGCTCATAGAAAGTATATCTAAATCAACCTAGTACTTAGCCTTAGTAGAAGAAATTGAGACTTTATCTTGCTTCTTGGATTGCCAAGAAATGACGTTGGAACCTAAAGAGAAGAAATAACCAGAAGTGTACCACTTGGTATCTTGGTCATCTGCACAATTAACATCAGAGTGTCTAACAAACCCAATGCTGAAAGAGAGATCATAGTCCAAGGTACCAAATAAGTATCAAAGAACCCTAAGAGAGGCCAACCAATGACAATGTCAAGGAGTGGAAGAGAATAGACTGAGAACACTGACACTGTAAGAAATGTTGGGCTTGGTATAAGTCAAGTGAATAAGAGAACCCCCACAAGCCTTTGGTACTGCGTATTCTCCTCAAAGATGGGAGTAGAATCTTCTCGGGAAAGCTTGGAGTTAGGATCCATCAATGGCGGACAGAAAAGAGGATGGCACTCTATCATCTTAAATGTCTCTAGAAGCTATTATAGATATCTGTATTGCCTAAGGAAAACTCCATCAATATTTTGATAGACCTCCATACCAAGAAAGTAGTGGAGAAGTCCTAAATCAATCATCTCAAAAGTGAGCTAAATCTGACTAGAGTTGTTCAATCTTGGCAAGTTGAGAGCTAGTATAATGACAACAAATCATCAACATATAGACAAATAAACATATCAAAGTATCTTGAGTAAAGATATAGAGATTGTTGCAAAGCTTCTCTAGAATCCAAGGGAGGAAGATCGACAGAAAAAATCATGGTACGAGCCATCTGTAGAAAATTCATATTTTTGAATTCAACCACACCATTCTGTTATAGAGTGCAAGGTGTGGAGAATTGGCATGACCAATACCTTTCTAGGAACAAAAGATGTGGAAGGCTTTGGAGATGAATTCTCCTTCATTGTTTGAACGGACTTGGCAAACCTTCTGTGTGTGCTTGCATTCTAGACAAAAGTCACCCACTCTTGAAATTAGGAGAAAGCCTAAGATTTTTCTTTTGTGCGCAAGCTAAAGGACTAGAACACATGTTGCTGTGTGTACCACATACAAATGTTATACCTAAAAGATGCCTTCAATCGGATGCACTTAGATTCTTTTGGCTTTCATGGAAGCTTGTGCAAATGTCATTGTATTGTTTGAAAATCAATGGTAGCAGCCAAGGGAAAATGTGTTGCACACGAGCACGTCATGTCTAGGATTGCAAAACCATGGGAATCTTGTCTACGCAAAAAGAAGGAGGATTCCACATACCATCAGCTCATATGTATCATGGGGCAATGCAATAAATGTGGTGTTAAAAAGCTATGCTTATGTCCACTTGAAGAAAAGGAGACAACAAAGATAGTTACTGTTCTTAGGTCTTTGAGGATATTCAAGTTCAAAATAGACATGATGTAACCAGATAATAATGAAAAGTGTTGTCCATCAAGCAGGTTATTATCTAAGAGTTATTAGTGATGTTGAAACACCACATCAAAGTTCATTAAGCATAACTTCACGTACAGATGGCAAGCTGATCATACACAGGGAGTGTCTCAATAATTTCTCTACAGATGTCATAGTATCTATAATAGATTTTGCTGAGAACTACTCATTCAAACAACAAAATGAAATACAGTCCATGCATTGGTACTCAGATCAATGCACAATCCTTGTTCACATTACATATAGGCGTAGTAGAAGCAATGACCAAAGCATAATCAAGGAGATGCATTTCTATATCTCTGATGATAAGAAGCATGATACTCTCTTTGTGTAACATTGCTTCCAACTTCATAATCAATTACTTGAAGACCAGGGTTTGAAATTTCGAAAGCACTGGGTGTGGTTTGAGGTATGTGTTTAAACTAAGAAGAGGCTCGTTGCAACAGCTAGCAGGCAGGGAGTCATCCAGGGACGTCGCTCGCGGGCAAAGCCTGCCGAGGTCTTGGCCAACCTTGGTACGGTTAAAATGGTGCGCTTCCAGGTACGATGGACCGACGAAGCGGTCCTTGAGTGAAGTGCTAGGAAACCTAAGTAGGATCCTAGAGGTTCTAACCAGGTGATGCATGGGCTCACGGTTGTAGGACACCCATGCGTGCGTCAAGGCAGATTTGAATGGACTAAAAAGAATGACTCATCGACGAAACGGTCCCTGAGTGAAGTGCTAGGACACCTAAGTAGGATCCTAGAGATTATGACCAGATGATGCATGGGCTCGCGGTTGCTAGGACACCCATGCGTGCATCGAGGAAGATTCGAATAATGGACTAAAAAGAATGACTTTTGTGAATCATGTTGTATGAGGCTGCTTGTTGAAAGCTTTTCTATGTATCCTTTTTATATAGTAACCTTTCGTTGAAACCTTCCAAAAACATTGTTTTGAGAGAGTCTCATGTGAAATCAAATATGCAAGTTCTCATTTCTTAAACCTGATTTGTTAAACTTGATTTGTATGCAGGTAATTTTTGAAATCTGATTTGTGGAGGTTGTCATTAGCAAAACCATTACAAAGTCTGGTTGTTATGCTATATAGCACAATTCCTGTACTATATAGCACAACACATTGCCCCTCTCACCCTCAAGTTCACCATGTCTAGTTGTGCTATATAGAGCACAATTCATGTACTATACAACACAACACAATGCCCCTCTCACTCTAAGTTCACCATCTCGTTGTGCTATATAGCACATGTACTATACATCACAACACAGTGCACAAGACAAAGAACCAAGGATTAAGCAAGAAAAAATAGCATAGACAAAACAAGATCCAATTCTAGTTGAGCCATAAATCGTATATAATAACTTCGCCATTTGTATTATATTCAAGTTAATGGTTGTTACAAAAATGAGGGTGTATACAAAAATGATAATGGGGGTGTATACAAAAATCCTCCCAATGCAGGGCTTGATTAGCACTTGCATATTTCATTACCTTTGTCGCTGCGAGCGTACATAGTATTTGTTGACAGCAGCAGATACCTTATCCTTTAGGATTATACATCATGTTTTCCTGTGCATAACAGCAGGGATCCTTAGCACACCTCCACTTGACCATCCATGGAAACAAGATCCTCGTCAAGAATTCTAGCTCTTGAGATTCATCCTCTGGTTCAAATGAGGGTGGACATATACAACATTCCCAGGGGTTCTTCATGCTTTTATACCATGTGTCATCGATCAACAAAGTGTCTTGGGCAGAAAACCATGGGTGCCATAACAAGAAGTCATCCTTAATCACCTTCAAAAATATTGGTTTGTCTGTGGAATCAGAGATGGGGATACCTGTCACATCTCTCAAGGTGAATAGTGCAACCTGGCATCTCTCTTGTGGCAAAATATCCACCAAAAAGGATCTTTGTAGTTCAGGAAAACATGCCTTCAACATTGCATATAGGTTGTCCTTGACCATACTAGTCCATAAGGCAACATGAAAGTGTCCTACAAAACTGCAGAGAGGAATCTGAGAGCATGAGGCCTTACAACATATTCAAACTCAGGATTTCTATCCTCCTTTGGGAGGGTGATGATGTGGTATAGACTGGATACTTAACCATCAATCCATGTTTGAGGGACTCCTCGATTATATGTTATTCTATACCTTTTCACTAGCAAACCATTGACATCGAGCAATATGCATCGAGTCTTCACATGCAAGGGCGTACATATAACCTGACATGAGATTGCTGCAAGAAAATTGTGATGTTCTGTGTCCATGTAAACATCCTCCTCCACACTGGCATTGCCCTGCTCCACAATGCCATTTCTTAAACTCACATTGTCATGTTCTGTGTCCATGTTCTGTGTCCATGTTAACAGCGTCCTCCACACTGGCATTGTTCCACAGTGACATTGTGCTCAACATTGGCATCGGAACCACGATGGCTATCCTCCTTCACATTGACATTGACATTCTTCTGAACACTGGCATTTTCCACAGCGTGTCTATATTAACAGCCTCCCCCACAGTGGCATTATTCTCAACACTAGCATTGGAACCACTACGGTAGAAATCATATGTGTCCATCTTAACATCCTCCTCCACACTGGCATTGGCACTAGACACAATGGCATTGTCCTCAATACTGGCATTGGCACCACTACGGTAGAAATCACATGTGTCCATCTTAACATCCTCCTCCACAATAGCATTGACATTCTCTTGAACACTAGAATTGGCCTCCGCCAAAGTGACATTCTCTTGAACTTATGATGTTTCTTTACTACCTTCATCACTAGAAACATCCACGAAAGTAGCATCACTGTGTGGTTGGCTCCTTGTACCATCGTCAACAGTGTGGATCCATCTTTGTTTTCGTCATAGCCTCTGGTTGCTACTAAGTTTTTTATTACCCGCAACATATTATTCGTTTATGCACATGCATGCCAAATATTGCAAGAATAGGAACAACCATCACAAGAAGTTGTTCATTTCCATTGATGATGGCTACAAAAGGAAAATCCATGGCATGTGGTAGTTGGAGAAATAAAAGAACATTCATTTTAAAAAAAATATAGACACTTGCAAGAATAGGAAAGCCATAACAAAAAGTTGTTAAAGATGGTGGCTACAAAAGGGAAACGCATGGTGTGTGACAATGCACAATACCATCATTAAGCATAGAACTTTTACTTTGTAGCATAATTTTCTTTAACCTGCCATGGATTAAGGGGACATCAAATTCTTCATCACCTAGCCATTTTGGGGTGGATCGTAGGCACTTTGGGGATGGCTTCACACAGGTTTTGGGGAGGGGCTTCCTCCAAGATTCTTTGCCACTTCGCTTATCTCCCTAAGTGACTTGACATATTGATCATCCAATGTTGACTCTGCCTCACTCTTGCATCGCACCTCTGGGGTTGGGTTTTCTTCAAATTGAGAACCCCCCACCTTGTCCAAACCAACATGAGAGCATTGTTCTACATGTATACATGTAGAGAAATTAGAAGATCCCCAAAGAAACTTGAAAGATACAAGTTTTTATTACAAATATATAAAATAAATTTACTAGTCACATGCATTGACATGTTCTCTAGTACATGCATGGTCTCCTTTACTCCAGACCTCGGCTTGTCACTACCTGAAAATGCAAATTCAATGTTTTCATTACTCCAGAACCATCAATGTGGAGTACTTGCTTTGTATACCAAATCAGCAACTTATCGGAACAGGGCTCTGTCTTAACAGTTGTAATAGCTTGACCTACCATGTGCTTTTCCCTCTCAGACACAACTCCGCTCTACAGCCAGGGTATGCACATATACACCTTGGGATATGCACACAAAGAAGATCATGTGATAAACATGGCAGAAAGGCAAGGAAAAGGCATCAAGGGCCGTTTCATCAAAGGGGGATCCACATCCTGCACAACTATATGAGCCAGCGACATAGGCTCCATTGAGAGGATCAATATAACTACAATAGAACACCATATTAGTGAATTTTGAATACTTTAAAAAGGGGACATGGATAACATGTTTGTAAGTTTCTCAAAACCCTATCATATGACCTATCGTTGGAAAGCGCTTGAAAAATGGAATCTAAAGAGCTATAAAGTGCTCATTTTGGATTAGTGGTATTCAAGTTATGGTTAATCCAAACTTTTGACCACGTGTCCCAAACTTGTGAGAAATTCCCATATTCTCCAATACGGTGTTATAGGGGGAGTGGACAAAATATATGCAGCCCTGATGTCTCAGCCAACCTATTTAGGCCAGCATAAAAACTGGTGTGTGTAGTTCCCTTTGTCAGTTCCTCCCTCAAAGCTTGCCCGATACAATCTACAATACAAATAATAGAAAGAAGACTTCAATCTCATTGTAAGATTCCTCCTCGGGCCCTCAAGATGTCTACTTTCTTCCCTTGTAATCAATCCCCTTTTCAGAATAATAAAAGATCTTGTTTCTACCTGTTTTAGCCTAGAGAGAGAAAATATTCTACAGAAAGGTAATTCAATTTTTAGATATCTTTGGATGGAAAAATATCCCTTCTTATTAAAATAAATTCCCCAAAAACAGAACTTGAAAAAGAAATTTCTAAGGTGAATTAGAAATAAATTATAATGTGCACAAAAGACCTTAGCCTAAGGGTCCAGATTTTCTGAAAATTTTGAATTAAGGTTCCGATGGACCAATAAGATTAATCCAAATGTAGGGAGAAGATAAATTTAAGAATAAAAGAAAAACCCTCCAAAAATGAGTAAATGCTGACATAAGATGAAGAGTGGACTAGGACCAAAGAAAAGAGTAAAAAAACTGAATCTTGACACCTCAGAGTGGGGATCTCCCCTCATGAAGGAGCTACCTTTTTTCTCATCATTACCCCCAATTTTAAATCAATGAAATGATGAATTTCAAATCCAATATGGGTAGAGAGAGATAGGTATAGAGAGGGAGGGGGAAGCAACAAATGCTTTTGAAGAAAGAGGAAACCCATGTAGCAACCCCACTATGTGGAAGTTTCAAATACGTTATACATATAATATAATTTAATTCTTTTTTGTGACATTTGAAACATAAACCAACCCTTGAAATATACCGCAATAGCTAGTGTCCACCATGGACACAGCTATATGAGCCACCATACCATGCATTCACCCATTGTGGCATGCTAATAGGGGCACTTAAACTATGCCTCTCTTTAGTAGAGTGGTTGTCTTCTCAACATATGGTCGTCACAATTGAAACCCTCCCACTTCACTTGTGTGGCTTATTTGCATGGAAAGCAACAAAGAGAGACTTTCCCTCATGAGGCTCCTCATGGAGCGTCTCACATCCTGGAGCTTATACATATGGATGTGTGTGGTCCCATGCAAACTACCTATGGTAGTGCTAGGTACTTCATGTTTATTGTTGCATGTACAATTTGAGTGTATCTCTTGGTAGAAAAATCTTAGGCTTTCTCCTAATTTCAAGAGTGGGTGACTTTTGTCTAGAATGCAAGCACACACAGAAGGTTTGCCAAGTCCGTTCAAACAATGAAGGAGAATTCATCTCCAAAGCCTTCCACATCTTTTGTTCCTAGAAAGGTATTGGTCATGCCAGTTCTCCACACCTTGCACTCTATAACAGAATGGTGTGGTTGAATTCAAAAATATGAATTTTCTAGAGATGGCTCGTACCATGATTATTTCTGCCGATCTTCCTCCCTTGGATTCTAGAGATGCTTTGCAACAATCTCTATATCTTTACTCAGGATACTTTGATATGTTTATTTGTCTATATGTTGATGATTTGTTGTCATTATACTAGCTCTCAACTTGCCAAGATTGAACAACTCTAGTCAGATTTAGCTCACTTTTGAGATGATTGATTTAGGACTTCTCCACTACTTTCTTGGTATGGAGGTCTATCAAAATATTGATGGAGTTTTCCTTAGGCAATACAGATATCTATAATAGCTTCTAGAGACATTTAAGATGATAGAGTGCCATCCTCTTTTCTGTCCGCCATTGATGGATCCTAACTCCAAGCTTTCCCGAGAAGATTCTACTCCCATCTTTGAGGAGAATACGCAGTACCAAAGGCTTGTGGGGGTTCTCTTATTCACTTGACTTATACCAAGCCCAACATTTCTTATAGTGTCAGTGTTCTCAGTCTATTCTCTTCCACTCCTTGACATTGTCATTGATTGGCCTCTCTTAGGGTTCTTTGATACTTATTTGGTACCTTGGACTATGATCTCTCTTTCAGCATTGGGTTTGTTAGACACTCTGATGTTAATTGTGCAGATGACCAAGATACCAAGTGGTACACTTCTGGTTATTTCTTCTCTTTAGGTTCCAACCTCATTTCTTGGCAATCCAAGAAGCAAGATAAAGTCTCAATTTCTTCTACTAAGGCTAAGTACTAGGTTGATTTAGATATACTTGCTATGAGTTGTTATGGTTGATGTAAATGCTAAATAACCTTGACGTTCCTTCTCGAACTCCTTTGTTTGCATTCTTACAGAAAGATAGAAGCCCAAAGCTCCTTAGTGTTGGCTCAAACTTCATCTTTTCATGGTAGAACCAAACATATTGAGGTCTATTTTCACTTTGTCATGAGCTAGCTGTCCCTGACGGCATCATTTCTCAAGGGTATTGTCCCTCTCAGGACAACCTAGCTGACCTCTTCACTTAACCTCTTCCTTGAGATTCTATTGATCGGCGGCCCTTGACCCATATGAGAGTCAGGCCACTATGCTGGAGCTACCAGGAGGTGTTGAATTATGTTCATGTCTAGAATTTATCCCATTTATACAGCATATTTATCTAATTTTTTTACTCAATCAGTATTGTTTCCCACATTTTTAGGCACTTTTCCATAGTCATAGGTATTTTTCACCAATTTAAGGTTTCTTCTACTAGCTGACTTGGATGTTGTGCTATATATAAGAATAGGCTTTTTGCCATTTCATTCATTCATCATTTATCTCAAGTGTTGGATCATTCTCTCCTCTGCTTCCACTTGCTACCTTCAACCATTCTTTTAAAAATGCATGTGGATGTTGGCCTTAATTCTAAAAACACACACATGTATACCAACTTGACTAGAAACGCGCACGTGCATGATGTTTTGGAATGTTGTACTTCAGATACCATAAAGATATGCATGCGGCTCGACTAAAAATGTAATTATACTTTACTTAATGGACTAGTTGATATGTATCCTAGACAAAAATGCATATGCATGCAACAAACCTAACCTCAAATACCTTGTATATAACCTAGAAAAATTGACTACAATAACAAACACAAACCATTGCAATCCTAACTATGTAAGAGCTGATTAATACCCTAAAACTAGCATTTCAAGAGGTTAAGAGAGCTTTGATATGAATAACATGCTCACTTCTTTTGTGAAAGACTTAAGATACAATTAACTCTATTAATATAAGTGCATTACAATGAAGATAAAAACAAGCCTTAGAATGGAATGCATCTTTGATGAGATGAGGGTGAACATTGATGCCCATGATATGTCGAGGAGCCTCTTGTTTGTTGGCCGCCCACTGTCTCTAAGCACTCATCTCTTGCTCACATGAATCTCACCCCTTCCCATAGTATTAATAGTATTATGGACTAGTTAATGGTAGAGACATGGCTTCATCACACCGTAGAACATTTGCATGTGACAATTCTACCAAGAAATCTTAGACATGATCTAGGGTTTCTTGGTAAAATCACAAGAGGCCTATAGGAGGCAAGACAACAAAAACCAAAAAGACATTAAATTCTTAGACGACTATTGAATGTAGCTCCAAATAATAATGCCTGTGACTACCCCAACTGCCACTGGATGCCTGTGACTACCTTGATGTATGACACATCTTGTTGTAGTAGTTCTATCTGTAGGGTAGCAATAATAAATAGAAGACTCACACACAGCCAAGCATTCCAGTAAAGTAGAGCAATGTCGACAAACTAAAGTGCCGGTTTTAGAACTTAAAAACCCAATTCTGGGCACTTGTTTAAGTTTTCCCTTCCATTGAGATTGATTGCTTCCCTTCATCCGCTCATAATATGGGCTCTCCACATTACAACATCTTAGATGCCCCCCACAAGAACTACGCCTAACAACACCATCAAAACATTCCTTTGTACATGTGTTATACTCCACCCACACATGACCATCATATCTTTGCTCCATCCCAGCCATTGGCTTACCTTGTGGTGCAATAGGGAGCTCAAAAACAATATCCCCATCGTACTGTGATGGAAGTTCATCAACTTTCCTAACTTTAGATGCATTCATTAAAGCATTGAGAAGAGTGTCGTTAATAGGCAATCGTCTAATCAGAGACAAGATACTGAGAATTTTATTTTCTATGGGTGTCCCTAAACTAGATAGACAGGGTTCAAGGATTGATGGAGTTCCCAAATAGGAAAAAGAGGGATTTTTTACTGTGATGAGAATATATGCCCACCATCATCTCTACCATGTACAACATCCTTGGAATGTAGAGATAAAGTAGACACAGTGCATTCCCTTGGCATTGTTGCAGTAAGTTTAAATGCATAAACACCATCAGCTAGCTTTATCCTAGGCACTACACTGCTTTGATTCTCCATTGATAAGTTATTATTACCTAAGGAGAAGTACTCTTGAAGCTCTCTCTCTGTCAAAATAACATCTTCTGAATCAAAACGGACGGATAAAATTTTCAAAGAGCCAAAGCAAAGAATATCAATAACGTGCACCATTCTGCTTGCGAGATGCAACTATTGACAATATAACAAGCGGGCTAAAATCATTCTCCCTTTTTGAGATATGAGTACTGATATTTTTGAGATATGATTGCATTTAAAACCGAATATTTGCACCACTAGTATATGCCTTTTTCAAATAACTGAAGAATGATTATGATGCATTTAATGACTATATTCACTAATATACGCTTGTACAATCAATTCATAACATTTCAATGCATAATATATAAATAAAAATAAATACATATATAAATAAAACATAATATATACCAATCTCTATCCATAGCTCTCACTCTAACTCTATATATATCCTTTTCAAATAGCTGATTAATGAGTACGATGCATTTATTGAATATATTCGCCACTAACTAAAAGCATTCTTTCACATGCTCTTCTTCTTTTGCCTCCGCCAAGCCTCTGCTTGCTCTTTTCTCAGGTGCACGGCCTGATTGTTTCCCTTTTCCTTTGTCTTTGCACCCCGGTTGTTGCTGTAGTGCTGCTCGACAAAACCGGCATTTACATGTAATTTTACCGGCTGGATTTCAGGAAAACCGTCTTCCTCTTCCGCGAACCCCTTCTGCACTGCCACGGCCCCTTCTTCTGCACTGCTGCGGCCCCTTCTTCTGCACTGCTAGGTGAGCTGCGGCCCCTTCTTCTCCGTGTTATGCACTCCCCTTAGCTCCTTCCCACCACCAAGGGCAAGAAAGCCCATATGCTGGCGTATGGGCTTTCTTGCCCTTGGTGGAAAGGGGCTAAGGTCTCATTGTCTGTGGCCTTAGCCCCTTGCCACCAAGGGCAAGAAAGCCCATATGCCAGCATATGGGCTTTCTTGCCCTCGGTGGGAAGGAGCTAAGACCCTGTGCTTGGTTTGAGAATTGCATGCCCATACAGAGTTGGATTGGATCAATGATTTCTCATTCCACTAGTGAGAACTACTTATAATTAGATAGTGCTTGTGTTTCTTATCTCTAGCAAGAAATAACCCATAAAGGCTACATCTACTTACGTTTATAGGGTAACCTTCTCTACTATAGTAGATTGTGTATGGACATGCAGGCTACTTCATGATCTCCTACTAGCTCAAGACACTCCTATGACTATCTACATTGATAGTCAAATAGCACTTGTAGTTGCAAAAGCCCCAGTATTTCATGCTCAAACTCAATACAGCAATGCATTATCACTATGTGTGAGAGATGATTCTAGCAAGGGAGATACATTTAGCATATTGTCAAACACAAGACAATGTGTCAAACATCTTTATAGAAGTCTTACCTTGATCCAAGTTTGAAGCTTTCAACAAAGATTTAGGGCATGGTTTCCTTATTGCCACCAAGGGCAAGAAAGCCCATACGCCAGCGTATGGGCTTTCTTGCCCTTGATGGCAAGTTGCTAAGGCCACAGACAATGAGACCTTAGCCCCTTGCCACCAAGGGCAAGAAAGCCCATACGCCAGCATATGGGCTTTCTTGCCCTTGGTGGGAAGGAGCTAAGGCCACAGACAATCTTATGATAGAATTTAATAGGAGTGAGTAGAGGAGTTTAGGATGCTTGCCACACAATGACCATGATCTTGATTACCTCATGGCCATTTTGTGGCCATGATCTTAATTTTCTGACACCAATATAATCTTATGTGAAATGTTAGGGAATAATCATGCCTCCACGAAAGAGAAAACAAGCAAAAAAACATAGGGAGTTCGGGTCTCGTACAGTAAGATTTTACATTCAATTGTTGCAGCTTTGATTTCTTAATGTGAAATGTTAGGGAATAATCATGCCTCCACGAAAGAGAAAACAAGCAAAAAAACATAGGGAGTTCGGGTCTCGTACAGTAAGATTTTACATTCAATTGTTGCAGCTTTGATTTCTTAATATTTCTGTGTGAACTAATGATTTATAATTCAACCAACAAGCAAGGAGAAAGGAGTGTGTGCATCTAGTCCTACAGCACAGCAGATGAGAGTGGCGGCGATGATTGCTCTCCTATCCAGGTTCTTGTTTGTATGCTTTTTCTAGGGAATATTTTATGTTGCTTATATTGAGTTTGCCAGTTTCTAAGTTCTATGTTTCAAATGTTGTTTGTTTTGTGTTTGATTAATGTCCTCCTAGGTTTCTAAAAGAAGACAAAAAGAACAAGTATTGTCTCAACCCGCTAGCAGCACTATGCAGTCCATGTATGCAGTCCATGTGTAGTGAGAAAGAAGAGCAAGGGGAAAATGAGGTGGTGGAAATTATGAAAGGTGGAGATGTATTGGCTAAATGCAGGGTTTTAGATGTGTCAAGGTGCCCACCCATTCCCCTTTGTAGGATGTTTCCATACCCTAGGGTTTGAGGTTTGAGAAGTGACACTTCGCTACTCAAAATAGCCTTAGAGGGTGAAACTTACTGTCCAGAGAAGGGTATTTTCATTGTCTCTGTTGTCTCCCCTTTGGGTGTTGCAATTCCAGTGACAAGTGAGATGAGGGCTTCATGGGATGCCCACTGTGGCATGCTATAGATAAAGAGTTTGAGAATGAGTTGAGAACCAAGAAGGGGTTGTCTTTTCTTTCCAATAAAATGTTCTATGTGTGGGAGGGGAACCATCGCATAGTGGCTTGGATGGAGCTCATTACAGAGAAATATAAAGATGATAAAGAATGGCATCTGAGGGTCTTTAGCACTGTTGTTGATCCAACTAGACTCAGTGAAGTCTCCTTGCTTGCTGGCTTTCTTCGCATGAATAAGTAAGCTCCTCTCAAAACACAATGCGCATGTGATCCTTCTCATTAAATGCATCTGTATTTAATTTTTATTTTTTTTGGAAGCTTGAATGAGCATGCAGTCATAGTCACAAATCTGAAGGATACATTGGTCAATGCTGCAAATATTTGTGAGTGTGACATTAAATCCTATTTGCGAGAGAAACCTGCTAATGTGGCTAAAACCTTGGAAGCCAAAAAGAAGCTTGAATCAAAGACTTTATCCCCCCATGGTATCCCGCTAACTAGAGAGGATTTGGCCCAGCTTGTTTACCAGGTAGATATATATTTGGGCTCTTTCTTGTTATGAGAGGATTAGAAAGTATGGTATGCAACGATTTCCCCAAAATTTTGTAGGTTGAGTTTCAAAAGGAAGTAAGGACCAAAGTAGCTGAAGTGACAAAAGGTCTAAGTGCGGAGGAGAGGGCTTTAAAAGAAAAGGAGATCTCCATTGAGTTGCGACGAAAGTACACTGATCGTATGCAAAAAGTATTGCAATGTTTGATTTGTTTAAAATTATTATTGTTGTGTTTGTCTCCTACTAATATGAAATGGTTTTGGTATATTTATTAGGTTTTGAATATTATTAATCCATCCCTTGGAGAGATTCTTTGTTTTCTCTTCAGCGGACACCATTGTGGGTATTGAAAAGTTGAATTTGATAGCAATCTCTTCCGTTAGTGTGCAGAGAAAAAGATAACTTGGTTGAGATTGCTTGAGAGTTCAAGATCTGTTCGCAATACCCATGGTATGCCATCAACAAACACAAAGTTCAGAGCGTAAGAGTTTTTCACTTTTCTTGCTTTATCTCTATGCTTCATAGTAAAAAATTATCTTCGCTTTGCATGTTTTTGTGCCTTTCATTATTTCTATCATTGTAGGTGGTTGTCTAGGGAACTGTTGCTAGACATGATAGAAAAGAATGCACTTCATTCTTGGAGCAAGAGATAAGAATAGCAGCTACCACAGAGCATCCAATTAATTTGCCCAATGAGCCATCTCTTCATGTTTACTTTGCATCCATACGATACGAGGGTAGAAAATATATTTTTGGAAACATTAAGAAAACTGGTGCTAAAGAAAAGTCCAAAAAAAAGAGGGTCAACCTATTTAGTCCCATCTTGATGCAGCCGCTTATCGGTTGCTCTATCGGTTGGTTTTCTATTTTAATGCCTTTTGTTTGACATTGCAATGTGTAGTTTGTGTTGGCTTGGATAAATTATCTTTGAATATTCCAGGTATTTTTTGCACTTGAGAGACCTCAAGCTGCTTATTGATTTGCCCAAGGCTTGTAAAACATGGGTGGATATCACTAACAAAGAGTCCACTACGTATGGGGAGAATATGATTGCTCTCTCACCATTTGAGATTGAGACATGCCCTTGGTGGATTGACATGCCCTCGCCCCATGTATTGCCAAGTGAGAAAGCTAAGTTTGAGGAATGGCAAAAATCAAAGGGAAAGGGTGCAAGTGGTGGCTGTTTGAGAGTCAAGGTAAAGTGGCTTCCACAACTGTCTCCTCTCTTTCCTTGAGCTTTACTTTTCTAACAAAGAAGTGGTTTTGAAGGTGATCAAATAAGGGGCAAGGAAGCACAAAGGCACTACAAGACAATGCTACCATACACGTGTTTCATACACGCGATAAATTACGAGCGCGTGTATGGTCGCGCATGTATTTGAATAGAATCGAGCGCGTGTATTTTGGCATTTACATTCGCGTGTATATTTGCATTTATCAACGCGTGTATAAGCGCGTTTATATACATGCAATAATACACGCATCAATACACGCTGCCATACACGCATTAATACACGCTTGGTAAAGAAAAACTGAATTCCTTTACAAAATTAAGAACTATTTTCTTTAAACCATCTCATAATACATTACAGTATATATCATTACACAATCCCACTACATGCATTTACAACAATGAAATATATTCAAAAATAAATCATGCATATGAGATGATAATTAAAAGACAATACATACAATAGAAATGTCATCAATTTAGAATGATACAGTGACGGATTGGTTAGGGTTCGATCTCATCTTCAATAAGATCCATCCTTGCCAAACGATCAACATCAATATCCATTTGATCAATTTGTAAGGCTACGATTAAATTTATTCCACTATCGATATTCTGTACTCCATTGATAATGGTATCGATGTCCTGATCATTCTCATCAACATCACCATCATCCTCAATGGTAGGGTAATTCTCATGATCATGAGAAATGGCACGCTCATCCTCATTATCATGATCATCTCTTATTTCTTGATCATCGATCACAACATCTTCATTGGCATGTTTGACATCATCTTCATTGCGGCTTGTTACATCCTCCATATGCTCCATATCAGTGAATGTATTATACATCACTTTGGAACGTGGTGCAATAGGGATGAGGTACCACCATTTAATGTCATGCACCATTGGTAGATAGATAACCTACTCAAATAGACATACTACAGTAATTAATTAGCATATCAAAAGTCAAGGGGTACGCGAGTTTAGATATATATGTACATGAAACACATTAGTAAAAAAATGCATACCTGCTCACATTGTTGTGGCAATACGAGCCTATCTTTCTTTGTTTGCCAAAACTTTGTAGAGTCAATAGTTACATAGCCACTTGCATGGTGTTTTATCGTTGCATCAGGCCCTTTTTCCACCACGTTCATTTGCCATTTGACATCCAAAACATACACAAAGAAGCGACGAAAGTCAAGTCTAAATATGTCTTGGATTATGCCACAATAATCATCCATTTTTCCATTAGCTCCCTCAAAGCTACTAATGACACCGCAATCTTGTGTATTCCTCTTTTCATCAATTCTTTGTGTTCGAAAATGCTTGCCTTCACACCATATAGCATTGAACATAGTGCACTGGACCAAAATAGAAGCAATATTTGTGTAAGCAATGTGAATAAATATTAAAAGCAAATCACTTACAACTAATGCAAAACATTAGTTCTATGTACCTTTAACATGCATCCTCGTGCATATTCCCATTCTTCCGCCGTGATATGCAGCCCCTTGTCGCTCTCTACTCTCTCCATTTCCTCATGCAACCAATCAACATGGATATCATTCGAAAGTGTTTCTAGATGCTTAGGGTATGCCTTGCGAGAGCCATGTTGCCTCCGAAAGAGAGCTCTTTCTGCTTGCCTTTTTGTCTTTGCATCCTCATATCTTGTAACCCATCTGCTCATCACATCACTATTAAGGATGCAAGTGAAATTGAGATCATCAATACATGTTCTGTCAATTACTTTACTCTGTCCTTTTCCTTGAGGCACAATAGAGGTCATCCTCAAGTCCTCTTCATTGCTCCATAGTCGTGGCAAAGAGCTGTCCACCTGACCAAGAAATTCTGAAATATATACAAGAGACTCTTGTATCAACCAACCCTCGGCCATGCTTCCTTCAGGCCTTGCACTTTGCCTCACAAAGTCTTTTACGGTCTTCACCAAGCGCTCTAGGAAGAACATCCAACGTGCATGCACAGTACCACATAAAGCGATTTCGTCCACTAAATGCACAATGAGATGTAGTTGACTTGTGAGAATGGTTCGCGGAAAAGTCTCCTCTACCAAACAAACCACCTCCACTGCCATAACACGCGCATCATCCAACATGGCTAGATCAATTGCTTTGGAACTAACATATCTGAAAAATAAATAAATAGTATGTTATACCTCATGCACGTTCATTTTTCAAGGTATAATGAAGGGTGATCTGACATGGGTTTTACATACCTCACAAGCTCGTCCATCTTATAAATACATTTTTTCAAACTCTTATTTGCACAATGGTCGATGCTAGTAGGTAGTATGAACTGCGCACATGTATGTATGGTTTATGGCATTACAAAATTTAATTTCAACGTACAAGACTTGGAAAACACTTACTTGAAGCATCTTGTGCCAATCGTGGGACTTCAACCCATATAGTTGCTCAACGCCTCGTTTCTTAGTGGTTGTAAAGGCTCCCTTCAATGATCTCATGCATCTAGTGGGAGTACGCAAAGTGGTGATGGCCTGCTTTACCTGCTTCTCCTCTTTCTTTGATATAATCCATGGTGCAGGCAGAAGACGAACGTGCCCACCCACCTCTCATGGCCAAGCTTGATGCATACGTCCTGCGACCCGCAAGTCCACGTACGCTAACATTGTCTCGTTTACCAATAATATGTTCCCAAATACCAAATCCCACATTCTTGAAGATGTGCATGGGATCAAGAAGATGGTTGATCTTAAGATAGGTCCAATATGCAAGACTTTACGAGGTACATCAAAACTCTTCATATCTGTTCTATACCTTGCTTCACCACAAGTGGGACAATGTCGAGCATCCTTATGCGTCCCACGAAAGAGAATGCAATCATTGACGCATGCATGTATGCGATCATAATCCAATCCTCCAAGAGATGTCACATAGCGCCTCGCTATGTCTCTTGAGGTGGGTAGTCTATTTCCCTTTGGAAGCATGTTTGATAATAGCCTGCATCCAATATCATCAATTATAATTAGTCTTAAATCCTAAACCTTAAACCACTAATTCAAATTTGTAAGTTAGAATGCTTACTTCAATAATGCGTCAAGACTTGCATTGCTCCATCCATAAACTGTTTGTATATTGAGTAGTTCAAGTGAAGCACGTAAAATAGAGAATGTGCACCCTTCAAAAACCGGTGTCGATGAAGCCTTGTAAAGATGCTCTTGTTCCATATCATCGTCGTGAGTGTTATTGGGTGCTGGAATGCTGGAACAGCATTCAGGCACCAAATAGCACTCTCTGGATTTTTTTTTCGCTCTCTGTTCGCGTGTATAAACGCGTCAGAACTGCTAAAAGTCGCATGTATATATGCGGATAATCTGTAAAACACGCGTGTATAAATGACTGTACTTCCAAGCACACCAAATCTGCAACAAATCCGGGCTCTAAACATGCGAAATATACGCATTGGGCTCAGCCCATAGCCATGAAAGCTGCAAGAATCACTCAAGATGCACTCAAGAATGGCAGACACACGTTATCTCTCTCTCTCTAAGAAACCATAGCCTTACACACACAAAGAAACCCTAAACCTAGGTTATATTAGGCACACAAAAGATAGGCATGAAATCATCCTCTTCTTCATCCTCATCTTCATCCTCCATAGCTAGAAAGAATTAGCTCATAGCAGCAGGGAAGCAAGAACCTAGGTTATATTAGGCATGAAATCATCCTCTTCTTCATCCTCATCTTCTCCCTCCATAGCTAGAAAGAATTAGCTCACAGCAGGGAAGCAAGAACCAAGAAAGAGAGTTTGTGCCAAATTCAAGAGAGTTGAAAAGAAGTCGTGCATGGGTTGATAAAGGAAAAGTTGGTTGCAACTTCCCACACCTCCCAAGATCACACGTCCTCCCTCTTTCCTCTTTTCTTTATTCAATTTTGAAAAACATTACATACTTTTAGACCTTAGGTTATGGCTTCAAATGTGTACAAGGATTATGGCTTGACTTGGCTTGTGATATGCGGACCCGCTATTTAGCCAAGCACATTTACATAGATGATAACAAGAAGGATACAACTACGCATAGATGCCTCAAAAACATGGACAAGATAATGACAATGTGATAAAAACCCCACATCTTTTAGCCTTTTTGGTGACGAAATCGGAGGCTATCATTTCTCCCACACTTAGCTTGTGAGCTCCCGCGAACAACAAATTGATGAAGAATCCCACTATTCAGCATACTTAATAAACCCCACCATCACTTCTCTTCACACCCTTCTTCAAAAAAACTCCTCAACTCCACACTTCTCAAAACTTAGTCAACCCAAAAAAACATCAACACTTCATCAAACTTCTCCCAAACATCCCCAAACTCTAAACTCCTACTCCATCTCCTACTTCTACACTACTTCATCTTCCAAACACATAGGATAAGGAGATACAACAACAACCTCTTGCTCACAACAAACCCACAAACTTCATAAAGAAAAAAACATCAACTCCCAACATCGAACACCATCCCCAACAATAGATATAAACATATAAGCTCTCCCTCACACAACATCTTCATGAAAATCTGCCACCCTTCATCCACCTCGACTTCGATGGTTGCATCAACCTCATCATCTTCAAACTTCTGTCGGTCTATGGCCGCTTTGAGCTGAGCTACATAGGCTATTGCTTCTCTCCGCCGCGCTGGCCTTCTCGGATCTCTCTCTCCTGCCTCTCTTCCTCTGCCTCTCTCTCTGCTACCATGGCGACCATAAGGGCATCATACTTCTTCTCCTCTTGTGCTCCGGCTAGTTTCATGGCCCTGTTGTGCTCATTGTATAGCAGCATCTCTTTGGCCTTCTGGCTATCCAGCCACCCCTGCTTGAGTTGTGTCCACTGCACTATCTCTGGTACAACCTTTCTTTGCAGCACCACTGCTGCTTGCCTTTGCGCCAACATGGCAATCATGTTGACTGTAGTTTTCTGTAATTCTGCATCTACTCCACTGTTAGTGGTCAAAGCTTGGCTATACTCCTTGTCCACAAGGAAACATTTATGTATGGAGACCTCCATCACTTCCTGCCAGATGATGTCCCTCCGGACTTGCAATGGCATTCACTATCATCTCACAAGTGTGATATGAGTGCTTGTAACCTACATTCTCAAGGAATTCCCAAAGGTCAGTGAACATGTCTGCCATAGTGACCACCGATGAAAGCATCTGCAAATTGGCCATGCTGTCCTGCGGGACTGCACCATCAACCACTACATCATGAATAAAGAGCCCATCTGACAACATTCCATTCAGAATTGTAAGAATGGTCGTGGAATTAAGGACCACATTATCCACATCATCTTTGAGCTTAGGACCTCGTAATTGCAAGTCTTGACCTTCTCCTGCAAGTTGGCTTCTCCAAACTTCCCCAACTGCATACACTGGTGACATCGTACTTTGGACATCTCCACTCTTCTCTCGCTGCCATGCACATGCAACCTCCCCAGCGAGAAATTCATCATCCTGCAAAATAAAAGCATGCTCCTCTTGACCACAACGAAGATCTGTATCATCCCCCCTAGTTGCAGCTACTTCGCCATCATCATGAACATCACCTTGTTGAACTGCATCTGATATGCCTTCCATAATATTGGTAGTAGCTACTGTGACAAAGAACCCAAACATCTCAGCATCATGAGGCTCAGGATCCCAAATTGGTAAATCTGAAAAAACTATGTGATCCCAATCAAAGTCTTTATCCAAAAGATTAGCATCATAATGTTTTCTTGCAAGCTGACTTTCCCAAGCCTCCACCAAATCATCACTATACTGGCCCTGTACCAACCCATGAAAAACTTGGGGTATCAGGTCATGCATACTTAGGGAATCCTCCGAGACATCTGTGTCTGTCTCTCCCTTCCATGTACTCGCAACCTGCACACTGCATCTCATCATTAACCCCTAGAGCTGTTATTTGCAATGCATGAAACTCTTTTACAGTCTCTTTTACTTGAGGCATGTGATACATATGATATTTCTGGTGTGTGAGGGTAATCTGCTAATGCTTTCCCTGAATCTTCACTTTTTATACCATTTAATTCCTTTGTAGAGCTCTACTTTCCTCCTTCCAGAGATATGGTCGAGTCTTCCCTCTTGGTCATTCCACTTTGATGATGGTTTAGGAGCACGCTTTTTTTTGTAATTTTCTCTAATCGATCCTCCACTGGTAGCTTTTGTGCCAGGTCTTCATCATCCAGGTTCCCCCATTTAAACTTTGGAGTATCTACTAGCTTTGTACTAAACTGGTGTCCTGACAACTCTCTAGGGCCCTTTCCAAGCTGCACCATTTGATCAGCTGATGGTGATACAGGCAACCTTTCAATGTTATCCACTACAGTAAACATACATCCAGCTCCATCTTTTGCATCCTGATAGCTACCCAAGATCTTTTGCTGTTTCGTGGATGGTAAGTCTTCTCTCCTATCCTGTCTTGTGTAAGCTCTGGCCTTCCCTGGTGGTTCAATTGGCTTTTTGCTGATAGGAGTAGACTTGTGCATAGAAGACTTTGTGCTAGACCTGCTTTTCTTCTTGACTTCAAACCAGCCTGAATTTTGATCATTCTGGCCATCTTTTGCAGCATCCCCATCAGTTAAATAATCAGTCTGAACAGCAGGCACATTTTGAAGTCGGACAGTTTCATTAGACTGGACCTCAAAAGCATCATTGCTTTTTCTGGATCCTTCCAACAGATGCATTGTTTGTCTCCCTTCACTTTAATGAGACCTGTGGGATGCATCGGCAAGCTTCGCCTCTCAGAGAGCTCCATGGTTGACGCAAAGAAGGGGTCCCCGCCTGCATTGTGCAAAAGGATGCCAGCCATAGCCCAACGAGGTGAAAAGAAATAGCAGGAAGTGGGGAACTTCTCCTCGAGGGCCCTCTTGTCGGCCTTCAGCTTAGCCTCCCACTGCGCGAGCTCCTCCTCCAGGGCCTTCTTGTCGGTCTTGAGGCGCCCCTCCCTGTGCTCAAAGCTCGCTTTAGCTGCTCCAGCTGCGCCTCCAAATTGTTCACGTAGTCCAACAGCACCACATTCTTCCTCTCGAAGCCATCTTCTTTCCTGCAAGCTTTGTGGCTAGCATCTCCCGGCGAATGCACCAAATGACTGTACTTCCAAGCACACCAAATTTGTAACAAATCCGGGCTCTAAACATGCGAAATATATATACGCATTGGGGGCTCAGCCCATAGCCATGAAAGCTGCAAGAATCACTCAAGATGCACTCAAGAATGGCAGACACACATTATCTCTCTCTCTCTCTAAGAAACCATAGCCTTACACACACAAAGAAACCCTAAACCTAGGTTATATTAGGCACACAGAAGATAGGCATGAAATCATCCTCTTCTTCATCCTCATCTTCTCCCTCCATAGCTAGAAAGAATTAGCTCACAGGGAAGCAAGAACCAAGAAAGAGAGTTTGTGCCAAATTCAAGAGAGTTGAAAAGAAGTCGTGAATGGGTTGATAAAGGAAAAGTTGGTTGCAACTTCCCACACCTCCCAAGATCACACGTCCTCCCTCTTTCCTCTTTTCTTTATTCAATTTTGAAAAACATTACATACTTTTAGACCTTAGGTTATGGCTTCAAATGTGTACAAGGATTATGGCTTGACTTGTCAACACACAAGAAAGAGTTTATATGCTTTGGCTTGTGATATGCGGACCCGCTATTTAGCCAAGCACATTTACATAGATGATAACAACAAGGATACAACTAGGCATAGATGCCTCAAAAACATGGACAAGATAATGACAATGTGATAAAAACCCCGCATCTTTTAGCCTTTTTGGTGACGAAATCAGAGGCTATCAATAAACGCGTCAAACCTGAGAAATACGCGTGTATAAGCGCATCTAAAGTAACAAAATGCGTGTATAGACGCTTGTATCAATGTGTCTAAATGCATCTAAACTGACAGAACGCGTATATACGCCCGTGTATGAACGCGTCTGAGCAGTCCTATACACGCGCTTTTACACGCATGTCTCTGGCCGTGATGATACATGGGCCCGCTACTTTTTTTCACAAGTCATTTTTAGCGGGCTAGGAGCGCGGGTACGAGCCCGATCCCTTGTAGTGAGGGTTGAGCATGCTCAAAGAGGCAAGCAAGCTCAAAAGGGCAAGCAAGCTCAAGTTAGTGAGACACAGAGTACATGTGACTTTTACTTATTTCACTTTGCATATTCATGTCTCATGCAACTTAGAGAAGGCTAGCTCTCTATGTTGGATACTTTATATACCTTTCTTGTAAAATAAAGATTTATGTTTCTTTGTTTGTTTTGTTTTAGATTGTGAAATTTTTGTTGATGACAATTCACCACCACTCGATGTTGGTATGCATGGTAGCTTTCATAGTGGTATGCTTCTTTTTATGGATATACGCAAGTCGATTGTTTTGTATGTTATGCTTGTTGTTCATTCATTAGACTTGCCATGATTATTTAGGTCCATCCTCACATCCTAGACCACCATCCCAAAAAGAATATGTGCCACTCTTGTCCATACAAGGGGGGGCTTCTTTGGATCGCTCTATCTTTTCATTTGGATGTGGAGATTATATTTCTATGGGTAAGGATTTTGCATCCTCTAATAGAAATGAGGATTATGCAAAGATCCATACATGTTTTTCTGAAATCAATAAATTGGGGGTGGAGTATAAGAAAAAGAAAAAAACGGTGGCATGAGCTGCTGACTTTGTGCTCTTGGATCTTCCCATGGACTCTACGCATGGACGAGACGATGTTCCATTGTGGAACAAGGTGTCGGAGGATCATATTCCGCATGGACTTGGAGTGGCAGCACCTTGTTTGGCGGACTCAGGATGGGTTGTTTGTCTTGCCTCCATTTCAGGTGATTCTTTGAGTCAGAAATATGTAAATAGGATTGTTAGGTACTCGTGAATAAGATTGTTAGGTAATTGTCAATGTTTAAAAATGTATTTCTTTCTGTTAGGGGACTCTCCCTCGTGGGTGGAGAAATATGCCCCACGGTGTGAGCTGGAGATTGTGTGTAGATTCATAGTTGAGGACTTAGCCTTCATGGATGAGGTTACGATTGAGGGTATTACCGTAGAGGTATTTGACATGGTTATTGTACACTTAGTTTTCTTGGTGCTTTGTTGTTCTTGATTAGTTTGTGACATGTCTCTATTTTTTGTCATTATTGTTGACATGGTTATTGTACACTTAGTTTTCTTGGTGCTTTGTTGTTCTTGATTAGTTTGTGACATGTCTCTATTTTTTGTCATTATTGTGCGACAGATGGATGCCTTCTACTTGTACATGCTACGACGTCAAGGCTACATGGCCTCTTTACGTCTTCAGGAGAGTGCCACATTACGACATGATCATGGTGTGCAGTTCTCGCGGCATGTCATTCGTCACTATTTGCTAGATACTGCGAGGGTATTGGAGGCTGGCAAGGAGGCACATTTGAGATCAGGTGTGCAGTGGAGTGCTGGATTTGTGCGATGCTTTCTAGAGGCTCTTTGTCCTCCCGGAGGATTGGCTTTGGAGATGGGTAGTGGTACAGCCACTTTGATGCGTGGCCGCCCCTGTTATTCTTTTGATAGTGACCCTGACATTGTTGGTGGTCGCATTCTACAACCTTTGGTAGAGGGACCTTCTGCAGGTACTAGAGATCAGTCCAGCTCAGACGAGGAGATTTCAGAGAGTGAGCTAGTGGATGATATGGCTGCCCTTTTGATTAGTATGGTTACTACTATTGACTTGTGTTTTGTCATGGTTTGTCAAGGTTACTATTATTGACTTATTTAGGACATTATATGCACTCTAGGAAGGATGATATGCTTTTGTGTGTGAGTTTTTGCCATGTTCTTTGAAATGTTAATGAAATGCGGTTTATAAAATTCTTATTGTAGTGTACTACCATGTTATGCGGGGAGGAAGTTGCAAGGGAGATGAGCAAGGATGCCTCCTATGATATCAAGACAAAAACCAATAAAGGGAGAAGAGTGGGATGTTGTTTTGTAGATGATGAGTGTGGAGAAGAGAGAGTGTGAAGTGTATTGAGCTTTTGGTGTTGTGTTAAGACAATGACTATTGTGCTAAGACTATGAGTATTGTATGGGTTGGTTTGAAAAATTTGATAACCTCGGGTCTTTTAATCTCTATCATATGGTTTAATTATCAAATTTGAGCATGCATGGAGTGTTTTTTTGTCGCTTCAAGTCGTGTTGTTGTAAGTAAGGTTTGAGAGTTTTCAATAAACAATTAGAGTAGATAAGAGGTGTGATTTTGGTTCTATAGTGGTTGAATTCTATCACTTCTCTTCGTGTTGCTCTTTTTTACTGCTCCGCTCGATCTTTGCATGCTCGGTTTCTGTCTCTGCTCGGTTCATGCATGCTCGGTTTAAAGTTAAACTCACTCCTCCTACCATGGAAAGATCCCGATCTTCATGAAAGTCTTGTGCATAGCGACAAATTTGTTTGTAGTGAGGTGGGGCAACTTCCTTGATCATGGATGTGCTTCCCTCTGCTTTCCCAACAAAAGCTTGTGACTTCATTGAAGAGCCGGACCTTCCCATCCTTCGCTGCACCACATGCCAAAAAAAACACCGATTTAGCATTGCATGCATTCGTATTCTTGAATGAACACAATCAGGAGAGAGAGAGAGAGAGAGAGAGAGAGAGAGAGAGATTAATGAAATACAGGCAAGCTTGTGTGCGTGTGCGTGTGTGTGTGTGAGAGAGAGAGAGAGAGAGAGAAGAAGAAGAAGAAGAAGCACTTTTTAACGTCGTAGGAACAATCCCAAGAGACCAAATATGATCTATCTAACGAAGGAGTGAGATTCGAACACAAGACGTGTTAAATAATAACTCCATGAACTAACCAATCTACCACACATTGGGTGATAGAAAGGTTAGTCCATTTTGTTTATTTACTCACACACCCGATGAAGAATCACTTTTTAACATCGTAGGAACAATCCCAAGAGACCAAATATGATCTATCCGACGAAGGAGTGAGATTCGAACAAAGATGTGTTGAATAACAACTCCGAGAGAGAGAGAGAGAGAGAGAGAGAGAGAGAGAGAGAGAGAGAGAGAGAGAGAGAGAGAGAGAGAGAGAGAGAGAGAGAGAGAGAGACAGACCTACAATATTTTCGCAATGTGCAAACTGTGTGTGTGTGTATGTATTGCATGTGTGCAATAGGTAAACAAGCAAACCTATCCAGTGAACATGTAGAGCAGGAATACACAGACAGTAGAACGAACACAGAGCAAGAATATGCAGCAAGGAAGATAACGTTTAAGTCACACCATAGTCCAAACGAGTTTGAAATGATTGTGGGCTCATTATTGTTAGTAGTGGCCTTCCTACACTGGTTATTGCTAGTAGTGAAGTTGGCAACCCTTCCTATAGTAATAGCCTCTTCTATATAGCTCTTTCACAAAATAGTTTAAAATTGTTATGTGAAAACTAAAGCTATGCTATAAATTGGGGCTATATAACGCATATAGTATTCCACCATACTATGCTTAGACCCCAATGTTGTATCCAAGCATGATAGCTTTAAAGAAGCTGTAGCAACAATGAGAATGTGACTCATTCAAAGAGCCACTAAAGTCCTTCAACCTGTAAGGATTACCCCTATGGCAACAATATGTAAGGTGATGGCTGCAATGATCTCAAGAACTAAATTGTCAAACTACATGAAGTAGCCTTTCTTTGTAATCCAAAACATAAGGAGAAGATTGCTAGTGATCTTGGGAACCCACACAAGAGAAGCACATCTCGTATGGTAGAAGGCTATCTAAGAGGAGAGTTAAGTAGAATGTTACCCATGCAATCTCAAGGCTCACCAATGGACACCTTCAAAGAGCTGGGACAAATTTCATTTAGAATGGACCTATCATGAGTCATGTGAGTAATGCACCCACTATCAACCACCCAATTTGTACGACGTGAGGTTGCACCTGCAGCAGCAGAGCAGGGAGTCTCATCAATGATGATGAAGATAACTTCCTTGGTGGAAGAGGATCTATGGGATTGGCTGGTAGCTGGAGAGGTTTGATTGGTGGGCTTATTTGAAGAAGCACCTTCTCTTTTCTTCTTGCAAAACAATCTAGCTGAATGTGACCTTTGTGACCATAATAATGGCAAGTAAGATCCTTATGAGAAGGATTGTTAGAGACAACTTTGTTGCTAGTGGAACCCCTAGATGGCTTGTTTTCTTTCTCGTAGCTCTATTTTGAAGCATACCAACAACAGTATGTAGATCAAGAGTAGAGGGAAGAAAGTGAAATATTATCAAAGAAAGATGAGAATGTTTTAAGCAATTTCGTGAGGAGCCGATAAACAAATTCTTCATCAGTAGCCTTGCTGCCCAAAGATACCAACTTCTTCTGGATGGTAACAAAATCCGTGATGGAATCAATGATGTTATTGAAGATCTTCATGTTGGCAAGATGATTCTCCAAGGCAGTCTTCTGAGTAGATTTCTCTCTATGATACCTCCTTTGAATATGGCATCCCATAATTCTTTTGCAGTCTCATCATATTGTCATCAAATTGATGAGAAATATATGGTTTAACGTTGAAGAGAATGAACGCATGTGCTTGAGCATCCTTCTCAATTAAAAAAAAGTACGCTTTGTTTTTTCATGGCCATCCTTTCTTGGGGGTCACTCGTAGCACATGGGTTCAGCAAAGTGGATTTTTTAAATCCATTTTTTACACATTTTTTACATATAGACGGGTACCATTTGAAGGAGGCATTCACAGGTTGAATAAAACAAGGGTATGTTTTATTCATAAAAAATTCACAGATAAGGGATTTTTAAAATAGACATTGAATGCACCTGATACAGAGGGGTTACTTATAGTAACCCCTACGAGCATCCTCTCATCTCTTAAAAGTTACCCATATACATATGATAATTTCAAAACCAAGCAAACTCCACATTATTCAGTCTTCATTCATCCAACTATATATTTTAGGTAGACTCCAGAGTCTTCATTTATCCAACTATATATTTTAGGTAGACTCCAGAGTATTCAGTCTTCATTCATCCAACTACATATTTTATCTCATATGCTATCCTCAAAACAAAAGAACGTTAGGGAAGCCTTTAATATATGAATAGTGACTTACCGGGGTTGGGCATCGAGGGATCGAAGTGCTTCAGGCAATTGCCCACAGAGAACGTCTCCTGATCAAGGGGGGTCTTTGTGTGTTTAGGCGATTTGAGGAATGGGCTCCTTCTCGTCAAGGAGATGAGCTGCATGTGGAAGAGCAGGCGGAGCTTGAAGGAGAGCACGCGATGCCTCGTCCGAAGTGTTAAGCGGCGCCAACTCATAGCTGGCAAAATACGCTGAGTAGCAAGCACCAACTCATAGCTGCCTCGTCCGAAGTGTTTAGCGCCAACTCATAGTTGCCTCATCCGAAGTGTTAAGCGCCAACTCATAGCTGGCAGAATACGCTGAGTAGCAAGCACCAACTCATAGCCCGCTACAAGAAAGGGCTGGTTTCCTATAAAGGGGAGCTTGGGTAGCTTATTGGAGAGCTGATCATTAAGCAAGACAGAGGCCAATCCCTCTTGTAAAGATCTATGATTGGCCAAAGGCTCTACAAATTTGGCAGTGGATTCTTTGCATCTTTGCTATGGACATGGCATCAACCCGGATCATTACTTAGGGTACTGTCGCTTGGGCCACCAAGGCTAGAGTGGTGAGGACTTATGAGAAGGATGGGGGAGGACTATCCCTTCAAGTCTCCCATGTATTGCATCAGTATCAGTCCCACGTAATTGGCGACCAGTCTCATGCCAGAGATTTGTAGTAGCATCCCCGCCTGGCACATTTAGCGTGCTAGATGCAGCGAGGCCATTGAGGGTAACCACACTCCGACGGTTGAGACCATCAGGAGCATATGGCTTGATATCATTTCACACCCTATGTGGTAGTGGGGGAGGTTGCAGCAGTGAGGTTCTGGCCACATGCCAAAGTGGCAGGAAATGGTGGGAAGCCTTCTTGAGACTTTGGAGGTCTAGCCCTTTCCTCAGAGATAGAGGCGATGACTCCATTTGGCATTACATACCACCTGTATGGTTGTTCCCCCCCTCCCCTTGTAGGAGAGGAGAAGCATCTCTTCCCCTTTCATTATATGTATCTAGCCCTTTGTGGTTGTACTTAGCCTTTGCGGCTCATTTTTTTCTTTTAACTAATCAAAGGATCTTTTTCTCGGGAAATAAAGAGCCTCCACCAAAGAGTTGAAATAGAAAGAAGACAAGATATGATATCGAGCTAAATGCTCTAGATGGACTCCACTGGCGGGGTGAGGGTGCCTTCAATGGCTCCATAGGTGCCATGAAAATATACGACTGTAAATTTCCCATCTCTGGCTAGAACCAAGATACTAACTCAACCATGTGCCACTCTTTCAAGAACAATCGGGAAATAGGTTTTACTTTAGACCTTTTTCGTTCTAACCTACTACCATTTCTTTGTTTTTGATCCTAGGGAGATTTTATCTTTCTACTTTCTGAAGTGGCGAACTTATTTTTTAATCTCAAAAGCTTTAAGTTAACCTTGCATAACTCAATCTTGTTTTGCAAGCTTCAGAGCATGGAGTGCACCTCGTTTTGATGATGATGATGATGATGTGTGTGTGTGTGTGTGAGAGAGAGAGAGAGAGTACTTGCTTACGTTTATTTCTTGGCCCTTATCTGTGCTGGTGCAAATCTTTTAAGATGCAAGTGAAGGTGAAGGCCTTGGCACCCGCTGCATATACGTTCAAGACAATCGAGTGCCTACATAATTAATTATGTGCAGTAGGTGCACGGCGGTGCAATTCTATCCTTAATCACCTAATCAATTCTCGCCATCATGGGCATCAGAGACTCAACTAAATTAGCACCCAGATGTAAGAAGCCTCCAAGATCGAAGTCTATGAGAAGAAATTGGCAAGGCAAAGCGGAGGGCGTGGGTGGGGGTGCGAGGTAGGTGAAGGAGGTAGGTGAAGGGCTACACATGAAATTATGTCCATGTCATGCTTTATTCACTTTTTTTTTCACATGTTATTGCCAGAAAAATCATAATATCTTTACCATGCAAGGAAAATCCACAAAGCAACTTCTAGTGGCTCTTTTTGCAGAACATCTATGACCTTCTGAAGGAAATCAAGAAACCACCCACTCACCAGGGGTTGGGCATCGGGGGCTCAAAGTGCTTCAAGCAATTGGACCAAGAACGTGAACTCCTGATCAAGTATGGCAAGGAGGTGGCACATTCCTCCCTGAAATTTAATAAACATAGGAAAACGTGCCCTTCCCCTACTTCCCAAATAGCACTTTCGATATCGAAAGTGGACAAAAAAAACCTTCAATGTTGAAGACAGCCATTAGTCTTATGTATTGGTTCATGATACAAAAATCATTTTCAAATGTGCGAATGAATTTTTAATTTTATAATTTTCGAGGTACTTTTGTATCCCCATCGAACATAAGAACAGGCTTTAAGCTCATCAAGTGGAGATGTCATTTCAAAGCTTTTAAGCAAGGCTGCGTAGAATCCAGGGAATGACAATTTTGAAATCAAATTTTCTTTAGCCATTGCTTCACTTGGTTTAGATAAGGAACATCTTGTATCATGATCATCCTCCATCATGTTGTCATCTAAACATATTACTTCTTTACAACATTGATTGAATTTTTTCGGATTGGATACAATGATAAAGTTGTGTAAGCCGTTATTCTTTATGCCTATTATGAAACATCCAAAAAAAAATCAAAAAGATATTTCCTATTTTGCAGCCCATTTTTGAATTATTTCCAAAAGCAATTTGGAAATAATTCTGTACGAGAGAGTTGTAGTATTTTTGGAGTACTATAACTTTGTCTCTCTAATTTTTTTGTGATTTTGTCGATTAGGCACTCAAAAAAAAGCCTAAATATGGTTTACAATCGTTTTTGGGATTGTTTTCGGCAATTGTTAGTGCTTTAAGGACCCTTTTTTGCCTCAATTTCAAGATGGAATTTTGAGGCTACTGTTCAGAAGCCAAAATGATGGGTTTTGCCCTCAGACTCTGGACTAATTTCTAAGATCTTGAAGCCGGCTTTCTGATGAGCACTAGAGCGCATTCATCGAGTACATGGTCTAGGAGATGTGAGCCTCCAAACAAGGCTGGTTTTTTTTGGCTGATGGACCGTCCTTCATGACGTGAACCAGTAGGGTTTCACGACGTGAAATGGACTTGATGTAAAAAATTAAATTAAATTATTTATTTATTGGACATGAAATATGCTTAATGCATGAACCACATAATTTATGAAACTCAAGCTGTGAACTGCTTAGTCCATGAACTAGATTTTCACAGATTTTTTTTTTGAAGGGTGTAAACCACTTAGTCCGCAAACCGCTTAGTCAGTGAACTAGATTTTCACGATTTTGTTTTGAGTTCCGCAAGACTGTTTCACGCTGTGAAACACAGGGTTTTACGCCGCCGTGAACCCTTAACCCGTGAAACGTCAATTTTTTTTATGGGTCATCTAGTGGGAAATTCGAATTGTCTTGTATAGAGGGAATATTTTTTTAATTTTAAAATGAGGAGATATGGGCATTTTTTCAAAGGCAAGTTGGAATTAAAAAAGTCAACACTTTTATGACACATGCTTACACCCTTCATAAATGACCCCCCAAATGGACAATTTGACAATTCATTGGCGTCTTTTCATTTAATGCTCATTAGCCTCAATGAGTTATGAGAAAAGAGCTTATAAATTAATCAAAGATTAATCTTTTCATTAATTCTTCTCCCTTTTGGACTAACTGAGAGCTCTAATTAACCACTAATCACTAATTAATTCACACCATTGAGCACATCATTGGATAGAGCATGGAATAACTAAGCTATGTGCATCAAGTAATGTGTAAATTAATCTATAATTAGAGATTAATTAAACTCTTGATTCTAATCTCTTCTCTTTTTACTCAAAATTAAGCAAAAGAGAGAGAAATTCCTACATTAATGAAGAAATTCATGTAATTAGGTGCTTTGATGCATCTAAATGCTCTCAATACACTCAAAAACACTAATTTTGACCTCTTATATGATCGAAATTTGACTCCCAAAAAACACATTTTCTAATCTTTTTGTCTCTTGAACTAGATTAATCATCCCTTAATGACAAAAACCAGTCAATTAAGAAAGATTAGTCAATTTCAAGAGTTTTAAAAAAAAATAATTAACCTACTACTAATGCTTGCTAACACTCTAATGCATACTAATCAAACAAAAAAATACAGATCAAACAAAAATTAATGATTTTAGCTGTAACCACCAAAAATTACATTCTATTACAGTTTTTGATGCAATGGAAGAAAAAAAGCCTAATACACTCTATTTGCAAGCCGTAAGAACATTAAAACCCACATTAACAACAACAAAAACGACCTTTTAAGCTAAAAATTAAGCAAAAAGGTATTCTTTATAAAACCAAAAAAGAGAGCTATTCTACACCAAATCACCATAAAAATAACCTCTTTTTCATGAAAAACCACTAATCAAGACAATGGGGAATGGCTAATGCGTAGATTAGAGGAAAACGATGGAAAACACCAAGGGATGATTTCCTGGGCAAACGGCCCAAAAAATGTTATGGCTCACCCAAACTCCTCTTAAAACACATCCAACAAGAGTTACCTGGTGAGCCACAACTGTGGTAAAGAATCTTTCCACTGGTAGAGCTTATAATCCTTGAGGTCTCCAAGCTCTACAACTCCTTGAGAAGCAATTCCATTGTGCCTCCTAGGAGCGTTGTCACACCGCCACATTACACTACGTGTACTCGTCCCTCCTCTCACCTCATTTCACTCAGTCATACTCAAGAGCATGCATTAGAGACAGATATTAGCAATAGTAAGACTCTATGGCACAATGGGATAGTTGAGAGAGAGAGAGAGAGAGAGAGAGAAAGAGAGAAAGAGAGATAGATGTCTCTATATGTATATGTATATATATATATATATTTTAACATACATGTGACAAGAGAGACTTGCCCCTAAAATCGAGTGTACTTTCACAAAGCTCTAGGAACCTACTTATATTAGCCTTGAGTTAGTTTCATAGGGACCATTCACATGACCTTCCACATAAAGAGAGAGAGAGAGAGAGAGAGAGAGAGAGAGAGAGAGAGAGAGAGTTTGTGCATGATAACAATAAAACGACTAATTTCCTAAAAATAAGGCTTACATGAAAAGTTTTTAAAATTGCATTAAGTATTATAAATAAGATTATTCTTATAATTCATACTTTCCAAAGAAAAACATTGTTTAAAAGACCCTTTAGCATGCATTGTAATTAGATTCTTAAAAGTACACTTTAAAAGCCTTTTTTTATTCTTCAAATGGAAGAGTTTCATTTAGTAATGAAGTTTGACTAATTCCAATAGCATTTGGGACATAGTGCAATCACTCAAGAAATATGAAGCACAAAGAACTCTACATCTTAGAGAAAAATGCTTTGTTGACTAGTAATATATATTAATTTCCTTTCCACTATTCTAAATTTGAAAATAGAAATTATCTTGTAAAGTTTTTGTACAAAGAATTGATTAGAAATATAATGCTTCTCTATGTAAAATTTAAAAAGCATGTGTAATGCATAGACATGGAAGCCAATTCTAAGGACATTTTTTTTCATTGGGCTTTCCCCGAAGCATTAAATATGAAAAGATAATTCAATTGGGTCCTTCTTATACATTGCACTTATCCAATCATGATGTCATAAATGTGTTAGGATTATCTCAATCTTATAATATAGGTATGAACAAGTTTTAGCTTAGACTAGTGTGTTACCATGTTACTCCAATCTTGGAGCAACATCATCTTTAGCCCTATATTTATTGTAAGCCCTCTAGATTTGTGATTTGTGTATGCCTCTGTGTGTGTGTGTGTGTGTGTGTGTGTGTAGATGTATGTATGAGTGTATATTTAGTAAGTGTATACACGTGTATGTACGTACATGTATATGTGTATACACGTGTATGTATAGATGTATGTGTGTGTGCATATGTACGTGTGTGTTTGACAATCTTAACTATGAATAAATCATAGTAAAATTCATATGATATTTCACAATACCCAAGAACAAAAGTATACAAGGGGATAACACTACATAGTATTTCTTCAAATAAAGCAACAATGGTAGTTGAATCCAATGCCATTTTATAGTGGATAACTACATAATTATCAATATTAAAGTTCCATGCTCGGGGGGTCAACTATATGGAAGCCCCTCCTACGACGTGCGTTCAAGCGGTATTTAAAAATCCCCTTATCTGTGAATTTTGAGCTAATAAAACTACCCCTTTTTCTTTATAAACTTACGATTTTTTTTCCAAACTACAATTAAAATACCCCACTTCTAATTGTATTTCTGTAAATTTACCCAATATTTTGGATTAAAAAAACCCCACCTAATGATCGCACGTGGTAGACTTACATATTTTGAGGTGCACCCCCCGAGGTTCCATGTAAGTAAACATCAAAGGCCACCTCACCTCACTTGCATCCATCCAATCAAATGTCACCTCACCCCTGTATCCATCCAATCAAAAGCTCAACTAGAACTTAGAGAAAGAACTAGGATCAACTGCAAGCGTTATAAACATGGCCTTGTTATCTCGACTCCTTTATAATAAACATGGCCTTGTTATCTTGACTCCTTTATAATAAACATGGCCTTGTTATCTGGACTCCTTTATAATAAACAAAGCAAAGAAATTACTTGCAAAAAAGAAAATAAATCCTTTCTTTAATGTGAAAGCTATGTTGTGTGAGACATAAGATTATTGCACTTAAATGGTTATAAAAATAATAAACAATTTAAACTCTCTCACTAGTCACGAAACCATTTTATTAGCACCGTCAAAATTGTACTAGCAACGTAAATGGAACGGATCTCATCACTGCTGTTGACGTGGAACAACCATTTTATCGACAGTCGTGCAGCCGGACGCCAACGAGGCTCCCGTGGACGTAAATAAAGACTCTGAGAATCGTCCCTTGCCAAGGAGCGGTTTAGTGTTAGGAGGTCGTGGAGTCAATCTCTCTTGCTGTTATCTGCAATTCCGTGGCTAGACCCCCTGCTGCCAGCTTGTTTAATTGCTGTTAATTTGGGAGATGGAGGAAGTGCAGCGCATGGCAGAGTGTGGCGATGACGTTGCCATAAAAAGAGAGTGGGAGATGAAGGATGAGGCGGTGAAGTGGTTGACAGAGAGAAGCTACGTACAAGTGATGGAGAAAAGGGGAGGGATCGACGATGGGGATGAGGAGGAGTTTGTGGTGCTAGTACAAGTGCAAAGGGATTTTGAATCGGTGAGGAAAGCTTGCGAGGCAAGGAAGGAAGAGGTAGTGGTGGCACGCAGCGTATTAGAAGAAGGTGAAGAAGCTGGATCAGATCCTGCGAAAGTGCGTGAGCTTCTTGCTTCTTTGAGCTACTTAGAATCTCCAACAACAACAGAAGAGAGCGATAGCTTAAGGTACTACTACCGTGCAGCGGAGTGCAGAGTAAGCTTGCCTGCCAGTGCGGCTCATGTTAAGGTGCAGGATGTGCAAGGTCATCGCAGCGGTGAAGGTCCGCAAGACTGGAAGCCCTGCAGCGGGTATGTCATGGACACCAGTACATTATCTGGGCAGGATCCAAGGCTGAGCCTTACCGGAGATGCACCAGGCGGCAATCCTACCAGTACTGTCAAGCAAATCCCGTGCGTTCGCTTCGTGGTGAATGCCTTCGCAACAATCGATGAATTCTACTTGCACTTGAAGCTCAACATAGAAACCCTCTCTGTGGGCGTTTTGAAGAGAGAGTTTCTAAAAACAGATACATGCTTAGGCTTCTATCCTGACTGGATTCGCCTCTCCGTGGAGCCTTGCTGGCAGGACATCATGTCGGTGGCCATCTTTGAGAACATGCAAACAATGGGCAGTAGTGGTGGTGAAAAGACCACCAAAAACACTGAGATCGGAATGGGCATAGGGTTCGGGCCTGCAAGAGTCTCTGCCAAGAGGTCATGGGCGATGGAGAAGACAGCTGGATCAGAGGATAACGAGCTAGATCACATTGACTACGAAACAGAAGAGGGGGGAGTAGCCAGCGTTGAGTGGAGGATTTGCAGGTGGCAAGGTGGCAAGCTTTACAAGAGGGATAGGCCGCTGTCTCCCTCAATTATCAGCTCCAAGAAGCTACCCAAGCTCCCCTTTACAGGAACCGGCCCGCTCTTGCAGCGTATTCTCCCGGCTATGAGTTGGCGCTTGCCACTCAGCGCGAGGCATCGCGAGCTCTCCTTCAAGCTCCGCCTGCTCTTCCACATGCAGCTCATCTCCTTGACGAGCAGGCGCCCATTCCTCAAATCGCCTAAACACACAAAGATCCCCCTTGATCAGGAGTTCACGTTCTCGGTCCAATTGCCTCAAGCACTGCGAGCCCCCGATGCCCAACTCCGGTAAGTGGGTGGTTTTCTAGCAATACACTTACACTATGCATATATTAAAGGCTGTCCTGATGTTGCTTTTGTTTTGAGGATAGCATATGAAATAAAATATGTGTAGTTGTTGGATGAATGAAGAAAGAATACTCTGGAGTCTTCCTAAAATACATAGTTGGATGAACGTGAGTTTGCTTGGTTTGAAAATTATCATATGTACATGGGTAACTTTTAACAAATGAAAGAATGCTTGCGGGGTATACTGTAAGTAAACCCTCTGTAGTATCAGGTGCGTTCAATGCTTATTTTAGAAATCCCTTATCTCTGATTTTTTCATGAATAAAACATACCCTTTTTTTATTCAACCTCTGAATACTCTTTTTGAATGGTACCCTTTTATATATTAAAAAATGTGAAAAAATTAGATTTTAAATATTCATTCTCTCGAACCCATGTGCTACACTTACATTTTATGAGTGCCCCCGAGAAAGGACGGCCATGAGAAAAAAGCGTACTTTTTTTTAAAACTATTTTTGGTCTTCTTGCTTCCTAGTAAATGTATGGAAGATTGTGCCCCCTTGAGTGACAATCCAGATGTACTTTGTTTAAATTTTTCATTTTTAGGGGGATTAAAAGGTTGTACCCCTTGATGTGAGCATGGTTTTCCTTGAGTGACAATCCTGATGTACTTTGTTTGAATTTTTCATTTTTAGGGGGATTAAAAGGTTGTACCCCTTGATGTGAGCATGGTTTTCCTTGAGTGACAATCGAAATGTACTTTGTTTAAATTTTTTCATTTTTTGGGCGATTATAAGGAGATAATCTTTTATCTCCGATTCATTACTATACTATACCAGAGGACGTTCATTCTATGGGAACCATAGAAGGACGTTCATTCTATGGGAACCATTTTTAAAATCAAAAGGCTCCAGATTAACGTGTGAAGTTATGTGGAAACCATTTTCACAATCAAAGTCTCCACATTAGCGTGTGACTTCTGTTGCCCATACTATCCCAGCATTGTGGATTTTCCTTTGGACTGATCTTTTTTTAGTTTCTTGTTCTTTTTATATTCCATTCAAAATGATCATTAGATTGCCAAAAGCCGCTTCCAATGTTTTATGTTTCTTATGCGAAACTTAAAGCTTTTGAGATTCAATTCTCCTCCTTAGTTTGTCCTAAAATATTGCTTTATTTTAGTTCCCCCCTCATAGTTTTGACGGTTTCGACCGCTACTAGAAATTCCTTGAACTTCTCAAAAGCTTGACACTTCTGGTTGAATTTGTACTCATCCTTCCATCAGAAAAATTAGCATGTATGATGTGAAGACTATCCTTGACCCTAAAATTGAATTCCTCTGTGAATGTGTCTTGTGCTGTCCCTTACCCATCATGCAAGCTTCCTATACGTTTAGATTGTTAAAATTTGTTGGCAAATGCTGAGCTAGTATACCAAGTTTCTACAACTCCGAAAGCGTGTATATACTTAGATGCCCATATATCTTATGTGATAAGGAGATATATCTTATGTGATAAGGACCATATCTTATTTCTCATTTTTTGGTTAATTTTAAGAAGATAACATTACTTAGTACATATATGGAAGTTTTGTGAGAGCCATTTTCGCAATTAAAGTGTCCACATTAGCACGTGAATTTTATTGCCCAAACTATCCCAACTTCTTGCATGTGAGTTTTCTCAGCAGTATGAAGGTCAATTTTGTCATTTGGACTGTTCTTGAATTTCTTATTCTTTTGGTCTTCCATTCAAAATTATTAGCTGGGTAGATGACAAATTCCAATGTTTTGTGTTTTTTATGCAAGGTTAACTTAAAGCTTTTGAGATTAAAAAATAAGTTCGCCACTTCAGAAAGTAGAAAGATAAAATCTCCCTAGGATCAGAAACAAAGAAATGATAGTAGGTTAGAACGAAAAAGGTCTAAAGTAAAACCTATTTTCCGATTGTTCTTGAAAGAGTGGCACATGGTTGAGTTAGTATCTTGGTTCTAGCAAGAGATGGGAAATTTACAGTCGTATATTTTCATGGCACCTATAGAGCCATTGAAGGCACCCTCACCCCGCCAGTGGAGTCCATCTAGAGCATTTGGCTGGATATCATATCTTGTCTTCTTTCTACTTCAACTCTGTGGTGGAGGCTCTTTATTTCCCAGGAAAAAGATCCTTCGATTAGTTAAAAGAAAAAAACGAGCCGCAAAGGCTAAGTACAACCACAAAGGGCTAGCTACATATAATGAAAGGGGAAGAGATGCTTCTCCTCTCCGAGTAGCTGCTCTATAAGGAGAAGGGTATCTCATACAAGGGGAGGGTGGGAACAACCATACAGGTGGTATGTAATGCCACATGGAGTCACCGCCTCTATCTCTGAGGAAAGGGCTAGACCTCCAAAGTCTCAAGAAGGTTTTCCATCATTTCCTGCCACTTTGGCATGTGGCCAGAACCTCACTGCTGCGACCTCCCCCACTACCACATAGGGTGTGAAATGATATCAAGCCGTATGCTCCTGATGGTCTCAACCGTCGGAGTGTGGTTACCCTCAATGGCCTCGCTGCATCTAGCACGCTAAATGTGCCAGGCGGGGATGCTACTACAAATCTCTGGCATGAGACTGGTCACCAATTACGTGGGACTGATACTGATGCGATACTATGGTGGGAGACCTGAAGGGATAGTCCTCCCCCATCCTTCTCATAAGTTCTGACCACTCTAGCCTTGGTGGCCCAAGCGACAGTACCCTAAGTAATGATCCGGGTTGATGCCATGTCCATAGCAAAGATGCAGAGAATCTGTTGCCAAATTTGTAGAGCCTTCGGCCAATCGCTTGTAGATCTTTACAAGAGGGATCGGCCTCTGTCTTGCTTAATGATCAGCTCTCCAATAAGCTACCCAAGCTCCCCTTTATAGGAACCGGCCCTTTCTTGTAGCGGCGGGCTATGAGTTGGCGCTTGCTACTCAGCGTATTCTGCCAGCTACCTATGAGTTGGTGCTTAACACTCGGGACGAGGCATCGCGTGCTCTCCTTCAAGCTCCGCCTGCTCTTCCACATGCAGCTCATCTCCTTAACGAGAAGGAGCCCATTCCTCAAATCGCCTAAACACACAAAGACCCCCCTTGATCAGCAGAGGTTCTCTGTGCAATTGCCTGAAGCACTTCGATCCCTCGATGCCCAACCCCGGTAAGTCACTATTCATATATTAAAGGCTTCCCTAACATTCTTTTGTTTTGAGGATAGCAGATGAGTTAAAATATGTAGTTGACTGTTGGATGAATGAAGACTGAATAGTCTGGAGTCTACCTAAAATATATAGTTGGATGAATGAAGACTGAATAATGTGGAGTTTGCTTGGTTTTGAAATCATCATATGTATATGGGTAACTTTTAAGAGATGAGAGGATGCTCGTAGGGGTTGCTATAAGTAACCGCTCTGTATCAGGTGCGTTCAATGTCTATTTTAAAAATCCCTTATCTGTGAATTTTTTATGAATAAAACATACCCTTGTTTTATTCAACCTGTGAATGCCTCCTTCAAATGGTACCCGTCTATATGTAAGAAATGTGTAAAAAATGGATTTAAAAAATCACTCTGCTGAACCCATGTGCTACACTTACATTTTATGAGTGATCCCCCAAGAAAGGATGGCCGTGAAAAAACAAAGCGTACTTTTTTTAAACTATTTTTAGGCTTCTTGCTTCCTAGTAAATGTATGAAAGATTGTGCCCCCTTGAGTGAGAATTGCAATGTACTTTGTTAAAAAAAATTCATTTTAGAGGGATTAGAAGGTTGTAAGCCTTGATGATGTGAGCATGGTTTTCCTTGAGAGACAATCCAAATGTACTTTGTTTAAATTTTTCATTTTTTTGGCGATTATAAGGAGATAATCTTTCAATTTCAATTGATTACTTTACTATACCAAAGGAATTTCATTCTATTTTCACAATCAAAAGGATCCACATTAACGTGTGCAGTTATGTGGGAACCATTTTCACAATCAAAGTCTCCACATTATCGTGTGACTTTTGTTGGCATTGCTATCCTCGAACATTGTGGATTTGTCCTTTGGGCTATTCTTTTTTTGTTTCTTGTTCTTTTTGTTTTATGTTTCTGATGCAAAACTTAAAGGTTTTGAGATTGAATTCTCTTCCTTACTTTGCCCTAAAATATTGCTTTGTTTTAGTTCCTCCCTTATATTCTTGATGGTTTTGACCACTACTAGAAATTCCTTGAACTTCTCAAAAGCTTGACACTTCTGCTTGAAAAAAATACACAAGAATCCTTCTACTGTAATATCAATCAAAGTGAACACCACAATGAAATTGTACTCATTCTTTCATCAGAAAGAGTAGCATGTATGATGTGAAGACTATCCTTGACCCTAAAATTGCTTATTTTTGAAATCCCTTATCTGTGATTTTTTCGTGAATAAAACGTACCCTTTTTTTATTCAACCTCTGAATACTCTTTTTGAATGGTACCCTTTTATATGTTAAAAATGTGAAAAATTTAGATTTTAAAAATTCATTATCTCGAACCCATGCGCTACACTTACATTTTCTGAGTGCCCCCAAGAAAGGACGGCCATGAGAAAAAAGCATACTTTTTTAAAACTATTTTTGGTCTTCTTGCTTTCTAGTAAATGTATGGAAGATTGTGCCCCCTTGAGTGACAATCCAGATGTACTTTGTTTAAATTTTTCATTTTTAGGGAGATTAAGAGGTTGTACCGCATGGTTTTCCTGGAGTGACAATCCAGATGTACTTTGTTTAAATTTTTCATTTTTAGGGGGATTAAAAGGTTGTACCCCTTGATGTGAGCATGGTTTTCCTTGAGTGACAATTGAAATGTACTTTGTTTAAATTTTTCTTTTTTTGGGCGATTATAAGGAGATAATCTTTCATCTTTGATTTATTACTATACTATACCAAAGGACGTTCATTCTATGGGAACCATTTTCAAAATCAAAAGGCTCCACATTAACGTGTGAGGTTATGTGGAAACCATTTTCACAATCAAAGTCTCCACATTAGCGTGTGACTTCTGTTGCCCATACTATCCCAACATTGTGGATTTTCCTTTGGGCTGATCTTTTTTTAGTTTCTTGTTCTTTTCATATTCCATTCAAAATCATTAGATTTCCAAAAGCCGCTTCCAATGTTTTATGTTTCTTATGCGAAACTTAAAGCTTTTGAGATTGAATTCTCCTCCTTAGTTTGTCCTAAAATATTGCTTTATTTTAGTTACCTCCTCATAGTTTTGACGGTTTCGACCGCTACTAGAAATTCCTTGAACTTCTCAAAAGCTTGACACTTCTGGTTGAAAAAAATACAGAAGAATCCTTCTACTTGTAATATCAATCAAAGTGAACACCTCAATGAAATTGTACTCATCCTTCTATCAGAAAGATTAGCATGTATGATGTGAAGACTATCCTTTAGCCTAAAATTGAATTCCTTTGTGAATGTGTCTTGTGCTGTCCCTTACCATCATGCAAGCTTCCTATACGTTTAGATTGTTAAATGTGGATGGCAAATGCTGAGCTAGTATATCAAGTTTCTACAACTCCGAAAGTGCGTATATACTTAGATGCCCATATATCTTATGTGATAAGGAGATATACTTATGTGCAGGTGGACCATATCTTATTTCTCATTTTTTGGTTAATTTTAAGAAGATAACATTACTTAGTACATATATGGAAGTTTTGTGAGAGCCATTTTCGCAATTGAAGTGTCCACATTAGCACGTGAATTTTATTGCCCAAACTATCCCAACTTCTTGCATGTGAGTTTTCTCAGCAGTATGAAGGTCAATTTTAACATTTGGACTGTTCTTGAATTTCTTGTTCTTTTGGTCTTCCATTCAAAATTATTAGCTGGGTAGATGACAAATTCCAATGTTTTGTGTTTTTGATGCAAGCTTAACTTAAAGCTTTTGAGATTAAAAAATAAGTTCGCCACTTCAGAAAGTAGAAAGATAAAATCTCCCTAGGATCAGAAACAAAGAAATGGTAGTAGGTTAGAACGAAAAAGGTCTAAAGTAAAACCTATTTCCCGATTGTTCTTGAAAGAGTGGCACATGGTCGACTTAGTATCTTGGTTCTAGCCAGAGATGGGAAATTTACAGTCGTATATTTTCATGGCACCTATAGAGCCATTGAAGGCACCCTCACCCCGCCAGTGGAGTCCATCTAGAGCATTTGGCTGGATATCATATCTTGTCTTCTTTCTACTTCAACTCTTTGGTGGAGGCTCTTTATTTCCCAGGAAAAAGATCCTTCGATTAGTTAAAAGAAAAAAACGAGCCGCAAAGGCTAAGTACAACCACAAAGGGCTAGCTACATATAATGAAAGGGGAAGAGATGCTTCTCCTCTCCGAGTAGCTGCTCTATAAGGAGAAGGGTATCTCATACAAGGGGAGGGGGGGAACAACCATACAGGTGGTATATAATGCCGAATGGAGTCACCGCCTCTATCTCTGAGGAAAGGGCTAGACCTCCAAAGTCAAAAGAAGGCTTCCCACCATTTCCTGCCACTTTGGCATGTGGCTAGAACCTCACTGTTGCAACCTCCCCCACTACCACATAGGGTGTGAAATGATATCAAGCCATATGCTCCTGATGGTCTCAACCGTCGGAGTGTGGTTACCTTCAATGGCCTCGCTGCATCTAGCACGCTTAATGTGCCAGGCGAGGATGCTTCTACAAATCTCTAGCATGAGACTGGTCGCCAATTACGTGGGACTGATACTGATGCCATACGATGGTGGGAGACCTGAAGGGATAGTCCTCCCCCATCCTTCTCATAAGTCCTGACCACTCTAGCCTTGGTGGCCCAATCGACAGTACCCTAAGTAATGATCCGGGTTGATGCCATGTCCATAGCAAAGATGCAGAGAATCCGCTGCCAAATTTGTAGAGCCTTCGGCCAATCGCAAATCTTTACAAGAGGGATCGGCCTCTGTCTTGCTTAATGATCAGCTCTCCAATAAGCTGCCGAAGCTCCCCTTTATAGGAACTGGCCCTTTCTTGTAGCGGGCTATGAGTTGGCGCTTGCTACTCAGAGTATTCTGCCACCTATGAGTTGGCGCTTAACACTCTGCACGAGGCATCGCGTGCTCTCCTTCAAGCTCCGCCTGCTCTTCCACATGCAGCTCATCTCCTTGACGAGAAGGAGCCCATTCCTCAAATTGCCTAAACACACAAAGACCCCCCCCTTGATCAGGAGACGTTCTCTGTGCAATTGCTTGAAGCACTTCGATCCCTCGATGCCCAACCCCGGTAAGTCACTATTCATATATTAAAGGCTTCCATAATGTTCTTTTGTTTTGAGGATAGCATATGAGATAAAATATGTAGTTGGATGAATGAAGACTGAATACTCTGGAGTCTACCTAAAATATATAGTTGGATGAATGAAGACTGAATAATGTGGAGTTTGCTTGGTTTTGAAATTATCATATGTATATGGGTAGCTTTTAAGAGATGAGAGGATGCTCGTAGGGGTTACTATAAGTAACCCCTTTGTATCAGGTGCGTTCAATGTCTATTTTAAAAATCTCTTATCTCTGAATTTTTTATGAATAAAACATACCCTTGTTTTATTCAACCTGTGAATGCCTCCTTCAAATGGTACCCGTCTATATGTAAAAAGTGTGTAAAAAATGGATTTAAAAAATCCACTCTACTGAACCCATGTGCTACATTTACATTTTATGAGTGATCCCCCAAGACAGGATGGCCATGAAAAAACAAAACGTACTTTTTTCTAACTATTTTTAGGCTTCTTGCTTCCTAGTAAATGTATGAAAGATTGTGCCCCCTCGAGTGAGAATTCCAATGTACTTTGTTAAAAAAAATTCATTTTAGAGGGATTAGAAGGTTGTAACCCTTGATGATGTGAGCATGGTTTTCCTTGAGAGACAATCCAAATGTACTTTGTTTAAATTTTTCATTTTTTTGGCGATTATAACGAGATAATCTTTCAATTTCAATTCATTACTTTACTATACCAAAGGAATTTCATTCTATTTTCACAATCAAAAGGATCCATATTAACGTGTGCAGTTATGTGGGAACCATTTTCACAATCAAAGTCTCCACATTATAGTGTGACTTTTGTTGGCCATGCTATCCTCGAACATTGTGGATTTGTCCTTTGGGCTATTCTTTTTTTTGTTTCTTGTTCTTTTTGTTTTATGTTTCTGATGCAAAACTTAAAGGTTTTGAGATTGAAATCTCTTCCTTACTCTGTCCTAAAATATTGCTTTGTTTTAGTTCCTCCCTCATATTCTTGATGGTTTCGACCACTACTAGAAATTCCTTGAACTTCTCAAAAGCTTGACACTTCTGCTTGAAAAAAATACACAAGAATCCTTCTACTGTAATATCAATCAAAGTGAACACCTCAATGAAATTGTACTCATTCTTTCATGAGAAAGAGTAGCATGTATGATGTGAAGACTAGCCTTGACCCTAAAATTGAATTCCTTGTGAATGTGTTTTGTGCTGTCAGTTACCCATCATGCAAGCTTCATATACCTCTAGATTGTTAAAATTTGATAGCAAATGCTCAGCTACTAGCATACCAAATTTCTACAACTCTGAAAGAGTGTATATACATAGATGCCCATATGTCTTATGTGATAAGGAAATAACCTTATATGTAGGTGGAACATATCTCTTATTTCTCATTTTTTGGGTAATTTTAAGAAGATAACCTATTATTTTTTAAATCATTACTTTACTACATAAATGGAAGTTTTGTGAGAGCCATTTCTGCAATTAAAGTGTCCACATTAGCACGTGAATTTCATTGCCCAAACTATCTTGTCTTCTTCCATGTGAGTTTTCTCAACACTATGAGGATCAATTTTGTCATTTGGATTGTTCTTCAATTTCCTATTCTTTTGGTCTTCCATTCAACATTATTAGCTGGGTAGATAGACAAAGACCCCTTCTAATGTTTTATGTCTTTTATGCAAAGGTTAACTTAAAGCTTTTGAGATTAAAAAATAAGTTCACCACTTCAAAAAGTAGAAAGATAACATCTCCCTAGGATCAAAATTAAAGAAATGGTAGTAGGTTAGAATAAAAAAGGTATGAAGTAAAACCTATTCCGATTGTTCCTGAAAGACTGGCACATGGTTGAGTTGGTATCTTGGTTCAGAGATGGGAAATTTATAGTCGTATATTTGCATGGCACATATGGAGAGCTCGATGCAATGAAGCCATTGAAGGCACCCTCACCCTGGAAGTGGAGTCCATCCAGAGCATCTGGCTCGATATCATATTTTGTCTTCTTTCTCTTTCAACTCTTTGGTGGAGGCTAATTTTTTTCCTAGGAACAAGATCCTTTGATTAGCTAAAGGAACAAGATCCTTTGATTAGCTAAAGGAAAGAAACAATTGCAGGCTTAAGTACAACCACAAAGGGCCACTTACATATAATCAAAGGTGAAGAGATGATTCTCCTCTGGTTGGCCGCTTTGTGAGGAAAAGGCTATCTCATACAGGGGGACGGCGGGAACAACCATATAGATGGTGTGTAATGCCAAATGGGATCACGGCCTCTATCTGTGAGGAAAGGGCTAGGCCTCCAAAATCTCAAGCAGGCTTCCCACCGCTTCTGGTAGCTTTCATGTGGGGTATAAACCTTGCTGCAGCTTCCCCTAATGACCAGAGAGGGTGTGAATGATATCAAGCCATATGCTCTTGATGGTCTCAGCCGTCGGAGTGTGGGTACCCCCTCGATGGCCTCGCTGCATCTAGCACACTAGATGTGCCAGGCTAGGATGCTACTGTGCAAATCTCCCATCTCTGGCATGAGCCTGGTCGCCAATCACGTGGGACTAGTAATGCTGCAATACGATGGTGGGAGACCTCAAGGGCTAGTCCTCCCCCATCCTTCTCACATAAGTCCTGATTACTCTAGCCTCCGTGGTCCAAGCGACAATACCCCAAGTGATGATCCGGGTTGATGCCATGTCCATACCGAAGATGCAGAGCATCCATTGCCAATTCTGCTGAGCCATTCGGGGAAAATCCCAAAGACAATGTCGTTGAGACTCTTGGGGGTGGCGGCACCACTCGGGCAAGATGTTGAACGAACTCTGATTTCCAGCCAAGTATCGACTGCCAAACTCGTGTGCCATCAGCCAAAGAAAGAGAGTGTTCTGTCCCAAAGCCTCTTCCAAAAATATGAAAGGAAACGCGGTGAGAGGCCCTGAGAGTACCAGTGTGTGGCTCCTGACAGCATGCCATCTATCTCAGACATCTAGATCCTACAGCCAAGCCGCACTGTATATGCAAAGAAGGGGGCATCAAGAGTCTCCTCCGGATCTACGCAATCATGCCAAGTCCACTCTCTATTGTCCCACTATATCTGCATGAGACGTTGGCTCTCCCAAATCCAAGGTTGCCATAATCTCTCCCTAGCCACCTTTGTCAGTGCTGGATCTATGTGCCATTCTCGTGCCCGAAAACTAATCACCCTCACCCTTTGCAATGTGCGGCCTCTTGAATCCTCCAAGGGGTGCTCTGATCTCTCTAGTCTGCGATGGGATTGATAGAAAAAGTGAGTAGACCACTGCCCTCATCTGCTCCATGCACCGCCACAAGTATATTGTGTCTGGTAAACACACCTAGCCATGTCGGGGGGTCAAGTCAGGAGAATAGGAATCAAGAAGTCCTGAGGAATAGCTAAGTAAATGTTGATGCTAAGCATGTCTCTACCTTGCATCCCTGTCATGCCTCTCTCGTGCTCCTCTTGAGGTAACTGCCTATGTAAAACTCAATCTCCTGGAGACCTAGCTGGTCCCATACTCAAGGTGCCCCAAGATATATGCGGTCATGGACCTAGCATATGGCCACTGGGTAAACTAATCGGGGGTTCCAAACCAAAGGCTGTCAAAGCTGCTCCTCTTAGGCCACTGAGGCCAGTGGAACAATCTATCTGAGGGCTAGCCTAAGATGATCCCAAGCACGAAGTAGACTGGCTGCAAATCTTTTCTTAAAGACATGGCTAAAACCATGGGCTCGGATCTCCATGAAGATCCATCTAGTACTTTGCGGACTAGGTGGTTTACACCCTTCAAAAAAAAATCTGTGAAAATCTAGTTCACGGACTAACCAGTTCATGGCTTGAGTTTCATAAATTATGTGGTTCATGCATTAAGCATATTTCATGTCCAAAAAATAAATAATTTAATTTAATTTTTTACATCAAGTCCATTTCACGTCGTGAAACCCTACTGGTTCACGTCATGAAGGATGGTCCATCAGCCCAAAAAAAACCAACCTTGTTTGGAGGCTCACATCTCCTAGACCGTGTACTCAATGAATGCGCTCTAGTGCTCATCAGAAAGCCGGCTTCAAGATCTTAGAAATTAGTCAAGAGTATGAGGAGAAAACCCATCATTTTGCCTTCTGAAAAGTAGCCTCAAAATTCGATCCAAAAATTGAGGCAAAAAAGGGTCCTTAAAGCACTAACAATTGCCGAAAACAGCCCAAAAAACGATTGTAAACCATATTTAGGCTTTTTTTTTAGTGCCTAAATGATAAAACACTCCGCATGAGGCATCGCGTGCTCTCCTTCAAGCTCCGCCTGCTCTTCCACATGCAGCTCATCTCCTTGACGAGAAGGAGCCCATTCCTCAAATCGCCTAAACACACAAAGACCCCCCTTGATCAGGAGACGTTCTCTGTGCAATTGCTGAAGCACTTCGATCCCTCGATGCCCAACCCCGGTAAGTCACTATTCATATATTAAAGGCTTCCCTAATGTTCTTTTGTTTTGAGGATAGCATATGAGATAAAATATGTAGTTGGATGAATGAAGACTGAATACTCTGGAGTCTACCTAAAATATATAGTTGGATGAATGAAGACTGAAAAATGTGGAGTTTGCTTCGTTTTGAAATTATCATATGTATATGGGTAACTTTGAAGAGATGAGAGAATGCTCGTAGGGGTTACTATAAGTAACCCCTCTGTATGAGGTGCGTTCAATGTCTATTTTAAAAATCCCTTATCTATAAATTTTTTATGAATAAAACATACCCTTGTTTTATTCAACCTGTGAATGCCTCCTTCAAGTGGTACCCGTCTATATGTAAAAAATGTGTAAAAAATGGATTTAAAAAATCCACTCTGCTGAACCCATGTGCTACACTTACATTTTATGAGTGATCTCCCAAGAAAGGATGGCCATGAAAAAACAAAGCGTACTCTTTTTTAACTATTTTTAGGCTTCTTGCTTCCTAGTAAATGTATGAAAGATTGTGCCCCCTTGAGTGAGAATTCCAATGTACTTTGTTTAAAAAAATTCATTTTAGAGGGATTAAAAGGTTGTAACCCTTGATGATGTGAGCATGGTTTTCCTTGAGAGACAATCCAAATGTACTTTGTTTAACTTTTTAAGGAGATAAACTTTCAATTTCAATTCATTACTTTACTATACCAAAGGAATTTCATTCTATTTTCACAATCAAAAGGATCCACATTAACGTGTGCAGTTATGTGGGAACCATTTTCACAATCAAAGTCTCCACATTATCATGTGACTTTCGTTGCCCATGCTATCCTCGAACATTGTGGATTTGTCCTTTGGGCTATTTTGTTTCTTGTTCTTTTTGTTTTATGTTTCTGATGCAAAACTTAAAGGTTTTGAGATTGAATTCTCTTCCTTACTTTGTCCTGAAATATTGCTTTGTTTTAGTTCCTCCCTCATATTCATGATGGTTTTGACCACTACTAGAAATTCCTTGAACTTCTCAAAAGCTTGACACTTCTCCTTGAAAAAAATACACAAGAATCCTTCTACTGTAATATCAATCAAAGTGAACACCTCAATGAAATTGTACTCATTCTTTCATCAGAAAGAGTAGCATGTATGATGTGAAGACTAGCCTTGACCCTAAAATTGAATTCCTTGTGAATGTGTTTTGTGCTGTCACTTACCCGTCATGCAAGCTTCATATACCTCTAGATTGTTAAAATTTGATGGCAAATGCTCAGCTACTAGCATACCAAGTTTCTACAACTCTGAAAGAGTGTATATACTTAGATGCCCATATTCCTTATGTGATAAGGAGATAACCTTATATGTAGGTGGAACATATCTCTTATTTCTCATTTTTTGGGTAATTTTAAGAAGATAACCTATTATTTTTTCAATCTAATTACTTTACTACATAAATAAAAGTTTTGTGAGAGCCATTTTTGCAATTAAAGTGTCCACATTAGCACGTGAATTTCATTGCCCAAACTATCCTGACTTCTTGCATGTGAGTTTTCTCAACACTATGAGGATCAATTTTGTCATTTGGATTGTTCTTCAATTTCCTATTCTTTTGGTCTTCCATTCAACATTATTAGTTGGGTAGATAGACAAAGACCCCTTCTAATGTTTTATGTTTTTTATGCAAAGGTTAACTTAAAGCTTTTGAGATTCAAAAATAAGTTTACCACTTCAAAAAGTAGAAAGATAACATCTCCCTAGGATCAAAATTAAAGAAATGGTAGTAGGTTAGAATAAAAAAGGTTTGAAGTAAAACCTATTCCGATTGTTCCTGAAAGACTGGCACATGGTTGAGTTGGTATCTTGGTTCAGAGATGGGAAATTTACTGTCGTATATTTGCATGGCACATATGGAGAGCTCGATGCAATGAAGCCATTGAAGGCACCCTCACCCTACAAGTGGAGTCTATCGAGAGCATCTGGCTCGATATCATATTTTGTCTTCTTTCTCTTTCAACTCTTTGGTGGAGGCTAATTTTTTTCCTAGGAACAAGATCCTTTGATTAGCTAAAGGAACAAGATCCTTTGATTAGCTAAAGGAAGAAAACAATTGCAGGCTTAAGTACAACCACAAAGGGCCAGTTACATATAATCAAAGGTGAAGAGATGATTCTCCTCCGGTTGGCCGCTTTGTGAGGAGAAGGCTATCTCATACAGGGGGACGGCGGGAACAACCATATAGATGGTGTGTAATGCTAAATGGGATCACGGCCTCTATGTGTGAGGAAAGGGCTAGGCCTCCAAAGTCTCAAGCAGGCTTCCCACTGCTTCCTGTAGCTTTCGTGTGTGGTCAAAACCTTGCTGCAGCTTCCCCTAATGACCAGAGAGGGTGTGAATGATATCAAGCCATATTCTCTTGATGGTCTCAGCCGTCGGAGTGTGGGTACCCCCTCGATGGCCTCGCTGCATCTGGCACACTAGATGTGCTAGGCTAGGATGCTACTGTGCTACTAGATGTGCTAGGCTAGGATGCTACTGTGCATGAGCCTGGTCGCCAATCACGTGGGACTAGTAATGCTGCAATATGACGGTGGGAGACCTCAAGGGCTAGTCCTCCGCCGTCCTTCTCACATAAGTCCTGATTACTCTAGCCTCCGTGGTCCAAGCGACAATACCCCAAGTGATGATCCGGGTCGATGCCATGTCTATAGCGAAGATGCAGAGCATCCGTTGCCAATTCTGCTGAGCCATTCGGGGGAAATCCCAAAGACAATGTCGTTGAGAGTCCTGGGGGTGGCCACACCACTCGGGCAAGATGTTGACCGAACTCTGATTTCCAGCCAAGTATCGACTGCCAAACTCGTGTGCCATCAGCCAAAGAAAGAGAGTGTTCTGTCCCAAAGCCTCTTCCAAAAATATGAAAGGAAACGCGGTGAGAGGCCCTGAGAGTACCATTGTGTGGCTCCTGACAGCATGCCATCTATCTCAGACATCTAGATCCTACAGCCAAGCCGCACTGTATATGCAAAGAAGGGGGCATCAAGAGTCTCCTCCGGATCTGCGCAATCATGCCAAGTCCACTCTCTATTGTCCCACTATATCTGCGTAAGAGGTTGGCTCTCCCAAATCCAAGGTTGCCATAATCTCTCCCTAGCCACCTTTGTTGGTGCTGGATCTATGTGCCATTCCCGTGCCCGAAAACTAATCACCCTCACCCTTTGCAATGTGCGGCCTCTGAAATCCTCCAAGGGGTGCTCTGTTCTCTCTAGTCTGCCATGGGATCGATAGAAAAAGTGAGTAGACCACTGCCCCCTCATCTGCTCCATGGACCGCCACAAGGATATTGTGTCTGGTAAACACACCTACCCATGTCGGGGGGTCAAGTCATGAGAATAGGAATCAACTAGTCCTGAGGAATAGCTAAGTAAATGTTGATGCTGAGCATGTCTCTACCTTGCATCCCTGTCATGCCTCTCTCGTGCTCCTCCTGAGGTAACTGCCTATGTGCAATTCAATCTCCTGGAGACCTAGCTGGTCCCCATACTCACGGTGCCCCAAGATATATGCGGTCATGGACCTAGCATATGGCCACTGGGTAAACTAATCGGGGGTTCCAAACCAAAGGCTGTCAAAGCTGCTCCTCTTAGGCCACGGAGGCCACTGGAACAATCTGTCTGAGGGCTAGCCTAAGATGATCCCAAGCACGAAGTAGACTGGCTGCGAATCTTTTCTTAAAGACATGGCTAAAACCATGGGCTCGGATCTCCATGAAGATCCATCTAGTACTTTGCGGACTAGGTGGTTTACACCCTTCAAAAAAAAAATCCGTGAAAATCTAGTTCACGAATTAAGCAGTTCACGGCTTGAGTTTCATAAATTATGTGGTTCATGCATTAAGCATATTTTATGTCCAAAAAATAAATAATTTAATTTAATTTTTTACATCAAGTCCATTTCACGTCGTGAAACCCTACTGGTTCACGTCATGAAGGATGGTCCATCAGCCAAAAAAAACCAGCCTTGTTTGGAGGCTCACATCTCCTAGACCGTGTACTCGATAAATGCGCTCTAGTGCTCATCGAAAAGCCGGCTTCAAGATCTTAGAAATTAGTCAGAGTCTGAGGACAAAACCCATCATTTTGGCTTCTGAAAAGTAGCCTCAAAATTCGATCCAGAAATTGAGGCAAAAAAGGGTCCTTAAAGCACTAACAATTTCCGAAAACAGCCCAAAAAACGATTGTAAACCATATTTAGGCTTTTTTTTGAGTGCCTAAATGATTAAACACCCTGCACGAGGCATCGCGTGCTCTCCTTCAAGCTCCGCCTGCTCTTCCACATGCAGCTCATCTCCTTGACGAGAAGGAGCCCATTCCTCAAATCGCCTAAACACACAAAGACCCCCCTTGATCAAGAGATGTTCTCTGTGCAATTGGTGAAGCACTTCGATACCTCGATGCCCAACCCCGGTAAGTCACTATTCATATATTAAAGGCTTCCCTAATGTTCTTTTGTTTTGAGGATAGCATATGAGATAAAATATGTAGTTGGATGAATGAAGACTGAATACTCTGGAGTCTACCTAAAATATATAGTTGGATGAATGAAGACTAAAAAATGTGGAGTTTGCTTGGTTTTGAAGTTATCATATGTATATGGGTAACTTTTAAGAGATGAGAGGATGCTCGTAGGGGTTACTATAAGTAACCCCTCTGTATGAGGTGCGTTCAATGTCTATTTTAAAAATCCCTTATCTGTGAATTTTTTATGAATAAAACATACCCTTGTTTTATTCAACCTGTGAATGCCTCCTTCAAATGGTACCCGTCTATATGTAAAAAATGTGTAAAAAATGGATTTAAAAAATCCACTCTGCTGAACCCATGTGCTACACTTACATTTTATGAGTGATCCCCCAAGAAAGGATGGCCATGAAAAAACAAAGCGTACTTCTTTTCAACTATTTTTAGGCTTCTTGCTTCCTAGTAAATGTATGAAAGATTGTGCCCCCTTGAGTGAGAATTCCAATGTACTTTGTTACAAAAATTTCATTTTAGAGGGATTAGAAGGTTGTAACCCTTGATGATGTGAGCATGGTTTTCCTTGAGAGACAATCCAAATGTACTTTGTTTAAATTTTTCATTTTATGGGTGATTATTATAAGGAGATAATCTTTCAATTTCAATTCATTACTTTACTATAGCAAAGGAATTTCATTCTATTTTCACAATCAAAAGGATCCACATTAACGTGTGCAGTTATGTGGGAACCATTTTCACAATCAAAGTCTCCACATTATCGTGTGACTTTTGTTGGCCATGCTATCCTCGAACATTGTGGATTTGTCCTTTGGGCTATTCTTTTTTTGTTTCTTGTTCTTTTTGTTTTATGTTTCTGATGCAAAACTTAAAGGTTTTGAGATTGAATTCTCTTCCTTACTTTGTCCTAAAATATTGCTTTGTTTTAGTTCCTCCCTCATATTCATGATGGTTTTTACCACTACTAGAAATTCCTTGAACTTCTGCTTGAAAAAAATACACAAGAATCCTTCTACTGTAATATCAATCAAAGTGAACACCTCAATGAAATTGTACTCATTCTTTCATCAGAAAGAGTAGCATGTATGATGTGAAGACTAGCCTTGACCCTAAAATTGAATTCCTTGTGAATGTGTTTTGTGCTGTCACTTACCCATCATGCAAGCTTCATATACCTCTAGATTGTTAAAATTTGATGGCAAATGCTCAGCTACTAGCATACCAAGTTTCTACAACTCTGAAAGAGTGTATATACCTAGATGCCCATATGTCTTATGTGATAAGGAGATAACCTTATATGTAGGTGGAACATATCTCTTATTTCTCATTTTTTTGGTAATTTTAAGAAGATAACCTATTATTTTTTTAGTCTAATTACTTTACTACATAAATGGAAGTTTTGTGAGAGCCATTTTTGCAGTGTCCACATTAGCACGTGAATTTCATTGCCCAAACTATCCTGACTTCTTGCATGTGAGTTTTCTCAACACTATGAGGATCAATTTTGTCATTTGGATTGTTCTTCAATTTCCTATTCTTTTGGTCTTCCATTCAACATTATTAGCTGGGTAGATAGACAAAGACCCCTTCTAATGTTTTATGTTTTTTATGCAAAGGTTAACTTAAAGCTTTTGAGATTCAAAAATAAGTTTACCACTTCAAAAAGTAGAAAGATAACATCTCCCTAGGATCAAAATTAAAGAAATGGTAGTAGGTTAGAATAAAAAAGGTTTGAAGTAAAACCTATTCCGATTGTTCCTGAAAGACTGGCACATGGTTGAGTTGGCATCTTGGTTCAGAGATGGGAAATTTACTGTCGTATATTTGCATGGCACATATGGAGAGCTCGATGCAATGAAGCCATTGAAGGCACCCTCACCCTACAAGTGGAGTCTATCGAGAGCATCTGGCTCGATATCATATTTTGTCTTCTTTCTCTTTCAACTCTTTGGTGGAGGCTAATTTTTTTCCTAGGAACAAGATCTTTTTGATTAGCTAAAGGAAAAAAATAATTGCAGACTTAAGTACAACCACAAACGGCCAGTTACATATAATCAAAGGTGAAGAGATGATTCTCCTCCGGTGGTTGGCCGCTTTGTGAGGAGAAGGCTATCTCATACAGGGGGACACAGCGGGAACAACCATATAGATGGTGTGTAATGCCAAATGGGATCACGGCCTCTATCTGTGAGAAAAGGGCTAGGCCTGCAAAGTCTCAAGCAGGCTTCCCACCACTTCTTGTAGCTTTCGTGTGGTGTCAAAATCTTGGTGCAGCTTCCCCTAATGACCAGAGAGGGTGTGAATGATATCAAGCCATATGCTCTTGATGGTCTCAGCCGTCGGAGTGTGGGTATCCCCTCGATGGCCTCGTTGCATCTAGCACACTAGATGTGCCAGGCTAGGATGCTGCTGTGCAAATCTCCCATCTCTGGCATGAGCCTGGTCGCCAATCACGTAGGACTAGTAATGCTGCAATATGATGGTGGGAGACCTCAAGGGCTAGTCCTCCCGCGTCCTTCTCACATAAGTCCTGATTACTCTAGCCTCCGTGGTCCAAGCGACAATACCCCAAGTGATGATCCGGGTCGATGCCATGTCTATAGCGAAGGTGCAGAGCATCCATTGCCAATTCTGCTGAGCCATTCGGGGGAAATCCCAAAGACAATGTCGTTGAGACTCATGGGGGTGGCCACACCACTCGGGCAAGATGTTGACTGAACTCTGATTTCCAGCCAAGTATCGACTGCCAAACTCGTGTGCCATCAGCCAAAGAAAGAGAGTGTTCTTCCTCAGCCGATAGCTGTCCCAAAGCCTCTTCCAAAAATATGAAAGGAAGCGCGGTGAGAGGCCTTGAGAGTACCAGTGTGCGGCTCCTGACAGCATGCCATCTATCTCAGACATCTAGATCCTACAGCCAAGCCGCACTGTATATGCAAAGAAGGGGGCATCAAGAGTCTCCTCCGGATCTGCACAATCATGCCAAGTCCACTCTCTACTGTCCCACTATACCTGCGTGAGAGGTTGGCTCTCCCAAATCCAAGGTTGCCATAATCTCTCCCTAGCCACCTTTGTCGGTGCTGGATCTATGTGCCATTCCCGTGCCCGAAAACTAATCACCCTCACCCTTTGCAATGTGCGGCCTCTGAAATCCTCCAAGGGGTGCTCTGTTCTCTCTAGTCTGCCATGGGATCGATAGAAAAAGTGAGTAGACCACTGCCCCCTCATCTGCTCCATGGACCGCCACAAGGATATTGTGTCTGGTAAACACACCTACCCATGTCGGGGGGTCAAGTCATGAGAATAGGAATCAACTAGTCCTGAGGAATAGCTAAGTAAATGTTGATGCTGAGCATGTCTCTACCTTGCATCCCTGTCATGCCTCTCTCGTGCTCCTCCTGAGGTAACTCCCTATGTGCAATTCAATCTCCTGGAGACCTAGCTGGTCCCATACTCACGGTGCCCCAAGATATATGCGGTCATGGACCTAGCATATGGCCACTGGGTAAACTAATCGGGGGTTCCAAACCAAAGGCTGTCAAAGCTGCTCCTCTTAGGCCACGGAGGCCAGTGGAACAATCTGTCTGAGGGCTAGCCTAAGATGATCCCAAGCACGAAGTAGACTGGCTGCAAATCTTTTCTTAAAGACATGGCTAAAACCATGGGCTCGGATCTCCATGAAGATCCATCTAGTACTTTGCGGACTAGGTGGTTTACACCCTTCAAAAAAAAATCTGTGAAAATCTAGTTCACGGACTAAGCAGTTCATGGCTTGAGTTTCATAAATTATGTGGTTCATGCATTAAGCATATTTCATGTCCAAAAAATAAATAATTTAATTTAATTTTTTACATCAAGTCCATTTCACGTCGTGAAACCCTACTGGTTCACGTCATGAAGGACGGTCCATCAGCAAAAAAAAAACCAGCCTTGTTTGGAGGCTCACATCTCCTAGACTCTGTACTCGATGAATGCGCTCTAGTGCTCATCGGAAAGCCAGCTTCAAGATCTTAGAAATTAGTCAAGAGTCTGAGGACAAAACCCATCATTTTGGCTTCTGAAAAGTAGCCTCAAAATTCGATCCAGAAATTGAGGCAAAAAAGGGTCCTTAAAGCACTAACAATTGCAGAAAACAGCCCAAATAACGATTGTAAACCACATATTTAGGCTTTTTTTTGAGTGCCTAAATGACAAAATCAGAGAGACAAAGTTATAGTACTCCAAAAATACTACAACTCTCTCATACAGAATTATTTCCAAATTCCTTTTGGAACACATTCAAAAACGGGCTGTAAAAGAGGGAAAATCTTTTCGAATTTTTTTTCTTCGGATGTTTCATAATAGGCATAAAGAATAATGGCTTACACAACTTTATCATTGTATCCAATCCGAAAAAATTCAATCAATGTTGTAAAGAAGCAATATGTTTAGATGACAACATGATGGAGGATGATCATGATACAAGATGTTCCTTATCTAAACCAAGTGAAGCAATGGCTAAAGAAAAATTGATTTCAGAATTGTCATTCCCTGGATTCTACGCAGCCTTGCTTAAAAGCTTTGAAATGACATCTCCACTTGATGAGCTAAATGACATCTCCACTTGATGAGCTTAAAGCCTGTTCTTATGTTCGATGGGGATACAAAAGTACCTCGAAAATTATAAAATTAAAAATTCATTCGTACATTTGAAAATGATTTTTGTATCATGAATCAATACATAAGACTAATGGCTGTCTTCAACATTAAAGGTTTTTTTTGTCCACTTTCGATATCGAAAGTGCTATTTGGGAAACAGGGGAAGGGCGCGTTTTCCTATGTTTATTAAATTTCAGGGAGGAATGTGCCACCTCCTCGCCATACTTGATCAGGAGTTCACGTTCTTGGTCCAATTGCCTGAAGCACTTTGAGCCCCCGATGCCCAACCCCCGGTTAGTGGGTGGTTTCTTGATTTCCTTCAGAAGGTCATAGGTGTTCTGCAAAAAGAGCCACTAGAAGTTGCTTTGTGGATTTTCCTTGCATGGTAAAGATATTATGAATTTTCTGGCAATAACCTGTGAGAAAAAAAGTGAATAAAGCTTGACATGGACATAATTTCGTGTGTAGCCCTTCACCTACCTCGCACCCCCACCCACGCCCTCCGGTTTGCCTTGGCCAATTTCTTCTCATAGGCTTCGATCTTGGAGGCTTCTTACATCTGGGTGCTGATTTAGTTGAGTCTCTGTCGCCCATGATGGCGAGAATTGATTAGGTGATTAAGGATAGAATAGCACCGCCGTGCACATAATCGATTATGTAGGCACTCGATTGTCTTGAACGTATGCAGCGGGTGGCAAGGCCTTCACCTTCACTTGCATCTTAAAAGATTTACACTAGCCTAGGAGCAGCAGATAAGGTCGAAGAAATAAACGTAAGCAAGTACTCTCTCTCTCTCTCTCTCTCTCTCTCTCTCTCTCTCTCTCTCTCTCTCTCTCTCTCTCTCTCTCTCTTTCTCACACACACACACACAAGAAAAATTGATTTCAGAATTGTCATTCCCTGGATTCTATGCAACCTTGCTTAAAAGCTTTGAAATGACATCTCCACTTGATGAGCTTAAAGCCTGTTCTTATGTGTTCGATGGGGATACAAAAGTACCTCGAAAATTATAAAATTAAAAATTCATTCGCACATTTGAAAATGATTTTTGTATCATGAATCAATACATAAGACTAATGGCTGTCTTCAACATTGAAGGATTTTTTTGTCCACTTTCGATATCGAAAGTGCTATTCGGGAAACAGGGGAAGGGCACGTTTTCCTATGTTTATTAAATTTTAGGGAGGAATGTGCCACCTCCTCGCCATACTTGATCAGGAGTTCACGTTCTTGGTCCAATTGCATAAAGCACTTTGAGCCCCCGCCGATGCCCAACCCCGGTTAGTGGGTGGTTTCTTGATTTCCTTCCAAAGGTCATAGATGTTCTGCAAAAAGAGCCACTAGAAGTTGCTTTGTGGATTTTCCTTGCATGGTAAAGATATTATGATTTTTCTGGCAATAACCTGTGAGAAAAAAAGTGAATAAAGCTTGACATGGACATAATTTCATGTGTAGCCCTTCACCTACCTCGCACCCCCACCCACACCCTCCGCTTTGCCTTGCCAATTTCTTCTCATAGGCTTCGATCTTGGAGGCTTCTTACATCTCGGACCTATTTTTAAAATACTGTTTTATGTCAAGAATGCTGGGGAAGCATTTTGACCATCTTGTGAATGAGGTCATGGAGACCTAATCTGATAAAGTTGCAACAGCTGCTACTGACAGAGAGTCAATGGAGGACGTCTCACGTAGCAAGGTCCACCAAGGTCTTGACCAGCCTCGGTTCGATTAAAATGGTGAGCTTCCAGTATGATGGATGAGGGACCAACAAGGAAGCGGCCTATGAGTGAAGTGCTAGGTCACATGCGAAGGATCCTAGAGGGTGCTGACCATACGGTGCTCGGACTCTGGGTCGCCAAAGATACCCACACGTGCGTTGTGGAAGATATTGGAATAAGGAGTAAGAGTTGTTTTCTGAATTCGGGCATGGATCTGGTTGATTGACCTTGCTGGTCCTCAACGGATGAGTCCATGGCTCTTTTATATGGATCCATTGGTTGATCTTGCTGATCTTCAACAGAGATTCCATTTTGATATGAGAATATATTGTCGAGTACTATGAGCTAGGAGCCATCAAAAAGGCCCTTGAGTTGAGTACTATGAGCTAGGAGCCATTGAAAAGGCCCCTGAGTGGACATGTGGTGAGCGTTCTGGTTGCCAATGATGCCTTAGGTACACCGATGAAGGAATGATTGGAATTAAGGATTCAACTGAAGATTTTGATGATTATGATCAGTGACTATGATTTCATTAAATGATTGTTTTAAAGACTGTCACACTGATTATGTGAAAAAGGCAATTTCATATTGGGTGTGTAAGTGGTGTGACTAATTTTAAGTTTGCATGAATACCTGGCTAGGGGGCCTGGGAACTCTTTTCTGTGGTACCCGGGGCAATTTCATATTGGGTGTGTAAGTGGTGTGACTAATTTTAAGTTTACATGAATACCCGGCTAGGGGGCCTGGGAACTCTTTTCCGTGGTACTCGGGACAAAACCTAACCAAATTCTTAATTGGATCCCATCACTATAGTGGTTGGGCGGTTGGCTAATAGACTGGACTGATGGATCCCTAAATTGAGACTCAATTCTGTTATGGTACGATAGATGAAGTAAATCTTAGACAAAAATTATTCTATGGAAAAGAATCAACGGCTGTGCCTCTCAATGAGGAAAAAAGCATTGGTCTCTATGATCCAAGTGCAATCTTTTCCTTGATCTGACTATGGGACTTACGGGTTTGGTTAGATCAGTTTAGTTAGTTAAGGATTTTGACTACGTTAGAGAAAAGTTATCCTAGAGGAATCACCCGTGCTTTTTGGGCAAGGGAAGTTTAGTCTCTTGTCCGGATATCCATGGTCGACGAGGCCCTGAGTGTGGGACCCTGCCCTGTGCTAGAAGTGCTACTTCCGCTGCTAACACCCCTGAATTCGTTGCGCGCTGGGGACAGGGATCTTACACCCTGAGTGTAGGACCGTGCCCTGCACAAGAAGTGCTACTTCTGCTGCTAGCACCCCTGAATTCGTTGCGCGGTGGGGACAGGGATCTCACATATTGCTATGCAACTCATTGATGTGGTCCTCCTTCATCACCATGCTCTTGTGTGCACCATTAGTCGGCTTCCCATCCATCTTACCATTCCCAACTTTTGAAAAAGTACCACCAAACTTGAAATTTGATTTTGTGCCCTTGCCATACACTGTTGGAAACTTTCGAATGGCATTGCTTGGAGAAGTTTTTACATTGGAAGACGGGACTACATCAACTTTGGAAACTTTGGATTGCCATTGTTGACTGTACTTCTCCTCATAGATTTCGGCTAACACCATGGCTTCCTTGAGAGATGATGGTTGTTGAGCATTTACATTAGCTTCAATGTTTGACTTGAGCCCCTTGATGTACTTGATCTTCTTATATGTCTTACTCACATCATCTACATGCAAGGATAGTTTGAGGAATTGATGTGTGTACTCCTTTACACTCTCCCCCCTTTGCTCAAGCTCATTCCAAGCACATATTACTTTTTGTTGATGTAATTCCAAGACAAATGCTTCCTTCATTTCATCCTTGCCATACACTGTTAGAAACTTTCGAATGGCATTGCTTGGAGAAGTTTTTACATTGGAAGACGGGACTACATCAACTTTGGAAACTTTGGATTGCCATTGTTGACTGTACTTCTCCTCATAGATTTCGGCTAACACCATGGCTTCCTTGAGAGATGATGGTTGTTGAGCATTTACATTAGCTTCAATGTTTGACTTGAGCCCCTTGATGTACTTGATCTTCTTATATGTCTTACTCACATCATCTACATACAAGGATAGTTTGAGGAATTGATGTGTGTACTCCTTTACACTCTCCCCCCTTTGCTCAAGCTCATTCCAAGCACATATTACTTTTTGTTGATGTAATTCCAAGATAAATGCTTCCTTCATTTCATCCTTGAAGTCATCCCAAATGGTAATCACGTATCCATGAGTAGACAAGTGCCTCCACCATGTATGGGCATAGCCTTTGAGATGAAGAGTGGCAAAGTACACTTTAGCTTGTTCTGACCTTGGGTTGAGCTGAAAGTACATCTCCATTTTGTTCACCCATTTTTCATACTCTTCATTGGTATTGCCCTCACCCTTGAACTTGTTGGTGAGATTCACTTTGTCCTTCACACATTTGAACTCATCCCCATCTTGTGAGGCATGATTCCTTTGATTACCACCAACTCTCACGAGAGCTTTGGAAGTCTTCCAAGACCCATCAATGGTTTGCGCATCAAAGTTGAACACCACTTGCTTGCCTTTTCCAACATCCCTTGAGGTTGAAGGTATAGCTCTATCCATGTCACCAGTATGCATCTTAGATCCACCAATGTGCAATGATGCATTTGGAGGCCGATTCTCCTTGTCACCATTGTCCACATATTCATTCCCACAATTGCTTCTTACATTGGTGGCACTCCCCACTAGGAGATCTTTACAAAGTATGGCAAATGCATCAATGAAGGCTTGTTGTTGATCCTTCATCATTGATTCCATATGGTTGTTGTACCTTCGTTTCTCTTCTAACATTTTTTGCATGAACATCATCATGCCATTAGTTCCGGCTGGCCTAGCATTCCCTTCATGCATTTGCACATTTGCATCAACATCGTCCCATGCTCATGAAATCTTTGCTCATCATCATGGAGATCTTGCACAATGGCATCATCCTTAATCACATTGTCCCTCATATCATATTCACCAAGCCCCAAATCATTGGTTGCATCCACACCCTTCCTTGGCTTACTCCGCCCCATGGTTGAAAATGGAATTTTAGGGTTTGGATGGCCAAAAGTTGTTGGGATCGGGTGATCTAGGGCTCTATGGAAATATCTTGAGGTATACTACAAGATCCAAGTGTCCATTTGACTTCAGTCAAATCTCTTGAGGTATACTACAAGATCCAAGTGTCCATTTGACTTCAGTCAAATCTCTTGAGGTATACTACAAGATCCAAGTGTCCATTTGACTTCAGTCAATGGGCAATATGCCTCTGTTTTGACTTCTTTGAAAAGTAAACAAGACTGGGTTGACCTAGCTAGGGTTATCCAAATGGAGAGGTTAAAAGCTCAAATTGTACCTTAGAATGAGTACACTAAGGCTATGTAAACCACTTGAATTCAGTCCTTAGCATTTGTGATTGAATCACACTTTCTCTCGTGTGGTCAAGATCGGCCGGTTGACCCATAAAATGAACTCCGATTTAGGCACTTGACGGCTTGATAGAAAGGTCTTTCCACGTGATATCCAAGGGTGTAAACCACTTCACTTTATTCCTTAACCACAGTCTCAGAGGGCACCGGCAGTGATGGCGGTCAAAGCGATCGGAGGGCACCGGCAGTCGGAGTGGTTGGAGCACATCGGTGGTCGGAGTGGTTGGAGCAGTTGGAGGGCACCGGCGGTGACGGACGATCGGAGCAGTCGGAGGGCACCGACGCGGTGACGGCAGTCGGGGAGAGCGGTTGGTGGAGTGTGGAGGAATTGGCTTCCCATCCACAATGGCCTTTACATGTGACCATGCCCATGGCCCCCCACTCAACTATTTACACTTGTTTGGCCTTTGTTACACATGGTGATTTGCAAGAAGAAGTTTACATGATGCAGCCACACCAGGTTATGAGAGTGATGCACACCTAGATTTTGTGTGCAAGTTACACAAAGCCTTGTATGGCTTAAAGCAAGCACCCAAAGCATGGTCAAACAAGATCAGGGAGTATCTTGTTACCACCATTGGATTTCAGATATCCAATGTAGATTTTTCACTTTATGTGAAAAATATAGATAGAGGGATCATGCTATTAGTCATCTATGTGGATGACTTGATTATCAGTGGGTGGTGATAGTGATGTTGACATACAAGATGTCAAAAGGCTTTTGAAGCAAAAGTTTGAGATGAAGGATTTGGGTGAGCTGTGATATTTTTTGGGCATAGAGGTGGTGAGATCACCTCATGGAATTTTGTTATTGTTGTAGAGGAAATATGGCTTGGATATGTTGTCCAAGTATGGTATGATAGGTTGTAAGCCTATTTCAGTGCCATTGGAGAGAAACACAAAGCTTTTCGCACATACAGGTGAGCTTTTGGAGGACCCCACTACATACAGGTGCATAGTGGGTAGCTTGATCTACACATGACCATTATTAGGACAGACTTGAGTTATGATGTTAGATTTGTGAGTCAGTTTATGTAAAACCCTAGGAAGCCACACTTGGATGCGACTAGATAGATTCTCATGTACATAAAGTTCACAGTCTGGCCTCGACCGTTTTCGTTAAAATGGCACAAAGGACTTTATTTTTCCTTTTTGCTTGGCCATTGGCTTGGGAGTAGTAAAAGGAGGATTTTCTGTGAGCGACTCGAAATTCTGTAAGAGGAATTGTATTACCTCATTAATGAAGTGTGTGCCATTGTAGCTCACGATCTCAAGAGGGAATCCGAATGAGTGATCACTGACTCATACAAGAATTTGGCATTGGAATATGCATCAACCTTGCAGTAGCCCTTACTTCGACCCCATTTTGTGCAATAGTCCATGGTGGCTGCACAATGATGTATCGAGCTTGAGTGTACCAGTCCCATTTTTTAAATGGTTGTGCAAGCTCACTCGGGCCTCGCCCATGGATATCCGGACAAGAGACTAATCACTTGGTTCTTCAAAAACCAAACCCAGAAAAACTCCGCCTTACCGGAAAGCACGGGCAAGTCCACCAGGATATTTGTACTCTAATGTAGTTAGGGTCATTATTGACCAAACTGATCCGATCGAACCTGAGAGTCACTTGGTCAGATCAAGGAAGAAACTTGTACTTGGATCATAGAAACCAATGCTTTTTTCCCCATTGAGAGGCACAACCGTTTCCATAGAACAATTACTATCCAGGATTTACTTCATCTATCGTACTATAACAGAATTGAGTCTTATTTTATGGATCCATCAGTCCAGCCTAACCCCATCCAATCCCATGGGTTAGCCAACTGCCCAACCACTGTAGTGATGGGATCCAATTAGGATTTTGGTTAGGTTTTGTCCTGGGTACCAGGGAAAAGAGTTCCCAGGCCCCTTGGCATATTTATGCAAATTTAACGCTAGTCACACCACTTACACACCCAATACAAAATTGCCTTTTTCATAGATTCAGCTATCTTTAAATTAATGAAACCATAGTGTCACTGATCATAATCCTCCAAAATATCCGGTTGAATCCTAATTTCTAATCATTCCTTCATTGGTGTACCTATGGCATCATTTGCAACCAGAACACTCACCACTTGTCCCTCAGGGGCCTTTTCGATAGTTCTTAGCTCATCGTATATTCACTTATAAAAATCAAGATGGAATCTCCGTTGAAGATCAGCAAGATCAACCAATAGATCCATATAAAAGAGCCATGGACTCATCCGTTGAGGACCAACAAGGTCAATCAACCAGATCCATGCCCCGTTTCAGAAAACAACTCTTACTCCTTGTTCCAATATCTTCCACAACGCACATGTGGGTATCTTCAGTGACCCAGAGCCTGAGCACCGTATGGTCAGCACCCTCTAGGAACCTTCGCAGGTGACCTAGCGCTTCACTCATAGGCCGCTTCCTTGGTCCCTCATCCACCGTACCAGAAGCTCACCATTTTAATCGAACTGAGGTTGGTCAAGACCTCGGCTGTGACCTTGTTATGCGAGACGTCCTCCATTGACTCTCGGTCACCCCCGCTGTTGTTGCAACTTTATCAGCTAGGTCTCCACGACCTTAATCACAAGACAGTCAAAATGCTTTCCCAACATTCTTGACATAAAACAGTCATTTAAAAATAGGCCATAAATACAGTTTCTATAACGAACTCTCGTCTTTCCATAATAATCAACATTACTTAATCCACATTCATTTCATATAAATTTCCATTCTCATTCAATCACATCATTTTCCATCTTATCACTTCTTTCCTCAATTATCCTCACAGATCTCACTCGCATTTACCTATATCCACATCAGATCTCATCCACTCGCATTTACCCATATCCACATCTCATCACATCATATTCATTCACATCTCATCCATTCATATTTACCCGATTCGCATCACATCACATCACATTCATCACATCTCGATTCCCATGACATCACATCTATTCTCATCTCATATCATTCATTCACATCCTGATTCACATGACATCTCATCCATTCACATCCCATATCATTCATTCACATCCCGATATACATGACATCACTTCCATTCACATCCCATATCATTCGTTCACATCCTGATTCACATGAAATCACATCCATTAACATCTATCCATTTTACATCACATCACCTCCATCCATTCACATCCATCACATCACATTCAATTCATATCCATCACATTCACATCCACATATATTCTTTCACATACACATCTATATCCGTTCTTTCACATACATCCACATCCATTCTTTCACACTCATTCACATCCATTCTTCACATACACATTCACATCCATTCTTCTCATACACATCCTTATCCATTCTTTCACATACTCATTCACATCCATTCTTCTCATACACATTCACATCCATTATCATCACATACATTCACTCATATTCCATATCATTCATTTACATTCTGATTCACATGACATCACATCTTATCCATTCATTCACAATTATCTGATTCACATCGCATCTCATCACATCTATCCACATCACATTCTCATCACTTTTATTCATATCAAATCCATCCATCCATTCATTCACATCTATCTGATTCTCATCACATCTTATCACATCTATTCTCATCACATTCGTTTAAACATAGAATTTAAGAGAATGTCTAATTTTTGATATAAAGATTCTTTACGCATCTATTTATGTATAAAATCAACTTCAGTGGGAATAACACTTTTAACAAAATCCTTTATGCATCTATTTATGCATAAATTCAATTTTAAGAAAAATAACACTTTTAAAATAAAAATAAATCCTTTATGCATCTTTCTATGCATAAAATCAATTTTAATGAAATTAACACTTTTGGAATAAAAATAAATTTCTTTATGCATCTTTGTATGCATAAAATCAAAATTAATGAGAATAACACTTTTGAAATAAAAATAAATTTCCTTATGCATCTTTCTATGCATAAAATCAAAATTAATGAGAATAACTCTTTTGAAATAAAAATAAATTTCCTTATGCATCTTTCTATGCATAAAATCAAAATTAATGAGAATAACTCTTTTGAAATAAAAATAAATTTCTTTATATATATTTCTATGCAAAAAATCAAAATTAATGAGAATAACTCTTTTGAAATAAAAATAAATCCCTTTATGCATCTTTCTATGCATAAAATCAAAATGAATGTGAGAGTAACTCTTTTGAAATAAAAATAAATTCCCTTATGCATCTTTCTATGCATAAAATAAAAATGAATGAGAATAACTCTTTTGAAATAAAAATAAATTCTCTTATACATCTTTCTATGCATAAAATAAAAATTAATGAGAATAACTCTTTTGAAATAAAAATAAATTCCCTTATGCATCTTTCTATGCATAAAATCAAAATTAATGAGAATAACTCTTTTGAAATAAAAATAAATTCCCTTATGCATCTTTCTATGCATAAAATCAAAATTAATGAGAATAACTCTTTTGAAATAAAAATAAATTTCCTTATGCATCTTTCTATTCATAAAATCAAAATTAATGAAAATAACTCTTTTGAAATAAAAATAAATCCCTTTATGCATCTTTCTATGCATAAAATCAAAATTAATGAGAATAACTCTTTTGAAATAAAAATAAATTCTTTTATGAATCTTTCTATGTATAAATTCAATGTTAATGGGAATAACACTTTTGAAATAAAAATAAATCTTGTAGAATGCACACACGGAAGGAATAACTCTTTTAGAATAACCTAATGATAAACTTTAGTTCCATAAAATTTAAGAAAATTTTGCCATAACCTCCTTTGTATGGCTGACCATTTCTCAATTTTAACATTCAATTTATGACTTGAATTAATCCAATTTGAATTCTAATATCTCTAATCTACTCCATTTTTCAAAAATCAAGAGAGTTTAATCCATATTTTAATTAAACTTTCTAGGATTAAGAAGGGTTGAATTGTAAAGAAGAGAAGGGGGTGTCCTTTCTGTCAAGGCATAGCATCAGATTTGAATTCAAACATTTACAAAGCATAAAATTTAAGAAAACCATAGATTTAAAATTCACAATAAGTAAGAATTAAGCTTACATGGAACCTGTAAGCTTTCCTTTGGCTTGAGGGATTGAGGTTTTTACTCTTGTTTGCAACAAGACTGGCACCAGTTCTTTTGGAGAGGATTTAGTAAAAAACAATTGAATTATCAATTGAGTTCAATGTATTTGACTCTGGGGAGGAGTAGAGTAACATTGCATAAACACTATTAACCTTTTACAAAGGAGAGGCTTCTATTTATAGGAAAAAATGAGCCTCTAACCAAGCAAATTGATTCTAAAAATTTCCAGATCAGTTTGGTCAATTTTTGACCATTTTTGGGTCAGTTTAGCTCACTTTTTGGATCTAGTTGAAACATGAGAGAGGAGAGATGAAAATATCTCATTATTTGTGAGTTTAAAACTCATCCACACATGTGAAATAGGCGTCTCCTTCATGAGGGGAATTCCCCACACTGAGGTGTCAAAAATGCATCATTTCCTCTAAATATCTCTTCTTTTTTAAACTAATAAACCTTGTCCTTAGTCAACTCTTCATCTTATGTGAGTATTTACTCATTTTTGGAAAATTTTTCTTTTACTATTAAATTTATCTCCTCTCTACATTTGGATTAATCTTATTGGTCCATAGGAACCTTAATCCAAAATTTTTAAAAAAATCTGGACCCTTAGGCTAAGGTCCTTTTTACCTATTTTCAATTTATTCCAATTGCACACCAGAAAGTTCTTTTTGAATTTCTGTTTCAGGGAAAATCATCTTAAGAAGGGATATTTTTCCATCCAAAGATATCTAGAAATTGAATTATCTCTCTCTAGAATATTTTCTCTCTCTAGGCCAAAACAGATAGAAACAAGATCTGTTATTATTCTGAAAAGGGAATTGATTACAGGGGGAGAAACTGGACATCTTGAGGGGCTAGAGGAGGAATCTTACAGAAGCGCCCCCCATCATAGACGGAGTGAGCCTATTCTAAAAGGAAGACATATTCGTCTTCTCGGACAGAGTGTCTTATAATTTTGTCTTTCCCCTTCCTGTAGAGTTGGCCTGGTAGCTGGGGGCCACCTATTTAATGAGGCGTTGTGCCCAGTCCCTTTGTTAAGGAGTGGGCCAACTAGTAGGCCATTGGTGGTGATGAGGACGTGTGCAAACTCCTCTCCCCACTCAAGAATTAAGCACAGTTGGAACAAGGATGCGTTTGGTAAATCATCATTAACTCCCACTCGTAGCTCACCATTGGGGATGTGTGGTATATGGTCCACCAAGACATGCTATGAGACCTTTTGCATTGTGACAGTGAAGTCAAAGAAGAGCTTGATGGTTTGCAAAGAAGATAAATTTGGTTTGCCAGGAGATAATGGCAAAACTTCTTGACAGTAAACCATAGCTAACCCTTCCCTCTTAGTGGTGGTATAACTTCATTCTATGTCGTTGAATTGGCAGCAGGCAAAGCTGATAGCCAGCACACACCCAACTGCAAATGTGGAGGAGTCAATGTGGACATGAAGTATGATGTCCTAGTTGGGGGACCTCAAAATAGAAGCACTTGCCAAGGCTTTCTTTAGGATGTTATATGCCTCTTGGCATTTCTTTGTCCACTCAAAGAGGATTAGGAGTCTATATAGGGGGTGAGCTATATCGGCATACATGAAAATGAAATGTCGATAATACCCAACATGTCCCATGAAGCACTAGACTTCCTTAAAGTTGGTTGGTGGTGGTGGTGGCATCTCAAGGATGAGCCACTTCTTGCTATTGAGCCATATTTATTTGAAACCACTATTTGTCCCCGCATATTTGTAAATTCACCCTTTCACACACTAGTTTGCACGTTTTTCCAAAACAATCACATTCTTGCACACCCTCTAGATCACTGCTTAGGACCTTCCCTAGAAATCACTTCTTAACAAATGTTAAAAAACCTTACATTACATGCACTAGTTCATTTACGTTATCCATTCACTTTTTTATTTTTAAAAAGGGCTTGAGAGTAGATGCATAACCTATCATAATATATTTCAAATCACTTCCACATTTTCATCATCTTCATGGGAGCATCTTGTCATTTTGAGGATTTATCCAAGGCAATTCTTCTTCACCATTTCTTGGACCCCATCTTGCATTTATTTAATTATATGACCATTTTTCACATTTAAAAACTATAGCCTATTCCAAATGTAAAAATTCCTATTATTATTTTCTTTTATATATATATATATATATCTTGGTCAAATGTAAGGCATGTGGGATTTTTTTAAAGATTTCACCATATAAGGTGAGTAATAAGCCTAGTAGAATAGGTTTGGCAATCCAAGTCAAGGAGCGTGGGAATAATGGCTTAAATTATTTTGAATTGGGATAGTATTATAATCCACAAAGAGGGCCCAAAGACTTGGCATTTATTGGAATTTTCCACATGTGCACAAGTCTTACATCACCAAAGGAGAGGAGGTGAGCATTATGCCTAAATAATTCAAGATTCCATTTGATATTATATACATATATGTACACTTTTTCTTCCCAAGATGGCTTGGCAAAAAAAGTCTTGATGAAGACATGGGAGACCCACCAAAAGGGCTCTTTTCAGGGTATACATTTTTAAATTCAAATTTTGACCATCTTCCACTCAAAATTTGGGGATGAGACTTTTTGGTTCATACTTTGTATGAAACCAAAAGTCAAATTTATAGAGCACATGGGGCGAACTTCAATTTTGGTTTTGGAAGCTCCCCAATCTGAGCTACACAGAAAAAGTTACATCCAAAACAGTGGACTGCAAAAATTCTGGATAGTTCACCCAAACATCTTCCTCACTCATTCTATTACCCACAATTACATTCACCACTTTGTAATGATTTCGACGCTGGAAAGTGTCGGGGAATTGGTTAGCCCAAAAGGCATGACAAGGTATGAATAAGTTTCCCATTCGGTAGCAAAGGCTCTTTTGTGTTCATCTTTTGGATAGATCTCAATACCTGATTGTACCTATTGAATCAATCCACAAAGCTATAGGTTTCCTTTCCTACGACTCTTTTGAGCACGTGCTCTATGAAGGGTAAGGAATAGTGATCCCGTATAGTGGTGGCATTGACCTTTTTTAAGTCTACCCACACTCACACCTTTCTATTCTTTTTGGGTGACAGACCCATTTTGTGTGCTCAATTTCATAGATGAATCTGGCATCTATGAGTTGATCAATTTCTTCCTCCTAGACCATCCTAGAGCACTTTGGACTCATAGGGTAAGCTCTTTGCTTAACCCGTCTCACTCCATCACCCATAGGAATGGTGTTTTGACCACTTTGAGAGGTACGCTCTTCATATCCGTGTACTTCTAGGCAAAGCAATCCTAGAATTTAGTGATTGAGGAGAGCAATGAGTTTAGTTTCTTACTTAGTCAAGAGGTCATCCCTAATGTAAATTGGCCTAGGGTCTTCGCCCAAGCCTACCAGGTTAACTTCCTTCACCTTGGCTAAACCATCATACAAGGCCCCTGGCTCTCTGTTGTGAGACCTTTGGGCTGAGTCATATTGTACAAATTGATCGGGTATCTTAAAGGTTTTGAAGTGTATGGGGACTTGTTTAGTCTCCTCTTCTTTAGCGCTTTTCTCTTGTATCAAAATTTTAGCCTCTTTTTTTTTTGGCAAGCGCTTTCTTGTTGTGTGCTTTGCGCATAGACTAGCAAATCTTTTGGGGTTCGGGCTAGGGGTCAACAATGGGTTCCATTGGCTTGGGGGTGGTCGAATGGACTAGGAGGGAGTTATTGAACTCCTTTTGCCAGACTATATTGAAGTGTTTATGTGCTTCAACTGCCCCTACATATTTAAGCCAGTGGGTGTCTAAGTCAGTAGGGAACGCATATCATTCTTGTCCAAGGAATCCATTGGGCTTGTGAGTTCTATGTGAGCGTTTTCCCTATGATGGTTCCGCATTATTGGCCTTTTTGGGCTCATGAGTGGATACTTAGGGAAAGTATGCAGTGCTAAGCATGTAGAGAGATGTAATCTCCTACCCATTAGCTATCGCGAACCTGGTTCATTTGCGCCTCGGAAGTAAGGTGGCGAGGATATGCATCTAATTCTCAAAGTCTTTCAACTCCAGGAAGGGTGCATATTCCTCATTATCCTTTTCCTATCAATTAGTTTATGGGGCAAGTTTGGCACAGGTGGACTGTAGTGGATTGGGTGGTTGTTATTGAGTCCTTGTTGCAAAGGGTCGGCCGCTCATGGGATGGACCTTCCAAGTGCGTAGGTTGATCTTGACTGTTTCGGATTTTCTTCGAATATAGATGTGGTCAGTATCCCAATCATGGATCATTTTTTTCTCCCCATAAAGGGTCATCCGAGGATGCAATCATATGAAACTAGTTGTCTCTCGAAGTTCATCACCACAAAGGTACGTCGGAAGGTGGTCCCAAGGATCTTGATTTTTAAATCCTTCAAATGATTAATGTGCCTAGCAGTGGCTCCATTAGCGAGTTTCACCAACAAGGTCATGTCATCTATGGTTGGTGCCTCCCATTTCTCCTAGCATGGTTTGGTGACAATGCTTACTCCTGCCCCCCATCCAAGATGGCAGTGACCTGAAAGCCATCAAAGGTTATGGGTAATGCCGCATTGAGTTCACCACCTTCAAAATATTGTCTAAGTTTATTGACTCGAACCATGGGGGTGCTATTGATCCCATGGGTTTCAATGGGTTAATCTTCTTTAGTCTCATTAGAGCTATCTAGCTTCGTGGATTATTGCATCCCTGCTCTGAGAGGCATCCCTCCATCCAATCTTTTAGATCCTTCCATAATCTTGGGCTACCTTGAAACAGGTGCCAATGGGGATCTGGATCTCAAAAGAGAGGAAGGAAGAGAAACCTGCAATGTCTATGGGGGCAGATGTGGTTCCTTGATGAGGAAGGTCACCTTAGCTTGTCCTCAAGCTAATGTTCATATAGGGGGGTATTGGGATTTTGACTTTTGTGTCCATCCTTTTAAGGCAGTCCTCCCCCAAGTTTTTGAGATATTTAGCTACCCAGTGGTGGGGGCTGCTCCTTCTGTTGGCCTATTAGGGGGTACTTGTTCTTAAGACTCTCTATTATACACCTATGTTTCCTTAGTAGGTTGCATGTTGGAGACCGAGGGGCATGGCTCTCGATAAGCTGTTGGAGTCTCATCCTCCAATTGAGATTAGCAATCTTGGACCAACTCTTAGGCTGCCATTAGCCTCTCCTTTTCCTCATCAATGGGATTAGGATATTCAACTAATTTTCTGGGAAGCTGGTTGGGGTCGATTGGCTACTTGGCACGTGTGGCTGAATGTAGCAGTTGTTCTTGTTTAGATGAAGAGGTTGACACATGGGTGGTTGTGCCATCTTTCAAACCACTTTTAATGACTACCCGACTATCCCCTTTTCCAATTTTTGTGGTCTTCTTTCATGACCATCTTGTTGCGCATGTTTGTTTTTTTTGGGACATTCTTTCAAGATAAAAATTTTACATGTCCCTTGTATTGCGAGGTCAATGCCTCTACTGCAATGTGAGCTGCAGCCCTTTGTCTATTTTGTAACCTGGTCACTGTGCATCGAGAGGGACTGCGTCGATGAAGCCGTCTCTTACACTTAGCAAGTTAATGCTGGTGATGGGATTAGCTTCACGAGCCTTTCGTACTATGCCTGCTCACTCAGCAGCAGCAGACAATCCTTCTACATGTGATTGCGCACCCGCGATGCATAAATGGGTTAGTGTCGAAGCACCTACGAAAGTACTTGCCATCCATTTTCTAATTGGGCACTCAGCTATTCGGTGAGGTCCTACAAATGATAACATTGTATGGGTGGTCGTTTAGCCACAGTGTTCATGTCTCGTCCCTATGGAGTTGGGGTGGCTAAGTATACATGGTACATCTGGTCATCCTCCATCACATAATGGCTTGAAATCTAGGAGGGTGGACTATTTGATTCAAGAGGCTCATAAGTGGGTCCTTCAACAACTTCCCCTCATCCCCTTCTTCTCAAAAATTTTCATCAAGGTTAGCTGACAAACGAAGGTGACCCATGGTAATGGGGGTTGAGGTTGAAGTACAAGGGGTCGTAAGGGCATCTCTCATACCCTAAGGATTCCTCATTGGGCCACTCCCTAGATTGGTTGAGGTGCATTATGAAGTGAAGGTGCTAGTAAGGCCAACGGTTGCCTGGGGTTTGCTGGCATGGCTTGAGGAGGCTCGGGCTTGAGTAGCCCTTTGCTGATAGAAATTTGTAAATTCATGACTGCCCCATCCTTGGAAGTATGTGTAGTAGAGGGTGGGATGAGGTCAAAGATGTGGACACTCCATGCTACTATGATTAGCTTGACAAATCGGGCACCATACTAGCTCCCTCTTTGGGTAGAGATGGGAGTGACCAACTTGATCCCGTGTTGGGTCATTTGCTGCATTAATGCAGTGGCCAATTGTTCAACTTGTTGTCTCGAGGTGGACTCCTTGCTTTTTCCCTTAGATTTGTGCTGGTTGTTTTGAACGAGGCCTCTAATGTACCCTCGTGAAGTTCTGAGGAACGCATTCCCTTTAAGTTATCCTCGAAGTCCATAGCACTCTTGCAACATTTCTCAAAGGAGGTATGGGCCCGAGCATACAAAGAATTATGTACGGACATGTCATATAGGCCTTCAAGGAATCTCCCAAATCAACCTTTTGTCAGATAATTTGTCTCTGGCACTACAACGGGAGTGGCACTATAACAGGAGTGGAGATACCTTACTCTATTGATGTAGTCTTGGATGGTTTTGTCATCCTTTTGTTTGACATTGTGTAACTACTCAAAGGGACTCCATCGGGTTCCTTGATAGGAGTATCCCACTTTGAAGGCCTCTTTTAAGGCTGCAAAGGTGTCTTTATCTTCTGTCTTCAAGGACCTAAACCATTGGCTAGGTTTGCCATCTAGGGTGAGGCCAAAGGAACTCACCTTGACCTGATCATACATCTCTAAGTGCAATATTGGGTCTCCAGTTCCATTGAACTTGGTGATCAGTTTAGAGATGTTAGCGGGTTTGTTTCTCTCATGTCTAGGCCCTTGTATAGGCAGAGCTGGTGTTGGGGTGTGATGTCGGTAGCTACCCCCCTCCCTATTTCCATGGCTATTATTAAGGTAATTACAGGGTAATAATGTCAAAAAAGCATCAATAACTAAAAAAGGATTTTCGATGTTATTATTGACAGCTATTTCAATGAAACTTCCGATATTCTTTTCAACAATGGCGAGAAATATTATATGGAAAACGTGTACACAACCTTTGAAATTTCCTACCCCGACACCTTTCCCATTAGAATTTAAACTTGGGCTAACTAGACTATGGCCTAATATATAAAGGGCCATTCCCCCCCTTCTAAAAACTAAAATTTACAGTCGTGTGGGGATGATGTGAACACTACAAACACGTCAGAATGCCTGAATGTAGAGGACAAATGCTTGTGTCCTTATCAATCGGTGCAAGTACCAAATCTCTCGACGACAACGAATTTGCAAAGATCATCTAAAGAAAAACAATATATTTCCAGTTGAGCATCTAAATACCTTACTTGGTGTTGCGAATGTGTGTCCTCAAAATGAGTAACAAATCGATTGCTTGGACCTTCAACTCGAGCGGAGTACTATACAGATAATGACACAAGCAAGTACTAATCAGCCTCATGTTGAAGAAGAAACTATGGTGGAATCTCCAACGTATTTGGAGCAAGACATGGATGACATGATAGACGCCCTACATGATGCAGGGGATATTGAGAAAAAAATAACACAAAAAATGGGTTGTGTCCATCGACGCATAGAGCAGGCCTCAAGAGAAGAGAAAGAGTTGCATAGGATGACTCGTACGCCTCTGTATCATCATGGTGCACACATATCTATTTTGCGTACATGCCTTGCAATGCTAAACTTGCAACCAATCAATATTTGGATGGTCCAATACTAGTGTATCAAAACTTTTTGCGTAAGTACTTATCACCCTTTCCATTTTTTATCTCTTTCTTTTACCTTTTTTAGATCATCAATGTCAATATGATAGGTCATTGAGAGATCAAATATTGCCAGAAGGCCAACAAGAGGCCTGCAGACCGTACACATGCAAAATCCATATTACAATCCATTGGAATGGATGACAATTCTTACCATGCTTGTCCAAATGATCATGTTCTCTATCGACACGAGCATGCAGGTATTGCACAATGTCCACAGTGCAGAGAATCTAAATATAGGAAAGATGTCCAAGGAGAAAGGGTTCCTACAAATATACTCAGGCACTTTCCTATCATTCCATGGATTTAAACCATGCTCAAGCATAAATCCATTGCATCTATGATGCCTTGGCATCGAACCACTAGATCCACAACGATGTTTTATGCGCGTGCCCGCTCATTGACTTACATGGAGACATATTGAAGAGAAGTGGCCAGACTTTAATGAGGAACCTCGTAATATTTACCTCGGGCTAGCTATGGAAACCCTTTTGGTAATAAAATTTCAACATGGAGAAGATGGCCAGTTTGTCTTGTGAACTACAATATTCCACCAGTTGGTTACCAATAAAGAAGGGACATCTTTTTCTCTCATTAATAGTCAGTCCCTAGGAAGTATAAGGAAGTATAAGGAAGTATAAGGTAGTCAACATGGAAGTGTACTTAGCCTTGTTAGTAGAGGATCTACAAAGTTTGTGGGGGAAGGAATTGATTTTCATGACATGTCAAAGAGGTTTAAACAAAGAGAGTTCTCATTATGAGGAATACTAATGTGGACTATGCATGATTGGCTAGGCTAGGGAGAATGCAATGATAAGCTATTTTGTTATTATGTAACAACTACTGATATAATTGTGGATTATTGTATAATATTATTTATTTTAATATAAGACTATCAATCTCTGGATAAAATATATGCCCTTTGTGTGGACCTAGACTAGATTCTCGTCATTCAATAGGCCTGAGAAAGATGGTGTATGAGGGTCACAAGAAGTATCTGACCACAGGACCATGAGCTACGTGAGGGCTAATTGGGTCAGCATCCTCCTACACTAAAGGAAAGCGATTGGAAGAGAGAATGGGAGGACAACAAAGGGTATCCATCCACTGGAATGAAGCGGCTGTCCATATTTTACCAACTACCATATTGGGAAGGTCTTCTAATTAAAACACTGTTGCGAGCAAAATAGGTAAGTGACGAGGGTTACCTAAAAAGATTCCCTCCCAAAATAGGTAAGTGACGAGGGTTACCTAAAAAGATTCCCTCCCAAAATGCGTGAAATCTCATAAATGGCTTAAAAACATAATTTTTTGAAAACACATCTAGAATTCCATGTATAAATTTAAAAATTACATGAATTTTACTATTTTCTTCAAGATTGAGAACACGTGTGACCTTCGTAGATTTATAAACTGGCGTTGTTTGTGACATTAAAAGAAATTTGACTTACAAAATGGCATAGAAGTCTACACAACTTAAAGAAATATCAAATTTTTTTAAATAAAAATTTATTTTATAAATTCATGAATGTAAGACACTTTTTTTTATAATGGACTTTCTTGGGACAAATTCAACCAGTATGCATAAATATGCAAATTATTTGACAAGCACTCAAAAAATATTAGAATACATAACAATATAAGCTCCATAATTTATGAAAAATCCTACAAACATCCTTGAGTCTATTTCTAGACCTAAATGGCAAAGCCTTTAGTATATACTTACCTTGATAGTTTGCGTGACATAATTATTTGCTCTATTATTTATAAGCAGGTAGTGGGGATGATATACAACCAATGCTAAGAGTTTAAAGAGGGTAGTTTTTAGGTGTGAAAAGGTAGACTTCCATTCATATATATATATGTAGAAGACGGTAACTATGGTGGCTCTGAGTAAACCTAAGCATGTTAAAAGAGTAGGAATTTGAAATATTTTTTTGGCAGGACAATTTTAGAGGTAGACATCATATAGCCTATGGGTGTAAATTTTGACCCGCATAGGCATTTGTTTTCATAAAGGAAATTCTTATTATGCAATATGGATAATGGTGGCGGGAAGAAATTATAGCCTATATCATGTACATATGTGGTGGTGGCAAAAATTCATAGTATGCATATATTGATGTTTGATCCGGATAGCCATTCTCATGAACATAGGTGATGGTATGTCTAAGAGTAGTGTAGGAATGAGCTCTATCTACAATTATTTAGAGTACATGTGAAGGATGTTGAGAGATGGCATATGTAAGGGTAGAGTAGAATGAGCTCTGGTTATAATTATTTGGAGGACATGCGAAGGATGCTGAGAGATGAAATCTCTGCCCATGAGATTGTCTTTGTGTACAAAGAGAAAAGAGAGGAGCTTAGGGCTTCTTGAATGGTGGTAGAGAGGAACTTGGAGCTTTCACAATGACGGTAGATTCAAGGTCCCCTATGCTGGAGAGCATACCATTGCACATAGGCATGGCAGAGTCCAGGCTCACATGCACCCCGTCTCGGCACAGATGGTCCCACCACGTGAATTTGCTTATAGTTCTTTAGCTTTAAAAATTAATTGTAGAACAAAAATTAGGATTGGCAAATCAATGAACTCATGGTTTTCCAAATCAATGGAGGCTTGCACATCTAGATCAAAACCAATGAATTATAGGTCATCATGGATTATCTCATCTAACTCTTTTTCTATCATGAATTTTTGGCATCTACTATGTAGCGATATTATTTATGATACAAAGGTTACATGGATACATAGAAAAACATTTTTTTAAATGACCTCCTCTCAAATTTGTAGTCAAAGATTGCACCCATGTGTGTTTTTCAGGTCCTTAGCCCTAAACCTATATTCTACCTATATCACCTTATTCTAGGCATATTTTTCTTTAATTCTATGATTTATAGGATTTTTTTTAAAAAATTAAGATTTTATTCGCTACTATCTACTATTTGGAATGAGTTTTTATAGATTTATTGGTGATAAAAATAAAAAAATCTCATTAAAAATGTAAATATATTTTGCGTACCAACACAATTATGTTTTGATGGCAGGCCGTTTATGAAAAAAGACCTCCAATCCTCTAACTTTCTTCTCCGGAGCATCTAAAACTTGATGCAAAACATCAAGTTTTGTGGTAGAGTTGATGTTTTGTGGTAGAGTTGATGTTTTGCATGAACTTTGATACAAAACATCAAGTTGTATGAAAAAGTTGATTTTAGAAAGTTTCATATGTTTATCTTTGATGTTAAGTGGTTCAAGGTAGTCACAACACAAGCACAGGCAACCCGTACACGAAGAGACAAATCCGGATTAGTTCAAGTGGACTCCATAAAGATATGGACAGACCAAAAAGACACATTTGTACTACCAGAGCATTGTGAGCAAATAATCTTTAAGGAGGACCCAAGAGATCTAAGATGGTGGTTTGTAATCCAAGTGGCACCACATAGTAAACAAATATATGAAGACATGGAAATAGTAGAAGACGAAGCAGAGATTGGTGTCAGCCAACAAGATTAAGTTCCACTACATGTTGAAGTACAACAAGAGCAAGGGCTAGACGAAGGTATAGAGATCTAACAATCAGACATAGGAGATGTCTCATCAAACATACTAGATAGTGATATTGACGAAGAGCTAGCAACAAAAAATGAGGAACCAGAGCCAGAGCTAGAAGATTTAGAGGCTGACATAGATACATCTCTTCCTACACAATTCAAAGATGGAGGGAGTTTCCTTGAAATATATCTTTTTGGGGGCCAATATTGATCTTTTTGAAGATGAGAGAGTTGATAATGATCAACTATGATTTTGTAAACATGCAAATATTCTCACATGCTATGATTTGATGATAATATATTTATTGGTTTCATTTACTTCTACAAGTATTTGTATATACCAAAAGTGAAAAAAACATATATATTGGTTAGAATATAAATAAGATAAAATTTAAGAAACATTTTGACCTTTATTCCAATGTCTGTTCAGATGCTATTAGCAATGATTTTAGCGATGCCAATTTTGACTATATTATGGACGCCGTCGAAACATAAACATTGTGTAGTAGTGTAAAGCCCCTGTCTCCAATGTTTGCACCCCTAATAATTTCAACTTCTATCACCTTTGAGTGAAATTTCTTGGATATAAGTCTAGAACCATTACAAGGCCCTTGGCGAGGTGCAAGTTACGGAGCAACATGATAGGAGCATTCATCTTTAGAAGCAAGCGGTGAGGTGGGTATCCACCACCTAAATTCAAACTATTCATGTGAGAACCCTGCCCCCTTCGTGCACCAGAATCCGGGAAGCTAGCAGCGGAAGTAGCAACCTTGTGTGTAGGGCAAAGTTTCCCACTAGGGGCCTCGCCCACCACGAAATTCCGAACAAGAGACTAATCCCTCGATTTTTCCAAAACCAAACTCGAAAGAAAACTTCCCTTGCCCAGAAAGCATAGGTGATTCCTCCAGGAGAATTATTCTATCGTAGTCAAGGGCCTTAACTTTCCTTATTCATTCCGACTGGACCCACGAATCACATGGCCGGATCAAGGGAGGAACTTGCACTTGGATCATAGAGACCAACGCTTTTTTCCTCGTCAAAGAGGCACATCCGTCGATTCTTTTCCATAGTGTGAGATCCCACTGCTCCCTCCGCACATCGGATTCCTGAATTGCTGGCACAGTGGAAGCAGCTCCCTCTTGCGCGGGGCAGGGTTTCCCACTCGGGGCCTCGCCCTCCAATGTCCGAGCATGAGACTAAGCTGGTGGTCATTCTGAAAACCAAAATTGAAAAATTTCCCATGCCCGGAAAGCAGGGACGATTCCACCATTTTGAATTTCTTAACGAATTTTTCACGAGGTCAAGACTCAACTAACCTTCATCTGAATAAACCGGATAGAAGGGAAAATATAACAGACTTAACTTGAAGGAATCAACGCTTTTTTCCTGATTGAATTAGGCACAGCTGTTGATCTATTCATTTGAGAAGTCTTCAGGTTATTATTTAACTATTGGAGCTCTAAGCATAATCTTATTAATCAATTTTATTTAACTATTCAAGCTCTAAGCATAATCTTATTAATCAATTTTATTAAAACTCTACGAATTCTAGCCGGCCCATGGCCACCGCCCAACCACTGGAATAGTAGAACTAGACAAGTACTCACCCACCCATAATTGAAAGCCTTTCTTAACTTTTGCTTTAGAATACAAATACTCACACACTTCTATTTAAACTTGAATTTATAAAACAATCCATTGACAAACAATTACTGGGTACAGATATCACAACTTAAAATTTCCATTGTTTCCTTGTTTCACAAAACAGTATCACTCTGGACTTCTTTGTTGAGACCAGCAGGTCAACAACGAGATCCAGTATAACAGATTACAATAAGTTTCTCGTCATCATACATATATATCTTCCACGACATACGCATGGGTGTCCTCGGCACCGTGAGCCTATGCATCGCCTGGTCAGAACCCTCCAGGATCCTCCTTAGGTGTCCTGGCACTTCACTCAGGGACCGCTTCGTCGGCCCTCATCCATCATACCGGAAGCGCTCCATTTTAACCATTCTGAGGTTGGTCAAGACCTGGGCAGGCTTTGCTGCATGAGCCATCCTTTGAACACTCCTCGAGCGCCAGCTGTTGCAACCGAACTTCCCTTAGAACACACATATACCAAATGCTCCCTCCAGCATTTTGGCGTAAGACAGCCCTTTAAGAAAACAGGGTTTCTATGCAAGTTTTCAATTTTGATTTTTTTTTAATACAATGAGTATATCTTAATTTCGTATCCCAAGACTTCTAGATTACAGGTCTGGATTCCCAAACATAATTCCTCGAATTCAGTAATCTTGATCCTCAGATCAAAATCAAAGGTCTCAACTTAGTTTCAGATTCGGTGGGTGATTTGAGTGTAGATTACTGAACTGGTCACATCGTCATTTCTTGAAATTGACAAAGGAGTTACGTCTTGGTCATAGTCTGATTCAGGGTTTGAGTCTGGAAAGGTTCTCCCTGAGCTATCTTTCTCGAAGGTAATATTTCAATTACTACTTTATTGAATTCAAAACTAAATGTTAAAGCTGTAGCTTCAACAAGGAATACACAAAATGATAGAAACGACTCTCAGTGTTTACTGCTTATCACATCTTCCATAAACTTTAAGGGACTTCAGACTTTCTGACAAAACTATTTGACAAACTAAATGACAGCACTGGTGACAAACGGATTGACAACTAAATTGACAAGTAGATTGACAAACTGCATCTTGCATTTAGAAATCCGCCCATAACTACACAGAAAATCTGCCTAGTATCGAGAACGTCCATAACTGAAAAGCCTTAAGTGTTGAGGGCCACAGTCCCCAACAGGGAAAATAACATACACGAAAGACTCTCAAAACAGCATACACATAGAAAATTCAAGAGAAAGAGAGAGAGAGAGAGAGAGAGAGAGAGAGAGAGAGAGAGAGAAACTGAAAACTGATTATTCAACTTCCCATATCACACGATTACAACTTCCCATTTTCATGCACGATTACAAGAAGGCTATGCCTTTAAAAAGACTCCTAGGCAACTCTAACTCACTAACCAATTCTTTAGTGACTCTTCATATTCCAACCTAATGACACTTCCGACGACAACTTAAATGACACTTTTGATGACAACTGTGATGACAACTGTGATAACTTAGATGACAACTGTGATGACAACTGTGATAACTTAGATGACAACTGTGATGACAACTGTGATAACTTAGATGACAACTGTGATGACAACTGTGATGATAACTGTGACAACTGTGATGACAACTGTGATGACAACTGTGATAACTTAGATGACAACTGTGATGACAACTCAGATGACAACTTTCACGACACTATGAATGACACTTTTCTGCACCCTTATACACTAGGACGCCCGAGGGAACAGTTGCGTAGCAATTGAGAACCCACAAATTCCCTTGAGAGAAGTCAAGTGCCTTTGAAAATCTTGCTTTGGCATTGATTCACCAAAAGACTCCTCCATCAGCTTTTCCAAGATTCGTGCTTCTTGCCAGCTTCGCATCGCCAGGTAGAACATCCGATCTTCTCTTTGTCGGTATGCCTCCTTTGGAACACTCCATCCTTGCAAAAAATCATCTTCTTGAATCCGCTTCAAAAAGCTCCTCTTGATGTCGACATTTTGAAAAACTTCTCCTAAATCTGATTTTGCCTTCTTAATCTGATTTTGCCTCCTGAATCTGATTTCGAAACAGCACCTGAATCTGATTTCGCCTCCTGAAATTGATTTCGCCTCCTGAATCTGATTTTGAAACAGCACCTTCGATTGCATTATAGAACTTGCCAGTAAAACAGGAGAAAGGGAGTCCCACCGTGATCGCCAAGTGTTAAAGCTGTAGCTTCAACAAGGAATACACAAAACGATAGAAATGACTCTCAGTGTTTACTACTTATCACATCTTCCATAAACTTTAAGGGACTTCAGACTTTCTGACAAAACTATTTGACAAACTAAATGACAGCGCTGGTGACAAACGGATTGACAACTAAATTGACAAACTGCATCTTGCATTCAAAAATCCGCCCATAACTACACACAAAATCTGCCTAGTATCAAGAACGTCCATAATGGAAAAGCCTTCAGTGTTGAGGGCCACAGCCCCCAACAGGGAAAATAACATACACGAAAGACTCTCAAAACAGCATACACACAAAAAATTCAAGAGAAAGAGAGAGAGAGAGAGAGAGAGAGAGAGAGAGAGAGAGAAACATTGCAAACAATGCTGACATTCACTGTGCTAAAGGAAGCATCACCTTTAAGAATAGTCAAGGACAGGTATTATCAGCCCAGGGAAAAACAGGTAAACCCAAATTTCATTTGGTCAAAGCTAATCGTCTTCTTAAGGGAGTGCGCAAGGGCCAACAGATCTTCCTTGTCAAACTCAACAAGGTAGAAGAAAGTAACCTAGATTTAGAACCCTCTTGGCTCCAGGAGTTTTCAGATATCTTTCCAGAGGAACTTACAAAACTACCCCCATCTCGAGAAGTAGATCATGGGATTGAGTTAATCCCTGGTGCTGAATCAGTTTCAAGGAGACCTTACAAAATGTCTCTTCCCGAAGCCATAGAGCTCAAGGAACAACTTAGGCAGCTCATTGAGCAAGGATTCATTCGCCCTAGTAATTCCCCATGGGGAGTGCCTGTTCTTTTCCAGAGAAAGAAGGATGGCTCGCTTCGGCTTTGTATTGACTACCGAGGCCTAAACAAGGTCACTGTCAAAAACAAATACCCCATTCCTCGCATCGACGAACTTCTTGACAGACTTTATGGATCCAAAGTTTTCTCCAAGATGGATTTAAGGTCTGGCTACTATCAAATTAGGATCAAGGAATCAGATATCCCCAAAACCGCTTTCAATACCCGCTATGGCCACTATGAATTTACAGTCATGCCATTCGGATTAACCAATGCTCCCGCCACCTTCAACCGCCTGATGCAGGATATCTTCCGGCCCTACTTGGATGAATTTGTCCTTGTCTTTTTCGATGACATCTTTTTCTATTCTCAGTCAAAAGAGGAACATGAGGAGCATGTACGCAAAGTATTGCAAATACTGCGCGAACATAAGCTCTATGCCAAGAAAAGCAAATGTACCTTCTTCACTTCCCAAATTGAATATCTAGGGTTCATTGTCTCCTCAAGGGGCATCTCAGTAGACCCTGCCAAAGTCAAGGATATATTGGAATGGCCACCCCCTAGGACAGTCAAAGAAATCCGTGGGTTTCTAGGCATCACAGGATGGTATAGGATCTTCATCAAGGATTATGCCAAGATAGCCGCACCCTTAACTGATCTCCTCAAGAAGGAATGTAAGATAGTATGGTTACCAATCCACCAAATCAGTTTTAGCCAACTTAAGACTATCCTCACCTCAGCACCAGTTCTGAAGCTCCCTGACTTCACCAAAGAGTTTGAGGTTGTCACTGATGCTAGTGGCCTTGCACTTGGTGGTGTCTTAATTCAAGAAGGAAGGCCTGTGGCTTACACTTCTCGTAAGCTTAAATCCTATGAAATCAATTATGCCACCCATGATTTGGAACTCCTTGCAGTTGTTCATTGTTTCAAGTTATGGAGACACTATCTCCTAGGCCGTAAGTTTCTGCTTGTAACTGACCACCAGAGCTTAAAGTGGATATTCACCCAGCCCAATCTCAACATGAGGCAAAGGAGGTGGATTGAGATTCTGCAAGAGTTTGATTTTGATATCAAATTTCGTCCTGGAAAGGATAATGTTGTAGCAGATGCCCTCAGTCGCAAATCCTTCCTAAGTGCAATCTCTATGCCAAATAACCCCATCCTAGAGAAGGTAAAGCAGGTTTCACTTCATGACCCTAATTACCAAAAGCTAGTAAGCCTGGTTCACAAGGAGGCACCCACAGAAAAGGAAAATATATTGATCAAGGGATACACCCTCGATGATGAATGCCTCTACTTCATGCATAGGTTATGTATTCCCAAAGATCTTGCACTAAAGAAGATGATCTTGTATGAAGCTCATGATAGCCCCGTAGCAGGACACCCAGGTTATGCAAAAACCTTGAATGCCTTAAGGAGAAGTTATTTTTGGCCTGGAATGAAGAGAGATATCCTTCAATACATCAGACAATGCCTTTCATGTCAAAGGATTAAAGCTGAAAGAATCAAAATGCCCGGGAAACTCCAACCTCTGGACATTCCTCAGATGAAGTGGGAATGTATCAGTATGGATTTTGTCACAAGTCTTCCCACAACACAAGGAGGGTATGATTCTATTTTAGTAGTTGTGGATATGCTTACCAAAGTCACCCATATTATCCCAGTAAAGAAGATATTTAAATCTTCTAATATTGCCCGCCTTTTCATCAAGGAAATCTTTAGACTTCATGGATTGCCAAAAAGAATAGTCAGTGACCGGGACTCTGACTTCACTTCAAAGTTCTGGACATCATTATTCCAGGCTATTGGAACACAACTTTGTTTCACTACAGCTTACCACCCAGAAACAGATGGTCAAACTGAGAGAGTTAATCAGGTTATAGAAGACATCCTGAGAGCCTATTGTGGGCGTGAACCAAAGAAGTGGATTCAGTATCTCCCTCTAGTGGAATTCTCTTACAATACATCCTATCACCAAAGCATAGGGATGTCACCATTCAAAGCTCTTTATGGTCAGGAATGTTTGTCTCCCTTAAATTTCTCTGACCCCACACTAAAGGTTGAAGCCTCCAGGATAATGCTTGAAGAAATGGAAGAACAAACCAAAGCTATTCGTAAGGATATTAAAGCCGCCCAGGATCGATAGAAGCATTATGCTGATACCAAAAGATCTGAAAGAATTTTTCAGCAAGGAGACAAAGTTTTTCTTCGAGTGCGGCCAAAGAGAAGTTCTTTATCTCTTGGAAAATTTAGGAAACTGAGTCCAAGGTATTGTGGGCCTTATGAAGTCATCAAATGTTTGGGAAAACATGCCTACAAACTTCGCCTCCCAACCCACCTCAAAATCCATGATGTATTCCATGTAAGCTTACTAAAGCCATATGTGCCTCATCCTGATCATGTTCTTGATGATGAACAAATCGTAATGCCAACTCAGGGAGTCCTTGAAATGAGACCTAATAGAATCATCGACTCTAGAGAAAGAGTGCTTCGCAATAGAATCCTTAGGGAACATTTAGTGGAATGGAAAGATTACCCTGAGGAGGATGCCACTTGGGAGGAAGAGTCAACCCTCCAAAAGAATTACCCAGAGTTCGTGCCGAGATGAGGACATCTCGAGTTCTTTTAGTAGGGAAGGATGTAACATACCCATTGTAAATAACAATATACTTGCTTCAGAGTTGAAAAATATAACTTAGCTTGTCATTTTTTCGATCAAAAAACTTCTATTTTTGGAAAATGAGCCATTTTTGCTTAGAAATTTGTAATTATGAATCCAAATTTGGAATCTACGTGTAATTTTACGCTTAAAATAGTTTTTTCTGAACTAAAAACGGGTACCCGGAATGGGCTAAATTAAGCTTTTAAGCCTTTAATCTGCGAACTTCCGACCAAAAATAGTAACTATCCAGGCGTCTAATCAACGAACGGAACACGCCCCCATGGTCACGGGGCAAGGCCAGACATTTCCGTCAAAAAATATTTTTGACCCCCCCGGACGACGGCGGGCAGGCGGCCGGCGTGGGCCCCACCACGGGCGCCGCCCGTGAAAAAAACCGACAATCCGCCCGGGACACCCAAGCGTGTACACGACCTAGACGCACCCTCCAGCACACCCCTACACGTACCCCCTCCTCCCAGAACCCTCTATCCACAGGTGTCGCGCTCTCTCTCTCTCTTGGGGACACCTCCACCCCCATGTGTCACACTTTCTCTCTCCTCGAGACACCTCCACCCCCAGGTGTCTCACGTCCACACTCTCTCCCGAACACCTACACCACCCACCAGGTGTCACCTTCCCGCACCCGGACGTCCACCCTCCAGCACCTATAAAAGGACCCTCCCAGCCCCCTTCTCCAGACAAGCCCCCAGCAAGCCCCTACGCGCAAGCCCTCTCTCAAGCTCTAGGACATGTCCTACACTCTTCTCCCCCCCCCCGTGTGAATAGACTTAAAGTGTGCCTCTCCTCCAACCCTTGCCTTACTCTTCCCTAGGCCTCCCTAGACGTACACTCTTCTCAAGAGCTCTCCAAGTTAAGGACACCCTCTCAATTCCCCCCCCATATGCGGCGACTTAAACTTAGGCTAAGAGGTCGTTCCTGCCCATAAGCCCAACAAGCTTTTCCTACCCCAAACGGACTCCGTTTTCGAATACGTTTGAACCATTAGAATTCTCTCTTTTCTCTCCACGCTCCCAACCTCTTATATTCACCTCGTTTTCTCTCTATCCTCTTAAAACTCTAGTGCTCCTATGGCGCCGAAACGCCGCCGAATTGAAGAACCACGCGCTGCCCAAGGAGGGAATGAAGCAAATCGCGTCCCTGCAATCGACTTCGCCCCTCTTGAAGTGAATAGGCATGAAAACGATAACCAGGTTGGTCATTTAAACAGTTTTAAGTAAAATTCTCTCTTATGAAGCTTAATGCAAAGATTCGAAATAATAGGAAAGGAACCAAGGTTAAACCCCTAGTATAGATGGCCTAAAGTACCTTATGGTTACTCTTAAGTAAAGTTATAGGAAAATAATCTTGCTTTTGAATCATTGTCTTTCCAAAATGATGGTTTTTGTTAATGTGTGAATTCATTGAATAAAGACTATGTCTCTTTTTATTGAATATACTGCTGGTTTATTGCTAACATGCAGGTACAGTTTCTCCCCCCCTTAGCTAACTCCGTGCTTGCCTGTGTAGCCGGGCGGAGGATATAGCGAGGCCGGGAGTCGGCCCAGGGCAATCCCCTCCTATGCCACTAGGAATTGGTTTTCACCACCAGGGTGATGTATATATGCTGCCTAGTTCTGTGGGTCCAGGCTAGTGCGGTGACTTAACCCCCACCTCATGAGGAGACGTCCCCTCCGAAGAGCGAGAAAGTTTGGTACAAGCGTCAGTACCTGAGGGGGTGACAGGACGGCTTGGCCCTCGTCTGGCTGGCTGACGACGAGGGGAGACGGTCCGTGAGGTTTACCCAGCTGGTTGAGACTGGAAGATCGAATTCTAGATCATCGATGTGGTTGTGGTTGTGGTTGTGGTTATGGTTATGATTTGGACATGAAGTTGGATTGGAATATCGGTCCGGTTTCAGGGTCTTTGTAAATATTTTTCACTGTAAGTATGCTCGTTGATTTCAATGTTGTGCTAAGGAAGATTTTCTTTAAGGAATCAAGTGTAATTAATTAACAAAGGAATTTGTTTTTAAGTGTTTCACAGTGTGGTAGGACTTAATTAGGAAACAATTGAACGGGTGAGTGTGTGGAAAGTGGGAGAATGGATGCCCTGACGGTACCATTCTAAGGATGGGTGGACCCGATCAATCGGGTAGCTTTCTACTAGTCGTAACCTACGATACTTAGGGAATAGTAGAGTCACAAACAAGACTTGTTTTAGGGGACCGAGCCAGCGGCCGTGCCTCATGAATACGGGGGAAAAAGGCGTTGGCTTCCTTGAACCAAGTGTGGGTCTTGTTCCATCTCCACGCACATTTCGTGCTGGGGATTAGAATTTCCTTTAGGATGACTACGTTTCCCCTGCGAGATAGAGTTAGGTCCGTCTGTTTGCTCGTAACCTCGTATTTCTACGAGATCGAGGTGTCGTCAATCGGAAAATAACACGAGACTTGACCGCCTATCAAAAGGATTCCCCCACCCTACGGTCGGGTGGCCTTACATTGAGATTTATCAGTCATAGTAGCGGAGCTATGGCAAAATTTTTATAAAAATTACTCATAAAATAATTTCATTCAAAGCATGAAAAGAGGAATTCCTACCATATTCTAGAAATTATCATCCTAGATTAATTAAAAGAATTTTATTGTAATCATGGAGAATTTAATTTTTATGTTATGCATAATTAAGATGCATAAGAGAAATTCTTTTATTAAAAGAATGATTTTTCATCATAAATGAATTGTATGCATAAACATATGCATAAAGGATAAAAATTTTATATTAAAAGAATGATTTTTATCATAAAAGAATTGTATGCATAAACATATGCTTAAAGGATATAATTTTTATATTAAGAGTGTGATTTTCATCATAAATAGAATTTTTGCATAAATAAGATGCATAAGAGAAATTCTTTTATTCTAAAAGTGTAATTCCTACTAAATTGGATTTATGCATAGGAAGATGGATAAAAGATTGATTTTATTTCGAAAGTGTTATTCTCCTAAAAATAGAATTTATGCATGCATAAAGAAATCTTATATCAAATATAAGAATTCTCTTGTATTCTATATTGAGATGTGATAAGATGAGTTAAGAGTTATATGAGATGTGATAAGATTGAGTATGGGATGAGTGGATGTGGATGTATGGATGTGAATGTGGATGTGTATGTATAGATGTATGCATGTAGATGTGGATGTATGAATGTGCATGGAGATGTGGATGTATGCATGTAGATGTAGATGTATAGATGTGGATGTGAATGTGGAGGTGGATGTATGCATGTAGATGTAGATGTATGGATGTGAATGTGAATGCGGATGTGGATGTATGCATGGAGATGTAGATGTATGCATGGAGATGTAGATGTATGAATGTGAATGTGAATGTGGATGTGGATGTATGCATGGAGATGTGGATGTATGCATGTAGATGTAGATGTATAGATGTGGATGTGAATGTGGAGGTGGATGTATGCATGTAGATGTAGATGTATAGATGTGGATGTGAATGTGGATGTGGATGTATGCATGGAGATGTAGATGTATGGATGTGAATGTGAATGTGAATGTGAATGTGGATGTATGCATGGAGATGTGGATGTATGCATGTAGATGTAGATGTATAGATGTGGATGTGAATGTGGAGGTGGATGTATGCATGGAGATGTGGATGTATGCATGTAGATGTAGATGTATAGATGTGGATGTGAATGTGGAGGTGAATGTGAATGTGGATGTGGATGTATGCATAGAGATGTGGATGTATGCATGTAGATGTAGATATATGGATGTAAATGTGAATGTGGATGTGGATGTATGCATGGAAATGTGGATGTATACATGTAGATGTGGATATATGGATGTGGATGTGGATGTATGCATGGAGATGTGGATGTATACATGTAGATGTAGATGTATGGATGTGAATGTGGATATGGAGGATGTATGCATGTAGATGTAGATATATGGATGTGAATGTGAATGTGGATGTGGATGTATGCATGGAGATGTGGATGTATACATGTAGATGTAGATATATGGATGTGGATGTGAATGTGGATGTGGATGTATGCATGGAGATGTGGATGTATACATGTAGATGTAGATGTATGGATGTGAATGTGAATGTAGATGTGGATGTATGCATGGAGATGTGGATGTATGCATGTAGATGTAGATGTATAGATGTGGATGTGAATGTGGAGGTGGATGTATGCATGTAGATGTAGATGTATAGATGTGAATGTGAATGTGGAGGTGGATGTATACATGTAGATGTAGATGTATGGATGTGAATGTGGATGTGGATGTGGATGCATGCATGGAGATGTGGATATATGCATGTAGATGTAGATGTATGAATGTGGTTGTGGATGTATGCATGTAGATGTGAATGTACGTATATAGATGTAGATGTATGGATGTGAATATGCATGTAGATGTGGATGTATGGATGAGGATGCATGAATGTGCATGTAGATGTGGATGTGAAAATAGATGTATGGATGTAGATGTGGATGTATGGATGTGAATGTGGATGTGGATGTGGATATATGTATGGATGTGAATATATAATATGTGATGTGAAGGAATCTGAAGTGATGAGATGGAAAATGATGTGATGGGATGAGTATACATATAAATGGAATATGGAATAAGTAATGTGGATTGATGAGGGATAATGTGGAAAAATGAGAGTTAATATAGAAACTGTATTGTAAATTGTTTGTAAATGCTGTTTGTAAACAACTGTTTTATGTCAAGAATGCTGGGAAAGCATTTTGACCATCTTGTGATTAAGGTCGTGGAGACCTAACTGATAAAGTTGCAACTGTTGAGATGGAGAGTCAATGGAGGATGTCTCGCGTAGCAAGGTCGATCGAGGTCTTGACCAGCCTCGGTTCGATTAAAATGGTGAGCTTCCGGTACGGTGGATGAGGGACCAAGGAAGCAGCCTATGAGTGAAGTGCTAGGTCACCTGCGAAGGATCCTAGAGGGTGCTGACCATACGGTGCTCGGGCTCTAGGTCGCCTAGGATACCCACGGGTGCGTCGAGGAAGATATTGGAACAAGGAGTAAGAGTTGTTTTCTGAAACCGGGCATGGATCTGGTTGATTGACCTTGCTGGTCTTCAATGGATGAGTCCATGGCTCTTTATATGGATCTGTTGGTTGATCTTGCTGATCTTCAACGAGAGTCCATCTTGATTTTTATAAGTGATTATATTGCCGAGTATTATGGGCTAGGAACTATTGAAAAGGCCCCTGCGTGGACAGGTGGTGAGCGTTCTGGTTGCCAATGATGCCATAGATACTGTGATGAAGGAATGATGGGAAATTATGAATCAACCGGATAAATTGGAAGATTGTGATCAGTGATACTATGGTTTTATTAAAGGATTGTTTTAAAACTGGTTGAATCTGTGAAAAGGCAATTTCATATTGGGTGTGTAAGTGGTGTGACTAGTTTTATTTTTGCATGAACATCCGGCTAGGGGGCCTTGGAACTCTTTTCCTTGGTACCCGCGACAAAACCTAACCAAATTCTTAATTGGATCCCATCACTACAGTGGTTGGGCGGTTGGCTAACCCATGGGACTGGATGGGGTTAGGCTGGACTGATGGATCTGTAAATCGAGACTCAATTTCTGTTATTACGATAGATGAAGTAAATCCCGGATAGTAATTGTTCTATGGATAGGAATCAACGGCTGTGCCTCTTGATGGGGAAAAAAGCGTTGATCCCAATGATCCAAGTGCAAGTTTCTTCCTTGATCTGGCCGAATATCTTTATAGGTGCAGTCAGATCAGTTTGATCACTAATGGTCTTGAGTAAAAAGTTATCCTGGAGGAATCGCCCGTGCTTTCCGGATAAGGGAAGTTTTTTCGGGTTCGGTTTTGGATAAACCGGCGGATTAGTCTTTTGTCCGGATATCCGTGGACGAGGCCCCGAGTGTGGGACCCTGCCTCGCGCAAGAAGTGCTATTTCCGCTGCTAGTACCCCGAATCCGTTGCGCGGTGGGAACAGGGATCTCACATCCCTAGCCGACACTCATACAAAATACAATTTAGACACACCACTTACGCACCCAATATGAAATTGCCTTTTATAGATTCAACTGTTTTTAAAGTAGACTTGAAATGAAACCATAGTATTTCGAATCATAAGCCTCCAAATATCCAGATCCAAATTCCAACTTTTACACTTTCCAACCATAAAATCCAATTTCAGTCATTCCTTCCTCAGTGTACCTATGGCATCATCGGCAACCAGAACGCTCACCACCTGCTCAGTGAGGGGGCTTTTCAATAGTTCCTAGCCCATAGTACCTAGGAGTTTAATCATATAAAAACCATATGGATTCTCAGTTGGGGATCAGCAAGATCAACCAACAAGATCCATGTAAAAGAGCCATGAACTCATCCATTAAAGACCAGAAAGGTCAATCAACTAGATCCATGCTCGTGTTAGAAAACAGTTGCAACTCATTTTTCTTCCTAGACACACGTGTGGGTATTATGGGTGACCCAGAGCCAAGCACCGTATGGTCAGCACCCTCTAGGTTCCTTAGCAAGTGACCTAGCGCTTCACTCATAGGCCGCTTCCTTGGTCCCTCATCCACCGTTACCGAAAGCTCACCATTTTAATCAAACCGAGGCTGGTCAAGACCTCGCCTAAGCTTGCCATGCAAGACGTCCTTCATTGACTCTCAGCTGTTGCAACTTTTTCACTTAGGTCCCCACGACCTCATTCACAAGATGGTCAAAATGCTTCCCCAGCATTCTTGACATAAAACAATCTTTTAAAAACAGGTTTCATCTACAAATATAGTTCCAAACAAAATTCCCATCTTTCCTCATCATCCCACATCCTTTCACATTATTCCTCATCATATCTCGTCATTCCACATCATTTCTCATTTCCACGTCATTTCTCATTATCCCATATTTTCTACATCAACTCTTTTTGTAACTCATCTATATTAGATGGCGCCTTCCATCTCAATACAACTTCAACTTTATCAGGATCCATACAAATCCCTTCCTCAGACATTATGTGTCCAAGATATTGCACTTCGTTTTTGAAGAAATCACAGTTACATTTTTTAGCAAATAATTTCTTTTTTCTCCATAATTTTCTAAGGTGCTGAATATGTTCTTATTCATTTTGACTAAAGACTAATATATCATCAATAAAAACCACCACAAACTTTACTAAATAAGGATGAAGTATAGTATTCATCATGTTCATAAAAGTAGTAGGAGCATTACTTAGACCAAAAGGTATAACTAAAAACTCATAGTGCTCAAAAGATGTCCTAAATGTTATTTTTGGCACATCTTTAATTCTAATTCTTACTTGATGATATCCAGAACTTAAATCTATTTTACTAAAATATTTAGCACCTTTAAGTTGATTAAACAACTCATCTATCCTAGGAATAGGAAATTTATTTTTTATTTTGTGATTGCATTCAATCCATGATAATCTATGCACAAGGGCATAGATTCACATTTTTACTTCACCAATAATATTGGTGAAGTGCAAGGAGACTTACTTGGCCTAATAAAGCCTTGTTTTAAATATTATACTAATTTCTTTTCAACTTCTTATTTTTCACTTAAACTTACTCTAATAAGGTGGCTTACTAATTGGTTTTGAATCCTTTAAAACCTCTATGGGATGCTCTATCCCTCTATTTGGAGGTAAACCTTTTGGTAATGTTTCTGGAAAAAGATCTTCAAATTCTTCTAATAAATTGTTCAAAGAATAATTAACTACTTTACAAATACTTGAATCAAACTTTTCACCATGGTTTTTAAACTGAGGCATTGCATAACACAAAAACATTTGTCCTATTCTATTCTCTTGATGAAGCTTTTGGAGCTCAATATTACATATCAAAGGAGAAGATGGTACATTGTTATGTCCTTGCAATGTAATAAAATTTCCTTTATGCTCAAATGTAGTGTATTATGCAAATAGCTTCTGAAAAGTGTTTTCCCAATGAAAATAACCATTCTCTCCGAGGAATTACATCTACGTTCAACACACGCATCACTTGAAAATCCAAAAGTGCTTCATAATCTTGAATCTTTATCCCAACTTGGCTTGGTTTACCACAGTATCCCACTCGTCTTTATCATAGCCATTGATTGGCTAATGATACTATAGACTTATGATTGAGAACTTGGTACTTGAGGAATGTAAGTTTCTTAACCAAGTTGTAATTTAAAAAGTTGTGTGTAGTCGTATCATTTATAAGGATTCTAACTTTTTTATCTTTAATATTTCCATGTACTCGAACCAAATCATGTGGTCCAAATTATGGTTCCCACATAGATTTTGCCACCATACAACAATGCTTTTCATCAGAATGACAAACCTTGACTGATTTATATTTAGGAGAATCCTTAAGTGTTAACACTTGAATAGTGTGCACTGATTTTCCTTTAAGTTTATCATTACCATTCCCAGTAAGTGCTTGTCCTTGGGAATTCGGACAATGCTTTTTGTCATGTCCAGGCGCTCAAGCTAAGAGAAACAAAGTTTTTCTTTAATTGCTCTCTCAAAGTCTTTCTTTTTTAGAAACTTACTAGGACTGGATTTTTGCTTTTTTGAAGGTTCATATTTTTTAAAGAAAAAAACATTTCTTTTTTGAGAGTCAAAATTTTCTCCATGAGTCTTATATGAAAAATTCTCTCCATGAGTCTTATATGAAAAATTCTTATGTTTTTATTTACGATTACCATCACCCATGGTATCATTTAAAATTGTATACAAATCTTATAGCCGCATCTAAGTTTTTTGGCTCTCTGGAGTGAAATTCCTTTTTGTACTCCCTTTTTAGGCCTCTAATAAAGCCTCGTACTTTTTGCAAATTTTCTATGCCCTTAAGTTTTACGATAATTTCTCTATAGCAAGCTATATATGGAGTGAAATTTAAATTCTTTTGTTCCATAGAACAATTATCCCACTCTTCCCAATTATGATCTTCTTCATTTTTAGGAAGATATTCCTTTAAGAACAATTCCTTGAATGAATCCCAAGAATCGGGTACTTGCCCACAGCTTCTACTAGACTCATCCACTACTTATAATCTTTTCCATGTAAGGATAGGCTAGCTTCAATGGGGCAGTTATGATCAAGCACATTTTCTTAAAAGATGCAAATCTTGCCACTTTTGTAGAAAAATATAGATTTTATCTTTCATTTCCTTCATTTCTCTATCCTCACACTCATTAAGATCTAAATCTTGCACATCTATTTCATTTATTTTTGTAATATCCTCTTCTATGTGGAAAGAGGATATTGGGTTTTCCCCCTTCTCCCCATTTTCATCCTTCCCACCTTGAGAAGCCATTTACTCAATAAGCAAAATGAAAAGTTATTTACAATGCAAAAAAGATATAATACAATGACCTTACTTGGTTGGGTAATTATGAATTGTCTCAATTGATGTGAAGAACATTCTGTTGATTCCTCCTTGTTGATATTTGCGTCAATGATTCTTTAAGGTTTTCATGTACTCCTCTTGCTTCATGTAGAATCTCCAAAGTATGTCCAATTTATTAGGCAAGAGATATGCTTAATCAATTAGGCAAGAGTTATGCCCAATCTATTAAGCAATAAGTAATTGTATGGAGACGTTTGAGAAATATGAGGATTATGGAAATGAATAGAGATTAAGGATTAGCTTATGGAAATGAATAGAGAAGAGATTAAGGATTAGGTTATGGAAATGAATACAGAAGAGATGAAGGAGTACAGATTAGAGTTAGCAAAATGAGTAGCTCAATGGAAACATGAAAGAGATAGAACCTAGCTCTACTACCAATGTAATGCTCCTTACATCAATAGCTTGAGGAATTGTAAGACTAGAACTTTGATTCTCCACCCAACCATATCCCAAATGGACCCTAAACACATGGTTATATAGGCCTAGGTGATGCATGATCTTCCAATTTTAGCCCCTTCACCTTTCAATGGCTAGGCATGGCCCTTTCACTATCTAATGCCTCCTCAACTCCCCCTCCCTAGAAGGGGAAACCTACTTATATGGCCTTTGGGATTCCCTTATACACCATATATATCTCTTTTACATTGACCTTAATTTCTATTAACCATTGCTTTAGGTATTTCTGATTTGAAATCCCTTCAACCTTATTTATATGCAAACCTTTTACATATAAATAATCTTTTCTAGTCTTACCTTACGATGTTTCCTATCAGTCTCATAACATTTACCGTGCATCCAGATATTGACTAACCTCGTAAATAACCCCATATGTATCTTGCAACTCTATAGTAACTCTATCGTATCCTTTATATACATACTTATACAAATACTTCACCTCCTGTAATAGTAGAGCATAATTCTATGTTAATATGCGCTTTGTATCTCATAGAGAAAAAAGCCTGATTATATGGAACAACCCATCAAATATCCACCCTATGATCATTTACTTGGATAAAACTACCATCATCTCGTCACATGTAAGTGGGATACCCATTGTCATCAACAACAGTAGTCTCAGAAAACTTCTGAGAATAATGATGTTTGCAAGTCCCATTAACCATGCAAGGAGAGCGCATATTTAGTTTCCCACATGGTCCATGAATATTACAATGAATAATTATGTTGTGCAACTTAAGAAACATCACCATATTTGGAAGTTCAATATATGCCATCATATGGCATAGTGAACAATTTTAGTCGATTTACATCCACTTAAGAAACATCACCATATCTAGAAGCTCAACATATGCCATCATATGGCATAGTGAACAATTTCAGTCGATTTACATCCACTTTCCGATATCAATAATATATGTGCATGTGGCAAACCTCTTTTTTGAAATTTAATAATAACAAAAAAAATCCCACCACCCTTCCAAATAATTCTTTTTTCACCAATAAGTGCATCATATCCTTATGCTTCTCATAGAAGACCCATGCCATCAAGTCCGGTCGATCTTGGGCAGTCAAACTTGGGAGTAAAGCATTGATAATTTCATCCCCCTTAGGATTGCAAGTAAAGGTAATAAAGAGGCTAGGATTACCCATCTTCCTAGCAATTTCCATTGAATCCTGATATAATTGATGCATGTATCAAGGCCCCCTCTAGTATATGTAGATGGTAGAACTATCCTACGTCTAGTAACAATACCTCCAGCAGAGACTCTATTGACCCCATCGCTTGTATTAACCATATCTACAAGCCCTTGGTATACTTGAGCACGCAATGCTTTCTGGTTATTACATATCCATACTAATCTTGATTCTTCCATGCTACTATATGCATCAATAATGTACTATTGTAAAAGTCGGCCACCGTGCAGAAGGCATGCACTTGTATCCTCCCTACAAGCCCTTGGTATACTTGAGCACGCAATGCTTTCTGGTTATTACATATCCATTCTAATCTTGATTCTTCCATGCTACTATATGCATCAACAATGTACTATTGCAAAAGTCGGCCACCATGCAGAAGACATGCACTTATATCCTCCCTTATCTATATGCATAATATTGCCATTGAGTTACGGTCTTTGACTCCTCATTTAAACCTTATCTATTTTTACCATGCAGTGGAATTCCAAGATGCCAACCATCCTCTCTCTAGAAGAACATATAATAGGGGCATATATGAATGATGCAAGCTAGATATTCTTTTTATAACACTTGTGCAAGAAATTATTTAAATATCTCTATGACCTACATGAAAATCATCTCCTTGACCCAGCATGATAGCAACTATCTCACTCCCTGTAGGAACCAAGTATTGCCTTGAGGGCTGATTGAGCTTCCGTTGATGACCATTCTCAAATTAGCATGTAGGCTTGTCTACAACATTTCTCTCATTGTACCAAGTGCATAGGTGTACGGATTATGTTCATATATAATTGTTTGCAACCTTTGAAGCACGATATGATTTAAATAAGGCATTCTATGAAGTCTATTCTCCAATTCATGCTTTATATCATACACATATAATTGGTCAAATTGAGGAGAAACATCTCGTGTTGTTTCATAAGGTATTACAGAACCAACATGATAATAGGTAGTACCATGGATTCGAAAACTAAATACTCCTCCCCCCTATAGTGAACTGATTATCCAAGTCAGCACCCTGTGAGACAAATGCCAAGACATTATTATAAGAGCGTATATTCTTTCTATATTCCCTACTTGCATTATCATTACCAAAGTAATAACTCAACCAATGTAGAAGGAGGATTTCCCAAAGTCACTAAAGAGATATTCCCACTTGCACAATAGTGTTTGCCCACATATTATCCAAGCTTCCTTGAAGCCTGACATTTCCAAATTAGTGTGCCACAAAAAGCACTTATAATCAATGGCTCCTAATGAGAGTGAATACACTAAAGTATTAGAAGTGGAAAAGATCGTAATTGCATAAACATTTGCCATGAAAATCATCAATATTAAAACACTCTCAAGATAGAAAGAGATATAGAAAGTATTTTAATGTGCAGTCTCTTCTCCCTCCCTCTCTCTCTCTCTCTCTCTCTCTCTCTCTCTCTTTTCTAACCAAGCATATCAACATAAAAAATGCCTTTATCTATGCATCACATATTAACTCCAATCACACAAATAAATAGAGACAAAAAAGCACAACAATAAAAACTAACCTCAAGTTGAAGAGAGAATGATATTCAAAACCACCAACTTTGATGCTATCGTCCTTGTGCTTGCATCTACATAATCACACACAAACACCAAAACAATTAACACTTATGATCTCTCTATTTTTCTCACCCTTTCCTAGCTACATTTCACACCAAATACACAAAAAAGGTAAGAGTAACTATATGCATATTACATGTGTGGAGTATGTGTGTGTGTGTGTGTGTGAGAGAGAGAGAGAGAGAGAGAAGAGAGAGAGAGAGAGAAGAGAGAGAATATATAGAGAGAAGAGACATCCATCAATAATCTTAAAGAGTATATAGAGAGAAGAGACATCCATCAATAATCTTAAAGAGTATTACATTATCTTTACCAATTTACTTAATGGAATAAACTTCAGTATTTCCCTAAAAATGAAGCACTGTCCCTGGAAGCTCTTACATCTGCTACCCACACAACGTAAAAGCCATCTAGTAATCCCATTGCCTCTTTAATTAAGAGGAGCTTGAGATTGTCATTTAGACCATAAGGGTCTAAGGATATATAAATATAGCATGGATCATAATCGTCCCATCCATTAAATCCAAAAACTTACCATTTTGGGCTAGGTTGGTATCCAAAAAACCCAATTGTGGCATCTCCTTAAAGAAGATCGTATCTAACAATTTATTATTGTCATAGGTCAACTTTAAAATATCTAATGCCATTTTATACATAAAACATAATCAAACTATACATTAATAAAACAGTCATGATCTTTTTATAGTTAGCCACATAGAGAGCTGATTCACATGACATCACATCTCATCTATTCACTAAAATTTATCTGATTCGCATCACATATCATCACGTCTATTTTCCTTTCATTCTCATCACTTCTATTCTCATCACATCCATCCATCCATTCTTTTCCATCTATCTGATTCGCATTACATCTCATCACATCTATTCACCTCACATTCTCGTCACTCCTATTCTCAATGCATCCATCCATCCATTCATTCCCATCTTTCTGATTCGCATCACATATCATCACATCTATTTACCTCTCATTCGCATCACTTCTATTCTCATCACATCCATCCATCCATTCTTTCCCATCTATCTGGATTCGCATCCCATCTCATCACATCTATTTACTTCTCATTCTCATCACTTCTATTCTCATCACATCCATCCATCCATTCATTCCCATCTATCTGATTCACATCACATATCATCATATCTATTTACCTTTCATTCTCATCACTTCTATTCTCATCACATCCATCCTCTATTCATTCTCATCTATCTGATTCATATCATATCTTATCACATCTATTTACCTCTCATTCTCATCACTTCTATTCTCATCACATCCATCCATCCATTCATTCCCATTTATTTGATTCGCATCACATATCATCACATCTATTTATAGAATGTAAGAATTCTTATTTTTGATATAAAGATTCTTTACGCATCTATTTATGAATAAGAACAACTTGAGTGGGAAATAACACTTTTATAAAAATCTGTTTATGCATCTTTTTATGCATAAATTCAATTTTAAAGGAGAATAACACTTTCGAAATAAAAATAAATCTTTTATGCATCTTTCTATGCATAAATTCAATTTTAATGAGAATAAATCTTTTGAAATGAAAATAAATTTCTTTATGCATCTTTCTATGCATAAAATCAAAATTGATGAGAATAACTCTTTTGAAATAAAAATAACTTTCTTTATGCATCTTTCTATGCATAAAATCAAAATTGATGAGAATAACTCTTTTGAAATAAAAATAAATTTCTTTATGCATCTTTCTTTGCATAAAGTCAAAATTGATGAGAATAACTCTTTTGAAATAAAGAAAAATTTTCTTTATGCATCTTTCTATGCATAAAATCCAAATTGATGAGAATAACTCTTTTGAAATAAAAATAAATTTCTTTATGCATATTTCTATGCATAAAATCAAAATTAATGAAAATAACTCTTTTTAAATTAAAAAAAATTTCTTTATGCATCTTTCTATGCATAAAATCAAAATTTGATAAAAGTAACGCTTTTATAAAAAAAATTCTTTTATGCATCTATTTATGCATAGATTCAATTTTAATAAAAGTAACACTTTTATAATAAAAAAATTCTTTTATACATCTTTTTATGCATGAAAATCAATTTTTATGAAATTAACACTTTTATAATCAAAATATTCCCAATATGCATGTTTCTATGCATAGAAATTTAATTCTAATGAAAATAACACTTTTATAATAATTTTTTTTCTAATATGCATTTTTCTATGCATAGAATTAAAATAATACTTTTAGAATACACAAGCGGTGGGGATTACTCTTTTGCAATAATAAATGATAAAACTTATTTCACAAAATTTAAGAAAATTTTGCCATAACCTCCTTTGTATGGCTAACCATTTTTCAAAATTTTCCATTCTCAAGTTACTTAGAAATTATCCCAAATGGTTTAAAGCATTCTAAACTAATCAAATCCCACTTTTTAAAGAGAAACAATATGAAAAGTTTAATTCTAACAATTTGATTACACATCTAGGATAAAGAAAAGTTGAATTCAAGAATGAAGAGAGGGGGAAAGCCTTTCCAACAAGGCATAGCATCATTTTTCATTTTATAGAAAATAAAAATTAGAAAACCATTAAATGGAATAAAGAAAAAGTAGGATTTCTAGCTTACATGAATTTTTGTGAGCTTTCCTTTGGCTTGATGGTTTGAGGGATCTACTCTTGTTTGCAACAAGAGTGGCCACCAGTTCTTTTGAAGAGGAAATGGTCAAAAACTAATAAATTATCAATAAATTCACTGTTTTTGGCTCTGGGAGTAGAGTAACAGTGTATAAAACACTATTAACCATTTACAAAGGGGGAGGCTTCATTTATAGGAAAAAGTGAGCCTCTAACCAAGCAAACTGATTCTAGAATTTTCTAGATCAGTTTGGTCAATTTTTGACCAAACTGACCTAAAAATGGTCCATTTTTAACCATTTTTAGGTCAGTTTAGCTTACTTTTTGGATCTAGTTGAAGCAAGAGAGAGGAGAGATGAAAATATCTCATTATTTGTGAGTTTAAAACTCAACCACACATGTGAAATAGGTACCTCCTTCATGAGGGAATTCCCCCACACTGAGGTATCAAAAATGCATCATTTCTTTTTTAGCTAATAACCTTGTCCTTAGTCAACTCTTCATCATATGTGAGTATTTACTCATTTTTGGGGGGATTTCCTTTTATTCTTCAATTTGTCTCCTCCCTAAATTTGGATTAATCTAATTGGTCCATAGGAACCTTAATTCAAAAATTTCAAAAAATCTGGACCCTTAGGCTAAGGTCCTTTTTACCTGATTTCAATTTATTCCAATTGCACATTGGAAATTTCTTTTTGAATATCTGTTTCAGGGGAAACCATTTTATACACTAGGAGGATTTTTATATCCAAAAATATCTCAATTTTGAATTACCCCCCTCTAGACATTTTCTCTCTCTGGGCCAAAACAGGATCTTTCTTTTATTTCAGAGAGGGAAATAATTATAAGAATAGAAGGGGAGGTTTTTACACCTGCACATCTCAGACGGAGGGAGAAATCTTACATCCTACCCTATTTAAAAAACGCGAGATGTCCTCATCTCGCAAAATTAGAGGAGAACTCTTTTCCTTAAGATCCAACTAATTCTGGGGTTCCTTATAGTCTGGTGAACCCAACAGAATCCTAGGATAAAGATCCCTTATTTAAAACTCATCATCAGATAATAATTCACTCAGATCGTATCATTCAAATCCTTATCACAATAATGGTCCATTAGACTGAATTTTCTATCTGAACAGTCCATGGAAATTTTCAATTATACAGATTTTTAATTATACATCCCTTAACTTGATTCATTGGGTCAAATGTTAACAGTAGCAATCTGCTAGCACAATCCACTAATCTCATAATGATTTGTTGAAGTCATTAACGTCATTCCAACTAACGAACATCATCACAGGGACTCGTCCCATTCATCCTTATTGTGGTTTTGCTTAGTTTATTACATTTTAACCAAAATTCAGGAATCTTCATTTTTCAATCAGAATCCAAATCACCTCATCAATTCTCAACCAAAATTTAAAATCATATCAATCACATTCGAATTCATCATCTGGATAGTATTAATGCTTATAATTTCAAGTCTTAGATTTACTCGTATATACTTCCAGTAAAGAGCTACAGTTATACCCTCGGTATATACGGGTAGTCATGGTCCTTGGAACTATAAGGTAAATACCATCATGTCTAGGCCTCAAGCAAGTTAGGGATTCCATACAATTGCAGTACTTCTATCTCTGAAGACCCAATTACCAATTTACAAATTTTAGTTTGAATATCAATTCGTATGAATTTTTTCAGACAATTACAACCTTTTACTGCTTCTTCATAAATTTTTAACATTTTTGGCTTCACGGTTGATCCTCATTAACCAATATGCTCTGATACCAGGTGAGGTCCCTCTCCCCACCGTGCAACGAATTCAGGGGTGCTAGCAGCGGAAGTAGCACTTCTTGCATGGGGTAGGGTCCCACACTTGGGGCCTCACTCATGGATATCCGGACAAGAGACTAATCCATGGGTTCTTCCAAAAACCGAACCCGAAAAAACTTCCCTTGCCCGAAAAGCACAGGCGATTCCTCCAGGATAACTTTTCTCTAAAGTAGTCAAAAGCCTTAACTAACTAAACTGATCTGACCAAACCCGTAAGTCCCATAGTCAGATCAGGGAAAAGATTGTACTTGGATCATAGAGACCAACACTTTTTTCCTCATTGTTGAGAGGCACAGCCGTTGAGCACCCTCTAAGATCCTTCGCAGGTCACCTAGCGCTTCACTCATAGGCCGCTTCCTTGGTCCCTCATCCAATGTATCGGAAGCTCACCATTTAAAAATCAAACCGAGGATGGTCAAGACCTCGGCCGACCTTGCTACGCGAGACGTCCTTCGTTGACTCTCCGTCACAGCAGATGCAACTTTAATAGATAGGTCTCCACGACCTTATTCACAAGACGGTCAAAATGCTTCCCCAGCATTCTTGACATAAAACAGTCATTTAAAAACAGATTTCACATACAAATATAGTTCCAATAATATTTCTATTTTTTCTCATCACTCCACATTCTTTCACATTAGTCCCCATCTTTTCTCATCTTCCTACAAATTTTTTTTTCTTCATCGATCCCTATCACATCACATCATTCCTACATCAAATCACATCCAATCGCATCATCATAACATCAATCCATATCATCCATCCACATCATCCACATCATCCATGTACATCCATCCACATCAATCCACATTATCCACACATCCATCCACATCTTCCATACATCCATCCACACATCAATCCACATCAACCATACATCCATCCACATCAATCCACATGATCCACAAATCAATCCACATCATCCATACATCCATTCACGTTAATCCACATTACTCACACATCACTCCATATCATCCATACATCCATCCACATCAATCCACATGTCAATCCACATCATCCATGCATCCATCCACATCAATCCACATGATCCACACATCAATCTACATCATCCATACATCCATTCACGTCAATCCACATTACTTACACATCAATCCATATCATCCATACATCCATTCACATCAATCCACATTACTTACATATCAATCCATATCATCCATACATCCATCCACATCATTCACATTAATCCACATTATCCACTCATCCATCCACATCAATCCACATTATCCACACATCCATCCACATCTTCCATACATCCATTCACGTCAATCCACATGTCAATCCACATCATCCATACATCCATCCACATCAATCCACATCATCCATACATCCATTCACGTTAATCCACATTACTCACACATCAATCCATATCATCCATACATCCATCCACATCCATCCACATCATCCACATCAATCCACATTATCCACTCATCCATCCACATCAATCCACATTCATTTCATAAGTATTCCCATTCTCATCTAATCACATCTTTTTCTATCTCATCACTTATTTCCTCATTTATCCTCATCAGATCACATCTACTTACATCTACCCATACATCTCATCACTTCACATACATTAACATTTATCCAGTTTACATCGCATCTTATCACATCCATTTCACATCACATCTCATTCATTCACATCCCAGTTCACATGCTAACACATTCATTCACGTCCCTTATTGTTCATTCACATCCCGATTCACATTCATTCACATCCTATATCATTCATTTACATCCTGATTCACATGACATCACATCTCATCTATTTACTCACATTTATGATTCGCATCATATATCATCACATCTGTTTACCTTTCATTCTCATCACTTCTATTCTCATCACATCCATCCATCCATTCTTTCCCATCTATCTGATTCGCATTACATCTCATCACATCTATTCACCTCACATTCTCGTCACTCCTATTCTCATCGCATCCATCCATCCATTCATTCCCATCTATCTGATTTGCATCACATATCATCACATCTATTTACCTCTCATTCTCATCACTTCTATTCTCATCACACCACATCCATCCATCCATTCTTTCCCATATATCTGATTTGCATCCCATCTCATCACATCTATTTACTTCTCATTCTCATCACTTCTATTCTCATCACATCCATCAATCCATTCATTCCCATCTATCTGATTCGCATCACATATCATCACATCTATTTACCTTTCATTCTCATCACTTCTATTCTCATCACATCCATCCTCTATGCATTCTCATCTCTGATTCATATCACATCTTATCACATCTATTTACCTCTCATTCTCATCACTTCTATTCTCATCACATCCATCTATCCATTCATTTCCATCTATCTCATTCGCAACACATATCATCGCATCTATTTATAGAATGTAAGAGAATTATTATTTTTGATATAAAGATTCTTTACGCATCTATTTATGCATAAGAACAACTTCAGTGGAAAATAACACTTTTATAAAAATCCGTTTATGCATCTCTTTATGCATAAATTGAATTTTAGGGAGAATAACACTTTCGAATTCTTTATGTATCTTTCTATGCATAAAATCAAAATTGATGAGAATAACTCTTTTGAAATAAAAAATAAATTTCTTTATGCATCTTTCTATGCATAAAATCAAAATTGATGAGAATAACTCTTTTGAAATAAAAATAAATTTCTTTATGCATCTTTCTATGCATAAAATCAAAATTTGATGAAAGTAACACTTTTATGAAAAAAAAATTCTTTTTTGCATCTATTTATGCATAAATTCAATTTTAATGAAAGTAACACTTTTATAATAAAAAATTTCTTTTATGCATCTATTTATGCATAAAAAATAATTTTGATGAAAGTAACACTTTTATAATCAAAATATTCCCAATATGCATCTTTCTATGCATAGAAATTAATTCTAATGAAAATAACACTTTTATTATAAAAATATTTCTAATATGCATTTTTCTATGCATAGAATAAAAATAACACTTTTAGAATACACAAGCGGTGGGGATTACTCTTTTTGAATAATAAATGATAAAACTTATTTCATGAAATTTAAGAAAATTTCGCCATTACCTCCTTTGTATGGCTGATCATTTTTAAAATTTTTCCATTCTCAAGTTACTTAGAAATTATCCCAAATGGTTTAAAGCATTCTAAACTAATCAAATTTCACTTTTTAAAGAGAAACAATATGAAAAGTTTAATTCTAACAATTTGATTACACATCTAGGATAAAGAAAGGCTGAATTTAAGAATGAAGAGAGGGGGAAAGCCTTTACAACAAGGCATAGCATTATTTTTCATTTTATAGAAAACAAAAATTAGAAAACCATTAAATGGAATAAAGAAAAAGTAGGATTTCTAGCTTACATGAATTTTTGTGAGCTTTCCTTTGGCTTGATGGTTTGAGGGATCTACTCTTGTTTGCAACAAGAGTGGCCACCAGTTCTTTTGAAGAGGAAATGGTCAAAAACTAATGAATTATCAATAAATTCACTGTTTTTGGCTTTGGGAGTAGAGTAATAGTGCATAAAACACTATTAACCATTTACAAAGGGGGAGGCTTCATTTATAGAAAAAAGTGAGCCTCTAACCAAGCAAACTGATTCTAGAATTTTTGAAATTAGTTTGGTCAATTTTTGACCATTTTTAGGTCAGTTTAGCTTACTTTTTGGATCTAGTTGAAGCAGGAGAGAGGAGAGATAAAAATGTCTCATTATTTGTGAGTTTAAAACTCAACCACACGTGAAATAGGTGCCTCCTTCATGAGGGGAATTCCCCAACTCTGAGGTGTCAAAAATGCATCATTTCTTCTAAATATCTCTTCTTTTTTTAACTAATAACCTTGTCCTTAGTCAACTCTTCATCTTATGTGAGTATTTACTCATTTTTGGGGGGATTTTCTTTTATTCTTCAATTAATCTCCTCCCTAAATTTGGATTAATCTAATTGGTCCATAGTAACCTTAATTAAAAAATTTTAGAAAATCTAGACCCTTAGGCTAAGGTCCTTTTTACCTAATTTCAATTTATTCCAATTGCACATTGGAAATTTCTTTTTGAATATCTGTTTCAGGGAAAACCATTTTAGACACTAGGAGGATTTTTAATCAAAAAATATCTCAATTTTGAATTACCTCCCTCTAGACATTTTCTCTCTCTATGATAAAATAGGATAAAATAGGATCTTTCTTTTATTTCAGAGAGGGGAATAATTATAAGATCAAAAGGGGAGGTTTTTTCACCTGCACACCTCAAAAAGCCGGAGGGAGGAATCTTACACAAGTGCTCCCAAATGTTAGAGGCGACATTCTTGAAGATGTGCATTGGATCAAGAAGATGGTTAATTTTGAGGCTTGTCCAATATGGTAGGCGAAAGAAGATAGAGTACCTGATCAAATAACAACAAATATTAAGAGGATTATCTTTTCAAATGCTCTTTTTGAATTTTTACTATTCAATTCTGATAAGGTTTATTTTCCCTTTTTTAATCTTCTACATCACTCTGATACGTAGATTCAATGGGATCGAGAAAAAATAACTTTAACTAGGCCAGGGAATTGGAAAAAACTTAGAAAAGTCCTATCAGTATCCAAAGTAGAAAATGATACTAAAAGTGGATGTGATAATATGTGATGTGGATCTGAATGAATGTAAATGAATGTGATAATATGTGATGTGGATCTGAATGAATGTAAATGAATGTGATGGGATGTAAATGGATGCGATGTGATTTAGATGAGATGTGAATGCGATAAGAGAACGAGCCAACCTACACAACTCTTCTCTTGAGGCTTGCTCCATACGTCGATGGACACCGCCCATCTCCTGTGTTATTTCTTGCTTAATATTCTCTACGTCATGTAGGGCGTCTATCATGTCATCCATGTCTTGCTCCAAATACGTAAGAGAGTCCACCATAGTTTCTTCTTCAACATGAGGCTAATTAGTACTTGCTTGTGTTGTTATCTGTCTAGTACTCCGCTCGGGTTGAAAGTTCAAGCAATCGATCTGTTGCTCATTTTCAGGACACACATTCGCAACACCAAGCAATGCATTTTGAGGACACACATTCGCAACACCAAGTAATGCATTTAGATGCTCAAGTGGGAATTTTCTTTATATGGTTTGCAAATTCTTCGTCGTTGAGAGATTTGGTACTTGCACCGATTGCAAGGGTACAAGCATTTATCCTCTACGTTCAGGTGTTCTGACGTGTTTGTAGTGTTCGCACAATCCATGATTGTAAATTTGTGTTTTTTGGGAGGGAAGGAACGGCCCTTTATATATTAGGCAATAGTCTACAGCCAAAGTTTAAATTCTAATGGGAAAGGTGTCGAGGGCGGAAAATTTCAAAGGTTGTATACATTTTTACTATATAATATCTTTCATTGTCGAAAAGGTTGTCGGAATATTCGTCGAAACACTGGTCGAAAATAACATTGGAAAGTTAATTTTTTGACACGCTATTACCGATGCTTTTACCGATGTTCACTTCAATGTGGATTGCAACATCTATTTTGACACTGGAAAAAAATTATAGACCTGAAATGCAGACTTTGGTTTTCTCATTTTTAAAGTTGTCCTTTTGTGTTATCGGTAGGTTCATCTCCCACCCCCCCACATGACCTATTACATGCTCTCTCTCTCTCTCTGTCTCTCTCTCTCTCTCTCTCTCTCTCTCTCTCTCTCTGTCTCTCTCTCCTACATCCCTACACTCTCCTACACCACCATCTTGGTTGCTTTCATGATTTCTTATAGATTCATAGTGTTCTAATCTCTTTTTTTGGGTTTTTTTTTGCAGGTTGCATACCTTCACCCCCCCACGTGACCTTTTGGTTGTCCTCTCTCTCTCTCTCTCTCTCTCTCTCTTTCTCTCTCTCCTACATCTCTAGACTCTTCTACACCACCAATTTTTGTTGCTTTTTATGTTTTCTTACACCTGCGTAGTGTTCTAATCTTTTTATTTTTATTTTTATTTTTGTAGGTTGCATATCTCTCCTATCTATCCCTAATCTCTCAAAGGTAACCCCCCTTTTTCTATCCCTAATCTCTCCATATTAATTTGATTTTATGCTTTTAAAATGTCGCTAATTAGTGTGTTAATTAGTGTGAATTTTCTATTTTTGTGAACTAATTTGAGAGGTAAGCCCTTTGGTCTTATTCTTAAAAAAATATACATTTGTCACATGTCACATTTGTCACATGTCACATGTCACATGTCACATGTTCATATGCTCCTGTGCATAATTTGCATATCCACTTGCATAACCATATCCATGCACATATGCAAATGGAGGACCATACTTATAGCCCAGAAATCACCCCTTGCATTACCCCCCAACGAACTGTCCCACCTACTCCACATGCCATGAGCCTTGACTAATTTGTTTTCTTCATTGCACAAGCCACCCCCGAGCAAGCAACCATGGCTAGAGCCTATTTTACCCATGGCAAGCCAACTGCAGGCCCATCGAAAATCGTAACCATGCACTACAACACATCGGGAGCACAATAACATTTTTTAGCAGTGTTTTTGAAAGGAAAATATTGGGAGTTTTCACGATGCTCAGCAACGATCTATCGCTATACCGCAACACTTTTTTGCTATCGAGCAATGCTCTTAACAACGAAATATTGCTGCTGGGCAGTGATATTTTGTCTGCCCAGTAATGTAATAACATTGCATAGCAAAACGAAAAAACGCTGCTATACTATAAAAATATCTCGCTTTTTTTTGCTTCTTTTTCTACCACACGTAGTTTTATCTTTTGAATACAATAAAATTGTACTCTGAGTATTTTTTGCAGGTTTATGCCTTGTCTATTACTTCTACCTCTCCTATCCTGTCCTCCTCAAGTTCAAGCAAGGTATGTCTACTGTTTTCATTTATCTCCTATGCAAACAAGCTTTCCATGAAAGTTTTCTTTTGAGTATTTCCTTTCTATTTTCTCTCTTTTAAGTTTTTCTTTTCTTCTTTTTCCCTTCTCATTTTTCCCTAATTAAGAGCTCTCCATTAAAGCTTCAAACACTCCTCGTGCAACCAATAGGGATAGATAGGCAAATACATAACGATTCTTATTTTCAGAACCACAATTGTCAAGTTGCAACAACAACATCCTTGGCAATCTCTTGAAAAATGTCCTTGAATTTGATGGCATTAAACTTGAGGCATTGCCATTGCCCCTATCCTGCACATGTGTGTTAGTATGAAAGACTGAATGCATATGTGAAGAACAATTTCCCTCTGTATCCACATTTGTTTTTACATGTGTCTCTGCATCTGCATCCTCAATGCTCTGCTTGCAATATGCGTTTCTCTCCTTCAGCACTTCCATATGCTGATACAGGGCCATAGTAGACAAAACACAATTAAAAAGATCTTTTCGTGGTTTTGCATCTGAGTTTTGTGAGCTCAAGTCACCATACATGTGTTGCTCTCATCTTTCTAAGTTTCTTAAACATTTTGAGAGAGATGAAATTGTGAAGTTGGGATCACTTAGCCATAACCCCAAGGCAAAGTGACCATAAGCTGTTTGTCCATGTCCATGAGTGAGCATTCCTGTTAAGGATACTAGAAGCCTCTCAACCCCATTGAGAGATTTAGGAACTCGTTTAATTTGTGGTATGATAGTCTTGCTCTGGTCCATCTTATCATGTATAATACACAAATACCTGTTTGTTTTCATTTCGGAAGAGCTCCTCCAAGCATAGTATAGATTTCTACAACTCATTTGCTACAACATGTGTGCCCTTCTTTGTGCCATGTATCTGGCATGCTCCTCTTGATTTTTTGTTGATTCCAAATTGACCTTGATTGCCGTACAAATGTCGCATTTTGAGAAGGTGCTGGTTTTTTATAAACTAACTGTTTTGAACTCTGTGTTCCACAATCTTGAAAATGATGGTTGTGACAGTGGCCAGTATTCGAATGAGACAAGTGTGCCATTCACTTCACGCAATATGTCCACCTGTTTGTACATTGCTGGTAGAACACGTTGGGTCTCACAGGCTCCATGCATAGTTGTCCTTGACCTATGTGGCATTTGATTGGCATTATTATCTATGAAGCCTTGTATGATTGACCATCTCAACATGTGTCATGCCCTTCCGTATTATCCCACTATTTCCATGACTGACATTACATGCACCATTCAAGAACTTCTTTTTGAGCCTATAGAACATTGACTTACCAATGCCATGCATTACATACCATGCTTTACTACAAACCTTCTTCCCATCAAATGTGAACTCAAAGCACTCGTCATCTTGACCTTGTCTATAGGCCATGTCCATGCAATCTAGTACAAATGTGTATCGTGTGTACTATAGCGTGTACTATAGCTCTGTCCCCAAGAGTGTACCCTAGCTTGCATGATTTTGGATCTATCTCTAAATTTACAACATCGCTTCTCGCCAATCAATGGTTGTGACGTTGTGAATGTTTGCAACATCACATTTTTTGCTAACTCCATGGGTTTTATCGTAATTTTTCATTACCCTTACCCTATGGACATAGCTCCTTTTCTTATTTGTCCCTTCAATGATATCATAGTTAGTGATCATGGCATCATGGTGTGTGTCATCAAAACTATCGCCATCATTGCCCTCTACATCATCATCCTCTTTTTCATCACTTGAATTGTTTAGGCTGTCAATAATTTTTTTGCATGAATACCCTCATCAATAGAAGAAGATTCTGTGTCCTTCACTAATGGTTCACCATTCTCAAATGTGAGTTGCCTGATCGGCCAACTAACCAAATTCAAACGACCTGAAACACAAGTTGAACTTGGATGCAAAGATCCTTCTATAATGACACCCAAGCTACTCTCCCCTAGTTCTCTAAAATTTATAGCCTCGTATGGGTGGACCAGCAATACTACTCCATTGCCAAGTTTTGTAGATCTGTTGTCATCCCAGAGGATGACACTTTTCTCTTTCCAGCTCTCCCTATCTATAAAGTGATCTTCTTGATCAACAAGAAGTTCCGCAAAATTATCCTCTTTGGTATTAGTAATGTCTTTGTCCATAACAAGGTTGACCAATGGCCATTTGATGATGCTTCCAACTGCTTGAGACATTGAGAATCTTGTATGTTTCTTCTTTCATACTTTTACATTTTATAAGGTTTGTAAGTTTTAGGGTTTTTAAGCTTAGGGTTTATTATTAATACATTATTTTTCCTTATTTTGGTTTGACTTTGTAGGTTTTCAATATATACAAGCCTCATCACAAGGTAAGATATCTCTTTCTTGTATGTTTATAAGGTTTGTAAGTTCTAGGGTTTTTAAGCTTAGGGTTTATTATTAATACATTATTTTTCCTTATTTTGGTTTGACTTTGTAGGTTTTCAACATATACAAGCCTCATCACAAGGTAAGATATCTCTTTCTTATATGTTTCCTCTCTTATGCTTTTATGAAAGATCCCTGCCCCCTCCGTGCAACGAATTCGGGGGTGCTAGCAGCGGAGTAGCACTTCTTGCGCAGGGGCAGAATCCCACTCGAGGACTCACCCACGGATATCCAGACAAGAGATTAATCCCTCGGTTCTTCCAAAACCGAACCCGGAAAAACTTCCCTCGCTCAGACACATGCGATTCCTCCAGGAAAATCTATACTAACATAGTCAAGAGCCTTAACTAGCCAAACTGATCCGACCGAACCTGTAAGTCACATGGTCCAATCAAGGAAAGAGACTTGGACTTGGATCATAGAGACCAACACTTTTTTCCTCGTCAAGAGGCACAACCGTTGATTCTTTTGTCCATAGAACAAGGACTATCCGAGATTTACTTCAACTATCGTAACTTAATAGAATTGAGTCTCATTTTACGGATCCATCAGTCTAGCCTAACCCCATCCAATCCCATGGGTTAGCTAGCCGCCCAACCACTGTAGTGATAGGATCCATTTAGAAATTTAGTTATGTTTTACCTCGGGTACCAGGGAAAAGAGTTCCTAGGCCCCCTACCCAGTGCTTCGAGCAAACTTCAAGATAGTCACACCACTTACACACCCAATATGCAATTTCTTGTTTCACAGATTCAACTGTCTTTAAAAGAATCTTTTAATGAAACCATAGTATCACTGATCATAATCCTCCAAAATATCTAGCTTGAGTTCCAATTTGCAATCATTTCTTCATCGGTGTACCTATGGCATCATTGGTAACCAGAACGCTCACCACCTATCCACTCAAGGGCCTTTTCAATAGTTCCTACCCCATAGTACCCGAAAATATATTCACTTAAGAAAATCCAGATGGACTTTCCATTGAAGATCAACAAGATCAACCAACAGATCCATATAAAAGAGCCATGGACTCATCCGTTTGAGGACCAGCAAGACCAATCAACCAGATTGATACTCGAGTTCAGAAAACAACTCTAACTCCTTATTTCATTTTCTTCCTCGACGCACACGTGGGTATCCTTGGTGACCCAAAGCCCGAGCACCGTATGGTTAGCACCCTCTAGGCTCCTTCGCAGGTCACCTACTAGCGCTTCACTCATAGGCTACTTCCTTGGTCCCTCATCCACCGTTCCGAAAGCTCATCACTTAAATCAAGCGGAGGCTGGTTAAGACCTCGGCTGACCTTGCTACGCGAGACGTCCTCCATTGACTCTTCGTCAACTATTGTGCAACTTTATCACTTAGGTCTCCACAATCTCATTCACAAGATGGTCAAAATGCTTCCCCAACATTCTTGACATAAAATAATCATTTAAAAACAGGTTTCATAAATACAATTTCTAACGAACTCTCATCTTTCCACATTATTCCACATCATTTCTCGTTATTCCACATTCTTCTACATCAATTCACATTGCTTATTCCACATCCAATCATATGTATTTCCGTCCTTCATCCATTCTCATCCAATCACATCATACTACATCTCATCACATCTATCCTCATCACATCATGTCACAACATATCCACATCACATCTCATCCATTCATATCACATCACATCCATCTACATTCATTCAGATCCACATCGCATCCACATATCATCACATCACGTTCACATCTATTTACATCACTTCACATGCATTCACATTTACCCAAGTCCACATCACATCACATCTCACCTATCCACATCATATCTCATCCATTCTAACTAATCAGATCCATATCACAATCACATCCATTCACATCTCATTACATCACAATCATATCTCACCACATCCACTCACATATCACTACATCCATTCACATCCATCACACTCATTCACATCCCACATTCATTCACATCTCACCACATCCATTCACATCCATCACACTCATTCACATCCCACATTCATTCACATCTCGTCACATCTCATCTTATCACATCTCATTCACATCCATCCTCATCTTATCACATCCATCCACATTACATCTCATTCATTCCATCCACATTACATCACATCCACATCTATCCATATCACACCACATCCATTCATAGCTCATCACATTCATCCACATCCATTCGTTCATTTACATTCACATCTATCTACATCCATTCATTCATTCACATGCATATCTATCACATCACATCTCATTCTCATCCATTCATCACATCTCATTCTCATCCATTCATCACATCACATCCTTTCACATCTCATCACATCTCATTCTCATCCATTTACATCACATCACATCCTTTCACATATCATCACATCTCATTCTCATCCATTTACATCACATCACATCCTTTCACATATCATCACATCTCATTCTCATCCATTTACATCACATCACATCCTTTCACCACATTTCATCACATCTTATTCACATCTTATCACATTCACATCCACATCCATTTACATCACATCACATCTCATCCACTCACATCTTATCACATCGCATTCATATCTTATCACATTGCATTCACATTTAGTACCGTTTTCTACTTTCGATACCGATGGGACTTTTCTAAGTTTCTGCCAATTGCTTGGCCTAGTTAAAGGTACTTTGTCTCGATGGATATTTTCATATTCTTTCTCAAATTTCTCAAGTGAAATATATTCAATATTCTTCTTTTTTAGTAAAAGATTTCATGGGATTTACAAAACATAAATTTTACCCATATTTTCTAATAAAATTAATAATGCTCAATATTTCACTTTTGATAAATACTCATAATTTGAATTATGCTAAAAATTCCTCTTTTACCATTTAATTACTTGGATCTCAAATAGCATGGGAACTCCACTTTTTTTATAAAAACAAATTTACCAAAATTTACTCTTTTCTCATAATTAATTAATTATGCATAATAACAAAAAAATTATTTCAATATGATGAAAATCATTCTTTTTGCATAGGATGTCCAATCCTAGAATATGGTAGGAAGTCCTCTTTTAAGCATTATGCATAAAAAAAAAGATATGTATTATTTTTTTAAATTTTTTCCATAGCTTCGCTCTGCTATACTGATAATTCTCAATTTTTTTCTAAAGAATAAAAGCTTGTAATGAAAATATGATAGTAGTTCCTCTTTTATGCTTAAAATCAAACTATGAATTTAAATCATAATTTTAATCATAATCATAAACTTAATTATGATTATCTCACTAGATTAAGCTAATTCCATTATTTCTCTAAATTTCCCAAATTGATAGGATATTCTCAATTAGAATCAATAAAAGTCGTTTTTAACTACTTATAAATAATCTAAAAGAATTAACCATTATTTTGTTAACACAAAATCATAAAAAATATAATTTTCTTAATCTCTAGCTTATCAAGCCTAGAGTTTAGCTTTGAATAAAGAGACTATAATTGAGAAGCATCCTTTTTCAAGGGATTTAGCCATAAAGATGGCTATTCTTTAAGAGAGAGATTTACTTAAAGAAAGCATTACAAGTAAGCATAAATATTAAATTTATCTTAATTAAGCATTAAGACTTTAAGGGAAAGCTTGATTTGAATTAAAAAAATCATTTAGAAAGCTTCTCAAGCTTGAGAGAGGTTGAGAAGAAGAAAGTTATTGAGAAAATTGAAAAAAACCCATAAAATTTGATTTTACCTCCAAGTTTGGCTTGATTTTACCTCCAAGTTTGGCTTGATTCTCTAATTGCAGTGAAGCCCCCAACCAATCAATAACCAAGAGGAGAAGAGCAACTCCAAGAGTTGTTGTAGAGAGAGAGAGCTCCAAGCTCCCAAGAGAGTGGAAAATTTAAGGGATAATAAAAAATATTATTATTTTAATATATAATAATAGCATAGTATAGCTCCAAATATTCAATTACAAATGACTGAGGGTCTATTCATAGGTGAGGGAGGCCACTTACCAAGTCCAATTGGGTTCTAGAATTTTCCAGGTTCAGTTTGACTCAATTTGGATAAGATTTGGACCAGTTTGGCTCCCTTTTTCATTTGGTTTGATCTAGGAGAGAGGAGAGACAAAAATATCACAATTTTTTTGAATTAAAAACCCTTCCACACATGTGAAAGAGGATCCTACCTCAAGAGTCTCCCTTTCCTTACCAAGGTGTAAAAAATGCATCATTATTCTAAATTATCTCATTTTTTTAGTAATATCTCATAATTTTTAACTAATAAACCTTGTACTCAGTCAACTCTTCATCTTATGTGAGCATTTACTAATTTTTGGGTATTTTCTTTTATTCTTTGGATTTATCTCATCCCAACACTTGGATTAATCCAATTGGCCCATTGGAACCTTAATTGAACCATAATCCAAATTTTTTTGAGAATGTAGACCCTTAGACTAAGGTCCCTTATACCATTTTCAATTAATTCCTAATGCACATTGGAAAGTTCATTTTGAAATTCTATTTCAAGGGAATCCATTTTAGACACTAGGAAAATTTTTATATCCAAAGATATCTCAATTTTAGATTATCTCTCTCTAGGCCAAAATAGGGTAAAACAAGATTTTTCTTCTATTTTAGAGAGGGGAATAATTACAAGATTAGAAGGGGAGGTTCTTACACCTTTACACCTCAAAAGCTAGAGGGAGGAATCTTACATCCTACCCTACTTAAAAAACGTGAGATGTCCTCGTCGTCTCGCAGGTGGAGTATAATCTCTTTCTTCTTCTTCTTCTTCAATCGCTTCCAGCGTTACTGCCTTGGAAGTGGACGGCCGATTTGGGAACATTTCTCTTTGACTTCCCCTATTCTGAGGGCGGAGGTCTTGCATTACTTTGGATTGAAACTGAGGGTTAGTTAGAGGGTTTACCTCTGGGATTTCTGTGATTTTGACGGAAAGGAACCTGATTACTCTAGAAGGAAGGAACTGGAGTCTGGAATATTGGTCCCTGACTTCCCTGCCTTGAAAACCTTGATCCAAAAGGAGTTGGGCAATCCATACTGCGATGTCCAAATCCTTGACAGTTATAGCATTTCACTTTTTTGTTCAAGGGTGGAACTTCTGAAGTTGAATTTCAAGGGATTGCGTTCCGAGAAAAAGACCTTTCTTCCATTCTGGAACTTCCCATATCCTGAGTTTGACCTTGTTGTCTCTTAGGCGATGGAAAGTTGGAATCACCTTTTTGAGCTAGAAATCTTTTGAAAGATGATGGTGCTGGCTTCGGTGTGGGACCTTGACATCAAAGGCCTTGGCGGAATCCTTCGCCATCCACACTGCTTTGGCCATGGAAACTGGCTTGGCATTCTTCACTAGGATATTCAAAGGTTCGTTTAGTCCCCGAATGAGCCTAGCCACCATCACTTGTTCTTTATCTAGCGGTGGAGGAGGAGAGCGAATGCCTGATGATATTCTTCAATAGTTTTTCTCCCCTGGGTTAACTTTAAGAATTCATTCATCTTGGTTTCCAAAAAGCTGGGAGGACAGAATCTCTTCCTTAGGTAAATCTTGAGATCATTCCATGTCTGGGTGTTGTGATCTAGATGGTTTTTCTCACAGTGGTTTCTCCATGCCACTCTGGCTGTTTCTACTATTTTAACCTTGTAAGAGCTATTTTACTTTTCTCGTTGTACCCACTGACATCAAAGTATTCTTCCATTGCTTCGATCCACTCTTGCACAAACTCACCCAAGTTTTTTCCTTCACCCTTGAAAGGTCCAGGCTGCGATCTATGAAGAGTTTTACGAACATCTGAGTCGAGCTCTTCTGGGGGTAAAAATTCCTACCACGACGACCTCCATCCATGATCCTATCAACAATAAAAAAAATCTTGTTAAGTCCCTTTTTCCCAAATTAACCACAAGACGCTCAGGTAAAAAGACCACTTTATTTATAATTCAAATTCGACTTTAGATCCAACTAATTTTGGGGTTCTTTAGATTGGTCAGTCCCCCACAGAATCGTGGGAAAAAGATCCCTTCTACAAGAAGAACATACGTAACTCATTATCAAAGAATAATTCATTCATATTCTTAACATAATAATGGTCCATCAGACCGAAAATTCCATCTGAACATTCCTCACGAAAATTTCAATTATGTAGGTTCTCAATTTGTCATTCCTTAATTAGCTCCACTGGGTCAAAGGAGGTTAACAGCACAATCCACTAATCTCATAGTGATTTGCTGAAGTCATAATCGTCATTCCAGTTACTAACATCATCACTGGGATTCATCCCATTCATCCTCATTGTGGCTTTGTTCAACTTATCTTCTTTCAACAACCAGATTTCAAGAATCATCATCTTTCAATCATAATCCAAATCAACTCATCAATTCTCAACTAGAATTCTAAAATCATATCAACCAGCATTTGAATTCATCATTTGGATAGCATTTTTGCTTATAATTTCAAGGTCTTAGATATACTCATATATATTATCAATAAAGAGCTGTAGTTATACCCACGGTATATACGGGTAGTCAGGGTCCTTGGAGTCACAAGGTAAGAGATCTCTTTCTTGTATGTTTCTTCTCTTATACTTTTACATGTTATAGGGTTTATAAGTTTAGGGTTTTAAGATTAGGGTTTGTTACTTTTTCCATGCTCTATGGATAGCCTTTAGATAGCTATGCTTCTCTCAAGAGATGGCCATATGCCTTAGTCTTATGCATTTGCAACCGGAATCTTATTCTAGGAATTGATTGTGGAAAGTAGAGAATTAATTCAATCATAAAAACCATTGCTTGTAAGCTTCAACTAAATCAAAGCAATTGAAAAATTAAACACTTAAACAAAAATACTTAGCTCCAAAAAGACCATAATGGGTGCAATCTTCCCCCCTCTTGTGCGTGGCCTCTCCCCACACAAGAGTATTTCTTTATTAGCTTTCTTTTTCACCAAAATTAGGCCATAGCCCCCAAAATACAAGATGTGCTTTTTAGAGAGCACGGCACTCTTCTTTAACAAAAATAGAGTGTCAAATTGGGACTAGGGTAAAGCCATAGGCTTTAATAAATTTCACAAAAATAAATGTATCTTTCCTAAAGTTCAAAATGGAAAAATCATTTAATAAGATTACAAGCTACTATGCTTGCCAAAAATGAAATGTGATGATCCAAGACATTTCTTCCAAAGTAAACTCTTCAATTCTCATAGTCTTCATCACCTGAAAATATAAGCCCAATTAATTATTAAATTAATCCCACAAATATTAAACAGGCACAAATCATCACCAACTCATGACTACCAGGCGTAAGTACCCCAGGAATCACCCTGCCATACAAACCTAACTGAAATAATCATAGGTGGCCTCAAACATACGTCATATACCGCACGTATTAATATTTATAGTGGTGTTAGCCACGATATTAACCTAGCTGGCATGACGCAAGAGTAATCTAGGCGTCCCCAAATTACTCAAGAGGGGATAAATAATATTTTTCTAGAGGACTTAAAATATATTCTCATGACATCCCTCTTGCTTGAGTTTGCAATTGTCCTCAATTGTGGATTTGCTGGGTTTGAAAAGAATGAAGAATTTCAGGGTAAACTCGAAAAAATTTCTCAGGCATCCATTTAGCATCTTCTTGTGGATGATTCTTAAAAGTCAAAAGATACTTGAAGTATTGATTACCTGTCCTTGTTGTTGTTATCTCTTGGTCAATGATTGCATCAGGAACTAATACTTCTTCCTCTCCTTCAATAAGAGGTGGTTCCTCATATGTTGGGTGAGTAGGAAGTGTTCCTTGAAAAGGTTTCAAGAGATGGATATGAAAAGAATTGTGGATATTCCAATTAGATGGAAGCTCTAGTCTATAGGCCACATCATTAATCTTTTTGAGGATTTTAAATGGCCCATAATATCTAGGCGCTAGCTTCACTGCAGGGAATTTTTCCACACTCTTTAATCGACGCTTTTCAATTCTCAAAAGTACATAATCACCTTCTTGAAATGAAAAATCTTTGCGCTTCCTATTTGCTTGAGATGTATACTTCTCTTGAGCTCTTTGAATACAATCACGCACTTCAGATAGAATGCGATCAAAGTCTCTAACATATTGGTCGGCTACTTCAATATTATGAGAGAGTCTAGTAGCCGGAATAGGCAATGCTCTTCCATAGATGATCTCAAATGGTGCTCGACCAGTAGCAGTATGAGGAGTATTATTATAAGCAAATTGGAGTAGGTGTATGTACTTATCCCATGCACCAGGTTGCTGGGAAACATAGGCTCTAAGCATATCTAAGATAGTGCTATTTGTAACTTCGGTTTGTCCATTCGATTCCGGATGGAATGCCGTGGAAAAATCTAAGTGCCTAAGTTTGAGAAAAGAGCAACCCAAAAGTGACTACAAAATTTAGAATCTCTGTCAGAAACTATCACTTTGGGTAGACCATGATGAACAAAAATTTGCTTAACAAATATGTTCGTGGCTTGCTGAGAAGTTAGTGTCTTTTTACATGGAATGAAATAGGCTTGCTTACTAAATCTGTCCACTATTGTCCAAATCATGTCATGGTGACTGGAAGTAGTAGGGAAGCCAGTAATGAAATCCATAGACACTTGTTCCCATGGTCTATCAGGAATAGGTAGAGGCATAAGCAATCCTAAAGCTTTGCCTTTGTAGCTTTTGATTGTTTGGCAAATGTTACATTCAGCTACAAACTTAGCTACATCATTCTTCAAATGGGGCCAATAGAATTCTTGAGAAACTACTTGAAGTGTTGCAGAAACTCCTCTATGTCCCACAAATGGTGGTTGGTGCATCTCTTCCAAGACAAGTTGTCTATAAGGTTGAGTAACACACAATCTCTTCTCAAAGAAAAGATATCCATCATTATGACAATAACTTCCTTGAGGTGTCCAATTGTTTTCACGCAATTTGATCCATATTTGAGAAAAATCTGGATCAACTTCATAAGTTTCTTTCATGAGGACAAATGGTTCACTTTCAATTATAGAAATGTTGTTGATATTTGGTCTTCGACTCAAAGCATCGGCAACAACATTTTCTTTTCCAGGTTGATATTGAATCATAGGTTGGAAACTTTGAATGAAAGCTGCCCATTTGATATGCCTATCTGAAATAAGAGGTTGCGTAAGAAATTCAGAGCCCATTAGGTAATGCTTCCAGATTTTCAAAGCATGCACTACTGCTGCTAATTCCTTGTCATAAGTGCTATAATTTTGCTCTGCAGGCTTAAGCTTTCTACTTTGATATGCAATAGGATGGTTGTCTTGCATAAGAACAGCTCCAAATCCTTTGCCACTAGCATCAGTCACTACTATAAAGAATGGTCTTTGAAAATCAGGTAGTGTAAGAACTGGTGCTTGTGTTAAAGCATTCTTGAGTGTTGCAAAAGATTTATCTTGCTTATCAGTCCAATTGAAATTTGTAGCTTTCTTAAGGAGTTCAGTCAAAGGATTGGCAATACAAGCAAAATTCTTGACGAACTTCCTATAATAACTACATAAACCAAGAAAAGATCTAAGATCATGTATGTTTCTAGGCGTAGGCCAAGAAGCAATACATTCAATTTTCTTAGGATCTACACGAATCCCTTCAGCCGATACTATATGTCCTAAGTATTCAATCTCCTCTTGAAAGAAAGAACTCTTTTCAAGATTGACATACAATTCATTTTCTCTCAAAAGATTGAACACTTGTTCCAAGTGTTGTTCATGTTCTTGTCGATCCTTGCTGAAAACAAGAATGTCATCAAAGAACACTATAACAAAACTTTGAAACTTAAGGAATATACGATTCATCATACGGCTGAAAGTAGCTGGAGCATTGGTCAAACCAAATGGCATAACCAAAAACTCATAATGACCAGTTTGGGTTCTAAAAGCTGTCTTAAAAATGTCAGATTGAGTCATACGGACTTGATGATACCTAGACTTTAGGTCAGTCTTGCTAAAGACCTTTGATCCTCTAAGCTTATCAAGAAGATCATCTACCCTAGGAATAGGATATCTGTTCTTGACAGTAATCTTATTCAATGCACGATAGTCTACACACATTCGGTAAGTTCTGTTCTTCTTCTTAACAAGAAGTACTGGAGCTCCAAAAGGTGAACTACTAGGTCGAATAAGGCCTCTCTCTAGCAAGTCTTCTATTTGGCTTTGGATTTCTCTTTGCTCTAAATTGTTGACTCTATAGGGAGCTTTACAAGGCGGGGAATTTCCAGGCAATAAGTCAATACTATGATCCTCTGGCCTAGACTTAGGTAATCCTGGAGGCAGATCTTCCATGAAACAGTCACTAAATTTGGAGATAAAAGAGTCAAACTTTGGTCTTTTGGATGTGTCCAACTCAGCATCAAGCTGGTTAACCCATACGATATAAGTCTTGTCTCTTTTTCTTAGAGCTCTCTTTGCTTGAGTGTGACTCCACAAAGGACTCATTTCTCCTTTGACTTGACACTAGAGGATAATATTTTCATTGTCCTTCCTTAGAGAAATGCTATGAGTGTCATAGTCTATAATAGGATTGTATTTGTGTCTCCAAGGCATACCCAAAATTATATCTACCCCTTGTAAAGGTGCAACTAAGAAATCCCTCTTTTCTGTTAAAGGTTTGATGCATAAATCCAAATCTTTCACTACTTGCATGCAATTATACTTTGTTCCAGTAAATGCTGCTTTGACTTTATAGTGCGTAGGTAAAGAATGAAGATTTAATGCTCTAAGTACCTTTTCAGAAATGAAATCATGTGTACTACCATCATCATGCAAAATAAGAACTTCATGTCCATTTATCGTTCCTTTTATTTTAAGCAAAGAATGAACATGAGGTTTACCTTCTTGTTCTGAGTAATCTAGATCGGAATTACCCTCTTGCTCGAATGATTCTTCTTCATTGTCGTCTTCTTCAATCATGTTGACTCGAGTTGCTGCTCTGCTGGGGTTGAATTCTTAGTACGCTCCGGACAATTCGGTGCTATGTGACCTTCTTTGTGGCACTTGAAACATTTGATAGGAGATGTCTTCGGTTTGCCACCATTGACTTTCTTATTGGTACTCATGTTGCCTTTAGTCTCGTCCTTGCCTTTGTCATAACCTGGTTTATACATCTTCTTTGAAGCATAAAAAGATTTAGTAAATGGTTTAGAAGAAGTACCCTCATGTGCTTTAATCTCTTTAGGAAAATCATTTTTACGTTCTGAATTAGTTGCCAAAGATATTGCAGAAGATAGTGAATGAGGTCGAAACATATTCACATCGGCCCTAATGGTAGATCTAAGGCCCGATATGAACTTCCTTTTTTGATCTTTCTCGCTAACTCTATCCACAACCTGCACCTGTAATAAAGTATTCTAGAACTTTTCTACATACTGTGACATAGTTTCCTTTTCCAATTGATGCAAAGTGTCCCATTGGTGCCTAACTTTGGACTTGAATTGTGAGGGTAAAAAGTGCTTTTTAACCAGCCGTTGAAATCTTTTCCAAGAATCTGGCTTGTCACGACCTTGCTTAATTACACTCCACCATAAAGCTGCATTGTCTACCATATGATTGACTGCACATTTAATCTTATCTTTCTCTGAAAATTTTTCTCCAGAAAAATAGTCATCTAGTTGACTAAGCCAAGCTAAAATGACCCTAGCATCCTTCTTTCCATCATAATTTTGAAATGTGAAAGCCTTCCGACTAATCTTGGATTCTTTTTGTGACCTTTGTGCTTGCAATGTAGCATTTATAGCCCTTTGAATAGTGTCATCTTCGTCATCAAAAGATAGCAAAGAGTCACGCTTACGTCTACGATTTGAGAGCTGTCTCTCCAATTCAATACGCTTCTCTCTTTCTTCTACAATTTGATGTTGTAAAGAAAGGAGTTGCTCTTGAATTGATGGCGAGATAGGCAAATCTGCCATAGTGCTTGTGCAAATGATGTAGATAAATAAAATTTTACTTTATTTGATGTAAATAAATAAAGCAAAAATGAGTACTTATCTTATTTTTCTCCCGCAATTCGATCTTGGTTGAAGCTGAACAAGACGTTGTTCAATGGCTGAATTGAATTCTCGTCGCCTCAAACAAATCCCGAATGATTCCACGTGATTCAAGAGTCTTGGGCTAGTCGAATTGTTGATGAAATAAATTTTCTGCACTTTGAAACCTGCTGAAACAGTCCTATAAACCTTGCCCAAACTCTGTAATATTTTTCTGAAATTTTTCAGAATTTTTCAGAAGCGATTTCGAAAATTTCTGGCCTTTTCTAGGCAATTTTAAAGCTTTTTAAAACCTGTAAATCACTTTTCTGCACCCAAAAATTTTCAGAATTGAAAAACCTTTGAATTTCTCCTCAAATTTGGAAATTGGGAAAAGTAGAGGTTGAAAAAGGAGTGATGTGACTTGCATAGGGATTGGGAAAAGTAAACTTGATTAGAAAGTGGATTAAGGAGGTGATTAGCTTATGGGAGATTAAGCATGGACTTTTTTTTTTCCCTTCTCTCCACGCTTTTGCACCGGCAGGCTGCCGCCGTGCGCCTCTTGCTCCAAAAGTTTATTGAGAATTATAAGATGGCTTTTGCATGGATTTATCTCCTCCATCCATTATGGGTTTGCTCAACCTTGAAGCTTTCTGATTTCTGAGAGTTACCCGTGAGGTTTTTGGCTATGAGGATTTCATCCATACGGTCAGATTTTGATTTCACAGAGTATTTAGAAAAATCGCTTTTTGATAGAGAGGGATGGTTTTGCAGGGTGGTGAGTGGGTTTGAGAGTAGATCTAGTTTTGAATCTTTGACCTTTGGGTAAAGACCTGCAAAACACCCTTCTATCCACTGGATAAATTCCTGCACTTTCTTGATTTTTGAGAAGTTGAAGCCCTTTCCTACCTTCTCCACAAATCTCCTAGCCCAAGCTCTGATACCACTGCAACCGAAATCTTATTCTAGGAATTGATTGTGGAAAGTAGAGAATTAATTCAATCATAAAAACCATTGCTTGTAAGCTTCAACTAAATCAAAGCAATTGAAAAATTAAACACTTAAACAAAAATACTTAGCTCCAAAAAGACCATAATGGGTGCAATCTTCTGCCCCTCTTGTGCGTGGCCTCTCCCCACACAAGAGTATTTCTTTATTAGCTTTCTTTTTCACCAAAATTAGGCCATAGCCCCCAAAATACAAGATGTGCTTTTTAGAGAGCACGGCACTTTTCTTTAACAAAAATAGAGTGTCAAATTGGGACTAGGGTAAAGCCATAGGCTTTAATAAATTTCACAAAAATAAATGTATCTTTCCTAAAGTTCAAAATGGAAAAATCATTTAATAAGATTACAAGCTACTATGCTTGCCAAAAATGAAATGTGATGATCCAAGACATTTCTTCCAAAGTAAACTCTTCAATTCCCATAGTCTTCATCACCTGAAAATATACGCCCAATTAATTATTAAATTAATCCCACAAATATTAAACAAGCACAAATCATCACCAACTCATGACTACCAGGCGTAGTACCCCAGGAATCACCCTGCCATACAAGCCTAACTGAAATAATCATAGGTGGCCTCAAACATACGTCATATACCGCACGTATTAATATTTATAGTGGTGTCACCCACGATATTAACCTAGCCGGCATGACGCAAGAGTAATCTAGGCGTCCCCAAATTACTCAAGAGGGGATAAATAATATTTTTCTAGAGGACTTAAAATATATTCTCATGACAGCATTAGCCATACACATAAGGCCATATGCATAAGCTTTATGCTGGTAGCTTCCAATGCATGCCGGTAGCTACCTATGCATGCCGGTAGCTTCCAATGCATGTTGGTACCTTTCTATGCATGCCGATAGTTACCAATGCATGTCGATAGCTTCCAAGGCATCCGTGTAGCAACCTAGGCATGCTAGTAGCTTCCAATGCATGCCAGTAGCTACCTATGCATGCCAGTAGCTTCCAATGCATGCTGGTAGCTACCAATGCATGTTGGTAGCAATGTAGGCATGCCGGTAGCTACCTATGCATGCCGGTAGCTTCCAATGCATGCCAGTAGCTTCCAATGCATGTTGGTAGTTACCTATGCATGCCGGTAGCTTCCAATGTATGTCGGTTAGGTACCAATGCATGCGATTAGCTTCCAATGCATGCCTGTAGCAACCTAGGCATGCCGGTAACCTTATGCATTATTTTTATGCATTAGCCTTATGCACTAGACATATGCATAAGCCTTGTGCGTTGGAGTATACATAAGAGCTTTAAGTATTTATGTTTTTTCTTTGATAGATGGCAAATAACTTGCGGTGCGATATTACACACGTGAAGGAGGAGTCGATATCCCACAATATTTGTAAGTATATATTAGCCTACGATAGTATCTTATCTTTTAATTAAAAAAAGTTATCTTAAATAATAATATAAATGTAATGTTCATTTGTTTGTATACCTATAGCTAGACGAAGGATATATTGTTATTACTATAGGATATGCTTGGCAAGCATGGCAAGTAAGTACATTCCTAAACCCTAAACCTCTTTGTTTTTGCAAAACTAATTTTCACTTGTGTTAGTTTTATTGTGTTTTAGGATCATGTAACTATAAACAGTGGTGCAAATGTCCAAACAAGAAGCAATGGCAATGTGAAAAGTGAAGGGGTGGAGCTGCATAAGGAACAATAATAATCGCTCAGATGTAGACCCCCTCAATGTAGCCCCTAGCTCCATAGATTTTCATTACGCTTTATCTTGTATATGAGTTTTTTATTTTGCCAAGTATTGAATTTCGACATTCCTAAAACCATGAATTGAAATTGTCCTTTTTTTGTATTTGTCAAGTTTTACATTACACTTATCCATGACGATGAGTAGGACATGAAGTTGTGTTAGTTTTACTGTGTCTACATTAGAAACAAAAGAGGTGGGGCCGATTGGAAAGTCCTTGCAGACTCCCCAATCTACCCCAGCCTTTTTTTACTATGCAATACATTTGCTACTCATCAACAGTGCAAATAACAGCGATATTTCGCTGCTGCACAATGTTATATCGCTTCCCAGCAGTTGAAAGATCCCTGCCCCATTCGCGCAACGGGTTCGGGGGTGCTAGCAAACGGAAGTAGCACTTCTTGTGCGGGGCAGGATCCCTCACTCGGGGCCTCGCCCACGGATATCCGGACAAGAGACTAATCCCTTGGTTCTTCAAAATCCGAACCCGAAAAAACTTCCCCCTACCGGAAAGCACGAGCGATTCTTCCAGGATATTTGTACTCTAACGTAGTCAGGGTCATTTACTGACCAAACTGATCCGACCAAACCTGTGAGTCATTTGGTCAGATCAAGGAAGAAACTTGCACTTGGATCATAGAAACCAACGCTTTTTTCCCCATCGAGAGGCATAGCCCTTGATTCTTTTTCCATAGAACAATTACTATCCAGGACTTACTTCATCTATCGTACTATAACAGAATTGAGTCTCATTCACGGATCCATCAGTCCAGCCTAACCCCATCCAGTCCCATGGTTTAGCCAACCGCCCAACCACTGTAGTGATGGGATCCAATTAGGAATTTATTTAGGTTTTGTTCCAAGTACCAGGGAAAAGAGTTCCTAGGCCCCCTAGCCGGATATTCATGCAAATTTAATGCCAGTCACACCACTTACACACCCAATATGAAATTGCCTTTTTCACAGATTCAGCTATCTTTAAAACAATCATTTAATGAAACCATAGTGTCACTGATCATAATCCTCCAAAATATCCGGTTGAATCCTTATTTCCAATCATTCCTTCATCGGTGTATGTATGGAATCATTGGCAACCAGAACACTCACCACCTGTCCACTCAGGGGCCTTTTCGATAGTTCCTAGCTCATAGTAACCAGCAATATATTCACTTACAAAAATCAAGATGGAATCTCCGTTGAAGATCAGCAAGATCAACCAAAAAATCCATATAAAAGAGCCATGGACTCATCCGTTGAGGACCAGCAAGGTCAATCAACCAGATCCATGCCCGGTTTCAGAAAACAACTCTTACTCCTTGTTCCAATATCTTCCTCGACGCACGTGTGGGTATCTTCGGTGACCTAGAGCCTGACCCAGAGCTCGAGCCCCATATAGTCAGCACCCTCTAGGATCCTTTGCAAGTGACCTAGCGCTTCACTCATAGGCCGCTTCCTTGGTCCCTCATCCACCGTATTGGAAGGTCACCATTTTAATTGAGAACCGAGGCTGGTCAAGGCCTCGGCCGACCTTGCTGCGCGAGATGTCCGTCGTCGACTCTCCGTCAGTTGTTGCAACTTTAATAGTTAGGTCTCCACGACCTCATTCTCAAGACGGTCAAAATGCTTCCCCAACATTATTGACATAAAACAGTCATTTAAAAACAGGTCTTAAATACAGTTTCTATAATGAACTCTCGTCTTTCACATTGTTCCACATCTGTCCACATTACTTTATCCATATCCAATTCATATGTATTCCTATTCTCATCCAATTCATATGTATTCCTATAATGAACTCTCGTCTTTCACATTGTTCCACATCTGTCCACATTACTTAATCCATATCCAATTCATATGTCCACATTACTTAATCCATCCGTCCACATTACTTAATCCATATCCAATTCATATGTATTCTTATTCTCATCCAATCACATCATTTTTCATCTCATCACATCTTTCCTCATTTACCCTCATCACATCTTTCCTCATTTACCCTCATCACATCTTATCCACTCACATCAACCCATATTCACATCCCATCACACCTCATTCATTCACATCTATTTCAATCTGCATCACACCTCATCATATTCATTTCACTTCTCATCTCAATTCTTTCTTATCTCAATTCTTTCTCATCTCAATTCTTTCTTATCCTGATTCACATCACATCACATCTCATCCATTCACATCCCATATCATTCATTTACATCCGATTCATATGACATCACATCTTATTCACTCCCACATCCGGATTCACATCTCATCCATTCACTCACATTGACATCACATCCTTACTCATACACATCCACATCCATTCTTTTACATACACATCCATATCCATTCTTCTACATACACATCCACATCCATTCTTCCATATCCGTACATACACACATTCTTCCACATACACATCCACATCCATTCTTCCATATACACATCCACATCCATTCTTCCACACACATCCACATTCATACTTCCACATACACATCCACATCCATTCTCCCTCGTACACATCCACATCCATTCTTCCACATCCGTTCTTCCACATACACATCCACATTCATTCTTCCACATACACATCCACATCCACATCCACATCCACATCCATTCTCCCTCACACATCCAAATCCATTCTTCCACATACACATACACATCCACATCCATTCTTCACATACATATCCACATCGATTCTTCACATACACATTCACATCCATTCTTTCATAAACACATCCACATCCACATCCATTCTTCACATACACATCCACATTCATACTTCCACATACACATCCACATCAATTCTCCCACATATACATCCACATCCATTCTTCCACATACACATCCATATCGGTTCTTGCACATACACATCCACATCCATTCTTCCACATACACATCCATTCTTCCACATACACATCCACATCCATTCTTCCACATACACATCCACATCCACATCCACATCCATTCTTCACATACATATCCATATCCATTCTTCACATACACATTCACATCCATTCTTTCACAAACACATCCACATCCACATCCATTCTTCACATACACATCCACATTCATACTTCCACATACACATCCACATCCATTCTTCCACATACACATCCACATCCACTCTTCCACATACACATCCACATCCATTCTTCCACATACACATCCATATCCATACATACACATCCACATCCATTCTTCCACATCACATCCACATTCATACTTCCACATACACATACACATCCACTTTCATACTTCCACATACACATCCACATCCATTACATCACATCTTATCACATCCTATTTTCATCTTATCACATCCATTCACATCCTATCGCATTCCATTTACATCTTATCATGTCGTCCATTCACATCTTATCGTATCCCATACACATCTTATCACATCCATTCACATCCTATCACATCCCATGCACATCTTATCACATTCATTCACATGCTATTCCCATTTAATAGCTTTTTCTAGTTTGATACTGATAATGGGACTTTTTCTAAATTTCTACCAATTGCTTGGCCTAATTAAAGGTTCTTTGTTTTCGCGACGATGAATATTTCCATATTCCTTCTCAATTCTTCAATTGAATTATATTCCTTCTCAATTCTTCATTTGAATTATATTCAATATTCCTTCTCAATTCTTCAATTGAATTATATTCAATATTCCTCTTTTGAATAAAAGAATTCATGGGATTTGTAGAAATCAATTCTACCCATATTTTCACTTTTGGTAAATAATCATAAATTGAATTATACTAAAAATTCATCTTCTTCCCATTTAATTTCTTGGATCTCAATTACCATGGGAATTCCTCTTTTTGAATTTAATTATTTGCATTCCTATATCATGGGAATTCCTCTTTTATCATCAATTATTTCTCATAAAATAAATTCATCTAAAATAAAATAGCCATTATTTCAAGATGCTAGGAATTTCTCCTTTCCCATCTTAATGATGGAATTCCAAATGTCATAGGAATTACTCTTTCAACATTTAAATATTTCTTATAGATAAAATAAATTTATCTAAATTTCATCTTTGAATTTAATTAAAATTCTCATTAATTCCAATATGCTAGGAATTTCTCTCTTCCCATCTCAATGATGGATTTCCAAATGTCATAGGAATTCCTCTTTTAACATTTAAATATTTCTAATAGATAAAATAAGTTTATCTAAATTTTATCTTTGAATTTAATTAAAATACTCATTAATTCCAATATGCTAGGAATTTCTCTTTTCCCATCTCAATGATGGAATTCCAAATGTCATAGGAATTTTCTCTTTTAACATTTAAATATTTCTCATAGATAAAATAAATTTATCTAAATTTTATCTTTGAATTTAATTAAAATACTCATTAATTCCAATATGCTAGGAATTTCTCTTTTCCCATCTCAATGATGGAATTCCAAATGTCATAGGATTTCCTCTTTTAAAATTTAAATATTTCTCATAGATAAAATAAATTTATCTAAATTTTATCTTTGAATTTAATTAAAATGCTCAGTAATTCCAATATGCTAGGGATTTCTCTTTTCCCATCTTAATGATGGAATTCCAAATGTCATAGGAATTCCTCTTTTACCATTTAGTTATTTCTCATAGATAAGATAAACTTATCTAAAATTCCTCTTTGAATTTAAATAAAATACTCATTAATTCCAATATGGTAGGAATTTCTCTTCCGCCATCTTAATGTGATGGAATTCCAAATGCAATAGGAATTCCAATAAGGTAGGAATTTATCTTTCCCATCTTAATGTGATGGTAGGAATTTCTCTTTTCTCATCTTAATGTGATGGAATTCCAAATGTCATAGGAATTCCTATTTTAACATAAAAATTGAATTACTAGAAATTCCTCTTTTTGCTAAATAACTATTTATACATAAACATAAAAATCAATTTATCCTCCATGGTTATGATGAGAATTATTCAATTGATCTGGGATGATTAATCCTAGAATACGGTAGGAAGTCCTCTTTTCATATTATAAATAAAAATGATTTATGTGTTAATTTTTAGAAACTTTTGCCATAGCTCCGCTACTATTACTGATAAATTTTAATAATTTTGAAAGCATAAGGTTTAGTAATATCATATGATAGAATAACCATTAATTGGATCACTATCCAATTATAGACTTGATTCCCTAATTTTTCCATAAATTGAATAGCATAAAAGCATTAAAATGCGACTTCTTTGGCCTCTAATTTGTCAAACATAGGAAGCATCAACTCTTTGCCAAAAAAAGCAAATGCACTTTCTCTATCGACCACGTTGAATACTTGGGCTTTCTGGTATCCAAAGATGGAATTTCTCCAGATTCCGCAAAAGTCCAAACAGTCATAGATTGGCTGGAACCAAAGACAGTGAAAGAAGTCAGAGGATTCTTGGGATTGACTGGTTGGTATAGAATTTTTATACCAAAGTATGCTCTCATAGCTTTCCCCCTGACTAACCTTCTCAAAAAGAATACCCCATTTTAGTGGTCTGCTAGGTGTCAGAGTGCTTTTGATAAGCTGAAGACTGCCTTGGTAACCAGTCCCATTCTGAAGCTGCCAAATTTCTCTCTACCCTTTGAGGTAGTAACCGCCGATGCCAGTGGTTTTGCCCTGGGAGGTGCACTCATGCAGGAAAGTCATGCAGTGGCCTATGAATCCCGAAAGCTCAAAACGCATGAGAGGAATTATGATGTCCACATGACCTGGAATTGCTTTTAGTAGTCTACGCCTTAAAGTTGTGAAGACATTACCTACTGGGAAAAATATTCACTTTGATGACAGATCATCAGAGTTTAAAGTGGATTTTTATTCCGAAGGTCCTCAACATGCACCAAAGAAGGTGGATGCAGACCTTGCAGGAATTTGATTTTGAAATCAAGTACCGCCCAAGCAAAGAGAATGTGGTAGCAGATGCCCTCAGCAGAAAAGCCTCCTTGCTTGCAATTATTGTAATATCAAATCCCTTGATTATTCAAGCAAGTGAGAAGATCATGTAGGATAGATTCTTTGGCCCTATTGCTACCCTCGTTATGCAGGAAAGAAAAACTCCTCAGGAGTTGAACAGAGTTCAAGGGTACAGCCTGGATGATGGCATTATGTATTATAATCGCAGGCTATGCATTCCCAATGATGAGGAAACCAAGGGACAAATTCTGAATGAAGCCCATGATAGCCTTATAGCAGGACATCCAGGTTTCATCAAAACCTGGATGTCTGTAAAGAAAAGCTTCTTTTAGCCTGGTCTGAAAAAGGATGTACTGAATCATGTACGTCAATGTCTGACATGCTAGAAAGTCAAAGCCGAGAGAGTAAAAATGCCTGGGAAGTTACATCCATTGGACATCCCCCAGATGAAGTGGGAATGTATCAGTATGGATTTTATTACTGGATTACCTTCAATGCAATCAGGTTACAACTCCATTTTTGTGGTAGTTGACAGACTAACCAAAGTTGCCCATCTGATCCCAGTAAAAGAAACCTACACTGCAGCGGATGTGGCCAGAGTGTTCCTCAAAGAAATCTTCAGATTGCATGGCCTACCCAGGAAAATAGTAAGTGATCGAGATCCCAAGTTTACTTCAAGATTGTGGACTGCATTTTTCGAAGTAGTGGGAACTTTCTTGGATCTCAGCACAGCTTATCACCCTGAGACCGATGGTCAAACTGAAAGGGTAAACCAAGTAATCAAAAAAATACTTCGGTCATACTGTTGTAGGGAACCCAAGAAATGGCTAAGCTATCTGCACCTAGTCGAGTTCACCTACAATGCTTCTTATCACCGAAGTATCGGGATGAGCCCTTTTAAAGCTCTGTATATGCACAAGATTGCTTAACTCCATTAACTTGGTCCGACCCATTGATTAGGGTTGAGATTTCCAGACAGATGCTTGATGACATGGAGCAGCAAATGCAGGCAATTCGTAAGGATATAAACGCTGCCTAGGATAGACAGAAGCAATATGCAGAAAAGAAGAGGACAGACAGAGAATTCAAAGAAGCAGATATGGTCTTCATTCGAGTACGGTCCAAAAGAAGTTCTTTATCTCTTGGGAAGTACAAGAAGTTATCCCCCAGATATTGTGGGCCATATCTGATCACAAAGAAAGTAGGTGACTTAGCCTACGAGCTTCTTCTGCCTCCTCATCTCAAAGTTCATAATGTATTTTATGTAAGCCTTCTAAAGAAATATGTGCCAAGCCCGAATCATGTGCTTGATGACGAAATCCTAACCTCTTCAACCCAAGGGCAGATGGAACTCCAACCTGAAGAAATTCTTGATGTTCGAGAAAAGATTATCAAAAACAGAATTCTCAGAGAATTATTGGTAAAATGGAAGTTCTATCCTTTTGAAGATGCCACCTGGGAGAATGAAGTTGATCTGTTTTGCGAGATTATCCCCGGTTTGCGAGATGAGGACATCTCGTGTTTTTCAAGTGGTAGAGAATGTAAGATTCCTCCCCAGCCTCTCAAGATGTCTAGCATCTTCCCCTGTAATCAAATCCCTCTTCATAAATATAAAAGATCTTGTTTCTACCAGTTTTGGCCTAGAGAGAGAAAATATTCTAGAAAGAGAATATTCAGATTTTAAATATTTTTGGATAGAAAAATATCTCATCTTATCAAAATAAGCTCCCCTGAAATAGAAGTTTAAAAAGATTTTCAAAAGGTGCATTAGAAAATAAGTATAATTTATTCAAGAAGCATTATCCTGGGAGTGAAGAATTTTTCAAAATTTTAAATTAAGGTTCCTATGGACCAATACGATTCATCCAAATGTAGGGAGGAGATAAATGAAGAAATAAAAGAAAAATCTCCCAAAAATGAGTAAATACTCACATAAGATGAAGAGTTGACTAAGGACAAGGTTAATAGTTAAAAAAGAGAGATATTTAGGTGAAATGATGCATTTTTGACACCTCTGCATGGGGGAATTCCCCTCATGAAGGAGGCGCCTATTTCACATGCTTGAATGAGTTTTAAACTCCCAAATAATGGGATATTTTTATCTCTCCTCTCTCCTGTTTCAACTAGATCCAAAAAGTGAGCAAAACTGACCTAAAAATGGTTAAAAAATAACCAAACTGATCTGGAAAATTCTAGAATCAGTTGGCTTGGTTAGAAGCTCACTTTTTCCTATAAATAGAAGCCCTCCCCTTTGTTGAAACTTTATAGTGTTTTGCACTGTTACCCTGTCTCTCCCAAGTGCCAAAAACAGTGAACTGTATTCATAATTCATTAGTTTTTGACCTTCCCTCTTCCAAAAGATTGGTGGCCACTCTTGTCTCAAACAAGAGTTGAACCCTCAAACCATCAAGCCAAAGGAAAGCCCTCAAATTCATTAGTAAGTTGGTGATTCTTCTCTTTTCCATTTATTTTATGGTTTTTATGGTTTTTTATGCTTTTGTTCTTCTCTAAAATTGCAAGTGATGTTATGCCTCATTGCAAAAGGCATTCCCCTCTCTTCTCTAGTAAATCCAACCATTCTCTATCCTAGGTGAATGACTAATTAAAAGTGCACCAAGAGTATTGAGATTATTCTAAAGTAAACAATACAAAGGAGGTTATGGCAAAATTTTTAGAAATTAGTGAAATAAATTTCATCTTTCATTATTCTAAAAGAGTAATCCTTATAGTTTCTATATTCTAAAGTATCATTTTCCTGCATAGAAGATGCATTTTGATTATTTGTATAAAAGAAAATTAGTATTATTATAAAAGTATTACTTTCATTATCATTGATTTTTATGCATAAAAGTATGCATAAAAGATTATTATTATAAAAGTGTTACTTTTATCATATTTGAATTTTCATGCATAGAAGTATGCATAAAAGATTTTTTTAAAATATAAAAGTGTTACTTTTATCATATTTGATTTTTATGCATAAAAGTATGCATAAAAGATTATTATTTTTATTCTAAAAGTGTTACTTTTATCATATTTGATTTTCATGCATAGAAGTATGCATAAAAGATTAAGTTTTATTATAAAAGTGTTACTTTTATCATATTTGATTTTCATGCATAGAAGTATGCATAAAAGATTAATTTTTATTATAAAAGTATTAGTTTTATCATATTTGATTTTCATGCATAGAAGTATGCATAAAAGATTAAGTTTTATTATAAAAGTGTTACTTCTATCTCAATTGATTTTCATGCATAGAAGTATGCATAAAAGATTATTTTTTTAATTATAAAAGTGTTACTTTTATCATATTTGATTTTCATGCATAGAAGTATGCATAAAAGATTAATTTTTATTATAAAAGTGCTACTTTTATCATATTTGATTTTCATGCATAGAAGTATGCATAAAAGATAAAAATGAATTTCATAGGAATAACACTTTTAAAATAAAAAGAATTTCTATTATGCATCCTTCCATGCATAGAAATTGAATTCAATGAAAATAACACTTTTATAATAAAAAATATCCAATATACATCTTTCTATGCATAGAAATTGAATCTAATGAAAATAACACTTTTATAATAAAAAAATATCCAATATGCATCTTTCTATGCACAACAATTGAATCTAATGAAAATAATACTTTTATATAAAAGAAAATCCTTTTATGCATCTATTTATGCATAAAATAAGAATAACACTTTTAAAACAAAAAAGAATTTCTTTTAGAATGCACAAATGATGGGGATTATTCTTTTTGAATAACATAAAGATAAAATTTATTTCTACAAAATTAAAGAAAATTTTGCAATAACCTCCTTTGTATGACTGACCATTTTTCAATTTTTACATTCTAAATTTACTTTAAAATGTATCTCAAGGTGAATTAAAGCACTCTAATCTAAACAATTTTCAATTCTAAAGAGTATTCAATAGGAAAAGTTTAACTTAATTTATTTGTTTCTCATTTTAGGATAAAAAAAGGCTGAAATTCTTAATGAAGAGAAAGGGGAAAGCCTTTTCATTAAGGCTTAACATCCATAATCACATAAAAAAGCAAAGAATTCAAAAAACCATAGATTAGAATTAAAAAAAAGTAGAATTTCCAACTTACATGGAGTTTTTGTGAGCTTTCCTTTGGCTTGAGGGATTGAGGGTTATACTCTTATTTGGATCAAAAGTGGCCACCAATTCTTTGTAGAGGAAAACAAGTGAATTATGAAATGAATTCAATGTTTTTGGCTCAAGAGAGGAGTAGAGCAACAGTGCATAAACACTATTAAGATTTTACAAAGAGGGAGGCTTCTATTTATAGGAAAAAGTGAGCCTCTAACCAAGCAAACTAATTCTAGAATTTTCCACATCAATTTGGTCAATTTTTGACCATTTTTGGTCAGTTCAGCTTACTTTTTGGATCTAGACTTGAATTAGGAGAGACGAGAGATGAAATATCTCATTATTTGAGAGTTTAAAACTCCTCCACACATCTGAAATAGGTGCCTTCTTCATGAGGGGGAATCCCCACTCTGAGGTTTGAAAATTTCATTTTTTTAGTATTTCCTTTGGTCCTTAGTCCACTCTTCATCTTATGTGATTATTTACTTACTTTTGGGGGGATTTTCTATATTTCTTCAATTTATCTTCTCCCTACATTTGGATTAATCTGATTGGCCCCTTAGAACCTTGATCCAAAATTTTGAGAAAATCTGGACCCTTAGGCTAAGGTCTTTTTAGCATATTACAATTTATTTCTAATGCACCTTAGGAAATTCATTTTAAACTTCTATTTTGGGAAAATTTATTTTAATAAGAAAGGATAGTTTTCCATCCAAAGATATCTAGAAAATGAGTTATCTCTCTCTAGAACATTTTCTCTCTCTAGGCCAAAACATGTAGAAACAAGATCTTTTATTATTCTGAAAAGGAGACTGATTATAGGGGAAGATACTGGACATCCTGGGGGCTGGGGAGGAATTTTACATTCTCTCCCACTTGAAAAATGTGAGATATCCTCATCTCGCAAACTGGGGGTAATCCCGCATCAGTTCGGGCTCTTTCTCCTAGGTGGCATCTTCAAAAGGATAGAACTTCCATTTGACTAAGAGTTCTCTCAGAATTCTGTTCCTGAGAACCCTCTCTCAAACATCAAGGATTTCTTCAAGTTGGAGTTCGATCAGCCCTTGGGTTGAAGAAATTAAGAGTTCATCATTTAAGCTTGATTCGGGCTCGGTGCATATTCTTAAGTAAGCTGACATGAAATACATTATCTACTTTGAGATGAGGAGATAGAATAAGTTCATAGGCTAAGTCACCTACATTCTTTGTAATCAAATATGGCCCACAGTATCTGGGGTATAACTTCTTGTACTTCCCATCAAGAGATAGAGAACTTCTTTTGGGGCGTACACGAACCAAGACCATATCTGCTTCTTCGAACTTTCTATCTGACCTCTTCTTATCTGCATACTGATTCTGTCTATCATGGGTAGCTCTTAAATCTTTGCGGATTGACTGCATGTGGTGCGCCATGTCGTCAAGCATCTATCTGGACATCTCGACCCTAATCAATGGGTCGGACCAAGTTAATGGTGTTAGGCAGTCTTGTCCATACAAAGCTTTGAAAGGGCTCATCCCGATGCTTCAGTGATAAGAGGCATAGTAGGCAAACTCGACTAGGTGCAGATAGCTTAGCCACTTCTTGGGCTCTCGGCCATAGCATCACCGAAGTATATCTTCGATTACTTGGTTCACCCTTTCTGTTTGACCATCGGTCTCGAGGTGGTAAGCTGTGTTGGGATACAAGAAAGTTCCTACTGCTTTGAAAATGCAGTCCAAAATCTTGATGTGAACTTTGGATCTCGGTCACTTACTATTCTCTTGGGTAGGCCATGCAATCTGAAGATTTCCTTGAGAAACACTTTGGCCACATCCACCGCAGTGTAGGTTTCTTTTACTGGAATCAGATAGGCAACCTTGTTTAGTCTATCACAACTACCATGAAGATGGAGTTGTAACCTGATTGCACTGAAGGTAGTCTAGTAATAAAATCCATATTGATACATTCCTACTTCATCTGCTGGGGGATGTCGAATGGATGTAACTTCCCAGGCATTTTTACTCTCTCTGCTTTGACTTTCTGACAATTCAGGCATTGACGTACATGATTAAGTACATCCCTTTTTAGTCCAGGGGCCAAAAGAAGCTTTTCTTCACATAGACATGTAGGTCTTGATGATGAAACCTGGATGTCCTGCAATAAAGCTCTCATGGGCTTCATTAAGCATTTGTCCTACAGTTCCCTCATCATTGGGAATGCATAGCTTGCCATTATAATACATAATTCCATCATCCAGGTTGTACCCTTGACCTCGGTTCTGAGGAGATTTGCTTTCCTCTAATAGGGCCAAAGAATCTATCTTGCATGATCTTCTTTCTTGCTTCAATAATTAATAGATTTGACACCACTGTAATTGCAAGCAAGGAGGCTTTTCTGCTGAGGGCATGTGCTACCACATTTTCTTTGCTTGGGCGGTACTTGATTTCAAAATCAAATTCCTGTAGGGTCTCCATCCACCTTCTTTGGTGCATGTTGAGATCCTTCTGCGTGAAGATCCACTTTAAGCTCTGATGATCTGTCTCAAAGTGAACCTTTGACCCAGTAGGTAATGTCTCCACATCTTCAGGGCATATACTACTGAAAGTAGCTCCAAGTCGTGGACATCATAATTTCTCTCATGCGTTCTGAGTTTTCGGGATTCATAGGCCACTACATGATCTTCCTGCATGAGTGCACCTCCCAGGGCAAAACCACTGGCATCAGTTACTACCTCAAAGGGTAGAGAGAAATCTAGCAATTTCAGAACGGGATTGGTTACCAAGGCATCTTCAGCTTATCAAAAGCACTCTGACACCTAGCAGACCATTGGAACGGGATATTCTTTTGAGAAGATTAGTCAGGGGGGAAGCTGTTGAAATTAGGGCATTGTGATGATGAGCTATGGTGGATCAAACACTAGAATCAACATCATTAACAAAGTGATTAGTAAATAATTAAGACGTAATTAGTAGTAGGTAGTTACGTCTTAACAAAGTGATTAGTAAATAATTAAGATGTAATTAGTAAGTAACAAAGTAATTAGTAAATAATTAAGATGTAATTAGTAGATAATTAACAAATAGATTACTATAAGCATGGATACTAAAAAACTAGCAAATTCTCATTAGGGCAATGCCTCAATTTATAGAGTTTACATCAAGCATCTAATCCCACTGATTTCCTTGATTCACTCCACCTCTTTTCCCTGATTCTTTCCACCTCTTCACTTTTCCTAGAATATCTCCACACTTCCCAGAATATCTCCACACTTCCTAGAATATCTCCCAGAATATCTCCACACTTCCCAGAATATCTCCACACTTCCTAAATCTTCTCATGCTACCCTTTATTCTCTCCCAGTAGATTCTTCTCACCTTTTCACAGGTTCTTTGACATTTACATCTTCTCTTTTATAGCCTCTAACCAAGGGCTTGTTCACGCACACACCCTATTCACTTGTATTTTCAACACCTCCCCTCAAGTGAATACTCCTAGACCCTATACCAAGTTTGCCTCCCCTTACTTGTTGATAGTCCGCGACTAGTGTCTAGCACACCTCCCCTCAAGTTAATTAGCACACCTGGACCCTCAAGTTATCTTAGCACACCTGGACCCTATATCAAGTTTCTCTCTTACTTGATAGCCTGCGAGACTAGTGCCTCGAGCCTCGAGTCCCTAAACTCATAGTCCTTGACACTCTCTCTCTCTATGTGTCCAAGGCTTATTTGCTCGCGACCTTGACTAAAGTGCTCACACATACATCTATCTACCATGTGGCCTACATCATCGGTGGCTCAGAGTTGGTTTTACTTTGTTGGGGCAGGTTACATTGGGTTGTGGGGTCTCTCTCTCTCTCTCTGAGATTTTCACATGGCTCCTCACTCTTTGGAGCCTCACATCTTCTCTTGTCTTCAGTCTTCTTGTCGTGGCAGCTTCTCTTCATGCGTCCATCTCGTCTTTCAGTCTTCTTGCGGCAGCTTCTCTTCTTGTGTCCATGTCTTCCTTCAGCTTCTCTTCTTGATCTTCTTCTCGGTGTGGATCCTCTTCTTGGAAGGAGATCTTCTTTTTTCATGGTGCTAGGGCCATGAGCTCGTTTGTCAGGTCTTCTTGCTCCATCTGAGCAGCATGTTTAAATGTTTTGCTGACAGTTCCTTTGGGCTTTTGATGTTCATCTTTTGTCATTATGCAATGCAAAACCAAATCTATGCGGGAGGTCTTACCTCTTGCCTTATTTTGGACAAGGGCAGTGTTTGATCCCATATTTACACTAATGTAATGTGCCCAATACATAATGCGTATAGCATTCATTCTCATGCACATTCCCAAATGCAAATCTGGCTATGAATAATCTTGAATTTGAGTGAGATTTACAGGCATTAACGAGGGGTTAAATGCAAAATGATGATTATCACAAATTTATCAGCACAATTTTACATTACATCAAGGGTAACCAATTTGTACGGAATGGTTGGAGTATCAAACCAACTCCGAATTGCACTTTGAAGTTATAGGGATCTGTATCAGATACCTAATGGTTAATTTGAACCCTCAATTGCACCAAAATACAGTGATTAGCATTGATCCACTGATTAGCAAAATAATCCACTATTTTGTGTACAAAAAATAGAGTATGCAGGGAGTCCATATCTGGTGCCTTAGACTTCAAATGAGCTCAAATGCTTTCAAAGCCATCAATAGCAATGAGTCTAGTAGAGGATTAAGCCAAGAAACACAAGATTTGACCAAATATTGAAAGCTTAATCTCTATTTTACCAAAGTCACCTGCAGATTTGATGAAGAGCTTGGATCTCACTGTAGACTTGATGAAATTCAATTCTGCCTTCACCACCTTGTAGAGCATGCTTGAAAACCCTTGGAGCTATGAGGAATTAGAGCAATTTGATTTGTGGAAGTAGAAATATCAAAATCAGCTGAGAAAAATGACGCCTGCTAAAAATGCGATTTCTCCTTCGTTCGCTGGCGGTTTGCGCTTCTTTCTTCACTGGCTAGAGCACAAGGCTTATGACTAGCTATGGTTAGAAGCACTAGGCCTAATTTTAAGTTTGCAAGGAGAATGAACTCCTCCACTAGGTGGGGGTACAGAGGTGAGTTGAAAAAAGAGGGAAAATTATAATTTTCTACTAATCCTAATTAGCAAAATGATTAGCAAGATAATGGGCTCACAAAATGATGGATTCTAGGCATGGCTTGATACCATGTTGAAATTAGGGCATTGTGATGAGCTATGGTGGATCAAACACTAGAATCAACATCATTAACAAAGTGATTAGCAAAAAATTAAGACGTAATTAGTGGGTAATTAACAAATAGATTAATGTAGGCATGGATACTCAAAAACCAGCAAATTCTCATTAGGGCATTGCCTCAATTTATAGAGTTTACATCAAGCATCTAATCCCACTGATTTCTCCTTGATTCACTCCACCTCTTTTCCCTGATTCTCTCCACCTCTTCACTTTTTCCAGAATATCTCCCAGAATATCTCCACACTTCCTAAATCTTCTCATGCTACCCTTTATTCTCTCCCAGTAGATTCTTCTCACCTTTTCACAGGTTCTTTCACATTTACATCTTCTCTTTTACAGCCTCTAACCAAGGGCTTATTCCTGCACACACCCTATTCACTTGTATTTTCACAGGTTCTTTCACATTTACATCTTCTCTTTTACAGCCTCTAACCAAGGGCTTATTCCCGCACACACCCTATTCACTTGTATTTTCAACAGAAGCTATGAGAGCATACTTAGGTATAAAAACTCTATACCAACCAGTTAGTCCCAAGAATCCTTTGACTTCTTTCACTATCTTTGGTTCAGGCCAATCTATGACTGCTTGGACTTTTGCGAAATCTGGAGAAATCTCGTCTTTGGATACTAGGAAGCCCAAGTATTCAACATGGTCGGTAGAGAAAGTGCATTTGCTCTTTCTTGCAAAGAGTTGGTAAGCTGATTCTTTGAGTAAATCATAATATCATCAAATAAAACAAAAACAAAATCATCCAATTATTCTCTGAGAATGTCCTGCATTAGGCGATTGAATGTAGCTGGGGCATTTGTCAATCCAAACGGCATGACTGTAAATTCATAGTGACCATACCGAGATTGATGGCTATCTTCGGGATATCTTGCTCATTAAATCGTGATTTGATAATACCCTGATTTGAGATCTATCTTTGTGAAGATCTGGTCTCCACTTAGCGTGTCCAGAAGCTCATCAATTATGGGGATAGGATACTCGAGACCTCTGTAGTTTACACAGAGTCTTAGCGTTCCATCTTTCTTTTTCTGAAAGAGAACTGGCACTCCGCAAGGTGAAACACTGGGTCTTACAAACCTTTGTTCTAACAACTGCCTAAGCTGTTCCTTGAGTTCAATGGCTTCAAGGACTGGCATCCTATACGTGCGACGCTTGGCTACTGGTGGCTGAGCTTCGGGGGTCAATTCTATCACATGATCTACTTCCACGAATTGGAGGCATCTCTATTAGCTCCACTAGGAATAAATCATCATATTCACTTAACCATTCTAGTTCTTTAGCTTTTAACTTTGTGTCTATTGGACTCATTTTGACAACGTAAATGAGCTGCTTCTTTCTAAGTCCTTTCAGTAAATTCCGGTTCCTTGAACTTTGTTTCCGTTAAAGGTCGTGGAATGGTTGCATTATGACATTGAATGTCGGCTTGATTTTTGTGGAGCTAATCCATTCCAAGGATCCCGTCGAAAACTCCCAAAGATAGGACTTTGAACTGACAGTCAGTTATATTCCCATCTAGATTGAACTGAATACGATCTATCTCATGGTGAGTGAAAAGGATCTTCCCACTGGCCAATTCAACTTGCATAGGTTTCCCTGTTTTCTGATCTAAGGACTAGCTTACGCAAGCATCCAGGGGAAATAAATGAATGAGTACTATGCCTGAATCAATCAAAAGTTTGAATGACTTACCCTTATACTCAGCTGGAGTATGGATGACTGAGAATTGACGGTTTGGCCCTTGGTTTTCAACTGCGGCATAAATCTGGCCTCTTTCCTCTTCCACTACTTCTGCTATTGTAACCGCTCTAGCTTCTGTTGCAAACTGGGACGGAACTCTCTTTGGTTACCCCAGTTCTCGGAGGGAGTTTTGAGATTACTCTATAACAGAGGCAGATGGTTGAGCTGGATTTCTCCTAGGCTTGCCCTGATTTTGACGAGGCAGACCCTGATTTGACTGATAAGAAGGGGCTGGTCTCTGCATTCTAGGTCCTTGACTTCCCTGTCCTCTTGACATGGCAGGAGTCGGGCAGTCTTTAAGCTGGTGACCGAAACCTTGACATCCAAAACATCTGTTCTCACTTCTAAGCTCCTCCCTCTAAGTCCTTGAGAAAGGTGGGGCTCTTGAGAAAGTGTTTTGAGGGAAGGGTCTTCCTTCACTTCTGAATCTGCCAGCATCTTGATTTTTACTTGGGCCTTGCTACCTCTTTGGGGGGTGGAAAGTTTGAAGCACTTCCCGGGGTTTGGAACCTTTTAAAGTTTGAGGGTGCAGGCCTTGGCGGGACCTTGACAACAAATGCCTTGGCAAAGTCCTTTGTCATTCTGATAGCTTTCGCCATTGAGACTGGTTTGGCATTTTTCACTAAAGTGTCTAATGGCTTGTTCATTCCTCGAATGAATCTGGCCATCAGCTGCTCTTCATCCAAAAGTGGAGAATATTTGAGGAGAAGGGCAAATGCCTGATGGTACTCTTCAATTGTCCGACTATCCTATTTCAATTCCAAGAATTCATTCATTTTGGTTTCCAGGAAGCCTGGAGGACAGAACCTTTTCCTGAGGTATGCTTTAAGATCTGACCAGGTCTGGGTATTTCTGTCGAGATGGTTTGTCTCGCAATGGTTCCTCCATATACCACCCTAGCTGTTTCCACAAACTTTAATCTGGCGGGAGCCATCTTACTTCTCTCATTGTAACTGGTTACATCAAAGTACTTTGATGTAACCGGTTACATCAAAGTACTTTGATGTAACCGGTTACATCAAAGTACTCTTCCATAGCCTCAATCAAATTTTCCACTTTTTCTCCTAACTATTCCCCTTCACCCTTAAATGGACTAGGCTGGGATCGGTGCAGGGCTTTACGAACGTTCGGATCTAACTCCAGTTGCCTAGCACGGGCCTGACAAAATGAGATTTTCATCAACTTAACTTTGGCATCAGATTTGTGATTATTTAACTTTTGAGATTTATTTCAATAATTATTCCATCATAATTCTTAAAAACAAGATTCACTCTGATAATTTTATTAACCAAAATTCACAACTATGAAAACAATTTGGAATCTTTTGCAAAACGTCATTTATTATCAAAAGTTTTTGATATATACATAGAGCATATCGGCTCCAAAAGTCACTGCCTCAATCCCGTACGCATAAAAAAGTGAAACTATGATGGAGACACAACATGATATATACGATTCATCATCACTGATAGAGGTGCTATAATTTTACTCCTAGGAATAAAGCGGCTAAGAAGTCTAAACATACGGTAGGAAATTCTAAAATTTCGGAGTGAATGATTAAAGAGTTATACATAATGAACAACTCCTAGCCTGATCAAAATCATGGCTAGCAAGATATTCTACCTAAGTCTCTGATGTTGATTGGTATTGATGTTAATACATCTTCCTCCAGAGAACCACATATACCGACGTCGCTCTACTGGATCAGGAAAGTATAGATCCTCAAAGTGACGGCCGGGCAAGTCTCACTCTGCTTATTCAGGTTGTAGCGGAGTTGTACATAATGAACAACTCCTAGCCTTATCAAAATGAACAACTCCTAGCCTTATCAAAATCATGGCTAGCGAGATATTCTGCCTAAGTCTCTGATGTTGATTGGTATTGATGTTAATACATCTTCCTCCAGATAACCACATATACTGACGTCGCTCTACTTGATCAGGAAAGTATAGATCCTCAAAGTGACGGCGGGCAAGTCTCACTCTGCTTATTCGGGTTGTAGCGGAGTTGATAAGATGTCCCAATGCAAAGGCGATCATATCCTGACTGTGGGAAAGTCTAGGAATGCTAGACAGATTTGGGGTATCCATCTAAAAATCCAATTCAGTTTATGAGTTTTCAATTTATGAATTCATTTCAAACATTATCTTAGCAAGTGAAAACATTTTCTTCCCAGATTTACTTTAAAAATTTAAGCAATTTTTGGTGCTGTTTCATAAGTTTACAACAGCGCTCTCATACCAGATGTGAGACTGCCCCCTCTGCGCACTAGATTCCCGGTTGGTAGCAGCGGAAGTAGCTTCCTCTTGCGCGAGGCAAGGTTTTTCACACTTGGGGCCTCGCCCTCGAATGTCCGGGCACGAGACTAATCTGGTGGTCATTCCGAAACCAAAACCAGGAAAATTTCCCTTGCTCGAAAAACGGGGGCGATTGCACAAGGGCAAAGGCATGATGGTACTCTTCAATTGTCTGGCTGTCCTCCTTTAGTTCTAAGAACTCATTCATTGTGGTTTCAAGGAAGCCCAAAGGACAGAACCTTTTCTTGAGGTATGCTTTAAGATCTAACCAGGTCTAGGTATTTCTGTCACAAGACCGTTTGTCTTGCAATGGTTCCTCCATGCAACCCTAGCCGTTTCCATAATCTTTAATCTGGCGAGAGCCATCTTGCTTCTCTCGTTATAAGTATTCTTCCATTGCCTTAATCCACTTTTCCACTACTTCACCTAACTATTCCCCTTCATCCTTGAAGGGACCAGGTTGGGATCTGTGCAGGGCTTTACGAACATCCGGATCTAACTCTTCCTCATTGATTAGAGGATCCGGTTGCCTTGCACGGGCCGCGCGCCTCATGATTTTGACAAAACAAGATTTTCGTCAACTTAGCTTTGATAATAGATTTATGATTATTTAATTTTTGTGATTTATTTTTTAAACAGATAATTATTTCATCATACTTCTTGAAACAAGATTTACTCTGATAATTTTACTAACCAGATTCAATCATGAAAACAATTTGAATTTTTTTTTGGCAAAACATCGTTTATTAGCAAAAGTTTGAGATATATACATAGAGCATCACGGCTCCAAAGTCATTGCCTCAATTGCGTACGCATAAAGAAGCAAAACTGCGAAGGAGACATGCCATGATATTCATCACTGAAAGAGGTGTTGTAATTCTACTTCTAGGGATAAAGCGGCTAACAAGCCTGAAAACTCGGCAAGAAATTCTGAAACTCTTGGGTGAATGATTAAAGAGTTGTACATAATGAACAACCCCTAGCCTTATCAAGATCATGGCTAAGGAAATATTCTCCCTTAGTCTTTGACGCTGATTGGTATTAATATTAATACATCTTCCTCCAAAGAACCACATATACCGACATCGCTCTATAGGATCAGGGAAGTATAGATCCTCAAAGTGATGGGCAAGCCTCACTCTGCTTACACAAGTTGGAGCGGAGTTGACGAGACGTTTGAAGAAGGCAAAGGCGATCATATCCCGACTTTGCTTACACACGTTGTAGCGGAGTTGACGAGATGCTCGAAGAAGGCAAAGGTGATTATATCCCGACTCTGGGAAAGTCCAAGAATGCTAGACAGATTTGGGGTATCCATCAAAAAATCTAATTCAATTTATGAATTTATTTCAAACATAATCTTAGCAAGTGAAAACATTTTTTTCCACACATTTACTTTCAAATTTTAGGCAGTTTTTGCTACTGTTTCATAAGTTTACAACAGCGCTCTGATACCAGCTCTGCTGGGAGATCCACTGCCCCCTTTGTGCACCGGATTCCTGATGGATGGCAGCGGAAGTAGCTCTCTCTTGTGCGAGAGGCAGGGTTTCCCACTTGGGGCCTCGCCCTCAAATGTCCGGGCAGGACTAAGCTGGTGGTCTTTCCAAAAACCGAAACCGGGAAAATTTCCCATGCCCGAAAAATGGGGACGATTCCACCTTTTTGAATTTCTTAACGAATTTTCTAACAGGGTCAAGAGACTAAACTAACCTTCATCTGATTAATCCAGATTAGAAGGAAAACTATTTTAGACTTAACTTGAAAAAATCAACGCTTTTTTCCTAATTGAATGAGGCACAGCCACCATTGATCTATTCATTTGGTCCTCAGGCTTTTATTTAACTACTCCAATTCTAAGCGTATTCCTATTAATCAATTTTATTATTAAAACTCTACTGATTCTAGCCTAACCCCATCCGACCCATGGGTTACTGCCCAACCGCTGGAATTGGTAGAACCAGACAAGTACTCACCCACCCATAATTGAATGCCTTTCTTAACTTTATCTTTATAAAACAGATATGCACACACTCCTCTTTAAAACTTGAACTTATAAAATGATCCATTGAACAAACAGTTTTTGATTATAGATATCATAACTCAAAATTTCCCTCCAGTTCCTTGTTTCTCAAAAAAAGGTATCACTTTGAACTCTCCGTCGAGACTAGCTAGTCAACGAGATACAGTAACACATTACAATAATTTTTTTCGTCATCATACATATATATCTTCCTCCTCAACATACGCTTGGGTGTCCTAAGCACCGCGAGCTCGTGCATCGCCTGCTCAAAACCCTCCACGATCCTCCTTAGGTGTCCTGGCACTTCACTCAGGGACCACTTCGTCAGCCCTTGCCCATCGTACCGGAAGCACACCATTTTTCACCATACCGAGGGTGGTCAAGACCAGGCACGTTTTTGCCGCGTGAGCCATCCTCCCCGCCAGGTGTTACAACAGAACTTCCCTTAGAAAAACACATATACCAAATGCTCCCTCCAGCATTCTAGTGTAAGAAAGTCCTTTAAGAAAACAGGGTTTTTATGCAAGTTTTCAATTTTGATTTTTGAATACAATGAGTATATCTTAAATCCGTATCCAAGACTACTAGATCGCAGGTCTAAATTCCAAACAAAATTCCTCGAATTCTGTAACCTTGATCCTCAGATCAAAATCAAGGGTCTCAACTTAGTTCAGATTCGGTGGGTGATTTGAGTGTACTCTAATCTAATCAATTCTCATTTTTTTAAGAGTAAACAATATGAAAAGTTTTACTCTATTTAATTGATTACACATCTTGGATAAAGAAGGGCTATACTCAATGAAGAGAAGGGGGAAGCATTTCCATCAAGGCATAACATCCAATTTCAAATTAAAAGAAGCAAGAAATCATAAAACCATAGAATAGAAAAAAAAGTAGAATTTCTACTTACATGGAGTTTTGTGAGCTATCCTTTGGCTTGAGGGATTGAGGGTTCTACTCTTGCTTGGATCAAGAGTGGCCACCAATTCTTTGTAGAGGAAATAGTAAAAAACAAGTGAATTATCAATGAATTCAATATTTTTGGCTCTGAGGAGGAGTAGAGTAACAGTGCATAAAACACTATTAAGCTTCTACAAAGGGGAAGGCTTCTATTTATAGGAAAAAGTGAGCCTCTAACCAAGCAAACTGATTCTAGAATTTTCCAAATCAATTTGGTCAATTTTGGACCATTTTTGGGTCAATTTAGCTTATTTTTTGGAACTAGACTTGAATTAGGAGAGAGGAGAGATGAAATATCTCATTATTTGAGAGTTTAAAATTCCACCACACATGTGAAATAGGCACCTCCTTCATGAGGGGGAATCCCCACTCTAAGGTGTCAAAATTTCATTTTTTTAGTATTTCCTTTGGTCCTACTTAGTCCACTCTTCATCTTATGTGAGTATTTACTCATTTTTGGGGGGTTGTTCTTATTTCTTCAATTTATCTTCTCCCTACATTTGGATTAATCTTATTGGTCCATAGGAACCTTAATCTAAAATTTTTAGAAAATCTGGATCCTTAGGGGATAAGGCCTTTTGAGCAGATTATAATTTATTTGTAATGCACCTTCATAAATTCCTTTTGAACTTCTGTTTGGGAAAAATTTATTTTAATAAGAAGAGATATTTTTCCATCCAAAAATATCTAAAAACTAAATAATCTCTCTCTAGAATATTTTCTCTCTCTAAGCCAAAATAGGTAGAAACAAGATCTTTTATAATTCTGAAGAGGGGATTGATTATAGGTAGAACATCTTGAGGAATGGGGGGAGGAATCTTACATTCTCTCCCACTTGAAAAATGCGAGATGTCCCCATCTCGCAAACTGGGGGTAATCCCACAACAACAGTTCAACTTCTTTCTCCCAGGTGGCATCTTCAAAAGGATAGAACTTCCATTTGGCCAATAGTTCTCTCAGAATTATGTTCCTAAGAACCTTCTCTAGAACATCAAGGATTTCTTCAGGTTGGAGTTCCATCTCCCCTTGGGTTGAAGAAGTTAAGATTTCATCTCATCATCGAGCACATGATTCGGGCTTGGCACATACTTTTTAAATAGGCTAACATGAAATACATTAGGTACTTTGAGATGAGGAGGTAGAAGAAGCTCATAGGCTAAGTCACCTACTTTCTTTGTAATCAGATATGGCCCACAGTATCTAGGGGATAACTTCTTGTACTTCCCAAGAGATAGGGAACTTCTTTTGGGGCGTACTCAATTGAAGACCATATCTGCTTCTTTGAATTCTCTGTGTGACCTCTTCTTATCTACATACTGCTTCTGTCTATCGTGGGCAACTCTTAAATCTTTGCGGATTGATTGCATCTGCTGCTCCATGTCGTCAAGCATCTGTCTGGACATCTCGACCCTAATCAATGGGTCAACGGACCAAGTTAATGGAGTTAAGAAATCTTGTCCGTACATAGCTTTGAAAGGGCTCATCCCGATACTTCGGTGATAAGAAGAATTGTAGTAGGCAAGCTCGACTAGGTGTAGATAGCTTAGCCACTTGTTGGGTTCCGTGCCACCACAGCATGACCGAAGTATATCTTTGATTACTTGGTTTACCCCGAGGTGGTATGCTGTGCTGAGATCTAAGAAAGTTCCAACTGCTTCAAAAAATGCAGTCCAGAATCTTGACATGAATTTGAGATCTTGATCACTTACTATTCTTTTTGGGTAGGCCATGCAATGTGAAGATTTCTTTGAGGAACACTCTGGCCACATCCACTATAGTGTAGGTTTCTTTTACTGGAATCAGATGGGCAACTTTGGTTAGTCTATCAACTGCCATGAAGATGGAGTTGTAACCTGATTGAACTGAAAGTAATCCATACTAATACATTCCCACTTCATCTGGGGGATTTCTAATGGATGTAACTTCCCAGGCATTTTTACTCTCTTGACTTTGACTTTCTGACATGTCAGACATTGACGTACATTATTAAGTACATCCTTTTTTAGACCAGGCCAAAAAAAAGCTTTTCTTCACAGACATGTAGGTCTTGATGAAACCTAGATGTCCTGCAATAAGGCTGTCATGGGCTTCATTCAGAATTTGACCCTTAGTCCCCTTATCATTTGGGAATGCAAAGCCTGCGATTATAATACATAATTCCATCATCCAAGCTATACCCTTGAACTCGGTTCAACTCCTGAGGAGTTTTGCTTTCCTACATAAGTAGGGTAGCAATAGGGCCAAAGAATCTATTCTTCTCTCTTGCTTCATTAATCAATGGATTTGACACTACAGTAATTGCAAGAAAGGAGGCTTTTTTGCTGAGGACATCTGCTACCATATTTTCTTTGCCTGGGCGGTACTTGATTTCAAAATCAAATTCCTGCAGGGTCTGCATCCCCCTTCTTTGGCACATGTTGAGATCCTTCTGAGTGAAGATCCACTTTAAGCTCTGATGATCTGTCATCAAAGTGAATCTTTGACCCAGTAGGTAATGTCTCCACAACTTCAAGCATAGACTACTCAAAGTAGTTCCAGGTCATGGGTGGATAGCATAATTCCTCTCCTTCATTCTGCATTTTCAGGATTTATAGGCCACTGCATGACCTTCCTGCATGAGTGCACCTCCTAGGGCAAAACCACTGGCATCAGGTACTACCTCAAAGGGTAGAGAGAAATCTGGCAACTTCAGAATGGGATTGGTTACCAAGGCAGTATTCAACTTATCAAAAGCACTCTGGCACCTGGCAAACCATTGAAACGGGGTATTCTTCTTGAGAAGATTAGTTAGGGGAGAAGCTATGAGAGCATACTTTGGTATAAAGATTCTATACCAACTAGTTAGTCCCAAGAATCCTCTGACTTCTTTCACTGTCTTTGGTTCAAGCCAATCTATGACTGCTTGGACTTTAGCGAAATCTGGAGAAGTCCCGTCTTTGGATACCAGAAAGCCCAAGTATTCAACATGGTCGGCAGAGAAAGTGCATTTGCTCTTTTTTGCAAAGAGTTGGTGCTTCCTTAGAATCTCAAGAACTTTTCGGACATGAGCTTCATGGTCAGTTGCATTCTTTGAGTAAATCTGAATATCATCAAAGAAAACAAGAACAAAATCATCCAAGTATTCTCTAAGAATGTCCTGCATTAGGCAATTGAATGTAGCTGGGGCATTTGTCAATCCAAATGGCATAACAGTGAATTCATAATTCCCATAGCGAGTATTGATGGGCTATCTTCGAGATATCTTGATCATTAATCCTGATCTGGTAATACCCTCATTTGAGATCTATCTTTGTGAAGATTTGGGCTCCACTTAGCTTGTCCCAAAGCTCATCAATTCTGGGGATAGGATACTTATTCTTAATTTTCAGCTGGTTGAGGCGTGTGTAATCCACACAGAGTCTTAACGTTCCATCCTTCTTTTTCTGAAAGACAACTAGCGCTCCCCAAGGTGAAACACTGGGTCTTACAAACCCTTGTTCTAACAGTTGTCTAAGTTATTCCTTGAGTTCGATGGCTTCAGGGAACTGGCATTTTGTACGTGCGCTCTCGGCTATAGGCTGAGTTCTGGGGGTCAATTCTATCACATGATCTACTTCCCGAATCGGAGGCATCTCAATTAGCTCTGTTGGGAATAAATCATCATATTCACTTAACCACTCAAGTTCTTTAGCCTTTAACTTTCTGTCTATTGGATTCATTTTGACAACATAAATGAGTTGCTTCTTTCTAAGTCCTTTTAGTATCTTAGAAGCTTTTACTAATTGCAAACTTGGGGATCCTAAAATTCCAGTTCCTTGAACTTTGTTTTCGTGTGAAGGTCATGGAAGGAAATGGTTTCATTATGACAATGAATGTGAACTTGATTTTTGTGGAGCCAATCCATTCCAAGGACCCCGTCGAAATTCCCAAAGGTATGACTCTAAACTGATAGCCAATTATATTACCATCTAGATTGAATTGAATACAATCTATCTCATGGTGGTGAGTGAAAAGAATCTGCCCACACTGGCCAATTCAACTTGCATAGGTTTCCTTGATTTTTGTTCTAAGACTAGTTTACGCAAGCATCGTGGGGAATGAAACGAACGAGTACTGCCATCAAAAGCTTAAAAGGCTTACCCTGATACTCAGCTGAAGTATGGACGATGGAGAATTGAAGATTTGGCCCTTGGTTTTCAATTTTTGCATAAATCTGTCCTCTTTTTTCTTCCACTACTTCTGCTATTGTGACTGCTCTGGCTGCTACTACAGATTAGGGTGGAACTCTTTCTCTTCGGCTATCCTAGTTCTGGGAAGGAGTTCTGAGACTACTCTGAACAGAGGCAGATGGGGCTGAGCTGGAGTTCTCTTGGGATTGCCTTGATTTTGACAAGACGAACCCTGATTGATTGATACAAAGGGGTTGGTCTTTGCACTCTCGGTCCTTGACTTCCTTGTCCCCTTGACATGACAGGAGTCGGGTAGTCTTTCAGCTGGTGACCAAAACCCTGACATCCAAAACACCGGTTCTCACTTCTGAGCTCATCCCTCTGAATCCTTGAAATAGGTGGGGCTCCTGAGAAAGTGTTCTGTGGGAAGGGTCTTCCTTCACTTTTGAATCTCCCAGTATCCTGATTCTAATTTAGGCCTTTGTTGCCTTTTTGTGTGTGGAAAGTTTGAAGTACTTCTCGGGGTTTGGAATATTTTAAAGTTAGAGGGTGCAGGCTTCAGGGGAATCTTAATAACAAAGGCTTTGGCAAAGTCCTTTGCCATTCTTACAGCTTCGGCCATTGAGACAAGTTTGGCATTCTTCACTAAGGTGTCCAATGGCTCGTTCATTCCTCGAATGAATATGGCCATCAGCTGCTCTTCATCCAATTGTGGGGAATATTTGAGGAGAAGGGCAAAGGTCTGATGGTACTCTTCTATTATCTGGCTATCCTACTTTAGTTCTAAGAACTCAGTCATTTTCGTTTCAACAAGGAAGCCCAGTGGTGGTGGACAGAACCTTTTCCTAAGGTATGCTTTAAGATCTGACCAGGTTTGGGTATTTCTATTGAGACGGTTTTTCTCGCAATGGTTCCTCCATGTTGTGACCCTAGCCATTTCCACAATCTTTAATCTAGCGAGAGCCATCTTGCTTCTCTCCTTATAGTATATCCAGTTACATCAAAGTATTCTTCCATTGCCTCAATCCACTTTTCCACTACTTCACCTAACTGCTCCCCTTCACCCTTGAAGGGACCAGGTTGGGATCTGTGCAGGGCTTTACAAACATCCGGATTTAACTCTTCCTCATCGGTTAGAGGATCCGGTTGCCTTGCACGGGCCGTGCGCCTCATGATTCTGATAAAACGAGATTTTCTGTCAACTTAACTTTGACAACGGATTTATAATTATTTAATTTTCATGATTTATTCTTTAAACATATAATTGTTTCATCATACTTCTTGAAACAAGATTTACTATGATAATTTTATTAACCATATTCACAATCATGAAAACAATTTGGATTTTTTTTTGCAAAACATCGTTTATTAGCAAAAGTTTGAGATATATACATAGAGCATCACGGCTCCAAAGTCACTGCCTCAATTGCATATGCATAAAGAAGCGAAACTATGAAGGGGACATGCCATGATAAACAGGATTCATCAGTGCTGTAATTCTACTTCTAGGGATAAAGCGGCTAAGAAGCCTAAAAGTTCGGCAAGAAATTCTAAAATTTCTGGGTGAATGATTAAAGAGTTGTACATAATGAACAACCCCTAGCCTTATCAAGATCATGGCTAAAGAAATATTTTGCCTGAGTCTCTGACGTCTATTGGTATTGATATTAATACATCTTCCTTCCAGAGAATCACATATACCAACGTCGCTCTATAGGATCAAGGAAGTATAGATCCTCAAAGTGACGGGCAAGCCTCACTCTACTTACACGGGTTGTAGCGGAGTTGACGAGATGTTTGAAGGCAAAGGCGATCATATCCTGACTCTAGGAAAGTCCAAGAATGCTAGACAGATTTGGGGTATTCATCTAAAAATCCAATTCAATTTATGAGTTTTTAATTTATGAATTTATTTCAAACATAATCTTAGCAACAAGTGAAAACAATTTTTTTTACAGATTTACTTTAGAATTTTAGGCAGTTTCTGTTGTTTCATAAGTTTACAATAGCTCTCTGATACCAGCTGTGAGATCCCACTGTCCCCTCTACACACCGGCAAATTCCCGATTGCTGGCAGAGCAGAAGCAGCTTGCTCTTGCGCGGGGCAGGGTTTCCCACTCAGGGCCTCGCCCTTGAATGTCCAGGCACGAGACTAATCTGGTGGTCTTTTCAAAAACCAAAACCGAGAAAATTTTCCATGCTCGAAAAACGAGAACGTTTCCACCTTTTTGAATTTCTTAACGAATTTTCTAACGGGGTCAAGAGACTAAACTAACCTTCGTCTGATTAATCCAGATAGAAGGAAAACTATTACAGACTTAACTTTAAGAAATCAATGCTTTTTTCCTAATTGAATCAGGCACAACCATTGATCTATTCATTTGAGAAGTCTTCAAGCTTTTATTTAACTACTCGAATTGTAAGCATATTCCTATTAATCAATTTTATTATTAAAACTCTACTGATTCTACCCCATCCGGCCCATGGGTCAGCCCATGGGTTAGCCATCGCCCAACCACTGGAATTGGTAGAACCAGACAAGTACTCATGCACCCATAATGGAATGCCTTTCTTAACTTTAGCTTTAGAAAACAGATTCACACACACTCCTCTTTAAAACTTGAACTTATAAAATGATCCATTGAACAAACAGTTATTGATTACAGATATCATAACTCAAAATTTCCCTCTAGTTCCTTGTTTCTCAAAAACAGGTATCACTCTGGACTCTCTGTCGAGACCAGCTGGTCAACAACGAGATCTCCAATAACAAATTACAATAATTTTTTTCATCATCATACATATATATCTTCCACGACATATGCACGGGTGTCCTAAGCACTGCCAGTTCATGTATTTTCCTGGTCAAAACCCTCCAGGATCCTCCGTAGGTTCCTGGCACTTCACTCAGGGACCGCTTTATCGGCCCTCGCCCATCGTACCGGAAGCACACCATGTTTCACCATACCAAGGCTGGTCAAGACCTGGGCAGGTTTTTGCCGCGTGAGCCATCCTTTGAACACTCCCCGCCAGCTGTTGCAACCAAACTTCCCTCATAAAAACACATATACTAAATGCTCCCTCTAGCATTTTGGTGTAAGATAGTCCTTTAAGAAAATAGGGTTTCTATGCAAGTTTTCAGTTTTGATTTTTGAATACAATGAGTATATCTTAAATTCGTATCCAAGACTTCTAGATCGCAGGTCTGAATTCCAAACAGAATTCCTCAAATTCTGTAACCTTGATCCTCATATCAAAATCAAGGGTCTCAACTTAGTTTTATATTCGATGGGTGATTTGAGTGTAATTTTCTTGAACTAGTCACATCGTCTCTCCTTGAAACTGACAAAGGAGTCATAGCCTAATTCAAGATTTGAGTCTGGTAAGGTTCTTCTTGAACAATGTTACTCAAAAAGGGGTGATATTTTAATTATTGTTTTTTTGAATTTCATTCATTGAATATTTGCTTAACTGAATTCTAAACTAATCATCCTCACGAATTCCTATGAAGAATAAATTAATCATTTATCTGAAATTCTGACTTCGATAGTTTTTTTTTCTGAGTTTTCTCATTTACCATCCGAGTGAATATGAAATGATATAATTTTTCTCTCACAAAGTATTTACTTATCCATTTACTTTCTTCATAATCAGATAAGAAACTTTTTTTGGGGCGTACTCGAATGAAGACCATATCTGCTTCTTTGAATTCTTTGTCTGACCTCTTCTTATCTGCATACTTCTTCTTTCTATCCTGGGCAGCTCTTAAATCTTTGTTGATTCACTGCGTCTACTGCTCCATGTCGTCAAGCATCTATCTTTACATCTCGACCCTAATCAATGGGTTGGACCAAGTTAATGGAGTTAAGCAATCTTGTCCATACAGAGCTTTGAAAGGGTTCATCCCAAAATTGGGAGTAATCCCATAACACTTCGGCATCTTTCTCCCAGGTGGCATCTTCAAAAGGATAGAACTTCCATTTGACCAATAATTCTCTCAAATTCTATTCTTGAGAACCTTCTCTGGAACATCAAGGATTTCTTCAGGTTGGAGTTCCATCTGCCCTTGGGTTGAAGAAGTTAAGATTTCATCCATCAAGCACATGATTCGGGCTTGGCACATACTTTTTATATGAATTTCATTATGTACTTTGAGATGAGGAGGTAGAAGAAGCTCATAGGCTGTCACCTACTTTCTTTATAATCAGATATGGCCCACAGTATATGGGGGATAACTTCTTGTACTTCCCAAGAGATAGAGAACTTATTTTGGGGTGTACTCGAATGAAGACCATATCTACTTCTTTGAATTCTTTGTCTGATCTCTTCTTATCTGCATACTGCTTCTGTCTATCCTGGGCAGCTCTTAAATCTTTGCGGATTGACTGCATCTGCTGCTGCTGCTCCATGTTGTCAAGCATCTGTCTCGACATCTCGACCCTAATCAATGGGTCGGACCAAGTTAATAAAGTTAAGCAATCTTGTCCATACAAAGCTTTGAAAGAGCTCATCCCGATACTTTGGTGATAAGAAGCATTGTAGTAGACGAACTTGACTAGGTGCAGATAGCTTAGCCACTTCTTGGGTTCCCTACCACAGCATGACCGAAGTATATCTTTGATTACTTGGTTTACCCTTTCTGTTTGACTGTCGGTCTCGGGGTGGTAAGCTGTGCTGAGATCTAAGAAAGTTCCAACTGCTTCGAAAAATGCATTCGAGAATCTTGACATGAATTTGGGATCTCGATCACTTACTATTCTTCTGGGTAGGCCATGCAATCTGAAGATTTCTTTGAGGAATACTCTGGCCACATCCACTGTAGTGTAGGTTTCTTTTAGTGGAATCAGATGGGCAACTTTGGTTAGTCTATCAACTACCACAAAGATGTTGTAACCTGATTGCACTGAAGGTAATCCAGTAATAGAATCCATACTGATACATTCCCACTTCATCTGGGGGATTTCTAATGGATGTAACTTCCCAGGCATTTTCACTCTCTCGACTTTGACTTTCTGACATGTCAGACATTGACGTATATGATTAAGTACATCCTTTTTTACACCAGGCCAAAAAATGCTTTACTTTACAGACATGTAGGTCTTGATAAAACCTGGATGTCTTGCAATAAGGCTGTCATGGGCTTTATTCAGAATTTGACCCTTAGTCCCCTCATCATTTGGGAATGCAAAGCCTGCAATTTTAATACATAATTCCATCATCCAGGCTATACCCTTGAACTCGGTTCAACTCCTAGAGTTTTGCTTTCCTGCATAAGTAGGGTAGCAATAGGGCTAAAGAATCTATCCTGCATGATCTTCTCTCTTGCTTCATTAATCAACGAATTTGATAGTATAGTAATTGCAAGCAAGGAGGCTTTTTTGCTAAGGGCTACCACATTTTCTTTGCCTGGGCGGTACTTGATTTTAAAATCAAATTGCTGCAGGGTTTGCATCCACCTTCATTGGCACATGTTGAGATCCTTCTGAGTGAAGATCCACTTTAAGCTCTAATGATCTATCTCATCAAAGTGAATCTTTGACCCAGTAGGTAATGTCTCCACAACTTCAAGGCATAGACTCCTCAAAGTAGCTCTAGGTCGTTGGACATCATAATTCCTCTCATGCGTTCTGAGTTTTTCGGATTCATAGGCCACTGCCGTTCTGAGTTTTTCGGATTCATAGGCCACTGCATGACCTTCCTGCCATGAGTGCACCTCCCAGGGCAAAACCACTGGCATCAGTTTTACTACCTCAAAGGGTAGAGAGAAATCTGGCAACTTCAGAATAGGATTGGTTACCAAGGTGGTCTTCAGCTTATCAAAAGCACTCTCGCACCACCTGGCAGACCATTGAAATGGGGTATTCTTCTCTTGAGAAGATTAGTCAGGGGGGAAGCTATGAGAGCATACTTTGGTATAAAGATTCTATACCAACCAGTTAGTCCCAAGAATCCTCTGACTTCTTTCACTATCTTTGGTTCACGCCAATCTATGACTACTTGGACTTTAGCGGAATCTAGAGAAATCTCGTCTTTGGATACCAGAAAGCCCAAGTATTCAACATGGTCATCAGAGAAAGTGCATTCGCTCTTTTTTGCAAAGAGTTGGTGCTTCCTTAGAATCTCAAGAACTTTTCGAACATGAGCTTCATGGTGGTCAGCTGCATTCTTTGAGTAAATCAGAATATCATCAAAGAAAACAAGAACAAAATCATCCAAGTATTCTCTAAGAATGTCCTGCATTAGGAAATTGAATGTAGTTGGGGCATTTGTCAATACAAACGGCATGACACTGAATTCATAATGCCCATAGCGATGGTGGCTGTCTTCGGGATATTTTGATCATTAATCTTGATCTGGTAATACCCTCATTTGAGATCTATCTTTGTGAAGATCTGGGCTCCACTTAGCCTGTCCAAAAGCTCATCAATTCTGGGGATAGGATACTTATTCTTAACGGCCAACTGGTTGAGACCTCTGTAATCCACACAGAGTCTTAACGTTCTATCCTTCTTTTTCTGAAAGAGAACTGGCGCTCCCCAAGGTGAAACACTGGGTCTTACAAACCCTTGTTCTAACAGCTATCTAAGCTGTTCCTTGACTTTGATGGCTTCAAGAAAACTGGCATTTTGTATGTGCGCTGGGCTATAGGCCGAGCTATTATGATGTTAATATAATATATATTTTATTTAAAAATTAAAAAAGGATTTTAGTTAAATTTTTCTTTTTGTATAGATAAATTTAAATGATGAAAGAGGAATTCCCACTATATTGGAATTCATATATTTAAATGAGGAAAGTGTAATGTAAAGGAATTAATGGAGATTTTTATTCAAATTTTAAGAGAAAATTTAGTTAAATTTATCTTTTTGTATAGATAAATTTAAATAAAGAAAGAGGAATTCCCACCATATTGGAACTCAAATATTTAAATGAGGAATGTGTAATTCCCAGTGTAAAGAAATTAATGGAGATTTTTCTTTAAATTTTAAGAGAAAATTTAGTTAAATGTATCTTTTTGCATAGATAAGTTAAAATGATGAAAGAGGAATTCCCACCATATTGGAATTCAAATGTTTAAATGAGAAAAGTGGATTTTCTAGATTAATTGAATTAATGGATATTTTATGTAATTTTTAAGAAAAATTTTAAGTAGAATTAATTTAGGTAAAAGAGGAATTCCCACGATAATTGGATTGCACTCATTGAAATGAGAAAAAGAAGGATTTCAAGCTTATTCAAAAAAATAGGTATTGATATCTTAGTTAAAAGAAGAATTTTTATGATATTTAAGAAAAGATAGATTTGAATTAAATTTTAGTGTCAAAAGATGAATTTCCACCATAATTCTACCTAATGAATTAAGGCTGAGAAATTATGTGGCATATATCTTTGGATATTTTAATTGGTAAAATCACTAAATGTATATTTACCCAAAACTAGATGTTTATCTGAAGGGAATCCTTGTAGAACTAAACTGAATGAATTTGGTTAGACTACATGATGGACGGATAGTAAACCTAATTGTCCTCCTCTCGATTTGAATCAGAAAAAAATGTCATAACCAATTCCAGCTCCTAAATACAAAGAATAGACTACCGGAACTAATCTAGTTTTTCCTTGACCAAACTCACCAAGAATCTAGTTGGACAAATGGATAAAATGATGGGTAGATTACCCTCATGAGAGATCAAGGATCCTCATTATGAAACTGGGCATTATGGAAAAAGGGTTTTTGGAACCAATCTCAAACTGGAATTTTACTTGCATTGGAACCTAGGTTTTTTCATTCAAAGGATTGTTTTACGCCAGAATGCTAGAGGAAGCATTTGGCTTATGTTTTTCTAAGAGGAGGTTTGTTGAAGCAACTGTCAGGGAGTCGTCCAGGGATGTTGCTCGCGGCAAAGCCTTCCAAGGTCTTGATTGATGAGCCTCGATATGGTTAAAATGGCGCGCTTCCGGTATGATGGGCGAGGCTCGACGAAGCGGTCCCTGAGTGAAGTGCTAGGACACCTAAGGAGGATCCTAGAGGGTTCTGACCAGGCGATACATGGGCTCGCAATTGCTAGGACACCCATGCGTACGTCGAGGAAGATTTCGGATGGATAAAAAGGAAAGACTTTTGGGAACCAAATTTCGATACTGGATCTCGTTGGTTCGCTAGCTAGTCTTCAAAACAGAGAGTTTAGAGGATACATTTTTGTAATACAATGGACTCCGAATTTGGGAAAATGATGATTAGAAATATTATGATTTCTATTGATGAAGGATTGTTTTAAAGCCAGTCGAATCTGTTATAAATGGCAATTTCATATTGGGTGTGTAGGTGGTATACCTACCTTGATTTTTGCATGAATCACCGGCTAGGGGGCCTGGGAACTCTTTTCCTCGGTACTCGAGCAGCAAAAACCCAACCAAATCTTTATAAAGGAATCCCACCAATTCAGTGGTCGGAACCCATGGGCCGGATGGGCTTAGGCTGGTGGATCGGAGGATTCCTGAGAAACAACTAGATACGATTAGTTACGTTATTTATTTTTAAATCCTGTGAGAAGACCTTGTTCTGTGGGAGGGGATCATTGGTTGTGCCTCATAAATGAGGAAAAAAGCGGTGATTCAATGGACCAAGTGCAAGTCTCTTCTTGATCTAACCATGTCACTTCAGGTTTGGTCAGATCAATTTATCTAGTTAAGACTTGACTCGTTAGAGTAATTTCCCTGTTTTAGAAGATTTTCCCAATTGGCAGAATCGCCCTGCCTTTCGGGCAAGGGGAGTCTTCCGAGCCCGGTCTCGGAGGGGCCGCTCGGGCTAGCCTCTCGTCCCGGACATCCGCGGGCGAGGCCCTGAATGTGTGGACCCCGCCCTACACAGGAGGCCGACGCCACGGCAGGAACCCCCAGAGCGGGCGGGGGATCTCACATTGGTTAGGATATAAATAAGATAAAATTTTAAAGATGTTAAAAAAATTCAAACTTCTATTCCAATGTCTTTTTTAACGTCTGTTCTAATGCTATTAACGATGATTTTAGCAACATCAATTTTGACTATATTATGGATGTTATTTTGGACACTAAAAGGATCGTCACAAGAATCATTGTTGGAACATAAACATCATGTAGTAGTGTAAAGCCCCTTTCTCCAATGTTTGTACCTCTAATAATTTCTACTTCTATCACCTTTGAGTGAATTTTCTCTTGCATATCAGTCTCGTACCATTGCAAAGCCCCCACCGAGGGTCCAAGTTGTGGAGCAGCATGATAGGAGCATTCATCTTTAGAAGCAAGCGACGAGGTGGGTATCCACCACCTAAATTCAAACTATTTAAGTACTCAATTGGACACAATATTCTATCATTCTCAAACGAAACAATTGTGTCTACATTGAGGAATTCTCCTTTGAGGACTAGGCAATGCATTGAAGGCTAGTTTATTGATCTCATCAACCTCTTGATTTTAGGGTGCAAGAATAGAACAGTCTTTGGAGAAACACGCATAATCCTCCACTCTTTGAACATCTTTGTACACCCATTCAACCAAACTCAAAAGGGAGTTTCCATGGATCAACATTATTCGTGTCTGAATTACCACTCTACCTTGATTGTTTAGATGGCCTAAAGAACCATATCCAATTTGTAAAGTCCATTCGACAAATTCTAGGTCTATATAATCATATACACTCTGTTTGACCCACATGTTTTGGGTGAGCTTTAAAACGTTCACATATCTCCAAATATATGATGAGCATAACGTTGCACATCAACAATATCCTCATGCGATCCCTTTGCCCACAACTGCTAATATTTGCCCTGAAGTCACCACCAAAGAGCGTAATTTTTCCACCAAACACAATATCACTTTGCATAATGTCTTTTAATGTCCTATCCAATGATTCATAGGCATACCGATGCATCATTGGAGCCTCATCCCAAATGATCAATCTTGCAAGCTTCAACACCTGAGCTAATGGACTATTACCTTTGATACCACATGTGCTAGAAGCATTGAGAACTAATGGGATTTTGAAACGTGAGTGTGTTGTATGGCCATCCACTTGTCCATCAAGGAATAAAACACCACCATTGTTCAAAGCAACAACCCCAAGGATAGTATCAAATGCTCTTGATTGACAACTATTTAGACCACTTCCCATGGATGTAGACAAATCAGCATGTTGAAATGAATCAAACATCATCTCTTCCATCATCAAACCATTGTTTGATAAATAGTAGAGCAACACTTGATCTATTAGAAATAGTCAACCCTTGAAAATCATGTAGCCATTTGCCATATAAGAGCTCTTACATGTGTAATAGAGCTTCGTTCTTCGTTATGTAAAGACAAACACCCTCTCTTCAAGCCATGAGAGAATAATCTAAAAGCTCGGTGTAAAATTTTCTCCAAAGTTGTCGAGGGGATATAGTCTCACAAAAAACCAGTATAGTGACAAATAGTTGACGTAGTTGGAATCATGTTATCTGAAATGCAGCTTCTTGAAGACACATACACCACTGCTCATCACTCTCCATCATTCCTCTGGCTTCAAATGTAGCCTTAAAGTAGGGATACAATTGTCCACTCATAGTTCATATGTCCTCAAAAGATTTACAGCCTTTACACGCTATGAGTACAAGCATAGGTAGTATTGCTTACCTACATTCAGGCTAGCATTATACATACATCCAATCATATTCCCCCTTTTTCTTTTAGTCCATGATTGAAGAGTTGAATTCCAAACCCACTAGCAAGCTATTTGCATGTGCATGCAACTCATTGGCTCTATAAACCATTTAGTGAGAGTAGTTATTTGGTTTCTATCACAAATAATTACATCATGTAAATCATTATGGTCATTGAATATCACATTATTTTGCATCGAAAGATGAACATGCAACGTTTGTATATCCAGATTTTCATCATGCAAATCATATTGGTATATGTGCCAACATGCCTTAGATGTAGATACATACCGTGCATCCAGATATTGACTAACCTTGTCAATAACCCCATGTGTATCTTGCAACTCTATAGTAGCTTTATCATCTCTTTTATATACATACTTATATGAATACTTCATTGATGTAATAGTAGAGCATACTTCTATTTTAATATGCACTTTGTATCTTATAGAGAGAAAAGGATTATATGGAACAACACATTGACTATCCACCCTATGATTCTTTACTTGGATGAAACTACCATCGTCTCATCGCATGTAAGTTGGATACCCATTGTCATCATTAACAATAGTAGGATCAGAAAACTTCCAAGGATAATGATATTTGCAAGTCCTGTAAAATGCATATTTAGTTCCCCACATGGTCCCTGAATATTACAATGACTAATTATGTTGCACAACTCAGGGAACATCACGTTATCTAGAAGTTCAGCACATACTAGCATATCATAGTGAGTAATCTCATTTGCTTTACATCCACTTTTCAATATTCGATAATATTTGTACATGTGGAAAACCTCTTTTTTGAAATTCAATAACAGAAACAAATTCCACCACCCTTCCAAATAATGCTTTTCTCACAAATAAGTGCATCATATTCTTATTCTTCTCATGATTTTTTGGCATCTACTATATGGCGATATTATTTATGATACAAAGGTTACATGGTTACATAGATAAGCATTTTTTTTAATGACCTCCTCTCAAATTTGTAGTTAAAGGTTGTGACCATATGTGTTTTTCACATCCTTAGGCATAAACCTATGTTCTACCTATATCACCTTATCCTAGGTATATTTTTTCTTTAATTCTATGCAAAACATCAAGTTTTATGGAAAGGTTGATGTTTTGCATAAAATCAATGTAAAACATCAACTTTTTCATAAAACTTAATGTTTTGCATCAACTCAATGTAAAACATCAACTTTTTCATAAAACTTAATGTTTTGCATCAACTCGATGCAAAACATCGAGTTGTGTAGAAAAGTTGATGTTTTGTATCAACTCGATGCAAAACATCAACTTTTAGGCTAAAAGTTGATATTTTGCATCGAGTTGAATGCAAAACATCAATTTTTCCACACAACTCGATGTTTTGCATCAAGTTTCAGATGAGGTTGATTCTCACAAATGACCTTTTTTTATCGATTCCGTTCACATTGGCATGCTCAAATGACCTATTCCACAAATTTTAAGTATGAACACGGTTATGTTTCAATGTGATTTGCAGACGTCACAAAGCGACTTGTTTGCTGCATCAGCAAGTCGCTTTGTGAGATGCAGCAAGTCGCTTTGTGACGTCTGCAAATCGCATCTAAACATAAATGTGCTGGTACTCAAAATTTGTGGAATAGGTTGTCTGAGCATGTTCACACGAACGGAATTGCTAAAATAGACCCTTTGTGAAAATCTATCTCCGATCCTCTAACTTTCTTCTCCAGAGCATCTGAAACTTGATGTAAAACATCAAGTTTTGTGGTAGAGTTGATGTTTTGCATTAACTTTGATGCATTACCACAAAACATCAAGTTTTGTGGTAGAGTTGATGTTTTGCATTAACTTTGATGCAAAACATCGAGTTGATGTTTTGCATTAACTTTGATGCAAAACATCGAGTTGTGTGAAAATGTTGATGTTTTGCATCAACTTTGATGCAAAACATCAAGTTGTGTGGAAAAGTTGATGTTTTGCATCAACTCGGTGCAAAACATCGAGTTGTGTGGAAAAGTTGATGTTTTGCATCAACTCGGTGCAAAACATGGAGTTGTGTGGAAAAGTTGATGTTTTACATCCGATACAAAACATCAACTTTTCCACACAACTCGATGTTTTGCACCGAGTTGATCCAAACCATCAAGTTTTATGAAAAAGTTGATGTTTTACATTGATTTTATGCAAAACATTAACTCGATGCAAAACATCAACTTTTCCACACAACTCGATGTTTTGCACCAAGTTGATGCAAACCATCAAGTTTTATGAAAAAGTTGATATTTTACATTGATTTTATGCAAAACATTATCTTTTCCATAAAACTTGATGTTTTGCATCAAAGTTGATGTAAAACATTAGGTTTTGTGGGAAGTTGATGTTTTGCATAATGTTGATACAAAACATCAAGTATTGTAAAAAAGTTGATCTATATCAAATTTTTGTAAAAGTTGTTGTTTTGTTTCAAGTTGATCGAAAACATCAACTCTTAGCTAAGAAGTTCTTACTCAGCATTAAGTTGGCTGCAAATGTTATAGCTAAAATATCGTTACTATGTGTAGTAACCAGTAGGATTCGAACCTAAGCACTGTGCATGATATTTTACAACAAAGTATTTTGGAAAGTATAAACTTTTATTTCTTAAAGAGATATTTTTCATACTTTCTAAACTCATTTAATAAATAAAATTACCATTTAACCCTTTTTTGTCACATCAACAAGGATACATCTTCTTTAAAAATGAGTGTGGAATAATTTTTCAAAATTAAACTTTTAAATAGCTTATTCATGATATTTTAAAATTCATATGTACGTAATGAACTCTTTTTAAAAAAGTATATATTATCATTTAAGAAATTATGATACTCAAGAGCTTCAAAATGGATTTTAATACTACTCTCATCGAGAGCCAAAATAGGGTTTTACAATTAAGATAATAATTGTATCAAGATAACACTTTTGTAATATAATTATACAAATAGTTTTTTATAGTTACACTCTGTAGCACATCCTCAAACATGCTAACATTGCAGATGACCCAAGGAGTTTAAGGTTCAAGTGTACACATAGAAGAAAAAAATGTATGAGCAAGCCAATGTTTTCATGTTTTTTTTCTAAGTGATGGTTGGTGTCATTTGTTCGAGTAAATGCTCTAATTTATATGTTAACTAAAGTGTTATGCTTGCATGTGCATGTTTAGAAAGTGTAACTATTTCCTTCTTTTTGTGGAGGTTGTTTTGTGGGTTTTGCTCAACTTTTCTCTTTGCTCAAAAAAATTCTCTTGGAGAATGGTTTTCCCCCCAAATGTTCTGTTAAATAACTCTATTTTTTCTTGTTTCAGTAGTGTGGCAAGCCAAGAGAGCATATTTTTGAACATCGACAAGATGCTTACTTAAAAATTGAAATACACCAAAAAGAATTACATCATGGGAAGAGGTAGCAACACCAATTTATTACAGGGTGCTACCCTCTTCGATCTCCCAAAACATCCAATAGTTGGTAAAAGCTCACCAAGTAGCTAAGCAAGACCAAAAAAACAAAATGTTGAGATCAGTAAGCCTAACCATTAGAAGCTCAGAAAGCCAAAATGATAGCAGAAGAAGATAATTTATTTCTCTCCGCCAAGCTAACCAAGGAAATAGAAAGAGTAAAAAAGAGTCTCCATACCATGAATAGGGAAATAGATAAATTCAATGTGCTCTCCATATGTGCCACATGCAAATATACTATTGTAAATTTTCAGACATCAGGGATTGCGCCTTCCCCTCTGTGAAATGGACTTCACGCAAAAAAATGGACTTCTCCATATGTGCCACATGCAAATATACTATTGTAAATTTTCAGACATCAGGGATTGCGCCTTCCCCTCTGTGAAATGGACTTCACGCAAAAAAATAAATTATTTATTTATTTTTTGGGCATGAAATACTTAATCCATGAATCGCATAATTCATGAAACTCTTGAGCCGTGAATCGCTTAGTCCGTGAACTAGATTTTCACGGATTTTATTTTTTTAAGAGTGTGAACCACTTAGTCTGTGAACTAGATTTTCATGACTTTTTTTGGGTTCTGTGCCACTGTGAATTAGCAGGGTTTCACGCCGTGAACCCTTAACTCGTGAAACGTCGATTTTTTTTTAATGGCTGTCTAGTGGAAAATTCGAATTGTCTTGTATAGAGGGAATATTTTTTGAATTTTTAAATGAGGAGATATGGGTATTTTCCCAAAAAGGCAAGTTGGAATTAAAAAAGTCAACACTTTTATGACACCTCCTTACACCCTTCATAAATGACCCCCCATGTTCATTAGCCTTAATGAGTTATGGAAAGAAGTGCTTTGAAATTAATCAAAGATTAATCTTTCTACTAATCCTTTCCTCTTTTGGATTAACTAAGAGCTCTAATTAACCATTAATCATTAATTAATTCACACCATTGAGCACATCATTGGATAGAGCATAGAATTGATAAGCTATGTGTATCAACTAATGTGTAAATTAATCTATAATTAGAGATTAGTTAAACTCTTAATTCTAATCTCTTCTCTTTACACAAAATTAAGCAAAAGAAAGAAATTAAGCAAAAGAAAGAAATTCCTCCAATTGATGAAGAAATTCCTCCAATTGATGAAGAAATTCATGTAATTAGGTGTTTTGAAGCATCTAAATGCTCTCAAAACACTCAAAAACACTAATTTTGACCTCTTATCAAATTTGACCCCCAAAAAATACATTTTCTAATCTTTTTGCCTCTTGAACTTGATTAATCATCCCTTAATAATGATAAAACTTAGTCAATTAAGGAAGATTAGTCGATTTCAAGAGTTCTACAAAGTTTTTGAGAAATTATTTAAATAATTAAGCTACTCCTAATGCTTGCTAACACTCGAATGCATACAAATCAAACAAAATAAATATAGATCAAACAAAAATTAATGATTTTAGCTCTATGTTTAACTCTAAAGAGAGCTAAAAATCACCAAAAATTACATTCTATTGCATTTTTTATGTAACGGAAGCAAACAAAGCCTAATACATGCTATGTGCAAGCCCTAGGAACATTAAAAACTACATTAACAACAACCAAAACAATGATTTAAGCTAAAAATTAAGCAAAAAGATATTCTTATAAAAACAAAAAAGAGAGCTATTCTACACGAAATCACCATCAAAACCACCTCTTTTTCATGGAAAACCACTAATCAAGACAATGGGAAATGGGTAATGCCTAAATGAGAGGAAAATGATGAAAAAGGCCAAGGGATGATTCATCGGCAATGGTGCCAAAAATGTTATGGCTCACCCAAGCTTCCCTTGTTTGAAACACATCCAACAAGAGATTACCTGGTGAGTTGCAACTGTGGTAATGATCTCTCCCAATGGCCGAGCTTGTAACCCTTGAGGTCTCCAAGCTCTATAACTCCTTGAAAAGCAATTCCATCTTGCCTCCCGCGAGCGTTGTCACACCGCCACATTGCACTACGTGTACTCGTCCCTCCTCTCACGTCACTTCACTCACACATACTCACTAGCATATGCATTAGAGAGATATATTAGCAGGAGGATTAGCAAGAGAAAGACTCTATGGCACAATGGAAGAGCTGATATATATATATATATATATATATATATATATATATATATATATATATGTATGTATATATTGTAACATAGAAACTTACTTATATTAGCCTTGAGTTAGCTACATAGGGACCATTCATACATGACCTCCCACATAGGGACACAACCTTATGAACACCATTCACTAGAATACATACATACATACATACATACATACATATATATATATATATATATATATATATATATATATAGAGAGAGAGAGAGAGAGAGAGAGAGAGATTGAGTGTTTGTGTATGATAAACAATGACCAAATTCTTAAAATTAAGGCTTACATGAAAAGTTTTTAAAATTGCACTAAGTATTATAAATAAGATTACTCTTAAAATTCATACTTTAGCATGCATTGTAAGAGAGAGAGAGAGAGAGAGAGAGAGAGAGAGAGAGAGAGAGAGAGAGAGAGAGAGAGAGAGAGTGTTCGTGCATGATAATAATAACGACTAAATTCCTAAAAATAAGGCTTACATGAAAAGTTTTTAAAATTGCACTAAGTATTATAAATAAGATTACTCTTATAATTCATACTTTATCATGCATTGTAATTAGATTCTCTAAAGTACACTTTAAAAGACTTTTTATTTTTCAAATGGAAGAGATTCATTTAGTAATGAAGTTTGACTAATTCTAATAGCATTTGGGACGTAGTGCATTATGAAGCACAAAGATCTCTACATCTTAGAGAAAAATGCTTTGTTGACTAGTAATATATATTAAATTTCCTTTTCACTATTCTAAAATTGAAAATAGAAATTGTCTTGTAAAGTTTTTGTACAAGGAATTGATTAGAAATATTATGCTTCTCTATGTGAAATTTAAAAGGCATGTGTAATGCATATAGCCCTACCTTTAAGGAAAGATTCGCCAGCCTGTCTACTTCGTGCTTGGGATCAGCCCTCAAATAGATTGTTCTAGTGGCCTCAATGGCCTTAGAGGAGCAGCATTGGCAACCTTTGGTCTAGAACCCCCTGATCGGTTTACCAAGTGACCATATGTTAGGGCCCCAACCGCATATATCTTGGGGAACCTTGAGTATGGGACCAGCTATGTCTCTGGGAGATTTGATTGTACATAGGCAGTTACCTCAAGAGGAGCAGGAGAGAGAGGCAAAACATGGATGTGGGGTAGAGACAAGCTCAGCATAAACATTGACTTAGTTATTCCTCAGGAGTGGCTGACTCCTATTCTCGACATGGCTAGGTGTGTTTACCAGACACCATATCCTTGTGGCGGTCCCTAGAGCAGATGAGGACAGTGGTCTGCTCACTTTCTCTATTGGATCCCATGGAAAAATAGAGAGATTAGAGCACCCCTTGAAGGATTTTAGAGGCTACACCTTGCAGAGGGTGAGGGTGATTAGTTTTTGGGCACATGAATAGCACATAAATCTAGCATCGGCGAAGGTGGCCAGGGAGAGACTACCAGCGCGATTGTGGATTCAGCAGAGCCGACATCTCACGCACCTACAATGGGACCCTAGAGAGTGGACTTGGCATGATTCCACAGATCCGGAGGAGACTCTAGATGCCCCCTTCTTTTCATATACAACGCGGCTTGGTTGCAGGGTCTAGACGTCTGAGATAGATGGCATGCCATCAGCACAGCCACACACTGGCAGTCTCAGGGCCTATCACCACGCTTCCTTCAAGATTTTTGGAAGAGGGATAGCTATCGACTGAGGAAGATTACTCTCTTGCTTTGGCTGATGGCACACAAGAAATTGGCGGTCGATACTTGGCTGTGGCAGTTAGAGTTCGGCCAACATCTTGCTCGCCCCCAAGAGTCTCAACGACATTATCTTTGGGATTTCCCCATTGTCTTTGGGATTTCCCGAATGGCTCAACAAATTTGGCAGCAGCTCGGCATCTTTAGTATAGACAGGGCATCGACCCGGATCATCACTTGGGGTATTGTTGCTTAGGCCACCGAGGTTAGAGTGGTCAGGACTTATGAGAAGGATGAGGGAGGACTAGCCCTTCAGGTCTCCCACCATCATATCACAGCAGTACCAGTCCCACGTTATTGGGGCGACCAGGCTCATGCCAGAGATGGGAGATTTGCAGTAGCATCCTAGCGTGGCACATCTAGCATGCTAGATGCAGCAAGGTCATCCAAGGCACCCACATTCCGATGACAAAGACCATCAGGAGCATATGGCTTGATATTAATCACACCCTCTATGGTCATTGGGGGAAGCTGTAGTGAGGTTCTGACCGCATGCAAAAGTGCTAGGAAGTGGCGGGAAGCCTTCTTGAGACTTTGGAGGCCTGGCCCTTTCCTCACAAATAGAGGCAGTGACCCCATTTGGAATTACAAACCACTTGTAGTGTTGTTCCCACCCTCCCCCTGTATGAGACAACCTTCTCCTCAAATGGAGGCCAGCTAGATAAGAAGCATCTCTTCCCCTTTGATTATATTTAACTAGCCCTTTATGGTTGTACTTAGCCTGTGTGGATGGTTGTTTTTTTTCTTTTAACGAATTGAAGGATATTTTTCTTGGGAAAAAAAATAGCCTTCACCAAAAGAGCTAAAAGAGAAAGAAGACAAGATATGATATCGAGCCAGATGCTCTGGATGCCCTCCACTAGCAGGGTGAGGGTGCCTTCAATGGCTTCATTGCATTGAGCTCTCCATATGTGCCATACGACTGTAAACTTCCCATCTCTGGCAAGAACAAAGATACCAACTCAACCATGTGCCAATCTCTTAGGAACAATTGGAATAGGTTTTACTTCAGACCTTTGTGTTCTAACCTACTACCATTTCTTTGTTTTCGATCCTAGGGAGATTTTATCTTTCTACTTTTTGAAGTAGTGAATGTATTTTTCAATCTCAAAAGCTTTAAGTTAACCTTTGCATAAAAAACATAAAACATTGGAAAGGGTCTTTGTCTATCTACCTAGCTAATAATTTTGAATGGAAGACCAAAAGAACAAGAAATTGAAGAACAGTCCAAATGACAAAATTGACCCTCATACTGTTGAGAAAACTCACACGCAAGAAGTTGGGATAGTTTGGGCAATGAAATTTAAGTGCTTGTATAGGAAGCTTGTATGATGGGTAAGTGATAGCTTGTATGATGGGTAAGTGATAGCAAAAAACACATTCACAAGGAATTCAATTTTAGGGTCAAGGCTAGTTTTCACATAATACATGCTACTCTTTTTGATGGAAGGATGAGTACAATTTCATTGAGGTGTTCACTTTGATTGATATTACACTGGAAGGATTCTGGTGTATTTTTTTCAAGCAGAAGTGTCAAGCTTTTGAGAAGTTCAAGGAATTTCTAGTAGTGGTCGAAACCATCAAAACTATGAGAGAGGAACTAAAATAAAGCAATATTTTAGGACAAACTAAAAGAATTCAATCTCAAAAGCTTTAAGTTTCCCATAAGAAACATAAAAAATTGGAACCAGCTTTTGGCAATCTAATGATTTTGAATGGAAGACAAAAAGAACAAGAAACCAAAAAAAGAACATCCCAAAGGACAAATCCACAATGTTGGGATAGTATGGTCAACAAACACGCTAATGTGGAGACTTTGATTGTGAAAATGGTTCCCACATAACTTCACACGTTAATGTGGATCCTTTTGATTGTGAAAATGATTCCCATAGAATGAACTTCCTTTGGTATAGTAAACTAATGAATTGAACTTAAAAGGTTATCTCCTTATAATCGCCCAAAAAATGAAAAATTTAAACAAAGTACATTTGGATTGTCACTCAAGGAAAACCATGCTCACATCAAGGGGTACAACCTTCTAATCCCTCTAAAAATGAAAAATTTAAACAAAGTACATTTGGATTCTCACTCAAGGGGGCACAACCTTCCATACATTTACTAGGAGGCAGGAAGACTAAATATAGTTAAAAGAAGTATGCTTTTTTTAAGTAGGAAGCATACTTCTTTTTTAACTATATTTAGCACGAAGCAGGAAGACTAAACATAGTTAAAAGAAGTATGCTTTTTTTTCATGGCCATCCTTTCTTGAGGGGTCACTCATAAAATGTAAGTGTAGCACATTCAAGAGATTAGATTTTTAAAATACATTTTTTACATATACAAAGGTACCATTTAAAGGGGGCATTCACAGGTTGAATAAAAAAAGGGTATGTTTTATTCATGAAAAATTCACAGATGAGGGATTTTTAAAATAAGCATTGAACACACTAGATACAGAGGGGTTACTTATAGTAACCCTCATGATCATCCTTTCATCTATTAAAAGTTACCCATTTACATATGATAAGAGTATTCAGTCTTCATTCATCCAACTACATATTTTATCTCATATGCTATCTTCAAAACAAAAGAAAATTAGGGAATACTTCAATATATGGATAGTTTGTTGCTAGAAACCACCACTTACTGGGGTTGGGCATCGGGGGATCAAAGTGCTCAGGGAATTGGACAGAGAACGTGAACTCCTAATTAAGGGCGATATTTGTGTGTTTAGGTGATTTGAGGAATGGGCTCCTACTCGTCAAGGAGATGAGCTGCATGTGGAAGAGCAAGTGGAGCTTAAAGGACAGCTCGCGATGCCTCGCGCAGAGTGGCAAGTGCCAACTCATAGCCGGCAAGAGAATATATTACAAGAGCGGGACGGTTCCTATAAAAATAAGCTTGGGTAGCTTCTTGGAGCTGATAATTAAGGGAGATAGTGGCCTATCCCTCTTGTAAAGATCTGCAATTGGCCGAAGGCTCAGCAGATTTGGTAGCAAATTCTTTCATCTTTGCTATGGACAAGGCATTGACCCGAATCATCACCTGGGGTACTGTCTCTTGGGCCACCAAGGCTAGAATGGTTAGGACTTATGAGAAGGATGGGGGAGGACTAGCCGTTCAGGTCTCCCACCATCGTATTGCAGTAGTACCACTCTCACGTGATTGGCGACTAGGCTCATGCCAGAGATGGGAGATTTGTAGTAGCATCCCAGCCTGGAACATCTAGCGTGCTAGATGCAGCAAGGCCATCAAGGGTAACCACACTCCGACAGCTGAGAACATCAAGAGCATATGGCTTGATATCATTTACACCCTCTATGGTGGTCAGTGGGGGAAGTTGTAGCAGCGAGGTTTTGGCCGCATGCGGAAGTGGCAAGAAGCGGTGGGAAGCCTTCTTAAAACTTTGGAGGCATGGCCCTTTCCTCACATATAGAGGCGGTGACCCCATTTGGCATTACATACCACCTGTATGGTCGTTCCTCCCCTCCCCCTATATGAGATAGCCTTCTCCTCACACAGTGGCTAGGTAGAGGAGAACCATCTCTTCCCATTTGATTATATGTAGCTAACCCTTTGTGGTTGTACTTAGCCTTTGCGAGCGATGGCTGTTTTTTTTCTTTTAACTAATCGAAGGATCTCTTTCCAGGGAAAAAAAAGAGCCTCCACCAAAGAGTTGAAATAGAAAGAAGACAAGATATGATATCGAGCCAGATGCTCTCGATGGACTCCACTCACAGGGTGAGGGTGCCTTTAATGACTTTGTTGCATTGAGCTCTCCTAGGTGCCATGAAAATATACGAGTGTAAATTTTACATCTCTCGCTAGAACCAAGATACCAACTCAACCATGTGCTAGTATTTTAAGAACAATCGGAATAGGTTTTACTTCAGACCTTTTTCCCACAAGTTGATTGATTCACCAATCCTGATTTTTGTTCTACAAGTCAATTTTAAAGCTGAAGAACTATAAGCAAATACATGTGGTGCGACCATCTATGTCGAGGAGGGGGGTGCATGTGAGATTGGACTCTACCATGCCTATGTGTAGTAGTATGCTCTCCAGCATAGGGGACCTTGAATCTACCATCATCGTGAAAGCTCAAAGCTCTTCTCTACCACCATTCTAGAAGCCCTAAGCTCCTCTCTTTTCTCTTTGTACACAAAGACAATGTTGACGAGCAAAGATTGCATCTCTCAGCATCCTTTGCATGTCCTCTAAATAATTATAACTAGAGTTCATTCTACACTACCCTTAGACATACCATCTTTCAAGATCCTTCACATGCACTATAAATAATTATAACTAGACTTCATTCCAATTCATGTATTTTTTAAATTTATACATGGAATTCTAGATGTGTTTTCAGAAAACTGTTTTTTGAGATTTCACACATTTTGGGAGAGAATCTTTTTAGGTAACCCTTGTCAGTTACCTATTTTTCTCACAATAGTGTTAAAAAGTTCCACCATATGTCGAGGTGTTATATTTCCGCCATCGAAAAGCGACACCAAAAACATACACACCTCATGTAGACACAATGCATCTTCCACTACTACGAGCCTGAAACAACTCCAACTTAGGGAGTGTTTCTTGGTGCATGAACTCATGAGCCACTAAATCCAAGCCTACAACCCGCAAGTACCCAAAGTATAACTCCTTTCATGGCATGTATGCCAGGTTTTTGAAACCCTTCACATGTGCATCATAGAAAATCAACTACCATTAGCACAGAGTATTTCATACCCTTTTCTCTAGACCCTTCTGTGCTCACGTAAAAGATATGGGATTCATGGCATACAAGTACCCAAAGTATAACTCCTTTCATGGCATGTATGCGAGGTTTTTGAAACCCTTCACATGTGCATCACAGAAAATCAACTACCATTAGCACACAGTATTTCATACCCTTTTCTCTAGACCCTTCTGTGCTCACGTAAAAGATATGGGATTCATGGCATAATATAATGGCCTCACGAATAACTTGTGCATCCAAGGTCTTGCTGGGTATTTGAAGGTTTTTCCTTACCCAAAGATAGTGAGAAGGTTTAAATTGTTGAATGTTCTGTATAACCATTTAAGTGCAATAATCTTATGTTTCACACATAGCTTTCACATTAAAGAAAGGATTTTTTTTTTGCAAGAATCTCTTTGCTTTGTTTATTATAAAGAAGTCGAGACAACAAGGCTGTGTTTATAAAGCTTGCAATTGATCCTAGCTCTTTCTCTAAGTTCTAGTTGAGATTTTGATTGGATGGATGGAGGTGAGGTGACCTTTGGTGGGATGGATGCAGGTGATGTGACTCTTGATTGGATGGATGCAGGTGAGGTGAGGTGGCCTTTAATGTTTACTTACATGGAATTTTCATATTGACAAAATTATGTAGTTATCCCCTATAAAATGGAATTGGATTCAACTACCTTTGTGGTTTTATTTGAAGAAATACTATGTAGTGTTATCCCCTTGCATACTTTTGTTCTTCGGTATTGTGAAATATCATATGAATTTTACTATGATTTATTCATAGTTAAGATTGTCAAACACACACGTACATATGCACACACACATACATCTATACATACACGTGTACACACATATACATGTACATACATACACATGTATACACATACCAAATACTATTGAGATATAGGCCTTGGAGCTTTAGTGAACAAGGCTGTAGAAGGTGTGTGGGTGTGAATGGTCCTAAGGGAGCCACCTAATCCTAGGCCACTAGCAAGGCACATGCCAAAGGCATTGTATGGAGCAAGAAGCTTAGTTGTATTTTGAGCAACTTAATAAGCAAGATATTTTCTTGTATTTTGTGAGTCTCTCTCCTCCACATAATGATCTAGCATGAGCACCATGAAATTCTAACATGATATCAGAGCCTTGGTTTCTTAGGTCACTTTTGTGGTGTAGAATAGGTCAATTTTATCCCTTTTTCTTTTGTGGAGCTGAACCTCCTGCAAGTGGAGGCCTTCCAGCAACTCATGGAGGCAACAACTTGGGGAGCTCTCAACTAAGAACTTGAAGAGGATGTCTGGGTGCTCAGGGTCGTACTGCTCATTAGACGAATTAACCTTTCTCTGCTGTCGCGGCTGTCTGAGTAGGCCGGCACCATTTTCTGCACACTACTAGATGTCATATAGCAATACGCCGTGTGTAGGCGATTGCAAGTTATGTGGGCTTAGGGCTTTTGAAGCCCATAGCCTCAAGAGTCTACAGTTCAAATATTAGCCCTAATGGCTACACCAAGCGCTCGCAATAAGAGAAAAAACAGGCTGCTCTCCTATCAAGCCATTGAAGCTTCCATTAAAGCTTCAAAATCAAAGGTTTTCTTTCACTAATCTTCTCTTCTTAGCTTCAAATCTCTTAAGTGCTTCTTGAAGTGTTTTGCTCTAGATTATCTGATGTTGTGGGCATACACCATGAGGTATTCATAAGCCTCATTGCCATCAAGCTTCATCAACATCTTCAAGTGCACAAAGCTTCTCAAAGTGTGCTTATTAGCACTAATAGTGTTGCTTAACACTAATAATGGTCATAACCATCAAAGGAGGAGGTCTTTAACACTAAGGAGGCTCTTCTTCATCAATATTGGAGGCCGGGCACACACCATAAGTGCCACATTATAAGTCTTCATCATCAACCTACTTCTATGCTTACCTTAGCAAGCTTCCAAGGAGAAATGGTGCAACCATAAACCATTGTCTTCATCCCATAATCCAAAGAGGAAGTTTTCTGGTTTTTCATCAACAAACTCAGTTCCTTGAGTGGTTTAAAGTTAGGCACATGTAAACTAAGTGCTCATCTTTAATGGTTTTGTGTATCACCCTTGAGGCTCTTGTTTGTAAGAGGCATAGGCATGTCATAAGCCATATGCTCTCATTTCCCAAGCCCAAGGCATGTTATTCCGCTGCATATTCAACATTTTCATCTTCTAAGATGAGTTGTAAGGTTGAGCATAGCATCACTAAGTACTCTACCTTGTTTTTTGTCATGTTTTTAAGCATCTCTTGGCATTGTCTTTGTAAGAGGCATAGGCAACATTATGAGCCATGCCCTCACCTTTTTGAGCCAAGAATGATGTACCTTATTGGTTTGAGCATTTACCTCAACCACTTACTCACTTTCATTAAGCTTATACCTTCAAACCCTAATTGGCTTCCATGTATATGCATTACACATGCCTTTTAAATTTCACATAGAGAAGCATAATATTTCTAATCAATTCCTTGTACAAAAACTTTACGAGACAATTTCTATTCTCAAATTTAGAATATTGGAAAGGAAATTTAATATATATTACTAGTCATCAAAGCATTTTTCTCTAAGATGTAGAGATCTTTGTGCTTCATATTTCTCGAATGATTGCACTATGTCCCAAATGCTATTAGAATTAGTCAAACTTCATTACTTAATGAAACTCTTCCATTTGAAAAATAAAAAAGGCTTTTAAAGTGTACTTTTAAGAATCTAATTACAACACATATGCTAAAGGGTCTTTTAAAGAACGTTTTTCTTTGCAAAGTATGAATTGTAAGAGTAATCTTATTTATAATACTTAGTGCTATTTTAAAAACTTTTCATGTAAGCTTTATTTTTAGTAATTTAGTCGTTATTGTTATCATGCACAAACTCTCTCTCTCTCTCTCTCTCTCTCTCTCTCTCTCTCTCTCTCTCTCTCTCTCTATATATATATATATATATATATATATATATATATATATATATATATAGTGTATGTATGTATGTGTGTATGTATGTATATAGGTATGTATGTAATATATATATATATACATATATATATATTACATACATACACATACATACATACATACATACATAGCATACATACATACATAGCATACATACATACATACATACATACATATATATATATGTATGTATGTATGTATGTATGTATATGTATGTATGTTATGTATGTATGTATGTATGTATATGTATTCTAGTGTATGGTGTCCCTAAGGTTGTGTCCCTATGTGGGAGGTCATGTATGAATGGTTCCTATGTAATAACTCAAGGCTAATATAAGTAGGTGCATAGCACTTAGTGAAGGCACGCTCGATTTGGTTCAACTCTCTCTTGTAACATGTATGTTATAATATATATATATATATATATATATATATCAATTTCTCAATTATATCCGGTTGTTTTTTTTCTAAAGGTGCCTCCCTTAACATGTGATCCTCCTCACAACTTTCATGGTTACCTTTGATATGCCAAGAAAGCCCATTAACCCAAGAGTAGCGGAGAGCTTTATTAACATTCACAAATCATTGCAAACATTTCATGGCCAACCCACAATTGATAGACTAATGTAAACCTTTCATGGAGAGCTTACAATTCAACCCATCAATCACACAAAGAAGTACAAAGCTTATAATGTGCCAAGTAGCAAGGAATATCGAGATGTTGCATCTCATGTAGATATCAAAGAAGGTTTAAAAATACTAAGAACTCATGTGAATAGAAAATTAAGAAAACATTTATCAATCGAAAGGTATTGTGAAGCTTTAGTGAGCGACAATGAATATCTTGGTAGTAAACTTTATCAATCGAAAGGTTTTGTGACGCTTTAATTGGCAGCAAGCTTTATCAATTGAAAGGTATTACAAAGCTTTAGCAAATGACAATGAAGAGCTTTCACAGTGTAAGATCCCAGACCCCACTGCGCAACGAATTTGGGGGTGCTAGCAGTGGAAGTAGCACTTCTTGCGTGGGCCAAGGTCCCACACTCGGGGCCTCGCCCATGGATATCCAGACAAGAGACTAATTCATCGGTTCTTCCAAAACCGAACTCGGGAAAACTTCCCTTGCCCAGAAAGCACGGGCGATTCCTCCAGGATAACTTTTCTCTAACGTAGTCAAAAGCCTTAACTAACTGAACTCATCTGACCAAACCCGTAAGTCCCATAGTCAGATTAGGGAAAAAGATTGTACTTGGATCATAGAGACCAACGCTTTTTTCCTCATTGAGAGGCACAGCTGTTGATTCTTTTCCATAGAACAATTTTTATCCAGGATTTACCTCATCTATCATACTATACAGAAATTGAGTCTCGATTTACAGATCCATCAGTCGAACCTAACCCTATCTAGTCCCATGGGTTAGCCAACCACCCAACCACTGTAGTGATAGGATCCAATTAAGAATTTGGTTAGGTTTTGTTCCAGGTACTAGCGAAAAAGTTCCCAGGCCCCCTAGCCAAATACTCATGCAAACATAAAACTAGTCACACCACTTACACACCTAATATGAATTTGAATTTTTCACAGATTCAACAATCTTTAAAACAATCATTTAATGAAACCATAGTGTTACTGATCATAATCCTCTAATTATCTAGTTGAATCCTAATTTCTAATTCCTTCCTTCATCAATGTACCTATGGCATCATTGACAAACCAGAACGCTCACCACCTGTTTACTGAGGGGCCTTTTCTTTAGTTCCGTTCACTGAGGGGCCTTTTCTATAGTTCCGTTCACTGAGGGGCCTTTTCTATAGTTCCTAGCTCATAGTACCCGACAATATAATCACATAAAAATATCCAGATGGAATCTCCATTGAAGATCAGCAAGATCAACCAACAGATCCATATAAAAGAGCCATGAACTCATCCATTGAGGACCAGCAAGGTCAATATCTTCCCCGATGTACTCGTGGGTATCTTTGCCGACCCAGAGCCCGAGCACTATATGGTCAGCACCCTCTAGGATCCTTTTGCAGGTCACCTAACGCTTCACTCATAGGCCGCTTCCTTGGTCCCTCATCCACTGTACCGGAAGCTCACCATTTAATCAAACCGAGGCTGGTCTCAAGACCTCGACCGACCTTGCTACACGAGACGTCCTCCAATGACTCTCCGCCAGCAGTTACAACTTTAACAGATAGGTCTCTACGACCTCATTCACAAGAGGGTCAAAATGCTTCCTCAGCATTCTTGACAAAAAACAGTCAACTAAAAACAGATTTCACAAACAAATACAGTTCCAACAATATTTCTATCTTTTCTCATTACTCCGCATCCTTTCACATTAGACCCCATCTTTTTTTTTCTTACAACAATTTTATTTTCATCATCGATCCCTATCACATCACATCATTCCTGCATCAACTCACATCCAATCGCATCATCCACACATCAATCCACATCATCCATCCACATCAATCCACACGTCAATCCACATCAGTTAAACATCCATGCACATCAATCCACATTATCCACACATCAATCCACCTCATCCATACATCCATCCACATCATTCACTCATCATACACACACCAATCCACATCAATCCACACATCCATCCATATCTTCCATACATCCATCCACATCAATCCACACGTCAATCCATATCATTCAAACATCCATGCACATCAATCCACCTCATTTCATAAGCATTCCTATTCTCATCTAATCACATCTTTTTCCATCTCATCACTTATTTTCTCATTTTTTCTCATCAGATCTCACCCACTTGTATCTACCCATATATCTCATCACTTCACATACATTAACATCTATCCAGTTTACATCGCATCTTATCACATTCATTTCACATCACATCTCATTATTCACATCCTGATTCACATGCTAACATATTCATTCATGTCCCTTATTGTTAATTCACGTTCCAATTCACATCACATCACATCCATTCACATCCCTTATCATTCATTCACATCCTATATCATTCATTCCCATCCCGATTCACATCACATCACATCCATTCACATCCCTTATCATTTGTTCACATCCTATATCATTCATTCATATCTCGATTCACATCACATCACATCCATTCACATCCCTTATCATTCATTCACATCCTATATCATTCATTCACATCCCGATTCATATGCTATCACATTCATTCACATCCCTTATCATTCATATCTATCCAAATTACTTCACATCTCATCGCTTCAATTCTTGTTCATATCCATCACATTTACATCCACATATACTCTTCCACATACATCCACATCCATACTTATCACATACACATCCACATCTATCCTTTCACATACACTCATCCACATCCATTCTTTGATATACATCCACTTCTATGCTTTACATACATCCGCATCCATACTTTAACATACATCCACGTCTATTCTTCACATACATCCACATCCATACTTATCACATACACATCCACATCTATCCTTTCACATACACACATCCACATCCATTCTTTCACATACATCCACATCCATTCTTTAACATACATCCACTTCTATTCTTCACATACATCCACATCCATCCATCCATTCATTCCCATCTATCAGATTCACATTACTTCTCATCACATCTATTCACCTCACATTCTCGTCACTCCTATTCTCATCACATCCATTCATTCCCATCTATCTTATTTGCAGCCCATTTTGTAGAGAGAGAATGTGTACAAATCTTCAAAGGGTCTAATTTGAGTCAAAATTTTTCCTAATGTTTTGATAGCTTATGGTCAAGATCCTATTTTGCAAACAATGCACATGTGCAATAGTCTATCCAAATGAAGCTTTCCAAAAGCTTGTTGCCAATCTCTTCATCATCACTAAAGATTTACATGGAATCTATTGATAAATCGTTTTTCATCATTACTCGCTAAAGCTTCATAATACCTTCTAATTGATAAAGCTTGTTTCCTCCTTGTTTTGCAAAGATCTACAACATCACTAAAGTAACTCTTCTTTGCCCCTTGGTCATGACCATAAGCGATCAAAAAAGGTGCCTAGGTGGTAATGATGATGATGTAAATGATGCTTTACTTAATAATGATGAGAGTAATGACAATGGTTGGCCATGGTGAGCACCATGGAGGGGCAGAGGGGAGACTTTTTTTGGTCAAAAATTTGGCCATAGGGAGGCCACGTTAGTGCAGCCTCCCCACCACGACCATTTATTTAGAAAAAAGAATTGGTAGTGTTGCACCATTATCATTATCTCATCACCACAACACCAACACCTTCATTTTAAAAACAAACTACCTCAAAGGAGGCTGCACCGACGCGGCCTCCTCTGAGAGGCAGTTTGTTTTCTATGAAAGTATTTGTGTTTAGGGTGATCATGATGAGATGTTGATAATGTTGATGATGGTGGAAATGATGATGAAACGATGTTCAAATGGTGATGATGGTGGTAATGATGATGGTGGTAATGATGAAATAATGATGATGATTTCCCAAGGTGAGCACCATGGAGGGATTGAGGGGAGACAATTTTTTTGCCAGAAAAAAGGTCGTGGGGAGGCTACATCAGCGTGGCCTCCCCATGGCCATTTTTTTAAATAGAAAATTAGCACCGTTACACCATTATCATCATCTCATCACCACTAACAACAACACCTTCCATTTTTTTAAAACAACTTCCAGAAAGAAGGCTGCACCAACGTGGCCTCCTTTGAGGTTTTTTTTAAAAATAAAGGTATTTTTGTTTAGAGTGACGATGATGATAATTTTGGTGATGGCGGTAATGATGATGATGAAATGGTGTTGATGATTGGCAATGTTAAGCACCATGGAGGGTTAGAGGGGGGACAACTTGTTTTCTCAAAAAATGGCAGTGGACCTCCCACATTTTGTTTTGCAAAAAAATTGGACTATTTCCTTTCCTTCCACCCCTCCATGGCCCAAGTTGACACAGCCTCCGCACATATATTTTTATTTTGCAAAAAATTGGCATTGCTACATGGCCCCACAGAAAAAAAACCCCCAAGAATTTGGCCTACATATCCAATTTCACTAAAAGAGGCATAACTTTCTGCTCGTACTCCGATTAAGGAGATCTTTTTATCACTTTTGATAGTGTGAGAAGGTCTACAAGATTTAATCAAAGCTCTAAGATATTGATGATTAGTATACCCTTCACTTTAGGGGTAGCCATAATTTTTTAAATTTTTCATAAAATCCATGGGCTTCTAAGAGAATTTTGATGCTATCCATCCACAGATTCCATTAGGTTTCTTACTCTTGGATGGTATCCTAACTAAGGGTTCCATTGATATTTGAAGGTTTCTTTTGTGCATTTTTGAATAGCTTCCTTTGTAAGCATGCATGCTATTTGTTTCCTTTCCTCCTATCATGAGGTAATTTTGCACATGGAACATCGATGGTTAAAACAGGGCCATAGATCATCTCCAATAATCATCAATGAAGACTGTTTTTCAATTATGAAAAATATAACTTTTTTTTTCTCCAAAAAAACTAAAGCTCCTTGTACTACTTAATAAGATTCAAACCACCAGTTAGAATGCTAGAAAAGATTACATGAATTGTTTACATGTACACATGCTTGATATAGCCAAATGGCTTATGAACTCACTTAAAATCTTATAGAATAAATACATGGGATAGATACAACATAAGGGGGGCCTCATTGGCATCTATTAACCTCGTGTATCCATGTCTCAATATTCGTATCCATTGTCATTTTCTCGACTGCTCTTATGCAACCAAACTGCACCCACTTTCATGCAACTTCGTTGTACTTTCATGTGAACTCTACAACATTCGATGTCCTAGTTGATTGGATGAGTGAGAATTCTTATCGTGCTTCACTTCAGGGCTTCAAGGAGCTCCACCATGTCTCCCTTATGTAGGCAAGGGCAAGGTATTGTTCCAGCATATCAATTTCCCGGTCCATTTTAGTCTCTATATTGATTGCTATAGGCGAAGGGGCTACTGGTCCTAGAGTAGAGTTTGAGTCCACAAACTTGGCCATGATGGGTAAAGGGAGAATAAGTTAGGGTTGAAGCGATTAATAAAAGTTTAATATACTAAGATAGTGTTGAAAAGTAGCCAAGTTGATTGAAATATTTATAGATAGACTGGCCAAATTATTTGTTCCTTGTAGCACCCTAATCGTAAAAAGTATTTCCCTTTATTTAATTGATACCTCATCGTTTTCTATACCTCATAATAATTGGGTAATAAGGGCTCACATGGGATAATGTATGAGTAATGTACCTCAAAATTATTTGTTCATTGTAGCACCCCAATCATAAAAAGTATTTCCCTTTATTCCATTGATGCCTTATCATTTTCTATACCTCATAATAATTGGGAAATAAGGGCTCACATGGGACAATGTATGAGTAATGTACCTCATAATAATCTCGGGGGGTTCACTATATGTAAAGCCTTTGTATCATCATGTGCATTCAAGGCCTACTTTAAAAAACCCTTATCTGTGAATTTTGCATGAATAAAACACACCCTTTTTCTATTGAATCTTCGAATACCTCCTTTAAATGGTACCCTTGTGTATGTAAAAAATGTTTTGAAAAATCCCTTCTGTTGAACCCACTTGATAATCTTACATATTTATGAGTGATGCCCCCCCAAGATAATAATTGGGGAATAAATGCTTACATGGGACAACCAAACTCTGATAATACAAAATATAGTATCTGTAAAGCAAGAAAAAATATTTGTTCCTTGTGCAAAACCTCTCTATCATAAGCATTAGGGGAAGGTTGAGGTCTATAGGGGCCCTTTAAGATGCCATGTGATTAAAAGGTTATTAAGGAAAAGAGCCAATCGTGGGATGCCATGTATACAAAAATGTTGGGTGATTAAAGGTGGTCAAAAGATTCTCTAGAAGATTCCTTTTTGTACTTTTCATTTCCAAAAAGTGGGGGGAAAGTTTTTGAAATTTCGGACGTCCATAACTTCTACATATGAGCTCAAAATTTGTCTGAGATTACAGATCCAGAATCTACTTGTTGAGCTCTTTCCATAGATATATCACATGATATAGTTTTGCTCACTCGATTTCAAATTCAATTTTGGCGGGAAACTTTGAAATTCAAACTTCTAGCCGTTTGAAGAACAAGAAGGTATCTAAAGTCAAAGAAACTTAACGTTTTAACAAAAAGTCATTAAAATCATAATATGGCAGCTTAAAGGGCCCCTACTATAGACCTCAACCTTCCCCTAATAGTAGTTATTTCTCTTTATTCCTTGGGTGCCTCATTGTTTGGTGTACCAAATAATAATTGGGGAATACAGGTTTAATACCAGAATCTAACAATACATAATACTAATCTCAATAAATAAAAATACTTTCCTCAAAAAAGAAAAAGGCACACAAGTCACCTAGGCATCTATACATAAAATAGAGCTATCAAATACATAATGCCTAAATGTAATAAAAATCAATCAAGAACCAAAATAGATCCCATAAAATAGAGCTTGCAAGTATATAAAGCCTAGTCATCAAGCAAATCTTGCTAGCAAAAGGTAGATCTAAACCTTTGTAAGCACACAAGGCACATCCTAAAGGCCTCTATAATGAGTCGCTCTCCCCACCAAGGCCTCCCACACACCATAAAAAAAGGTCAATCACACTATCACACTTCTCCGTGAATGTCAAGAGAAGCCACTTGTGAAATAAATAGCCACATTTGTAACACGGGTATGAGTATAGGCAAACACCAACACCAATAAATTACCTCCTGTAAATAGATGGAAAAATGTAAAAAATATGTAAGGTATTTAAAATGAAGGTTTTGAACACTCCAATGTGAAAAATCTAGCTTATTTACTACCTCTAGGATACCCTTTTTATGTAATGAATACCCTTCTCTTTAGGATACATTTTTTCACGTCTTGCTCAATTTTTTAATTTACTCAAAATAGTTGCCTAGAGGATGGTAGAACACATATTTGGTAGCTCTATATCTATGTGACATGGATGGGGCTCAATCATGACAATAGTAAAGAGAAGTAATGATGGTCCAAATACCCAAAGAAAAAACCTAGCAAAAAGCAAGCATGGTAGTTGGCTTGCAAGGGAAGGATATAGATGCAAGATTTCTATTTATGATGCATGTACTATCGGTATAGCAAATGTAATTTTGCAAAGCAGTCTCTTACTCTAAAGTTAAGCACATAGGGAGAGGACTAAGCATGGAGAAACTAACAGAGCAGATGTCTACAAGCCCAGCCCAAGTTGTTTGAACAATAAATCAAGTAGCTAAAGGAGCACCCATGTATAAGGTTCCTACCCCCCTAACTAGTAACAAAGAAACCGCACATCACAAGAGACCAAACCATTGTGGTAATTGATATTGATGATGAGACCATGCATCATCCAGAGTATAATGCACATGTACGAGACCGCAAATATGGGGAGGCCATGAAAGATCAATTTTAAGGAGCATGATACAACCATTACTCCTCAAAGGACAGCTGAAATCACAGGGTTCGGTGTGATTGAGTGCAAGGTGAAGAGCTGAAAAGATGTAGGAAAGAAGAGAGCTTGAGCTCTTTCAAGCACACACACACTCACAAAACCCCTAGAAGAGAACACACAAGATGAGAGGTTGAAAATTGTTCTTCTTCTTCTTCATGTAACAAAAGGATTCTACCAAAGAGATAAAGGAAAATACAACATAAGTATTAAAGTACTATATGTACATGCAGTCCATAATGTGAACATGCTTAGTGAGTGAGCTGGCAAGATAAGTGCATAACTCAGTGGTGGACTAGCTGGTGTAGTCCAGCTGTAGAATCACTAGCATGGTAGCATCTTACCAAACACGCCAGTGATGTGTAAGTGGCAAAAACGATCACCTAGGCTTATCATAAGTGTCATCTCATGTTGAGCTTGGCATCTCAACACTCCCCCTCAATCTCAACTCAATCTCTAGGACTCCAAGCATAGTCCAGAATCTACGAAGCTTCTTTGCTCCGAGGGCTTTCATGAACATGTTAGCTACCTGCTCCTTTGTACTAACATACATGAGATCAATGTCTCCTACTAAGACCCCTCTCTCTGATGAAGTGATAGTGAACCTGTATGTGTTTGGTCCACGCATGAAAAATGGGGCTCTAACTTTATATTTCTAAGGTTGTCATAATAGATGACAACCTTTCTGTCAACCTGTAGCCCATTTCACCCAAATAGCAGAACAATAACATCATAAATGGGAAATAATATTATTGAGCATAACATATAGACTTCAATATATCCTAAACAACTGAATCATAACTATTAATCAACAATTAGATTTCACACACTTCTTTCAATCAGAAAATCACTAATAAACAATCTAAATAACATAAAAATAACGTCCTTAAACTCAACTATTATCTGCTATTTTACACATGACTAAATCACATTTAGAATAATAAGATGGTCGAAATAGAAAAGGGAAAAAATAACTCAGACAATATTAAATCATAACAAAATAATCCAAATAGCACATAAATAACATCATTAAACTCAACTATTATCTTCTATTTCATACATGAGTAAATCACCTTTAGAATAACAAGATTAACATTAATGTAAAAGAAAACATAATAACTCAGACAAAATTAATCCATAACAAAACAACATAACAAATGATAGTAATGATCATACCTCCATTGCTCTCTTGATTCTTTTGCACAAATTGATGAACAAAAAGATGATTGAAGGGGAAGATGAATATATGGTTCCAACTAAATGGCACCCAATAATCAACCTACCCTTCAATTTCTCAGCTACTACAAAAGAGAAGAAACCCCAAGATTAAGAATATCTAAACTCAGTAATGTGGTTTAGGAGAGGGAAAGAAAGCTCTTGAGCATAGCTACTAAAGAAAACAAACACAGATTTGAATTTTCTCTGTACAAAGGAGAGGAAGTGAAAAACCTAAAGAAATATCTCATCAAAGCAAACTAAAATCGCCCTTAACTGAAAACCCTACTTTTCTTATTCTAAAAAATCTAGAGAAGTCTCTAAATGAAGAAAACAATTCATAAATCCATGTATACTTAATGAAAAATGAAGATGAAAATTAACAGTCACACTCTTAGAGCATAGAGGTAGGCGTGGGCAAAAACAAATTCAAAAATTTGATATCTACATCAAGTTATTCCATTTTTAAACTTTCTCTATTTTGAAATACGTAAATGCAATCTATTTGGAAGGATTTAAAAGCTAAAAAGTCAAGTGGGCATTTAAGAGTGTCACATCTTAGATGCTTCACGTTTTTAGATCAAATAAAATATTATTATTTTAAATTTGAGAATTTTGATGACAGGTGGTCCTAACTTTGGAGATGGGACAGTACTACAATAAAATAATAGGTGAATCTCTTTTGAAAATAATATAAAGAGATCTCCTTGATTCTACAAGAGCTAATATTATAACATTATTTTAGAATCTTTTTCTAGAGAGAGAGAGAAGTGAGAGAAACCCCTTAAGGGATAAAAGGGAGAGTCCATATTTATCCTAATGATTAGAAAATTGAGAAAGACGTGGCAAAAGGTCTCCTAAAGAGAAGGGTATTCATTACACAAAAAAGGGTATCTAGAGGTAGTAATAAGCTAGATTTATCACATTGTTGTTCAAAACCTTCATTTTAAATACCTTACATATTTTTTACATTTTCCATTTATTACAAGAGGTAATTTATTGGTGTTTCCCCAACATTGGTGTTGCCTATACTCATACTCGTGTTACAAATGTGGCTTAATTGATTTCACAATGTGGCTTCTCTTGACATTCATGGAGAAGTGTGACAGTGTGATTGACCTTTTTTATGGTGTGTGGAAGGCCTTGGTAGGGAGCGTGACTCATTATAGAGGCATTGTCTTTGCATTGACAGTGATGAGAGGCTTTATGCTAGAATCCTTTAGGATGTGCCTTGTGTGCTTACAAAGACTTAGAGCTACCTTTTGCTAGAAAGATTTGCTTTATGACTAGGCTTTATATACTTGTAAGCTCTATTTTATGGCCTCTTTTTTGGTGTGAAATGTGAACACCCCGAGATTATTATGAGGTACATTAATCATACATTATCCCATGTGAGCCCTTATTCTCCAATTATTATGAGGTATAGAAAATGATGAGGCAGTAATGGAATAAAGGGAAATACTTTTTATGATTGGGGTGCTACAAGGAATAAATAATTATGAGGTATATTACTCATACATTGTCCCATGTGAGCCCTTCTTACCCAATTATTATGAGGTATAGCAAATGATGAGGCATCAATGAAATAAAGGGAAATACTTTTTATGAATGGGTGCTACAAGGAACAAATAATTTGGCCATTCTATCTATAAATATTTCAATCAACTTGGCTACTTTTCCACACTATCTTGATATATTAAAATTTTATTAATCCCTTCAACCCTAGCTTATTATCCCTTTACCCATCATGGCCATTCTGTGGACTCAAGCTCTACTCTAGGACTAGTAGCCCCTTCACCTATAGCAATTGATATAGAGACTAAAATGGACAGGGCAATCGATATAGTAGAGTAATACCTTGCCCCTACCTACATAAGGGAGACATGGTGGAGCTCCTTGAAGACATGAAAAGAAGCACAACAAGAATTCTCGCTCATCCAATCAGCTAGGTCATCAAATGTTGCAAAGTTCACATGAAAGTACAATGAAGTTGCATGAAAGTGGGTGCAGTCTGGTTGCATAACTATAGTCCAGAAAATGAATCGATACCAATGTTAAGACATGGATACACGAGGTTAATGGATGCTGATGAGATGAGGCCTCCCTTATGTTGTTTCTATCCCATGTATAAGATTTTAAGTGAGTTTATCATAAGCCATTTGGCTATATCAAGCATGTATAGATGTAAACAATTCATAATGTGACCTATGGCTTGTAATCTTTTCTAGAATTCTAACTAGTGGTTTGAATCTTATTAAGTAGTATAAGGAGCTTTAGTTTTTTTTGAAAAAAAATTGTTGTATTTTTCATAATTGAAAACAATCTTCATCGATGATTATTGGAGATGATCTATGGCCTTGTTTTAACCATCGATGTTCCATGTGCAAAATTAGCTCGTGAGGAATGGAAACAAATAGCATGTGTGCTTACAAAGGAAGCTACTAAAAAACGCACAAAAGAAACCTTCAAATATCAATGGAACCCTTACTTAGGATACCATCCAAGCGTAAGAAACCTAATGGAATCCGTGGATGGACAGCATCAAAATTCTCTTAGAAGCCCATGGATTCTATGAAAAAAATGAAAAATTATGGCTACCCCTAAAGTGAAGGGTATACTAATCATCAATATTTTAGAGACTTGATTAAATCTCGTAGACCTTCTCACACTCTCAAAAATGATAAAAAGATCTTAATTTGGAGTTACGAGCAAAAAGTTATGCGTCTTTTAGTGAAATTGAATTTGTAGGCCAAATTCTTGGGGTTTTTTTTCTGTGTGGCCATGCAACAATGCCAATTTTTTGCAAAATAAAAATGTCTGTGTGGAGGCCTTGTCAACATGGGCCATGGAGGGGTGGAAGGAGAGGAAATAGTCCAATTTTTTTGCAAAACAAAATGGCCAATGGGAGGTCCACTACCATTTTTTTTGGTAGAAAAAATTATCCCCCCTCTGACCCTCCATGGTGCTTAACATGGCCAATCATCATCACCATTTTAGCATCATTACCATCATCACCATCACCCCTAAACAAAAATACCTTTATTTAAAAAAAAACCTCAAAGGAGGCCATGTTGGTGCGGCCTTCTTTTAGGAAGTTGTTTAAAAAAAATGAAGGTGTTGTTGGTGGTGATGAGATGATGATAATGGTGTAATATTGCTAATTTTCTATTTTAAAAAATGGTCGTGGGGAGGCCACGCTGATGTAGCCTCCCCCACGACCATTTTTTTGGCAAAAAAATTATCTCCCCTCAATCCCTCCAAGGTGCTCACCTTGGGAAATCATCATCATTATTTCATCATTACCACCATCATCACCATTTGAACATCATTTCATCATCATTGCCACCATCATCAACATTATCATCATCTCGTCATGGTCACCCTAAACACAAATACTTTCATAAAAAATAAACTGCCTCAGAGGAGGCCGTGTCGACATAGCCTCCTTTGAGGTAGTTTGTTTTTAAAATGAAGGTGTTGGTGTTGTGGTGAGATGAGATGATGATAATGGTGCAACAGTGCCAATTATTTTTTCCAAAGAAATGGTCGTGGAGGGGAGGCTGCACTGATGTGGTCTCCACTACGACCAAAATTTTAACAAAAAAGTATCCCCTCTATCCCTCCATGCCTCCATGGTGCTCAGGATGGCCAATCATTGTCATTACTCTAATCATTATTAAGGCAAGCATCATTTACATCATCATCACATTATCACCTAGGCACGTGTTTTTGATAGCTTATGGTCATGACCAAGGGGCAAAGAAGAGTTACTTTAGCAATGCTGCAACAAGGAGAAAACAAGCTTTATCAATTAGAAGGTATTATGAAGCTTTAGCGAGTGATAATGAAGAATAATTTATCAATAGCTTCCATGCAAAGCTTTAGCGAGTGATAATGAAGCTTTAGCGAGTGATAATGAAGAATAATTTATCAATAGCTTCCATGCAAAGCTTTAGTGATGATAAAGAGCTTGGCAACAAGCTTTTGGAAAGCTTCAGTGGTGGATAGAATATTGCACATGTGCATTGTTTGCAATAGTATCTTGACCATAAGCTATCAAAAACATTAGGGACAATTTGGGTGGGCCCTTTGAAGATTTGTACACATTCTCTCTCTACAAAATGGGCTCATGGTGAAATTTTTGCAAAACATCTCAAAAGTGAGTAGAGTTTGGACATTTGGAATCTACTCTTTGAGACCTTTGCAATGAGATATAGCATGATCGGCAATTTTGCATATTCAAGAAGTCCCCAAAATTCTACTCTTCAAAACCTTTGCAAAATGATATATAGCATGATGGGAAATTTTGCATATTCAAGAAGTCCCCGAATTTCTACTCTTTGAGACCTTTGCAATGATATGTAGCATGATGGGTAAATTTTGCATATTCAAGAAGTCCCCAAATTTGGGGACTTATTGAATATGCAAAATTGACCATCATGCTACATATCATTGCAAAGGTCTCGAAGAGTAGATTCCAAATGCCCAAAGTCCGCTCACTTATGAGATGATTTGAAAAAATTACACGATGAGCCCATTTTGTAGAGAGATAATGTGTACAAATACTTAAAGGGCCCAATTTGAGTCCAAATTTTTCTATAATGAATGTGCCCAAGGGAGGCCGTGCTAGCGCAGCCTCCCTTGGGAACATCTTTTTAAAGGCAAGAAGAAATAGCATCTTCACAAGAATTAAGCCAACACATGCTATGGTAGTGAATTACCTGGAATGGCCTGTGGAAGAGCTACACAACTGTTGATGCCAAAATCTGGGAAGGAATGGAAAGGATCCGTAGCTTGAAGGCCATGGAAGTGCAGGAGAGTGGAGGTGGCCGCCATAGCCAGAGTTATTGCTACTTCACCAAAACACAATAAGAATGGAAAACAGAAAAGGTGCTATGCAAAAAGAAACAATATTACATTAGCTTTGAGGATCATGATTAAATTCTTTGACACCTATGCAACAGTCTATCCCCACTCAAGCTTTCTGGGTGAAAGCATGGATAGGTGGTACAAAAAGCAATGTCTTTGACACTACTTTTGATACTACATTTTATTTTGATTTAGAGATTTTTGGGTAAATTTAGAAAGTACTAGTAGTACATTTTAAGATTCTTGTCCATAAAAGTACTTTGAAGAATATTATTTAGAATTTAACACCACAATAGGAACACTAAAATTAGACATCTTTTTTCTACTTGAAAGTAGAAAAGTGGTACCACCTAACCATGCTTTACCCTTCCAAAATCTTGCTGCTCTTCATCGTCGCTTGCAAAAGCTCTTCATTGTCATTTGCTAAAGCTTTTTAATACCTTTCAATTTATAACTCTTGTTGCCAAGCTCTTCACTAAAACGTCACAAAACCTTTCGATTGGATAAAGTTTGCTACCAAGATCTTCATTGTCTCGCTAAGGCTTCACAATACCTTTCAATTGATAAATGTTTTCTTAATTTTTTTATTCATGAGTGCTTGGTATTTTTAAACCTTCTTTGATATCTACATGAATAGAGTTTATCCAAATAGTTCATTTTAATCTTGTTCTCTCTCTCTCTCCGTATAAGCAGACTCATGCTCACTTTTTAATTTATATAAAACATGAGTGATGGGTTATAATGGGCTTAAAAGCACTAAATAGTACAGAAGCAAGAAAAAGCCACATGGTTATGGCTCGAGGCAATACGTGCACTCCAAGATACCAAGGCTTATAGATGGAACTTTTACACCAGCATTTTTTATAGTTCAAAATCTTTCTCACAAATAACTTTTAATTTCCCAAGGACAAGTAATTGGGTTTCTTCATGCAATGTTAATTCGATCAATAGTTTGATATTGATTTGATTTATTTTTCTGAATAAATTGTTATAGAACCTAGATAAGATATCACGTGAATAATTATTTTGTGCACAAGCCACCCCAAAAGTAGTGTTGTATCGATGCGTTTTGCTCTCTTTAAAATATCCTTGCTATGGGCCAAAAGGGAGAAAGCTAATTTAATATGGCTCATGGCAAGATAATTTAATATGGCTCATGACTTTTGTAGAATGGGATAATAATCTCTTTAGTGGCATGGTTGAGTGAAAATATAGTAAACGAAAGGTAGAATATTGGCATGCAACATCTCTACATTCCTTGCTACTTGGCACATTATAAGCTTTGTACTTCTTTGTGTGAGTGATGAGTTGAATTGTAAGCTCTCCATCAAAGGTTTACATTAGTCTATCAATTGTGGGTCGACCATGAAATGTTTGCAATGATTTGTGAATATTAATAAACCTCTCCACTACTCTGGGTCTACTGGTCTTTCTTGGCATATCAAAGGTAACCATGAAAGTTGTGAGGAGGATCACATCTTAAGGAAGGCAACTTTAGAAAAAAAACAAAGGGAGAAAATTGACAAATTGAGAGAGAGAGAGAGAGAGAGAGAGAGAGAGAGAGAGAGAGAGAGAGAGATGTATGTGTGTGTATATATAGATGTATGTGTGTGTGTGTGTGTGTGTGTATATATATATATATATGTATGTATGTATGTATGTATGTATGTATGTATTGTAACATACATGTTACAAGAGATAGTTGAACCAAATCGAGCGTGCCTTCACTAAGCCCTATGCACCTACTTATATTAGCCTTGAGTTAGTTACATAGGGACCATTCATACATGACCTCCCACATAGGGACACAACCTTCAGGACACCATACACCAAAATACATACATACATACATACATACATACATACATATATATATATATATATATATATCATACATACATACATACATACATACATACATATATATATATATATATATATATATATATATATATATATATATATATATATATATAGAGAGAGAGAGAGAGAGAGAGAGTTGGTGTATGATAACAATAACGACTAAATTTCTAAAAATAAGGCTTACATGAAAAGTTTTGAAAATACCACTAAGTATTATAAATAAGATTACTCTTATAGTTCATACTTTCCAAAGAAAAATGTTGTTTAAAAGACTCTTTAGCATGCGTTGCAATTAGATTCTTAAAAGTACACTTTAAAAGCCTTTTTTATTTTTCAAATGGAAGAGTTTCATTTAGTAATGAAGTTTGACTAATTCCAATAGCATTTGGGACATATTGCAATCACTCAAGAAATATGAAGCACAAAGATCTCTACATCTTAGAGAAAAATGCCTTGTTGACTAGTAATATATATTAAATTTCCTTTCCACTATTCTAAATTTGAAAATAGAAATTGTCTTGTAAAGTTTTTGTACAAGGAATTTATTAGAAATATTATGCTTCTCTATGTAAAATTTAAAAGGCATGTGTAATGCATATACATGGAAGCCAATTATAACAACGTTTTTTTCATTAGGATTTTCCCTATGTATTAAATATGAAAAGATAATTCAATTTGGTCCTTTTTTAAAGAACTTATGCATTGCACTAATCTAATCATGATGTCATAAATGTGTTAGGATTATCTCAATCTTATAATATAGGTATGAACAAGGTTTAGCTTAGAGTAGTGTGTTACCATGTTACTCCAATCTTGGAACAACAACATCTTTAGCTCTATATTTATTGTAAACCCTCTAGATCTGTGATTTGTGTATGCATGTGTGTGTGTGTGTGTGTAGATGTATATATGAGTGTATATTTAGTATGTGTATACATGTGTATTTATGTACATGTATATGTATGTACACGTGTATGTATAGATGTATGTGTATGTGTGTGACAATCTTAACTATGAATAAACGTAAAATTCATATGATATTTCACAATACCGAAGAACAAAAGTATGTAAGGGGATAACACTACATAGTATTTCTTCAAATAAAAAAACAAAGGTAGTTGAATCCAATGCCATTTTATAGGGGATAACTGTCAATATTAAAATTTGGAGAATGGTTTTCCCCCCAAATTTTCTTTTAAATAACTCTATTTTTCTTTTGTTTTAGTAGTGTGGTCACTACTTTTATCATATTTGAGCAGTTTGATGTGTTGGGAAAAGGTGGTAATGTATAGAAACATTCACGAGATTGCATCCAATGTATTGATAAGGCCTTCTCTACTTACCAAAACTGATAGAGCTATCTCCCTCATGTGAGTACACAGGGATCTAATTATTCATAAAAAGAGTGATGCATTCACTTCTAGTGTCTTGCAAGCCACCATCTTCTTAATTGAAATGTTTATACGTGCAAGCCAAGAGAGCATATTTCTAAACATCAGCAATATGCTTACTTAAAAATTGACATACACCAAAAAGAATTACATCATGGGAAGAGCTAGCAACACCAATTTATTACAGGGTGCTACTACTCTTCGATCTCCCAAAACATCCTTAGTGGTAAAAGCCAACCAAGTAGCTAAGCAAGACCAAAAAATAAAATGTTGAGAGCAGGAAGCCTAACCATTAGAAGATTAGAAATCCAAAACAACTGTTGAAGCAGATAATTTATTTCTCTCTGCCAAGCTGACCGAGGAAATAGAAAGAGAAAAAAAGAGTCCACACCATGAATAGGGAAATAGATAAATTCAACATGCTCTCCATATGTGCCATGTAAATTTCCAGGCTTCATGGATTGCGCCTCCCTCTTCATACGCAAGAGGACCTGCAGGACTGAGAGTTTGTAGACGACATAGTAGCCTCCTTGCTAGAGATGTTGGAGATTTGCAGAGGCAATTGAGATTTTCTATCGAGCATCAGGAGCACATATCAACTAGCACAAGTGGTGTGGTTTTTGGATGGGCTCTACACCTGCCCTGACTTGGCGGGTAGTTGAGGCTTTCCAATGGATTCGGACGGGAATTCCAATGTGCTCAAGGAAGATATTAATTCCCTGAGAAGCTTACTTTGCTTCTTCTAAGTATTTGGAAGAAGCTTTTATATTTGAGCTCGGCAAGGCTATCCCTAGCATGCAGAGTGGTGGTGGTGAACCAGGTATTGCTTTCCACCATGTGGTACATCAATCACTTCATGTTGGGATTTTTTTAGGGCATGTCTTGGCTAGGTACATCATTTGATCGAGAACTTCTTGTGGGCCGGAAGTGATGGGAGGCCAACCAGGGACAAGGTGTCCTTGGAGAGTGATCATTCAATCATGTAGCAGAGGGGGGCTTGGCCTCATTGATCCCGCTATAAAGAGTCGTGCCTTTCTGGGTAAGCTGATTGTCAGAGGACTCCTACATGGTGGTGATCATTGGAAGGATTTTCTCTTGGCCCGGATTTGAGCCTAAACTTTGAGCCTTGGAGCCCGTGGCCGCAAAGTACTAGATGGATCTTCATGGAGATCCGAGCCCATGGTTTTAGCCATGTCTTTAAGAAAAGATTCGCAGCCAGTCTACTTCGTGCTTGGGATCATCTTAGGCTAGCCCTCAGACAGATTGTTCTAGTAGCCTCAGTGGCCTAAGAGGAGCAGCTTTGACAGCCTTTGGTTTGAAACCCCGATTAGTTTACTCAGTAGCCATATGCTAGGTCCATGACCGCATATATCTTGGGGAACCTGAGTATGGGACCAGCTAGGTCTCCAGGAGATTGAATTGCACATAGGCAGTTACCTCAGGAGGAGCACGAGAGAGGCATGACAGGGATGCAAGGTAGAGACATGCTCAGCATCAACATTTACTTAGCTATTCCTCAGGACTAGTTGATTCCTATTCTCCTGACTTGACCCCCCGACATGGCTAGGTGTGTTTACCAGACACAATATCCTTGTGGCAGTCCATGGAGCAGATGAGGGCAGTGGTATGAGGGTAGTGGTCCACTCACTTTTTCTATCGATCCCATGGCAGACTAGAGAGATCAGAGCACCCCTTGGAGGATTTCAGAGGCCGCACATTGCAAAGGGTGAGGGTGATTAGTTTGCGGGCACGGGAATGGCACATAGATCCAGCACCAACAAAGGTGGCCAGGGAGAGATTATGGCAACCTTGGATTTGGGAGAGCCAACCTCTCACGCAGATATAGTGGGACAATAGAGAGTGGACTTGGCATGATTGCGCAGATCCGGAGGAGACTCTTGATGCCCCCTTCTTTGCATATACAGTGCGGCTTGGCTGTAGGATCTAGATGTCTGAGATAGATGGCATGCTGTCAGCAACCACACACTGGTACTCTCAGGGCCTATCACCGCGCTTCCTTTCATACGGCTGAGGAAGAACACTCTCTTTCTTCGGTGGCTGATGGCACACAAGAGTTTGGCAGTCGATACTTGGCTGGAAATCAGAGTTCGATCAACATCTTGCCCGAGTGGTGCGGCCACCCCCAGGAGTCTCAACGACATTGTCTTTGGGATTTTCCGCGAATGGGTCAGCAGAATTGGCAATGGATGCTCTGCATCTTTGCTATGGACATGGCATCGAACCGGATCATCGCTTGGGGTGCTTGGACCACGGAGGCTAGAGTAATCAGGACTTATGTGAGAAGGACGCGGGAGGACTAGCCCTTGAGGTCTCCCACCATCATATTGCAGCATTACTAGTCCCACGTGATTGGCGACCAGGCTCATGCGAGAGATGGGAGATTTGCACAGTAGCATCCTAGCCTGGCACATCTAGTGTGCTAGATGTAGCGAGGCCATCGAGGGGGTACCCACACTCCGACGGCTGAGACCATCAAGAGCATATGGCTTGATATCATTCACACCCTCTCTGGTCATTAGGGGAAGCTGCAGCAAGGTTTTGACCACACACAAAAGCTACAAGAAGCGGTGGGAAGCCTGCTTGAGACTTTGGAGGCCTAGCCCTTTCCTCACAGATAGAGGCCGTGATCCCATTCGGCATTACACACCATCTATATGGTTGTTCCCACCGTCCCCCTGTATGAGATAGCCTTCTCTCACAAAGCGGCCAACCAGAGGAGAATCATCTCTTCACCTTTGATGATATGTAACTAGCCCTTTGTGGTTGTACTTAAGCCTGCAATTATTTTTTTCCTTTAGCTAATCAAAGGATCTTGCTCCTTTAGCTAATCAAAGGATCTTGTTCCTAGGAAAAAAATTAGCCTCCACCAAAGCGTTGAAAGAGAAAGAAGACAAAATATGATATCGAGCCAGATGCTCTGGATGGACTCCACTTGCAGGGTGAGGGTGCCTTCAATTACTTCATTGCATCGAGCTCTCCATATGTGCCATGCAAATATACCACTGTAAATTTCCCATCTCTGAACCAAGATACCAACTCAACCATGTGCCAGTCTTTCAGGAACAATCGGAATAGGTTTTACTTCAGACCTTTTTTATTCTAACCTACTACCATTTCTTTAATTTTGATCCTAGGGAGATGTTATCTTTCTACTTTTTGAAGTGGTGAACTTATTTTTGAATCTCAAAAGATTTAAGTTAACCTTTGCATAAAAAACATAAAACATTAGAAGGGGTCTTTGTCCATCTACCCAGCTAATAATGTTGAATGGAAGACCAAAAGAATAGGAAATTGAAGAACAATCCAAATGACAAAATTGATCCTCATAGTGTTGAGAAAACTCACATGCAAGAAGTCAGGATAGTTTGGGCAATGAAATTCACGTGCTAATGTGGACACTTTAATTGCAAAAATGGCTCTCACAAAACTTCCATTTATGTGGTAAAGTAATGATTAAAAAAATAATAGGTTATCTTCTTAAAATTACCCAAAAAATGAGAAATAAGAGATATGTTCCACCTACATATAAGGTTATCTCCTTATCACATAAGACATATGGGCATCTAAGTATATACACTCTTTCAGAGTTGTAGAAACTTGGTATGCTAGTAGCTGAGCATTTGCCATCAAATTTTAACAATCTAGAGGTATATGAAGCTTGCATGATGCGTAAATGACAACACAAAACACATTCACAAGGAATTCAATTTTAGGGTCAAGGCTAGTCTTCACATCATACATGCTACTCTTTCTGATGAAAGAATGAGTACAATTTCATTGAGGTGTTCACTTTGATTGATATTACAGTAGAAGGATTCTTGTGTATTTTTTTCAAGCAGAAGTGTCAAGCTTTTGAGAAGTTCAAGGAATTTCTAGTAGTGGTCAAAACCATCAAGAATATGAGGGAGGAACTAAAACAAAGCAATATTTTAGGACAAAGTAAGGAAGAGAATTCAATCTCAAAACCTTTAAGTTTTGCATAAAAAACATAAAACAAAAAGAACAAGAAACAAAAAAAGAATAGCCCAAAGGACAAATCCACAATGTTCGAGGATAGCATGGGCAACAAAAGTCACACGATAATGTGGAGACTTTGATTGTGAAAATGGTTCCCACATAACTGCACACGTTAATGTGGATCCTTTTGATTGTGAAAATAGAATAAAATTCCTTTGGTATAGTAAAGTAACGAATTGAAATTGAAAGATTATCTCCTTATAATCACCAAAAAAATGAAAAATTTAAACAAAATACATTTGGATTCTCTCAAGGATAACCATGCTCACATCATCAAGGGTTACAACCTTCTAATCCCTCTAAAATGAAATTTTTTTAACAAAGTACATTGGAATTCTCACTCAAGGGGGCACAATCTTTCATACATTTACTAGGAAGCAAGAAGCCTAAAAATAGTTTAAAAAAAGTATGCTTTGTTTTTTCATGGCCATCCTTTCTTGGGGGATCACTCATAAAATGTAAGTGTAGCACATGGGTTCAGCAGAGTGGATTTTTTAAATCCATTCTTTACACATTTTTTACATATAGACGGGTACCATTTGAAGGAGGCATTCACAGGTTGAGTAAAACAAGGGTATGTTTTATTCATAAAAAATTCATAGATAAGGGATTTCTAAAATAGACATTGAACGCACCTGCTGATACAGAGGGGTTACTTATAGTAACCCCTACGAGCATCCTCTCATCTCTTAAAAGTCACCCATATACATATGATAATTTCAAAACCAAGCAAACTCCACATTATTCAGTCTTCATTCATCCAACTATATATTTTAGGTAGACTCCAGACTATTCAGTCTTCATTCATCCAACTACATATTTTATCTCATATGCTATCCTCAAAACAAAAGAACATTAGGGAAGCCTTTAATATATGAATAGTGACTTACCGGGGTTGGGCATCGAGGGATCGAAGTGCTTCAGCCAATTGCACAGAGAACGTCTCTTGATCAAGGGGGGTCTTTGTGTGTTTAGGTGATTTGAGGAATGGGCTCCTTCTCGTCAAGGAGATGAGTTGCATGTGGAAGAGCAGGCGGAGCTTGAAGGAGAGCACGCGATGCCTCGTACGGAGTGTTAAGCGCCAACTCATAGCTTGCAGAATACGCTGAGTAGCAAGCGCCAACTCATAGCCCGCTACAAGAAAGGGCCGGTTCCTATAAAGGGGAGCTTGGGTACCTTATTGGAGAGCTGATCATTAAGCAAGACAGAGGCCAATCCCTCTTGTAAAGATTTGCGATTGGCCGAAGGCTCTACAAATTTGGCAACGGATTCTCTGCATCTTTGCTATGGACATGGCATCAACCCGGATCATTACTTAGGGTACTGTCGCTTGGGCCACCAACGCTAGAGTGGTTAGGACTTATGAGAAGGATGGGGGAGGACTATCCCTTCAGGTCTCCCACCATCGTATGGCATCAGTATCTATAAGATCCCTGTTCCCACCGAGCAACGGATTCGGGGTACTGGCAGCGGAAGTAGCGCTTCTCGCGCGGGACAGGGGTCCCACACTCGGGGCCTCGCCCACGGATATCCGGATAAGAGACTAATCCATCGGTTGTTCCAAAACCGAACCCTGAAAAACTTTCTTAACCGGAAGCACGGGCGATTCCACCAGGATAACTTTTTACTCTAACGTAGTCAAGATCATTTCTGATCGAGATGATCCAATTTCATCTATAAGATACTTAGTCAGTTCAAGGAAGAAACTTGCACTTGGATCATTGGGATCAACGCTTTTTTCCCCATTCAAGAGGCACAGCCGTTGATTCCTATCCATAGAACAGTTACTGTCCGGGATTTTTTTTTTTTTAATCGTAAAAACAAAGCTTGAGTCTCAATTTACGGATCCATCAATCCAGCCTAACCCCATCCGATCCCATGGGTTAGCCAACCGCCCAACCACTGTAGTGATGGGATCCAATTTGGAATTTGGTTAGGTTTTGTCCCGGGTACCAAGGAAAAGAGTTCCAAGGCCCCCTAGCCGGAAGTTCATGCAAACATAAAACTAGCCACACCACTTACACACCCAATATGAAATTGCCTTTTTCTTAGCATCAGCTAACTTTAAAACAATCCTTTAATGAAACCATAGTACCACTGATCACAATCTTTCAATTTATCCGGTTGATTCATAATTTCCCATCATTCCTTCATCAGAGTATCTATGGCATCATTGGCAACTAGAACGCTCACCGCCCGTCCACACAGGGGCCTTTTCAATAGTTCCTAGCCCATAATACTCGGCAATATAATCACTTATCAAGATGGACTCTCGTTGAAGAATAGCAAGATCAACCAACAGATCCATATAAAGAGCCATGGACTCATCCATTGAAGACCAGCAAGGTCAATCAACCAGATCCATGCCCGTTTTCACAAAACAACTCTTACTCCTTGTTCCAATATCTTCCTTGACGCACGCGTGGGTATCCTGGGCGACCCAGAGCCCGAGCACCGTATGGTCAGCACCCTCTAGGATCCTTCGCAGGTGACCTAGCGCTTCACTCATAGGCCGCTTCCTTGGTCCCTCATCCACCGTACCGGAAGCTCACCATTTTAATCGAACCGAGGCTGGTCAAGACCTCGACCGACCTTGCTACGCGAGACGTCCTCCATTGACTCTCCGTCAGCAGTTGCAACTTTATCAGTTAGGTCTCCACGACCTTAATCACAAGACGGTCAAAATGCTTTCCCAGCATTCTTGACATAAAACAGCCATTTACAAACAGCATTTACAAATAGTTTACAAATACAATTTCTATATTAACTCTAATTTTTCCACATTATCCCTCATATAATCCACATTACTTATTCCTCATTCCATTTATATGTGTACTCATCCAATCACATCATTTTCCATCTCTTCACTTCAGATTCCTTCACATCACATATCATATATTCACATCCACATTCACATCCATACATCCACATCTACATGTTTACCTCCATTTTCACATCCTCATTTATACATCCACATCCCATATCCACATTCATACATACACATCCATATCCACATCCATACATCCACATCCACATGCATATATCCACTATCACGTCCTCATTCATACATCCACATCCACATGCATACATCCACTATCACGTCCTCATTCATACATCCATATCCACATACATACATACATCCACATCCACATTCCCATTCACATCTATACATCCACATCTACATCCATATCTACATCCACATGCATACATCCACTATCACGTCCTCATTCATACATCCATATCCACATACATACATCCACTATCACGTCCTCATTCATACATCCATATCCACATACATACATACATCCACATCCACATTCCCATTCACATCTATACATCCACATACATACATACATCCACATCCACATTCCACATTCACATCTATACATCCACATCTACATCCATATACATACATACATCCACATCCACATTCCACATTCACATCTACATCCACATTCACATATATCCACATCCACATTCCCATTCACATCTATACATACATATCTACATCCACATACATACATACATCCACATCCACGTTCCACATTCACATCTATACAACCACATCTACATCCACATTCACATACATCCACATCTACATTCACATTCACATCTATATCCACATCTATATTCCCATTCACATCTATACATCCACATACATACATACATCCATATCCACATTCCACATTCACTTCTATACAACCACGTCTACATCCACATTCACATCTATGCATATACATCTTCATGCATATATCCATTTTCACATGCATACATCCACACTACCATCTCCACATCCACACATCCACATACATACATCCATTTTCACATTCCCATTCATATAACCCCATATGCCTTCATATCTAATCTTTTATATCACATCCATTCTCACCCTATCACAACCCATATACATCTTATCCTATCACATACACTTCTTACCTCATCCCATACACATCTTATCACATCTTAATTCATCTTATCACCTCTTATACACCTCTTATCACATCCTATCACATCTCATATCTATTTATAGAATACAAGAGAATTCTTATATTTGATATAAGATTTCTTTACAGATTTACTTATGCATAAATTCCATTTAAGGAGATTAATACTTCCGAAGTAAAATCAATCTTTTATGCATCTTCCTATGCATAAATTCATTTTAAATGAAAATAACACTTTTGAATTAAAATTCAATCTTTTATGCATCTTCCTATGCATAAATTCAATTTAGATGAGAATGACACTTTTGAATTAAAAATCAATCTTTTATGCATCTTCCTATGCATAAATTCAATTTAGATGAGAATGACACTTTTGAATTAAAAATCAAATTTTTATGCATCTTCTTATGCATAAATTCAATTTGGTAGGAATTACACTTTTAGAATAAAAGAATTTCTCTTATGCATCTAAGTTATGCATAAAATCCATTTATGATGAAAATCACACTTTTAGTAAAAAAAAAAAGAATATCTTTTATGCATATCTCTACGCATGAAATTCAATTATGCTAAAAGTAACACTTTTATAATAAAATATTCAACTTTTATGCATACCTCTATGCATGAAATCCAATATGATAAAAGTAACACTTTTGATATAAAAAAAATTATCCTTTATGCATACTTCTATGCATGAAAATTAAAAATGATAAAGTAACACTTTTGATATAAAAAAATTTATCATTTATGCATACTTCTATGCATGAAAATTAAAAATGATAAAAGTAACACTTTTAATATAAAAAAAATTATCCTTTATGCATACTTCTATGCATGAAAATTAAAAATGATAAAAGTAACACTTTTGATATAAAAAAAATTATCCTTTATGCATACTTCTATGCATGAAAATTAAAAATGATAAAAGTAACACTTTTGATATAAAAAAATTTCCTTTATGCATACTTCTATGCATGAAAATTAAAAATGATAAAAGTAACACTTTTGATATAAAAAATTATCCTTTATGCATGATATTAAAATTTAATTTCTCCATGATTATAATGAAATTCTTTCAATTAATCTAGGATGATAATTCCTAGAATATGGTAAGAAGTCCTCTTTTTATACTTTGAATGAAATTATTTTATGCATAATTTTTATAAAAATTTTGCCATAGCTCCGCTACTATGACTGATAAATCTCAATTTTTCTAAGGGATAAAGCTTATCACTAAGAAAATAATTAAAATGATCTCTAATTGGATCATTAATCCATAATGGATTGAATCATCAATATGCATAAACTAAAAGCATAGAAAAAAAAACCATTAATTTGGCCTCAAGCATAGCTTAATCTTGGATTAAGGAAAAGCTTTATGAAAAGCTTCTTTTGGATTGAGAATGGGTCATGAGTATGACCATTTCTTGAGTGAGAGAGAGAAATTACATAAAAACCATTAGAATTTAAACATAAATGAAAATTAACTTCAATAGCATTTATTAAATTATGTAACTCTTCACTACTATTCACCAATTAACTTCAATAGCATTTAAAAAACCATAACAATTAAGCTTCTCAAGCTTGAGAGGGGTTGAGAAGAGAGAAACATTGAGAAATTATAGAAAAGAGCAATATTCACTAATTACCTTACAAATTGCTTGATTCTTTGTTCACGGTAGAGGCCCCCAACCAATCAATTGGTTAAGTATGTTGATGGAGCCACTAATGGGGATTGAAGAAAGAGGGAAGCTCCAAAAACTAGTGAATTATTAAATGAATTCACAATTCTTGGCTTAGGTGGAGTAGAGTAACGATGCATAAACACTATATATTTTTCAACAAGGGGGAGGCTTCTATTTATAGGAAAATTTGAGCTCCTAACCAAACAAACTGATTCTAGAATTTTCCAAATCAGTTTGGTCAATTTTTGACCATTTTTAGGTTAGTTAAGCTAATTTTTTGGAACTAGACTTGAATGAGGAGAGAGGAGAGATGAAATATCTCAATTTTTATGAGTTTAAAACTCATTCAAGCATGTGAAATATGCACCTCCTTTAAAGAACTCCCCTTCCTTACATATGTCATACTTTTAATATTGCTCATAATTTTTTACTAATAAACCTTGTACATTTTCAACTCTTCATCTTATGTGAAATATGCACCTCCTTTAAAGAACTCCCCTTCCTTACATATGTCATACTTTTAATATTGCTCATAATTTTTTACTAATAAACCTTGTACATTTTCAACTCTTCATCTTATGTGAGCATTTACTCATTTTTGGGTATCTTCTTTTACAAATAGTATTTATCTCCTCCCTACACATGGATTGATGCTATTGGCCCATAGGAACCTTAATTGGACCATAATCCAAAAATTTCTGAAAATCTAGACCCTTAGGCTAAGGTCCTTTATACCCATTTCTAATTAATTCCAATTGCACATTGGAAAGTTCTTTTTGAATTTCTGTTTCAGGGGAACTTATTTTAATAAGATAAGATAATTTTCTATCCAAAAATATTTAAAATCTGAATATTCTCTCTCTAGAATATTTTCTCTCTCTAGGTTAAAACAGTTAGAAACAAGTCTTTTATATTTCTGAAGAGGGATTGATTATAGGAGAAGATGCTGGACATTTTGAGAGGCTGGGGAGGAATCTTACATTCTCTCCCACTTGAAAAATGCGAGATGCCCTCATCTCGCAAACTGGGAGTAATTTCGCAAGATGCACAAGTATGAGACTGAGAGAAAATTTTTCAATTAAGATTAACCACCAATTTAAAAAAAGTGTCAAGAGAGCAAGATTCAAGATAAGAACAAGATTTAAACTTTATTCATTCTCGGAACTTATACAGTAAAGATAGAAGAACTCTTTACACTTCCATAAGTCCGTCCATCATATGGTCACAAAAGCAGTCCTCACAAGCTGCACAAGTATAGGGTAACTCATCTATGGGAATGATTCTGCTGGTTATTGCCGCACCTATCTCAGTGGTATGAGGCGATCTAACAAAAGGACCTCTGAGAGGCAAGCCAAAAACGGGATAAAGACATATCTTCTCATGAGGAAGAAAACACGCCAGTAAGAAGACCCGCTCAGAAAACCCAAGATGCCTTGATCTCATGACACAATAGTATCGCGGACCCAATCCCAAAGCTTCAATAGCCATGGCCAAGCGGACATTATTACGAAAATGTTGCTGACCCCAGGGTGTTACCCTAGTTATGTCTTGATAGGTCCGCCATTTGGTTTGCGCTACAGAAGTTCCCAAGTGAGGGAAAAGTGAGCGCTCATACTGCTCTATAAAATCCTTCTTCACAGACTCACTTGCGTCTTGAAGGTGAGGAATCATTATGAATAAAACTAGTTCTTGTTGCCAAGCCATGAAGGAGATTAAGAAAGAAAGGAGATCGATGGAAGTAAGATTACTGTGAGCGACAAGTAAAAGTTACGACTTATATAAAGGAAGGAGCTAGCGTAACTTAGAAGCCAACGGTAACTTGCCACTGAAGTTTTACCGTCTTTCCCTGATTTGGGTTTGGCACATATTTCTATAGAAAGCATTAAGAACCTTGAGATGAGAAGATAAAAGAGGTTCGTAGGCTAAGTTACCTACCTTCTTTGGTCCACAATATCTGGGAATAACTTCTTATACTTCCTAAGAGATAAAGAACTTCTTTTGGGCCGTACTCGAATGAAGACCAAAACCTTGATATCCAAAACATCAATTCTCACTTCTGAACTCATTGTTCTGAATCCTTAAAATAGGTGAGACTCTTGAGAAGTATTCAGGGAAAAGGTTCTTCCTTTTTTTTAAAAAACAGAATCTTTCTTTTATTTTAGAGAGAGAATAATTATAAGATCAGAAAGGGAGATTCTTACTCCTGTATACCTCGAAGGCTGGGGAAGAATCTTACATTCTACCCCACTTGAAAAGAGCGAGATGTCCTCATCTCGCAAGGTAGAGGACAACTCTTTTTCTTAAGATCCAATTTTATTCTGGGTTCCTTATATTCTGGTCAACCCAACAGAATACTGGGATAATTATCCCTTAAATAGAACTCATCATTAAATAACAATTCATTTAAATCATATCATTCATAACTTTAACACGATAATGGTCCATTAGACCGAAAAAAATTCCTTCTGAACATTCCTCTACGGGAATTTCAGTTAAGCTAGATCTCAATTTGTCATCCCTTAACTTGATCTACCGGTCAAGTGTTAACAGTAGCAATCTGACAGCACAATCCACTAATCTCATAGTGATTTGCTGAAATCATTATCATCATTCCAATTATGAATATCATCACTGGGAGTCGTCCCATTAATCCTCATTGTGGTTTTGTTCGGATTTTTATATTTCAACTAATTTCAGAAATCATCATTTTTCAATCAGAATTTTCAATCAGAATCCAATTCAATTCATCAATTCTCAAACAGAATTAAAAATCATATCAACCACATTCAAAATCATCATCTGGATAGCATTAACGCTTATAATTTCAACTCTTAGATTTACTCATATATACTGTCAGTAAAGAGCTGCAGTATACTCTCGGTATATATGGGTAGTCACGGCCCTTGGAATTATAAGGTAAATACCATCATGTCTAGGCCTCAAGCAAGTCACGGATTCTATATAATTGCGGTACTTCCATCTGAAGACCCAATTACCAAATTACGAATTTCAGTTTGAATATCAAATTGTATGAATTATATCACACAATTACAACCTTTTTGATTCTTGAAAATTTTTTGATATATTTGGCTTCTCGGTTGATCCTCATTTAACCAAAATGCTCTGATACCAACTGTAAGATCCCTGTTCCCACCGAGCAACGGATTCACGATACCGGCAGTGGAAGTAGCGCTTCTCGCGCGGGACAGGGGTCCCACACTCGGGGCCTCGCCCACCACGGATATCCGGATAAGAGACTAATCCATTGGTTGTTCCAAAACCGAACCCTGAAAAACTTTCTTAACCGGAAGCACGGGCGATTCCACCAGGATAACTTTTTACTCTAACGTAGTCAAGATCATTTCTGATCGAGATGATCCAATTTCATCTATAAGATACTTAGTCAGTTCAAGGAAGAAACTTGCACTTGGATCATTGGGATCAACGCTTTTTTCTCCATTCAAGAGGCACAGCCGTTGATTCCTATCCATAGAACAGTTACTGTCCGAGATTTTTTTTTTTTTTAATCGTAAAAACAAAGCTTGAGTCTCGATTTACGGATCCATCAGTCCAGCCTAACCCCATCCGATCCCATGGGTTAGCCAACCGCCCAACCACTGTAGTGATGGGATCCAATTTGGAATTTGGTTAGGTTTTGTCCCGGGTACCAAGGAAAAGAGTTCCAAGGCCCCCTAGCCGGAAGTTCATGCAAACATAAAACTAGCCACACCACTTACACACCCAATATGAAATTGCCTTTTTCTTAGCATCAGCTAACTTTAAAACAATCCTTTAATGAAACCATAGTACCACTGATCACAACCTTTCAATTTATCCGGTTGATTCATAATTTCCCATCATTCCTTCATCAGAGTATCTATGGCATCATTGGCAACTAGAACGCTCACCACCTGTCCACACAGGGGCCTTTTCAATAGTTCCTAGCCCATAATACTCGGCAATATAATCACTTATCAAGATGGACTCTCGTTGAAGAATAGCAAGATCAACCAACAGATCCATATAAAGAGCCATGGACTCATCCATTGAAGACCAGCAAGGTCAATCAACCAGATCCATGCCCGTTTTCACAAAACAACTCTTACTCCTTGTTCCAATATCTTCCTTGACGCACGCGTGGGTATCCTAGGCGACCCAGAGCCCGAGCACCGTATGGTCAGCACCCTCTAGGATCCTTCGCAGGTGACCTAGCGCTTCACTCATAGGCCGCTTCCTTGGTCCCTCATCCACCGTACCGGAAGCTCACCATTTTAATCGAACCGAGGCTGGTCAAGACCTCGGCCGACCTTGCTACGCGGGACGTCCTCCATTGACTCTCCGTCAGCAGTTGCAACTTTATCAGTTAGGTCTCCACGACCTTAATCACAAGACGGTCAAAATGCTTTCCCAGCATTCTTGACATAAAACAGCCATTTGCAAACAGCATTTACAAATAGTTTACAAATACAATTTCTATATTAACTCTAATTTTTTCACATTATCCCTCATATAATCCACATTACTTATTCCTCATTCCATTTATATGTGTACTCATCCAATCACATCATTTTCCATCTCTTCACTTCAGATTCCTTCACATCACATATCATATATTCACATCCACATCCACATCCACATTCACATCCATACATCCACATCTACATGTTTACCTCCATTTTCACATCCTCATTTATACATCCACATCCCATATCCACATTCATACATACACATCCATATCCACATCCATACATCCACATCCACATGCATACATCCACTATCACGTCCTCATTCATACATCCACATCCACATGCATACATCCACTATCACGTCCTCATTCATACATCCATATCCACATACATACATACATCCACATCCACATTCCCATTCACATCTATACATCCACATCTACATCCATATCTACATCCACATGCATACATCCACTATCACGTCCTCATTCATACATCCATATCCACATACATACATCCACTATCACGTCCTCATTCATACATCCATATCTACATACATACATACATCCACATCCACATTCCCATTCACATCTATACATCCACATCTACATCCACATACATACATACATCCACATCCACATTCCACATTCACATCTATACATCCACATCTACATCCATATACATACATACATCCACATCCACATTCCACATTCACATCTATACATCCACATCTACATCCACATTCACATATATCCACATCCACATTCCCATTCACATCTATACATACATATCTACATCCACATACATACATACATCCACATCCACGTTCCACATTCACATCTATACAACCACATCTACATCCACATTCACATACATCCACATCTACATTCACATTCACATCTATATCCACATCTATATTCCCATTCACATCTATACATCCACATCCACATCCACATACATACATACATCCATATCCACATTCCACATTCACTTCTATACAACCACGTCTACATCCACATTCACATCTATGCATATACATCTTCATGCATACATCCATTTTCACATGCATACATCCACACTACCATCCCCACATCCACACATCCACATACATACATCCATTTTCACATTCCCATTCATATAACCCCATATACCTTCATATCTAATCTTTTATATCACATCCATTCTCACCCTATCACAACCCATATACATCTTATCCTATCACATACACTTCTTACCTCATCCCATACACATCTTATCACATCTTAATTCATCTTATCACCTCTTATCACATCCTATCACATCTCATATCTATTTATAGAATACAAGAGAATTCTTATATTTGATATAAGATTTTTTTACACATTTACTTATGCATAAATTCCATTTAAGGAGATTAATACTTCCGAAGTAAAATCAATCTTTTATGCATCTTCCTATGCATAAATTCATTTTAAATGAAAATGACACTTTTGAATTAAAATTCAATCTTTTATGCATCTTCCTATGCATAAATTCAATTTAGATGAGAATGACACTTTTGAATTAAAAATCAATCTTTTATGCATCTTCCTATGCATAAATTCAATTTAGATGAGAATGACACTTTTGAATTAAAAATCAAATTTTTATGCATCTTCTTATGCATAAATTCAATTTGGTAGGAATTACACTTTTAGAATAAAAGAATTTCTCTTATGCATAAGTTATGCATAAAATCCATTTATGATGAAAATCACACTTTTAGTAAAAAAAAAAAGAATATCTTTTATGCATACCTCTACGCATGAAATTCAATTATGCTAAAAGTAACACTTTTATAATAAAATATTCAACTTTTATGCATACCTCTATGCATGAAATCCAATATGATAAAAGTAACACTTTTGATATATAAAAAATTATCCTTTATGCATACTTCTATGCATGAAAATTAAAAATGATAAAAGTAACACTTTTGATATAAAAAAATTTATCCTTTATGCATACTTCTATGCATGAAAATTAAAAATGATAAAAGTAACACTTTTAATAATAAAAAAATTATCCTTTATGCATACTTCTATGCATGAAAATTAAAAATGATAAAAGTAACACTTTTGATATAAAAAAATTTCCTTTATGCATACTTCTATGCATGAAAATTAAAAATGATAAAAGTAACACTTTTGATATAAAAAATTATCCTTTATGCATGATATTAAAATTCAATTTCTCCATGATTATAATGAAATTCTTTCAATTAATCTAGGATGATAATTCCTAGAATATGGTAGGAAGTCCTCTTTTTATACTTTGAATGAAATTATTTTATGCATAATTTTTATAAAAATTTTGCCATAGCTCCGCTACTATGACTGATAAATCTCAATTTTTCTAAGGGATAAAGCTTATCACTAAGGAAATAATTAAAATGATCTCTAATTGGATCATTAATCCATAATGGATTGAATCATCAATATGCATAAACTAAAAGCATAGAAAAAAAAACCATTAATTTGGCCTCAAGCATAGCTTAATCTTGGATTAAGGAAAAGCTTTATGAAAAGCTTCTTTTGGATTGAGAATGGGTCATGAGTATGACCATTTCTTGAGTGAGAGAGAGAAATTACATAAAAACCATTAGAATTTAAACATAAATGGGAATTAACTTCAATAGCATTTATTAAATTATGTAACTCTTCACTACTATTCACCAATTAACTTCAATAGCATTTAAAAAACCATAACAATTAAGCTTCTCAAGCTTGAGAGGGGTTGAGAAGAGAGAAACATTGAGAAATTATAGAAAAGAGCAATATTCACTAATTACCTTACAAATTGCTTGATTCTTTGTTCACGGTAGAGGCCCCCAACCAATCAATTGGTTAAGTATGTTGATGGAGCCACTAATGGGGATTGAAGAAAGAGGGAAGCTCCAAAAACTAGTGAATTATTAAATGAATTCACAGTTCTTGGCTTAGGTGGAGTAGAGTAACGATGCATAAACACTATATATTTTTCAACAAGGGAGAGGCTTCTATTTATAGGAAAATTTGAGCTCCTAACCAAACAAACTGATTCTAGAATTTTTCAAATCAGTTTGGTCAATTTTTGACCATTTTTAGGTCAGTTAAGCTAATTTTTTGGAACTAGACTTGAATGAGGAGAGAGGAGAGATGAAATATCTCAATTTTTATGAGTTTAAAACTCATTCAAGCATGTGAAATATGCACCTCCTTTAAAGAACTCCCCTTCCTTACATATGTCATACTTTTAATATTGCTCATAATTTTTTACTAATAAACCTTGTACATTTTCAACTCTTCATCTTATGTGAAATATGCACCTCCTTTAAAGAACTCCCCTTCCTTACATATGTCATACTTTTAATATTGCTCATAATTTTTTACTAATAAACCTTGTACATTTTCAACTCTTCATCTTATGTGAAATATGCACCTCCTTTAAAGAACTCCCCTTCCTTACATATGTCATACTTTTAATATTGCTCATAATTTTTTACTAATAAACCTTGTACATTTTCAACTCTTCATCTTATGTGAAATATGCACCTCCTTTAAAGAACTCCCCTTCCTTACATATGTCATACTTTTAATATTGCTCATAATTTTTTACTAATAAACCTTGTACATTTTCAACTCTTCATCTTATGTGAGCATTTACTCATTTTTGGGTATCTTCTTTTACAAATAGTATTTATCTCCTCCCTACACATGGATTGATGCTATTGGCCCATAGGAACCTTAATTGGACCATAATCCAAAAATTTCTGAAAATCTAGACCCTTAGGCTAAGGTCCTTTATACCCATTTCTAATTAATTCCAATTGCACATTGGAAAGTTCTTTTTGAATTTCTGTTTCAGGGGAACTTATTTTAATAAGATAAGATAATTTTCTATCCAAAAATATTTAAAATTTGAATATTCTCTCTCTAGAATATTTTCTCTCTCTAGGTTAAAACAGTTAGAAACAAGTCTTTTATATTTCTGAAGAGAGATTGATTATAGGAGAAGATGCTGGACATTTTGAGAGGCTGGGGAGGAATCTTACATTAAATGTAAGATTCCTCCCCAACCTCTTTTTGATGTCTAGTATATTCTCCTGTAATCAATTCCTTTTCTAAAATATAAGAGATCTTGTTTGTGGCTGTTTTAACCTAGAGAGAGAAAATATTCTAGAGAGAGAATATTCAGATTTTGAATATTTTTGGATAGAAAAATATCTTTTATAATTCAGATGAGTTTTCTTGAAATAGAAATTTAAAAAGAATTTTCCAATGTGCAATTGGAATTAATTGAAAATAGGTATAAAGAACCTTAGCCTAAGGGTCTAGATTTTCAGAAATCTTTAGACTATGGTCCAATTAAGGTTTCTATGGGCCAATAGCATCAATCCATGTGTAGGGAGGAGATAAATCCAAATTGTAAAAAGAAAATACCCAAAAATGAGTAAATGCTCACATGAGGTGAAGAGTTGAAAATGTACAAGGTTTATTAGTAAAAAACTATGAGCAATATTAAAAATATGAGATATTTTGGGAATAATGATTTTATTATGACACATATGTAAGGAAGGGGAGTCCCTTAAATGCTCACATAAGATGAAGAGTTGAAAATATACAAGGCTTATTAGTAAAAAACTATGAGCAATATTAAAATGATTCCATTATGACACATATGTAAGGAAGGAGAGTTCTTTAAAGGAGGTGCATATTTCACATAAGATGAAGAGTTGAAAATGTACAAGGGTTATTAATAAAAAACTATGAGCAATATTAAAAATATGAGATATTTTGAGAATAATAATTTTATTATGACACATATGTAAGGAAGGGGAGTCCCTTAAATGCTCACATAAGATGAAGAGTTGAAAATGTACAAGGCTTATTAGTAAAAAACTATGAGCAATATTAAAATGATTCCATTATGACACATATGTAAGGAAGGAGAATTCTTTAAAGGAGGTGCATATTTCACATGCTTGAATGAGTTTTAAACTCATAAAAATTAAGATATTTCATCTCTCCTCTCTCCTAATTCAAGTCTAGTTCCAAAAAGTTAGCTTAAGTGACCTAAAAATGGTCAAAAAGTGACCAAACTGACTTGGAAAATTCTAGAATCAGTTTGTTTGGTTAGGAGCTCAAATTTTCCTATAAATAGAAGCCTTCCCTTGTTGAAAAAAATATAGTGTCTTATGCCTTGTTACTCTACTCCACCTAAGCCAAAATATATAGTGTCTTATGCCTTGTTACTCTACTCCACCTAAGCCAAAATATATAGTGTCTTATGCTTTGTTACTCTACTCCTCCTAAGCCAAAATATATAGTGTCTTATGCTTTATTACTCTACTCCACCTAAGCCAAAATATAGAGTGTCTTAGGCATTGTTACTCTACTCTACCTAAGCCAAGAACTGTGAATTCTTAATAATTCACTAGTTTTTGATACTTCTCTCATTCTTCAATCCCCATTGGTGGCTCCATCAACATACTAAACCAATTGATTGGTTGGGGACCTCTACCGTGAATAAAGAATCAAGCAAATTATAAGGTAAGTATATTGAATTTTGATATTTTCTATAATTTCTCAATGATTCTCTCTTCTCAACCCCTCTCAAGCTTGAGAAGTTTAATTAGTATGGTTTTTTAAATGCTATTGAAGTTAATTGGTGAATAGTAGTGAAGAGTTACATAATTTAATAAATACTATAGAAGTTAATTTCTATTTATGTTTAAATTCTAATGGTTTTTATGTAATTTCTCTCTCACTCAAGAAATGGTCATACTCATGACCCATTCTCAATCCAAATGAAGCTTTTCATAAAGCTTTTCCGTAATCCAAGATTAAGTTATGCTTGAGGCCAAATTAATGGCTTTTTGCTATGCTTTTAGTTTATGCACATTGATGATTCAATCCATTATGGATTGATGACCCAATTAGAGACCATTCTAATTATATCCTTAATGATAAGCTTTATCCCTTAGGAAAAAAAATTGAGATTTATCAGTCATAGTAGCGGAGCTATGGCAAAATTTTTATAGAAATTACGCATAAAATAAATTCATTCAAAGCATAAAAAGAGGACTTCCTACCATATTCTAGGAACTATCATCCTAGATTAATTAAAAGAATTTTATTATGCATGGAGATGTGGATGTTTGCATGTAGATGTAGATGTATAGATGTAAATGTGGATGTGGATGTATGGATGTATGGATGTATGCATGTAGATGTGGATGCATGAATGTGGATGTATGGATGTGAATGAGCATATAGATGTGGATGTATGGATGTGAATGTGCATGTAGATATGGATGTATATATGTGAATGGGAATGTGGATGTGGATATATGTATGCATGTGGATGTGGATATGGATGCGTATGTATGAATGTGGATATGGGATGTGGATGTATAAATGAGGATGTGAAAATGGAGTTAAGCATGTAGATGTGGATGCATGGATGTGAATGTGGATGTGGATGTATGGATGTATGCATGTAGATGTGGATGCATGAATGTGGATGTATGGATGTGAATGAGCATATAGATGTGGATGTATGGATGTGAATGTGCATGTAGATATGGATGTATATATGTGAATGGGAATGTGGATGTGGATATATGTATGCATGTGGATGTGGATATGGATGCGTATGTATGAATGTGGATATGGGATGTGGATGTATAAATGAGGATGTGAAAATGGAGATAAGCATGTAGATGTGGATGCATGAATGTGGATGTATGGATGTGAATGAGGATATAGATGTGGATGTATGGATGAAATGTGCATGTAGATATGGATGTATAGATGTGAATGGGAATGTGGATGTGGATGTGGATGTATGTATGTATGTATGTATGTGGATGTGGATGTATGAATGAGGACGTGATAATGAATGTATGCATGTGAATGTGGATATGGATGTGTATGTATGAATGCGGATATGGATGTGGATATGGATGTGTATGTATGAATGTGGATATGGGATGTGGATGTATAAATGAGGATGTGAAAATGGAGTTAAGCATGTAGATGTGGATGTATGGATGTGAATGTGGATGTGGATGTGGATGTATGGATGTGGATATGGATGTGAATATATGATATGTGATGTGAAGGAATCTGAAGTGAAGAGATGAAAAATGATATGATTGGATGAGTACACATATAAATGAAATGTGGAATAAGTAATGTGGATTGTATGAGGGATAATGTGGAAAAATGAGAGTTAATATAGAAATTGTATTTGTAAACTGTTTGTAAATGCTGTTTGTAAATGGTTATTTTATGTCAAGAATGCTGGGAAAGCATTTTGACCGTCTTGTGATTAAGGTCGTGGAGACCTAACTGATAAAGTTGCACATAATTGGCGACCAGTCTCATGCCAGAGATTTGTAGTAGCATCCCCGCCTGACACATTTAGCGTGCTAGATGCAGCGAGGCCATTGAGGGTAACCACACTCCGACGGTTGAGACCATCAGGAGCATATGGCTTGATATCATTTCACACCCTATGTGGTAGTGGGGGAGGTCGCAGCAGCAGTGAGGTTCTGGCCACATGCCAAAGTGGCAGGAAATGGTGGGAAGCCTTCTTGAGACTTTGGAGGTCTAGCCCTTTCCTCAGAGATAGAGGCGGTGACTCCATTTGGCATTACATACCACCTGTATGGTTGTTCCCCCCCTCCCCTTGTATGAGATACCCTTCTCCTCATAGAGCAGCTACTTGGAGAGGAGAAGCATCTCTTCCCATTTCATTATATGTAGGTAGCCCTTTGTGGTTGTACTTAGCCTTTGCGGCTCGTTTTTTTCTTTTAACTAATCGAAGGATCTTTTTCCCGGGAAATAAAGAGCCTCCACCAAAGAGTTGAAGTAGAAAGAAGAAAAGATATGATATCGAGCCAAATGCTCTAGATGGACTCCACTGGCGGGGTGAGGGTGCCTTCAATGGCTCCATAGGTGCCATGAAAATATACAACTGTAAATTTCCCGACTCTGGCTAGAACCAAGATACTAACTCAACCATGTGCCACTCTTTCAAGAACAAACGGGAAATAGGTTTTACTTTAGACCTTTTTCGTTCTAACCTACTACCATTTCTTTGTTTCTGATCCTAGGGAGATTTTATCTTTCTACTTTCTGAAGTGGCGAACATATTTTTTAATCTCAAAAGCTTTAAGTTAACCTTGCATAAAAAACACAAAACATTGGAAGGGGTCTTTGTCATCTACCCAGCTAATAATTTTGAATGGAAGACTAAAAGAACAAGAAATTCAAGAACAGTCCAAATGACAAAATTGACCTTCATACTGTTGAGAAAACTCACATGCAAGAAGTTGGGATAGTTTGGGTAATAAAATTCACGTGCTAATGTGTCCGACACTTTAATTGCGAAAATGGCTCTCACAAAACTTCCATATATGTACTAAGTAATGTTATCTTCTTAAAATTAACCAGAAAATGAGAAATAAGAAATGGTCCACGTGCACATAAGTATAACTCCTTATCACGTAAGATATATGGGTATCTAAGTATATACGCGCTTTCGGAGTTGTAGAAACTTGGTATACTAGCTCAGCATTTGCCATCAAATTTTAACAATCTAGACGTATAGGAAGCTTGCATGATGGGTAAGGGACAACACAAGACACATTCACAAAGGAATTCAATTTTAGGGTCAAGGATAGTCTTCACATCATACATGCTAATCTTTCTGATGGAAGGATGAGTACAATTTCATTGAGGTGTTCACTTTGATTGATATTACAAGTAGAAGGATTCTTGTGTTTTTTTTTCAACCAGAAGTGTCAAGCTTTTGAGAAGTTCAAGGAATTTCTAGTAGCGGTCGAAACCGTCAAAACTATGAGGGGGGAACTAAAATAAAGCAATATTTTAGGACAAACTAAGGAGGAGAATTGAATCTCAAAAGCTTTAAGTTTCGCATAAGAAACATAAAACATTGGAAGCGGCTTTTGGCAATCTAATGATCATTTTGAATGGAATATAAAAAGAACAAGAAACTAAAAAAAGATCAGTCCAAAGGAAAATCCACAATGCTGGGATAGTATGGGCAACAGAAGTCACACGCTAATGTGGAGACTTTGATTGTGAAAATGGTTTCCACATAACTTCACACGTTAATCTGGAGCCTTTTGATTTTAAAAATGGTTCCCATAGAATGAACGTCCTTCTATGGTTCCCATAGAATGAACGTCCTCTGGTATAGTATAGTAATGAATCGGAGATAAAAGATTATCTCCTTATAATCGCCCAAAAAATGAAAAAATTTAAACAAAGTACATTTCGATTGTCACTCAAGGAAAACCATGCTCACATCAAGGGGTACAACCTTTTAATCCCCCTAAAAATGAAAAATTCAAACAAAGTACATCTGGATTGTCACTCAAGGAAAACCATGCTCACATCAAGGGGTACAACCTTTTAATCCCCCTAAAAATGAAAAATTTAAACAAAGTACATCTGGATTGTCACTCAAGGGGGCACAATCTTCCATACATTTACTAGGAAGCAAGAAGACCAAAAATAGTTTTAAAAAAAAGTACGCTTTTTTCTCATGGCCGTCCTTTCTCGGGGGCACTCATAAAATGTAAGTGTAGCACATGGGTTCGAGAGAATGAATATTTAAAATCTAATTTTTTCACATTTTTTAATATATAAAAGGGTACCATTCAAAAAGAGTATTCAGAGGTTGAATAAAAAAAGGGTATGTTTTATTCATGAAAAAATCAGAGATAAGGGATTTCTAAAATAAGCATTGAACGCACCTAATACTACAGAGGGTTTACTTACAGTATACCCCGCAAGCATTCTTTCATTTGTTAAAAGTTACCCATGTACATATGATAATTTTCAAACCAAGCAAACTCACGTTCATCCAACTATGTATTTTAGGAAGACTCTAGAGTATTCTTTCTTCATTCATCAGGACAGCCTTTAATATATGCATATGCTATCCTCAAAACAAAAGCAACATCAGGACAGCCTTTAATATATGCATAGTGTAAGTGTATTGCTAGAAAACCACCCACTTACCGGAGTTGGGCATCGGGGGCTCGCAGTGCTTGAGGCAATTGGACCGAGAACGTGAACTCCTGATCAAGGGGGATCTTTGTGTGTTTAGGCGATTTGAGGAATGGGCGCCTGCTCGTCAAGGAGATGAGCTGCATGTGGAAGAGCAGGCGGAGCTTGAAGGAGAGCTCGCGATGCCTCGCGCTGAGTGGCAAGCGCCAACTCATAGCCGGGAGAATACGCTGCAAGAGCGGGCCGGTTCCTGTAAAGGGGAGCTTGGGTAGCTTCTTGGAGCTGATAATTGAGGGAGACAGCGGCCTATCCCTCTTGTAAAGCTTGCCACCTTGCCACCTCTTGTAAAGTTACCTCAGGAGGAGCACGAGAGAGGCATGACAGGGATGCAACGTAGAGACATGCTCAGCATCAACATTTACTTAGCTATTCCTCAGGACTAGTTGATTCCTATTGTCCTGACTTGACCCCCCGACATGGCTAGGTGTGTTTACCAGACACAATATCGTTGTGGCGGTCCATGGAGCAAATGAGGGCAGTGGTCTACTCACTTTTTCTATCGATCCCATGGCAGACTAGAGAGATCAGAGCACCCCTTGGAGGATTTCAGAGGCCGCACATTGCAAAGGGTGAGGGTGATTAGTTTTCGGGCATAGGAATGGCACATAGATCCAGCACCGACAAAGGTGGCTAGGGAGAGATTATGGCAACCTTGGCAGATATAGTGGGACAATAGAGAGTGGACTTGGCATGATTGCGCAGATCTGGAGGATACTCTTGATGCCCCCTTCTTTGCATATACAGTGCGGCTTGGCTATAGGATCTAGATGTCTGAGATAGATGGCATGCTGTCAGCAGCCACACACTGGTAGTCTCAGGGCCTATCACCGCGCTTCCTTTCATATTTTTGGAAGAGGCTTTGGGACAGCTATCGGCTGAGGAAGAACACTCTCTTTCTTTGGCTGATGGCACACAAGAGTCTGGCAGTCGATACTTGGCTGGAAATCAGAGTTCGGTCGACATCTTGCCCGAGTGGTGCAGCCACCCCCAGGAGTCTCAACGACATTGTCTTTGGGATTTTCCCCAAATGGCTCAGCAGAATTGGCAATGGATGCTCTGCATCTTCGCTATGGACATGGCATCGACCCGGATCATCACTTGGGGTATTGTTGCTTGGACCACGGAGGCTAGAGTAATCAGGACTTATGTGAGAAGGACGGGGGAGGAATAGCCCTTGAGGTCTCCCACCATCATATTGCAGCATTACTAGTCCCACGTGATTGGCGACCAGGCTCATGCCAGAGATGGGAGATTTGCAGTAGCATCCTAGCCTGGCACATCTAGTGTGCTAGATGCAGCGAGGCCATCGAGGGGGTACCCACACTCCGACGGCTGAGACCATCAAGAGCATATGGCTTGATATCATTCACACCCTCTCTGGTCATTAGGGGAAGCTGCAGCAAGGTTCACACACGAAAGCTACAAGAAGCGGTGGGAAGCCTGCTTGAGACTTTGGAGGCCTTGCCCTTTCCTCACAGATAGAGGCCGTGATCCCATTTGGCATTACACACCATCTATATGGTTGTTCCTGCCGTCCCCCTGTATGAGATAGCCTTCTCCTCACAAAGCGGCCAACCGGAGGAGAATCATCTCTTCACCTTTGATTATATGTAACTAGCCCTTTGTGGTTGTACTTAATCCTGCAATTGTTTTTTTCCTTTAGCTAATCAAAGGATCTTGTTCCTTTAGCTAATCAAAGGATCTTGTTCCTAGGAAAAAAATTAGCCTCCACCAAAGAGTTGAAAGAGAAAGAAGACAAAATATGATATCGAGCCAGATGCTCTGGATGGACTCCACTTGCAGGGTGAGGGTGCCTTCAATGGCTTCATTGCATCGAGCTCTCCATATGTGCCATGCAAATATACGACTGTAAATTTCCCATCTCTGAACCAAGATACCAACTCAACCATGTGCCAGTCTTTCAGGAACAATCGGAATAGGTTTTACTTCAGACCTTTTTTATTCTAACCTACTACCATTTCTTTAATTTTGATCCTAGGGAAATGTTATCTTTCTACTTTTTGAAGTGGTGAACTTATTTTTGAATCTCAAAAGCTTTAAGTTAACCTTTGCATAAAAAACATAAAACATTAGAAGGGGTCTTTGTCTATCTACCCAGCTAATAATGTTGAATGGAAGACCAAAAGAATAGGAAATTGAAGAACAATCCAAATGACAAAATTGATCCTCATAGTGTTGAGAAAACTCACATGCAAGAAGTCAGGATAGTTTGGGCAATGAAATTCACGTGCTAATGTGGACACTTTAATTGCAAAAATGGCTCTCACAAAACTTCAATTTATGTAGTAAAGTAATGATTTAAAAAAATAGGTTATCTTCTTAAAATTACCCAAAAAATGAGAAATAAGAGATATGTTCCACCTACATATAAGGTTATCTCGTTATCACATAAGACATATGGGCATCTAAGTACATACACTCTTTCAGAGTTGTAGAAACTTGGTATGCTAGTAGCTGATTATTTGCCATCAAATTTTAACAATCTAGAGGTATATGAAGCTTCCATGATGGGTAAGTGACATCACAAAACACATTCACAAGGAATTCAATTTTAGGGTCAAGGCTAGTCTTCACATCATACATGCTACTCTTTCTGATGAAAGAATGAGTACAATTTCATTGAGGTGTTTTCTTTGATTGATATTACAGTAGAAGGATTCTTGTGTATTTTTTTCAAGCAGAAGTGCCAAGCTTTTGAGAAGTTCAAGGAATTTCTAGTAGTGGTCAAAACCATCAAAAATATGAGGGAGGAACTAAAACAAAGCAATATTTTAGGACAAAGTAAGGAAGAGAATTCAATCTCAAAACCTTTAAGTTTTGCATCAGAAACATAAAACAAAAAGAACAAGAAACAAAAAAAGAATAGCCCAAAGGACAAATCCACAATGCTCGAGGATAGCATGGGCAACAAGTCACACGATAATGTGGAGACTTTGATTGTGAAAATGGTTCCCACATAACTGCACACGTTAATGTGGATCCTTTTGATTGTGAAAATAGAATGAAATTCCTTTGGTATAGTAAAGTAATGAATTGAAATTGAAAGATTATCTCCTTATAATCGCCAAAAAAATAAAAAATTTAAACAAAGTACATTTGGATTGTCTCTCAAGGAAAACCATGCTCACATCATCAAGGATTACAACCTTCTAATCCCTCTAAAATGAAATTTTTTTAACAAAGTACATTGGAATTCTCACTCAAGGGGGCACAATCTTTCATACATTTACTAGGAAGCAAGAAGCCTAAAAATAGTTTAAAAAAAGTACGCTTTGTTTTTTCATGGCCATCCTTTCTTGGGGGATCACTCATAAAATGTAAGTGTAGCACATGGGTTCAGCAGAGTGGATTTTTTAAATCCATTTTTTACACATTTTTTACATATAGACGGTTACCATTTGAAGGAGGAGTTCACAGGTTGAAAAAAACAAGGGTATGTTTTATTCATAAAAAATTCACAGATAAGGGATTTTTAAAATAGACATTGAACGCACCTGATACAAAGGGGTTACTTATAGTAACCCCTACGAGCATCCTCTCATCTCTTAAAAGTTACCCATATACATATGATAATTTCAAAACCAAGCAAACTCCACATTATTCAGTCTTCATTCATCCAACTATATATTTTAGGTAGACTCCAGAGTATTCAGTCTTCATTCATCCAACTACATATTTTATCTCATATGCTATCCTCAAAACAAAAGAACATTAGGGAAGCCTTTAATATATGAATAGTGACTTACCGGGGTTGGGCATCGAGGGATCGAAGTGCTTTAGGCAATTGCACAGAGAACGTCTCCTTATCAAAGGGGGGTCTTTGTGTGTTTAGGCGATTTCAGGAATGGGCTCCTTCTCGTCAAGGAGATGAGTTGCATGTGGAAGAGCAAGCTGAGCTTGAAGGAGAGCACGCGATGCCTCGTGCGGAGTGTTAAGGGCCAACTCATAGCTGGCAGAATACGCTGAGTAGCAAGCGCCAACTCATAGCCCGCTACAAGAAAGGGCCGGTTCCTATAAAGGGGAGCTTGGGTAGCTTATTGGAGAGCTGATCATTAAGCAAGACAGAGGCCGATCCCTCTTGTAAAGATTTGCGATTGGCCAAAGGCTCTACAAATTTGGCAGCGGATTCTCTGCATCTTTGCTATGGACATGGCATCAACCCGGATCATTACTTAGGGTACTGTCGCTTGGGCCACCAAGGCTAGAGTGGTCAGGACTTATGAGAAGGATGGGGGAGGACTATCCCTTCAGGTCTCCCACCATCGTATGGCATCGATATCAGTCCCACGTAATTGGCGACCAGTCTCATGCCAGAGATTTGTAGTAGCATCCCCGCCTGGCACATTTAGCGTGCTAGATGCAGCGAGGCCATTGAGGGTAACCACACTCCGACGGTTGAGACCATCAGGAGCATATGGCTTGATATCATTTCACACCCTATGTGGTAGTGGGGGAGGTCGCAGCAGTGAGGTTCTCGCCACATGCCAAAGTGGCAGGAAATGGTGGGAAGCCTTCTTGAGACTTTGGAGGTCTAGCCCTTTCCTCAGAGATAGAGGCGGTGACTCCATTTGGCATTACATACCACCGTTATGGTTGTTCCCCCCCTCCCCTTGTATGAGATACCCTTCTCCTCATAGAGCAGCTACTCGGAGAGGAGAAGCATCTCTTCCCCTTTCATTATATGTAGCTAGCCCTTTGTGGTTGTACTTAGCCTTTGCGGCTCGTTTTTTTCTTTTAACTAATCGAAGGATCTTTTTCTCGGGAAATAAAGAGCCTCCACCAAAGAGTTGAAGTAGAAAGAAGACAAGATATGATATCGAGCCAAATGCTCTAGATGGACTCCATTGGCGGGGTGAGGGTGCCTTCAATGGCTCCATAGGTGCCATGAAAATATACGACTGTAAATTTCCCATCTCTGGCTAGAACCAAGATACTAACTCAACCATGTGCCACTCTTTCAAGAACAATACGGAAATAGGTTTTACTTTAGACCTTTTTCGTTCTAACCTACTACCATTTCTTTGTTTCTGATCCTAGGGAGATTTTATCTTTCTACTTTCTGAAGTGGCGAACTTATTTTTTAATCTCAACAGCTTTAAGTTAACCTTGGATAAAAAACACAAAACATTGGAATTTGTCTCTACCCAGCTAATAATTTTGAATGGAAGACCAAAAGAACAAGAAATTCAAGAACAGTCCAAATGACAAAATTGACCTTCATACTGCTGAGAAAACTCACATGCAAGAAGTTGGGATAGTTTGGGCAATAAAATTCACGTGCTAATGTGGACACTTTAATTGCGAAAATGGCTCTCACAAAACTTCCATATATGTACTAAGTAATGTTATCTTCGTAAAATTAACCAAAAAATGCGAAATATGATATGGTCCACCTCCACACATAAGTATATCTCCTTATCACATAAGATATATGGGCATCTAAGTATATACGCGCTTTCGGAGTTGTAGAAACTTGGTATACTAGCTCAGCATTTGCCATCAAATTTTAACAATCTAGACGTATAGGAAGCTTGCATGATGGGTAAGGGACAACACAAGACACATTCACAAAGGAATTCAATTTTAGGGTCAAGGATAGTCTTCACATCATACATGCTAATCTTTCTGATGGAAGGATGAGTACAATTTCATTGAGGTGTTCACTTTGATTGATATTACAAGTAGAAGGATTCTTGTGTATTTTTTTCAACCAGAAGTGTCAAGCTTTTGAGAAGTTCAAGGAATTTCTAGTAGCGGTCGAAACCGTCAAAACTATGAGGGGGGAACTCTAATAAAGCAATATTTTAGGACAAACTAAGGAGGAGAATTCAATCTCAAAAGCTTTAAGTTTCGCATAAGAAACATAAAACATTGGAAGCGGCTTTTGGCAATCTAATGATTTTGAATGGAATATAAAAAGAACAAGAAACTAAAAAAAGATCAGCCCAAAGGAAAATCCACAATGCTGGGATAGTATGGGCAACAAAAGTCACACGCTAATGTGGAGACCTTGATTGTGAAAATGGTTTCCACATAACTTCACACGTTAACGTGGAGCCTTTTGATTTTGAAAATGGTTCCCATAGAATGAACGTCCTTTGGTATAGTATAGTAATGAATCCAAGATAAAAGATTATCTCCTTATAATCGCCCAAAAAAAGAAAAATTTAAACAAAGTACATTTCGATTGTCACTCAAGGAAAACCATGCTCACTTCAAGGGGTACAACCTTTTAATCCCCCTAAAAATGAAAAATTTAAACAAAGTACATCTGGATTGTCACTCAAGGAAAACCATGCTCACATCAAGGGGTACAACCTCTTAATCTCCCTAAAAATGAAAAATTTAAACAAAGTACATCTGGATTGTCACTCAAGGGGGCACAATCTTCCATACATTTACTAGGAAGCAAGAAGACCAAAAATAGTTTTAAAAAAGTATGCTTTTTTCTCATGGCCGTCCTTTCTTGGGGGCACTCATAAAATGTAAGTGTAGCACATGGTTTCGAGATAATGAATTTTTAAAATCTAATTTTTTCACATTTTTTACATATAAAAGGGTACCATTCAAAAAGAGTATTCAGAGGTTGAATAAAAAAAGGGTATGTTTTATTCATGAAAAAATCACAGATAAGGGATTTCAAAAATAAGCATTGAACGCACCTGATACTACAGAGGGTTTACTTATAGTATACCCCGCAAGCATTCTTTCATTTGTTAAAAGTTACCCATGTACATATGATAATTTTCAAACCAAGCAAACTCCACAGTATTCGGTCTTCGTTCATCCAACTATATATTTTAGGAAGACTCTAGAGTATTCTTTCTTCATTCATCCAACTACACATATTTTATCTCATATGCTCTCCTCAAAACAAAAGAACATTAGGGCAGCCTTTAATATATGCATAGTGTAAGTGTATTGCTAGAAAACCACCCACTTTTACCGGGGTTGGGCATCGGGGGCTCGAAGTGCTACTCTTTGCGATGGAAGGATGAGTACAATTTCATTGAGGCGTTTTTCTTTTTGTTTCACTTGATTCGTATTACACTAGAAGGATTCAAGTGTATTTTTTGAAGTAGAAGTATCGAGATTTTGAGAAGTTCAAGGAATTTCTAGTAGTGGTTAAAACTATGTCACAGGAAGTAAAATAAAACAATATTTTAGGACAAACTAAGGAAGAGAATTCAATCTCAAAAGCTTTAAGTTTTGCATAAGAAACACAAAACATTGGAAGCGGCTTTTGGCAATCTAATGATTTTGAATGGAAGACAAAAAGAACAGTACAAAGGATAAATCCGGCCATGCTATTGAGAAAACTCACACACAAGAAGTTGGGATATTATGGGCAACAAAATTCACACGCTAAGGTGGAGATTGTCAAAATGGTTCCCATATAGCCTCGCACACGTTAATGTGGTGACTTTTGATTATGAAAATGGTTTCCATAGAATGAACTTCCTTTGGTATAGTAAAGTAATGAATTGAAAATAAAAGGTTATCTCCTTATAATAGCCCAAGAAATGAAAATTTTAAACAAAGTACATTTGGATTGTCACTCAAGGAAAACCATGCATGCATCAAGGTCCAATCCCCCTAAAAATGAAAAATTTAAACAAAACACATCTGGATTGTCACTCAAGGGGGTACAACCTTCCATACATTTACTAGGAAGCAAGAAGACTAGAATTAGTTAGAAGAAGTACGTTTTTTTTTCATGACCATCCTTTCATCTCTTAAAAGTTACCCATATACATCTGAGAGTTTCAAAACGTCCAAATAGATTGCACACTATTAAGTCTTCATTCAGCCAATTACATATTTTATCACACACATCCTATCTTCAAAGACAAAAGAACATAAGGGAAGCCTTTAATATATACATAGTGTATTGATAGAAACCACCCACTTAAATCATCTATCATCTTCCAATACAAAAGAAGACTTTTCCAATGAGATGCCCTAAAGATGTTGAATGATGATAAAGCTAATGTAAAGATATAAAGTTGCTTTTTAATAAATATTGCTAGAAAACCACCCACTTACCGGGGTTGGGGCTCGAAGTGCTTGAGGCAATTGGACCGAGAACGCGAACTCCTGATCAAGGGGGATCTTTGTGTGTTTAGGCGATTTGAGGAATGGGCGCCTGCTCGTCAAGGAGATGAGCTGCATGTGGAAGAGCAGGCGGAGCTTGAAGGAGAGCTCGCGATGCCTCGCGCTGAGTGGCAAGCGCCAACTCATAGCCGGGAGAATACGCTGCAAGAGCGGGCCGGTTCCTGTAAAGGGGAGCTTGGGTAGCTTCTTGGAGCTGATAATTGAAGGAGACAGCGGCCTATCCCTCTTGTAAAGCTTGCCACCTTGCCACCTGCAAATCCTCCACTCAACGCTGGCTACTCCCCCCTCTTCTGTTTCGTAGTCAATGTGATCTAGCTCCTTATCCTCTGATCCAGCTGTCTTCTCCATCGCCCATGACCTCTTGGCAGAGACAGTTGCAGGCCCGAACCCTATGCCCATTCCGATCTCAGTGTTTTTGGTGGTCTTTTCACCACCACTACTGCCCATTGTTTGCATGTTCTCAAAGATGGCCACCGACATGATGTCCTGCCAGCAAGGCTCCACGGAGAGGCGAATCCAGTCAGGATAGAAGCCTAAGCATGTATCTGTTTTTAGAAACTCTCTCTTCAAAACGCCCACAGAGAGGGTTTCTATGTTGAGCTTCAAGTGCAAGTAGAATTCATCGATTGTTGCGAAGGCATTCACCACGAAGCGAATGCACGGGATTTGCTTGACAGTACTGGTAGGATTGCCGCCCGGTAAGGCTCAGCCTTGGATCCTGCCCAGATAATGTACTGGTGTCCATGACATACCCGCTGCAGGGCTTCCAGTCTTGCGGACCTTCACCGCTGCGATGACCTTGCACATCCTGCACCTTAACATGAGCCGCACTGGCAGGCAAGCTTACTCTGCACTCCGCTGCACGGTAGTAGTACCTTAAGCTATCGCTCTCTTCTGTTGTTGTTGGAGATTCTAAGTAGCTCAAAGAAGCAAGAAGCTCACGCACTTTCGCAGGATCTGATCCAGCTTCTTCACCTTCTTCTAATACGCTGCGTGCCACCACTACCTCTTCCTTCCTTGCCTCGCAAGCTTTCCTCACCGATTCAAAATCCCTTTGCACTTGTACTAGCAGCACAAACTCCTCCTCATCCCCATCGTCGATCCCTCCCCTTTTCTCCGTCACTTGTACGTAGCTTCTCTCTGTCAACCACTTCACCGCCTCATCCTTCATCTCCCACTCTCTTTTTATGGCAACGTCATCGCCACACTCTGCCATGCGCTGCACTTCCTCCATCTCCCAAATTAACAGCAATTAAACAAGCTGGCAGCAGGGGGTCTAGCCACGGAATTGCAGATAACAGCAGCAAGAGAGATTGACTCCACGACCTCCTAACACTAAACCGCTCCTTGGGAAGGGACGATTCTCAGAGTCTTTATTTACGTCCACGGGAGCCTCGTTGGCGCCCGGCTGCACGACTGTCGATAAAATGGTTGTTCCACATCAACAGCAGTGATGAGATCCGTTCCATTTACGTTGCTAGTACAATTTTGACGGTGCTAATAAAATGGTTTTTGTCGTCGGTGGACCTCACTGGTTAGACTAGACTATTGCTTCTCTCTCCTTCTAGAATTCTTATATATTACGTAACTAGAAGGCTTGGGTTTTTGATTGCTTGCACCTATGCATTGTCAACTTACTTTGAAAGTGGACCAAAACACTTTCAATGTTGAAGGCGGCCATTAGTCTTACATATTGATTCATGATACAAAAACCATTTTTAAATGTGGCAATGAATTTTTAATTTTTTAATTTGCGAGGTACTTTTGTATCCCCATTGAACATCAGAACAGTGTAATAAAGTAGGAACTTTATTAAATAGGATTAATAATGGGGACAAGTCCAGGTATAAAAGAGGGGGCTTGGCCCATGGATGTAACTTTTGATGATCATTTTTAGAAATGGAAACTTATGTTTCTTGGAGCTCATGGCTTCTTGGCTTGTGGAAGGCTATTTCCATTCTCTTGGTGTGAGAGACTAAACACACTTAGGCATCATGTTTACATGGTGATTATTCATAATTTTCATGCATTACATCCCTTCATTCCAATTGGTATCAGAGCTCTTGATTTTGATCATGGGCATGCATGGGTTGTTGGGAAAATTTGCTTGAAAATTTGAGTTTCTTTTAATTTTTTTTCATTTTCTTGTAATCCTTGAGTGATTCTTGACAAATCTTCTCTAATCTTGCTTAATCTCATGGAGATGGTGAGCATTTCATGGAAATTGCTTGAATTTTGAGTGATTTTGGCCAATTTTGCCATTTTTGGACCAAATTTTGGGCCTCTGGACCAAAAATTTGGGGCAGTCGGGCCAAAACTTAGGGCAAGTGACTAATTGCAATTAACTTTTCTGTTAATCATGATTAGTAATCATCTTCTTCTTCCTCAAGCTTTCCATAGCCATGGGATGCTCTTCCTTTACCCGTTTTGATGCCAAACCTTGGGGTTTTTGTAGAGCTCATTGAGATCTTTCATTTGAGCCTCTTCTTGCTAATTTTTTTTTCTCAAGATTTGAGAGCTTTTGTTCATTTCTCCATGGCTGAAAGTTGAGCTTAACCTACCTTCCATTGAACCATATCTTGCATTGCTAAGCTTCTACACATTTCATAGGCATGTTTGGCATCCTAATCATCTCATGGAGGAGGCAAAGAAGCACACGGCGGGCTGCTGCAGGCTGCCGCCTCAAATCTGCGCTGAAAATAGAGGGAGGGAGAGCTAGGTGAAGCCTAGCTCTACTACCTCAAGAGTTGGAAGTCTTTCAATAGGGTTCTTAGCCCTTGCTTGGAGCATATTTTCAAGCCTTATTCAAGTACATGGGAGATGCTATTTGGCTGCAAATTTCAGAGCAAGAAGGGCTACGTTTTTCTCCAACATGAAGCATTCTTCAACATTTTCCACCATTGAAGCTCATGGGATGTCATCGGTGAGTGATTCCATCAATCTCTTGCAAGTTTGAAGCATTTGGTGGAGCTTTGGGAGTTGATTGGGGTTGGTTACATTCAGAAACCCTAAATTTCAGACATTAACCATTTGGCTTGACCATTCACATGCCAATGATTCTTGTCTATGCATTATTGCTTGCATTTGTGCAATGGATTGCTTCCACATGAGCCTTGTCCAAACAAGGGATCATATTTTTGGAGATTCTCTTCACTTTGATTCAATTGGCATGCCATTGATGGAGTATCAAGTTTACTCAATGCTTTTGGGAGCCATTCATGCTTATCTTTATGCCACATAGATGCCTTGAATCATCTACATAGCCATTCAATGCTATGACTTGCATTTTGGCATAAGAAAGCATAGCTCTTGGATCAATTTTGGGGGATTGAACTCATATTTCACAAGTGTCAATGTGTTGTTGGATGTTGTTGACGTTGGAATTTGTTTGATGGATGGTGAACACTTGGAGTGAGGAGAATGAGCATGAGTTCATGCGTATTGATTCATGAGAATATTGTAAATGGCATGAGTCATGCCACACACATGTAAGTGATTTTACCTTCATCCCATTTGTAAATTCCAAACACATACACTCACCATTGCATTCACTTTCATTTCCTAGTGAATCTAGCAATGTGTGAGGGTACCTTGGCGTTGGTTGGAGAGGCCAAGGGGAGCATGTTTTGAATCTACCGTGTCGTGATTGCTTTGGGAAAGCGATACGGTGGAGGATTAGGTACATGGTGGTGAAGACATGGCCTCAACCTTCACCTTGGAGGAAAACTTGGTGAAGGGGTGAGAAGGGCTTGGCCGGGAGATCGGCAAGCTTCAACGCGCGTCCTCAACAATCCTCACATCGACTTTATGGATGCATTTGGGCAATGGGGCCCCTATTCCATCATATTGTGTGGATGTTGCTAATGCCTTGATGGACAAAGATTGCATAAGAGCTTTCATGGCATTGTGGGATGCAAAGAGCATTGTATTTTGATTTCAGAAATTGCATTTTCAGTTGAGATTTGGCTCCATTTACAAAGGAGACTATGGCGAAATTCTTCCAAAATCTTGACTATGCATGGCAATTGAGGTTGGTGAAACATTAATTGCAGACCTTGGGATGCAAAGGAAGTGCAAAAGGTGCTAACAAAGGTGCGGGAACAAGCAAGGATCATTGGGGGCACAAAAGGGTCACTTGGGCAAGAAAATTGCAGATTTACAAAACCCTAATTCAGTCCCAAACCTTTTGGACTGAATTAAAGGTGATCATATGAGCTCTTAGTGCTTCCTTAGAGCTACCCAACGAGCCCTTAACCTTTCCGTTTCGATATCTCTTTGGGGTAGAAATTAGGGTTTTTGCAGAAACAGTAAACCCTAATTCAGTCATAGGGGTTTTAAGGTCTTCAAGATCTAATCACATAGGCTCGTAGTACTCATCGAGGGCTTCGATTTGAGCTAAGAAGTTTTGCATTCGGATATTTCTAGCTCAAGTTATGCTCAAAATACTATTTCAGCCTATAACCCTGTAAACCCTAAAACAGAGAATAGTAGCACTTCTCACCTCTTAAGGGTCTTTGTATAGTGGTCTAGTACACCTCATTAGCTCTCCAACAAGCTCTAGACCACTTCAATCGGACATCCCTACCTCAAGTTAGAGCCAAATCTTTGAAACCGATACTTTCCATGGGAACGAGGACAAGAGGGCGACCAAAGCATAACACCTTGACTCCCGACGAGGTAGAGGGAGAAGAAGCAATTATGGAGCAAGGAATCTTAGATGCTCCGGAAGATACTTGTGGGCATACTTCAAGGGAAGTGCATGAAGAAGTGAATGTTGGAAGTGCCCACAAGCCCACCCCACAAGCGTCACATACCATCCCCATCGATTCGATCATGCAAATGCTGATGCAAATGAATGCGAAGATGGACACGATGGCTACAAGGGTGGAGGTCAATGATAGACTTGATACTATGGCCACAAGGATGGAAGTCTTGGAAGAGAGGGTGGCTCGGCCAATGAGCCAACCTTCATTTGATAGTGGTCATGGTGTTTCACATGCAGGCAAGCAATATGGGACAGCTTTTGAAGGCCGTAGGGAAGGCAAGCTACCTATGGCACAAGAGGTTTCTCCCAAAGTAATGCATGAGCATGCCACCAAGAATGCTACTTTTGGATTCATGGCGGATGCACGGAGGCCCCTTGTCAAGGACATGTTTCATTCTTCTTTTCACTCGGGTCCATCTAATTCCAATATGCACATGATTGATGAAGAGGTGGTACTCGATTGGAACCAATTGTCCTTTGCCCAAAGACAAAGGGATGCTCATGAGAAGTGGATGGAGTTACCAAATGACATCAAGAGGGACTACAAAGACTTTGCGCAATTCATGGAATCGTATATGAAGATGCAAAGGTTCAAACCCTCTACCCAACATGACAACCCATCCTACACAGCTTCTAAGGATGTCAAAGACAAAGTCTCACTATCAAAGTTCAAAGGTGATGGATCATCTCCGCAAGAGTTGGAGGAGTGGGCTACCAAGCTTGACACCTATTTCCAACTTTACCCAAAAAGTGAGCGTGATATGGTACAATTTGCTTCCCTACATCTTGAAGACTATGCTCATCAATGGTGGAGGTATATGGTCAAACAAGGGAACACGCCATCAACTTGGGAAGGATTGAAGCGGGAGATGAACTTGGCCTTCCTTTCATCCTTAGTGCTTGATCGATACCATGAAGAATGGTATGAGCTTTCTCAAAAGGGGATGATGGTGAGAGATTATATCAAGAGGTTTTTGAAGCTTTCAATGTATGTGGAAGGTTTGAGTGAAGACATGAAGATGAGAAAGTTTGTGCATGGGCTTGAACATTTCATCAAGGCGGATGTGTCGGCTCAAAGGCCTAGCTCTCTCAAAGAAGCTATGAGGTTAGCCGAACTTTATGAGCCAAAGTACAAGAGGTCTCAGCACATGACCTTCGCCATAGACACACCCAAACCAACCACTACTATTTGTAACCTTGGGAAGGATCCTACCTCCACATTACCATCCTCTACTCCAAGGTTTCCTACATCATGTGGGAGTGGACAGCCAAAGGATGGAGTGCATATTGATGCCAAAAAGGGTAGTGATCCTACGAAGAAGCCCTTTCAACACTTCAAGGAGATTCAAAGAATGGATGATCAAAACATTGAGGAGTTGAGAAGCAAAGGGCTATGCTTTAAGTGCAAAGAGAGGTGGTCACCCGGGCATGCTTGCAAATCAAAGAAGATGGTGATCACTATGATCCTCATGGACAAAGAAGAGAACAAGTATGACTCTCATGACATTGAGGAATGGGAGGATTGCAATGATGAAGTGCATGAGGATGGTGAGTTTCCTTTTGACCCGGGAGGGTGAGTTAAGGAAAATCTTGTGGATGGAGACATGCCTACCAATGCAGAAATTTCAGTTTGCATATGCTCTATCTCACAAGATGTATTGACGGGTTGCAAGGACCCAAGCACACAAAGGTTGGTGGGGCCTAGAGTGCTGAAACTACCTTGCCAAATGGATACAATTACCCATGAATATGGCTACTTGGCAATCAATGGACTATGCCCAACAACATGGCTTACTTGTGGATGATTTTCTTGGCCAAGTGGTATGATTTACTTGAGCAAATTGGGTAATATGAGGAGGATTATACATGCTGTAATTTCTGGACAGCTTTGGAAAGGTCTACTATTGGGCCTATTTTTCTACTCCAACAAGCTTCATTCGGCATCAAAATGGAAGACCATGATGTGGGACATATATGGCTGAGTGTACATATCATTTCCAGCCCATTTTATGGAGTTTACATGAAGAATTTTCAAGGTACTTCATCGACTAGAAGGGCTGTCATAACAGTCTCACTCATACTTTTTGGACTTGGAGCTTGGCGGACTTGTGTACATCCGGATTTTCATTGCATATGTGCTTTGGATGTACTTGAGGACTCTCAACCACTTCCCATTGATTACATTAGAGTCTCATATTTGGAGATTGTACACATTATAGATTTTGAGGACAAAATCTTTGGGAAGGGATGGTTTGTAATAAAGTAGGAACTTTATTAAATAGGATTAATAATGGGGACAAGTCCAGGTATAAAAGAGGGGGCTTGGCCCATGGATGTAACTTTTGATGATCATTTTTAGAAATGGAAACTTATGTTTCTTGGAGCTCATGGCTTCTTGGCTTGTGGAAGGCTATTTCCATTCTCTTGGTGTGAGAGACTAAACACACTTAGGCATCATGTTTACATGGTGATTATTCATAATTTTCATGCATTACATCCCTTCATTCCAAACAGGCTTCAAGCTCATCGATTGTTGCGGATGTGAGTCTAGCATTGCTTCCAAGAATGCTTTCAAATTCATGTTTATTCGAGCATTTCAAATATGCACTACACGGCGTACGCTAACCAAGCACTCACACAAAACATGGTCAAAGAATTTACCAAAAAAAAAACAATCTTGTTTTGCAAGCTTCAGAGCATGGAGTGCACCTTGTTTTGATGATGATGATGATGTGTGTGTGTGTGTGTGTGTGTGTGTGTGTGTGTGAGAGAGAGAGAGAGAGAGAGAGTACTTGCTTACGTTTATTTCTTGGCCCCTATCTGCCGCTCCTAGGCTGGTGCAAATCTTTTAAGATGCAAGTGAAGGTGAAGGCCTTGCCACCCGCTGCATACGTTCAAGACAATCGAGTGCCTACATAATCGATTATGTGCAGTAGGTGCACGGCGGTGCAATTCTATCCTTAATCACCTAAATTTCGATTCTCGCCATCATGGGCGGCAGAGACTCAACTAAATCAGCGCATAATTATAGTTTCTATAACAAACTCTCGCCTTTCCACATTGTTCCACATCACTTCTCATTTATTTCATATGTATTCCCATTCTCATCACATCATTTCCCATTTCATCACATCTTTTCTCATTTATCTGCATCAGATCTCATCCACTCGCATCTACCCATATCCACATCTCATCGCATCACATTCATTCACATCTCATCCATTCAGACCACATCACATTCACTCACATCACATCTCGTTCATTTTACCTCACATCTCATTCATTCACATCTATCCCGATTCACATCCCATCACATCACATTCATTCATATCCATCATATTCACATTCATTCATACCCATCACATTCACATTCATTCATATTCATCACATTCACATCCACTTATATTTATGATACATCACATCCACTTAATTTTATGATACATCACATCCCTTTTCAACATAACATCACATTCTTTCACATACACATCTATATATATTTATGACACATCACATCTCTTTTCATCATCACATCACATTCTTTCACATACACATCTATATCCATTCTTTCACATACTCATTCACATCAATTCTTTCACATATACATTCACATCCATTCTTTCACATATAAATTCACATCCATTCTTCACTTATACATTTACATCCATTTTCATCACATATCATCCACTCATATCCCATATTATTCATTTACATCCTGATTCACATGACAGCACATCTCATCCATTCATTCACATCTATCTGATTCACATCACATCTTATTACATCTATTCACCTCACATCTCATCACCTCTATTCACATCACATCCATCCATCCATTCACATCTATTCACCTCACATCTCATCACGTCTATTCACATCACATCCATCCATCCATTCACATCACATCTCATCACATCCATTCACCTCACATCTCATCACCTCTATTCACATCACATCTATCCATCCATTCACATCTATCTGATTCACATCACCGCCCATCACATCTCATCACCTCTATTCACATCACATCCATCCATCCATTCATATCTATCTGATTCACATCATATCTATTCACCTCACATCTCATCACCTCTATTCATATCACATCCATCCATCCATTCACATCTTTCTAATTCACATCACCTCTCATCACATCTATTCACCTCACATCTATTCACCTCTATTCAAATCACATCCATCCATCCATTCATTCCCATCTATGTGATTAACATCACATTTCATCACATCTATTCACCTCACATTCTCATCACCTCTATTCACATCACATCCATCCATCCATTCATTCCCATCTATCTGATTCACATCACATCCATCCATCCATTCATTCCCATCTATCTGATTCACATCACATCTCATTCCCATCTATCTGATTCACATCACATCTCATCACATCTATTTTCCTCACATTCTCATCACCTCTATTCACATCACATCCATCCATCCATTCATTCCCATCTATTTGATTCACATCACATCCATCCATCCATTCATTCCCATCTATCTAATTCATATCACATCTCATCACATTTATTCACCTCACATTCTCATCACCTCTATTCACATCACATCCATCCATGCATTCATTCCCATCTATTTGATTCACATCACATCTCATCACAGCTATTCATAGAAGTTAAGAGAATTCCAATTTTGATATAACGCATAAAAATCAACTTCAGTGGGAATAACACTTTTATAAAAATCCTTTTATGCATCTATTTATGCATAAATTCAATTTTAAGGAAAATAACACTTTTGAAAGAAAAATAAATCTTTTATTTATCTTTCTATGCATAAAATTAATTTTAATGAGAATAACACTTTTGAAATAAAAATAAACCTTTTATGCATCTTTCTATGCATAAAATTAATTTTAATGAGAATGATTCTTTTGAAAGAAAAATGCATCCTTTATGCATCTTTCTATGCATAAAAGGTTTATGCATAGAAAGATGAGAATGATTCTTTTGAAAGAAAAATACATCCTTTATGCATCTTTCTATGCATAAAAGGTTTATGCATCTTTCTATGCATAAAAGGTTTAATGAGAATGATCCTTTTTTTGAAAGAAAAATAAATCCTTTATGCATCTTTCTATGCATAAAATCAATTTTAATGAGAATGATACTTTTGAAATAAAAATAAATATTTTATGCATCTTTCTATGTATAAAATCAATTTTGATGAGAATGACACTTTTGAAATAAAAATAATTCTTTTATGCATCTTTCTATGCATAAATCAATTTTGATGAGAATGACACTTTTGAAATAAAAATAAATCTTTTATGCATCTTTCTACGCATAAATCAATTTTGATGAGAATGATACTTTTGAAATAAAAATAAATCTTTTATGCATCTTTCTACGCATAAAATCAATTTTGATGAGAATGACACTTTTGAAATAAAAATAAATCTTTTATGCATCTTTCTACGCATAAATCAATTTTGATGAGAATGACACTTTTGAAATAAAAATAAATCTTTTATGCATCTTTCTACGCATAAAATCAATTTTGATGAGAATGCCACTTTTGAAATAAAAATAAATCTTTTATGCATCTTTCTATGCATAAAATCAATTTTGATGAGAATGACACTTTTGAAAAAAAAAATCTTTTATGCATCTTTCTATGCATAAAATCAATTTTGATGAGAATGACACTTTTGAAATAAAAATAAATCTTTTATACATCTTTCTATGCATAAACCAATTTTGATGAGAATGACACTTCTGAAATAAAAATAAATCTTTTATGCATCTTTCTATGCATAAAATCATTTTTGATGAATCAATTTTGATGAGAAGACACTTTTGAAATAAAAATAAATCTTTTATGCATCTTTCTATGCATAAATCAATTTTGATGAGAATGACACTTTTGAAATAAAAATAAATCTTTTATGCATCTTTCTATGCATAAAATCAATTTTAATGGGAATGACACTGTTGAAATAAAAATAAATCTTTCATGCATCTTTCTATGCATAAAATCAATTTTAATGAGAATGACACTTTTGAAATAAAAATAAATCTTTTATGCATCTTTCTATGCATAAATCAATTTTAATGAGAATGACACTTTTGAAATAAAAATAAATCTTTTATGCATCTTTCTATGCATAAAAATTAAATTCAATAAAAACAACACTTTAATAATAAAAATATTTCTTTTAAAATGCACAAACGGTGGAAATTACTCTTTTATAATAACATAAAAATAAACTTTTTTTCCCACAAAATTCAGAAAAATTTTGCCATAACCTTCTTTGTATGGCTGACCATTTCTCAATTTTTACATTCTAATATCAATTCAAAATTAATCCCAATTTGAAGTAAAGTACTCTAATCTACTCAATTTTCACTTTCTAAAGAGTAAACAATAAGAAAAGTTTAAATCAATTTATTTGTTACTCATTTTAGGATAAAGAAGGGCTGAATTCTTAAGGAAGAGAAGGGGGTGGCCTTTTCATCAAGGCATAATATCAAGATTCACTTTAATCAACAAAAAAAGCAAAGAAATCAAAAAACCATATATTAGAAATTAAAAAGTAGAATTTTTAGCTTACAGGGAGTTTTGTGAGCTTTCCTTTGGCTTGAGGGATTGAGGGTTCTACTCTTGTTTGGATCAAGAGTGGCCACCAATTCTTTTGGAGAGGATTTAGTCAAAAACAATTGAATTATCAAGTGAATTTAATGTATTTGACTCTAGGGAGGAATAGAGTAACATTGCATAAACACTATTAACCTTTTACAAAGGGGGAGGCTTCTATTTATAGGGAAAAACGAGCCTCTAACCAAGCAAACTGATTATAGAATTTTCCAGATTAGTTTGGTTAATTTTTGATCATTTTTTGGTCAATTTAGCTCACTTTTTAGATCTAGTTGAAACATGAGAGAGGAATGATGAAAATATCTCATTATTTATGAGTTTAAAACTCCTCCACACATGTGAAATAGGTGCCTCCTTCATGAGGGGAGATCCCCACACTACTAAGGTGTCAAAAATGCATCATTTCCTCTAAATATCTCTTCTTTTTTAACTAATAAACCTTGTCCTTAGTCAACTCTTCATATTATGTGAGTATTTACTCAATTTTGGGGGATTTTCTTTTATTCTTCAATTTATCTCCTCCCTAAATTTGGATTAATCTTATTGGTCCATAAGAACCTTAATTGGAGCATAATTCAAAAATTTCTGAAAATCTGGACCCTTAGGCTAAGGTCCTTTATACCTATTTTTTATTAATTCCAATTGCACATTGGAAAGTTCTTTTTGAATTTTTGTTTTAGGGGAAACCATTTTAGACACTAGGAGGATTTTTATATCCAAAAATATCTCAATTTTGAATTACCTCCCTCTAGATATTTTTCTCTCTCTAGACCAAAACAGGGTAAAATAGGATCTTTCTTTTATTTCAGAGAGGGGAATAATTATAAGATCATAAGGGGAGGTTCTTACACCTGCACACCTCAAAAGTCAGAGGGAAGAATCTTACATCATACCCCACTTAAAAAACGCGAGATGTCCTCATCTCGCAAAAATTAGAGGAGAACTCTTTCCCTTAAGGTCCAATTGATTCTGGGGTTCCTTATAGTCTGGTGAACCCAGCAGAATCCTAGGATAAAGATCCCTTATATAGAACTCATCATCAGATAATAATTCACTTAGATCATAACATTCAAATCCTTATCACAATAATGGTCCATTAGATCGAAATTTCTATCTGAACAGTCCTCCATGGGAATTTTCAATTTTACATATTTTTAATTTGACATCCCTTAACTTGATCCACTGGGTCAAGAGTTAACAAATAGCAATCTGTTAGCACAATCCACTAATCTTATAGTGATTTGCGGAAGTCATTAACGTCATTCCATTTATAAACATCATCACAGGGACTCGTCCCATTCATCCTCATTGTGGTTTTGCTCAGCTTATTACATTTCAACCAAAATTCAAGAATCATCATTTTTCAATCAGAATATCCAAATCAACTCATGAGTTCTCAACCATAACTCAAAAATCATATCAACCACATTCGAATTCATTATCTAGATAGCATTTATGCTTTTCAAGTCTTAGACTTACTCGTATATACTGCCAGTAAAGAGCTGCAGTTATACCCTCGGTATATACGGGTAGTCACGGTCCTTGGAACTATAAGGTAAATACCATCATGTCTAGGTCTCAAGCAAGTCAGGGATTCCATGCAATTGCGGTACTTCCATCTAAAGACCCAATTACCAATTCATAAATTTCAGTCTGAATATCAATTTGTATGAATTTCATCACACAATTACAACCTTTTACTGCTTCTTCATAAATTTTTGACATTTTTGGCTTCTCCTGTGAGATCCCTATCCCCATCGTGCAACGAATTCAGGGGTGCTAGCAACGGAAGTAGCACTTCTTGCATGGGGAAAGGTCGCACACTCGAGGTATAAGATCCCTGTCTCCACCGTGCAACGAATTCAGGGGTGCTAGTAGCAGAAGTAGCATTTCTAGCACGGAGCAGGGTCCCACACTCGGGGCTTCGCCCCACGGATATCCGGACAAGAGACTCATCTATCAGTTCTTCCAAAACCGAACCCGAAAAAACTTCCCTTGCTCGAAAATCACGGGCGATTCCTCCAAGATAACTTTTCTCTAACGTGGTCAAAAGCATTAACTAACTGAACCGATCTGACCAAACCCATAAGTCCCATAGTCAGATCAGGGAAAAGATTGCACTTGGATCATAGAGACCAACGCTTTTTTCCTCATTGAGAGGCACAGCCGTTGATTCTTTTCCATAGAACAATTTTTCTTTGGGATTTACTTCATCTATCGTACCATAACAGAATTAAGTCTCAATTTAGGGATCCATCAGTCCAGCCTAACCCCATCCAGTCCCATGGGTTAGCCCAATTAGCCAACCCACTGTAGTGATGGGATCCAATTAAGAATTTGGTTAGGTTTTACCCCAGGTACTAGGGAAAAGAGTTCCCAGCCCCCTAGCCGAGTATTCATGCAAACTTAAAATTAGTCACACCACTTACACACCCAATATAAAATTGCCTTTTTCATAGAATCAACTGTGAAAAAGGCAATTTCAGCTGTGACTCTATGAAATTGCCTTTTTCATAGAATCAGCTGTCTTTAAAACAATTATTTAATGAAATCATAGAGTCACTGATCATAATCCTCAAAATCTCCAGTTGAATCCTTAATTCCAATCATTCCTTCATCGGTGTACCTATGGCATCATTGGCAACCAGAACGCTCACCACCTGTCCACTCATGGGCCTTTTCAATGGTTCCTAGCTCATAGTACTTGAAAATATATTCTCATATCAAAATGGAATCTCCGTTGAAGATCAGCAAAATCAACCAACAGATCCATATAAAAGAGCCATGGACTCATCCGTTGAGGATCAGTAAGGTCAATCAACCAGATCCATGCCCGAATTCAGAAAACAACTTTTACTCCTTGTTCCAATATCTTCCACAACGCACGTGTGGGTATCTTTGGCGACCGAGAGCCCGAGCACCATATGGTCAGCACCCTCTAGGATCCTTCATAGGTGACCTAGCGCTTCACTCATAGGCCGCTTCCTTGGTCCCTCATCCACCGTACCAAAAGCTCACCATTTTAATCGAGCCGAGGCTGGTCAATACCTCGACCGACCTTGCTACGCGAGACATCCTCCATTGACTCTCCGTCAACCGTTGCAACTTTATCAGATTAGGTCTCCACGACCTCATTCACAAGACGGCCAAAATGCTTTCCCAGCATTCTTGACATAAAACAGTATTTTAAAAATAGGTCATAATTACAGTTTCTATAATGAACTCTCGTCTTTCCACATTGTTCCACATCAATTCTCATTTATTTCATATGTATTCCAATTCTCATCACATCATTTCCCATTTCATCACATCTTTTCTCATTTATCCGCATCAGATCTCATCCACCAATATCCGCATCAGATCTCATCCACTCGCATCTACCCATATCCACATCTCATCACATCACATTCATTCACATCTTATCCATTCAGACCACATCACATTCACTTACTCACATCACATCTCATTCATTTTACCTCACATCTCATTCATTCACATCTATCCCAATTCACATCCCATCACATCACATTCATTCATATCCATCATATTCACATTCATTCATACCCATCACATTCACATTCATTCATATTCATCACATTCACATCCACATATATTTATGACACATCACATCTCTTTTCATCACATCACAATCTTTCACATACACATCTATATCCATTCTTTCACATACTCATTCACATCAATTATTTCACATATACATTCACATCCATTCTTTTACATATGCATTCACATCCATTCTTCACTTATACATTTACATCCATTTTCATCACATATCATCCACTCATATTCCATAACATTCATTTACATCCTGATTCACATGACATCACATCTCATCCACTCATTCACATCTATCTGATTCACATCACATCTCGTTACATCTATTCACTTCATATCTCATCACCTCACATCCATCCATCCATCCATTCACATCTATCTGATTCACATCACATCTAATCTCATCACGTCTATTCACATCACATCCATCCATCCATTCACATCACATCTCATCACATCTATTCACCTCACATCTCATCACCTCTATTCACATCACATCTATCCATCCATTCACATCTATCTGATTCACATCACCTCATCACATCTCATCACCTTTATTCACATCACATCCATCTATCCATTCACATCTATCTGATTCACATCACATCTATTCACCTCACATCACATCACCTCTATTCACATCTATCTGATTCACCTCACATCTATTCACCTCACATCTCATCACCTCTATTCACATCACATCCATCCATCCATTCACATCTATCTGCTTCACATCACCTCTCATCATATCTATTCACCTCACATCTCATCACCTCTATTCACATCACATCCATCCATCCATTCATTCCCATCTATCTAATTCACAACATCACATCTCATCACCTCTATTCTCACCTCACATTCTCATCACCTCTATTCACATCACATCCATCCATCCATTCATTCCCATCTATCTGATTCACATCACATCTCCTCACATTTATTCACCTCACATTCTCATCACCTCTATTCACATCACATCCATCCATCCATTCATTCCCATCTATCTGATTCACATCACATCTATTCATAGAATTTAAGAGAATTCTAATTTTGATATAAAGATTCTTTATGCATCTATTTATGCATAAAAATCAACTTCAGTGGGAATAACACTTTTATAAAAATCCTTTTATGTATCTATTTATGCATAAATTTAATTTTAAGAAAAATAACACTTTTTAAAGAAAAATAAATCCTTTATGCATCTTTCTATGCATAAAATCAATTTTAATGAGAATATTACTTTTGAAATAAAAATAAATCTTTTATGCATCTTTCTATGCATAAAATCGATTTTAATGAGAATGACTCTTTTGAAAGAAAAATAAATCCTTTATGCATCTTTCTATGCATAAAATCAATTTTAATGAAAAATGACACTATTGAAATAAAAATAATTCTTTTATGCATCTTTCTATGCATAAAATCAATTTTAATGAGAATGACACTTTTGAAATAAAAATAAATATTTTATGCATCTTTCTATGCATAAATCAATTTTGATGACAATGACATTTTTGAAATAAAAATAATTCTTTTATGCATCTTTCTATGCATAAAATCAATTTTGATGAGAATGACACTTTTGAAATAAAAATAATTCTTTTATGCATCTTTCTATGCATACATCAATTTTGATGAGAATGACACGTTTGAAATAAAAATAAATCTTTTATGCATCTTTCTATGCATAAAATCAATTTTGATGAGAATGACACTTTTGAAATAAAAATAAATCTTTTATGCATCTTTCTATGCATAAAATCAATTTGAATGAGAATGACACTTTTGAAATAAAAATAAATCTTCCATGCATCTTTCTATGCATAAAATCAATTTTGATGAGAATGACACTTTTGAAATAAAAATAAATCTTTCATGCATTTTTCTATGCATAAAATCAATTTTGATGAGAATGACACTTTTGAAATAAAAATAAATCTTTCATGCATCTTTCTATGCATAAAATCAATTTTGATGAGATTGACACTCTTGAAATAAAAATAAATCTTTTATGCATATTTCTATGCATAAATTAATTTTGATGAGAATGACACTTTTGAAATAAAAATAAATCTTTCATGCATCTTTCTATGCATAAAATCAATTTTAATGAGAATGACACTGTTGAAATAAAAATAAATCTTTCATGCATCTTTCTATGCATAAAATCAATTTTAATGAGAATGACACTTTTGAAATAAAAATAAATCTTTTATGCATCTTTCTATGCATAAATCAATTTTAATGAGAATGACAGTTTTGAAATAAAAATAAATCTTTTATGCATCTTTCTATGCATAAAAATTAAATTCAATAAAAACAACACTTTAATAATAAAAATATTTCTTTTAGAATGCACAAACGACGGTAATTACTCTTTTATGATAACATAAAAATAAACTTTTTTTCTCACAAAATTCAAGAAAATTTTACCGTAACCTCCTTTGTATGGCTGACCATTTCTCAATTTTTACATTCTAATATCAATTTAAAATTAATCCCAATTTGAAGTACTCTAATCTACTCAATTTTCACTTTCTAAAGAGTAAATAATAAGAAAAGTTTAAATCAATTTATTTGTTACTCATTTTAGGATAAAGAAGGGCTGAATTCTTAAGGAAGAGAAGGGGGTGGCCTTTTCATCAAGGCATAATATTAAGATTCACTTTAATCAACAAAAAAAGCAAAGAAATCAGAAAACCATATATTAGAAATTAAAAAGTAGAATTGTTAGCTTACAGGGAGTTTTGTGAGCTTTCCTTTGGCTTGAGGGATTGAGGGTTCTACTCTTGTTTGGATCAAGAGTGGCCACCAATTCTTTTGGAGAGGATTTAGTCAAAAATAATTGAATTATCAAGTGAATTCAATGTATTTGACTCTGGGGAGGAGTAGAGTAACATTGCATAAACACTATTAACCTTTTACAAAGGGGGAGGCTTCTATTTATAGGGAAAAACAATCCTCTAACCAAGCAAACTGATTATAGAATTTTCTAGATTAGTTTGGTCAATTTTTGACCATTTTTTGGTCAGTTTAGCTCACTTTTTGGATCTAGTTGAAATAGGAGAGAGGAGAGATGAAAATATCTCATTATTTATGAGTTTAAAACTCTTCCACACATGTGAAATAGGTGCCTCCTTCATGAGGGGAGATCCCCACACTACTGAGATGTCAAAAATGCATCATTTCCTCTAAATATCTCTTCTTTTTTAACTAATAAACCTTGTCCTTAGTCAACTCTTCATCTTATGTGAGTATTTACTCAATTTTGGGAGATTTTCTTTTATTCTTCAATTTATCTCCTCCCTAAATTTGGATTAATCTTATTGGTCCATAGAAACCTTAATTGGAGCATAATTCAAAAATTTCTAAAAATCTGGACTCTTAGGCTAAGGTCCTTTATACCTTTTTTTTATTAATTCCAATTGCACATTGGAAAGTTCTTTTTGAATTTTTGTTTCAAGAGAAACCATTTTAGACACTAGGAGGATTTTTATATCCAAAAATATCTCAATTTTGAATTACCTCCCTCTAGATATTTTTCTCTCTCTAGGCCAAAATAGGGTAAAATAGGATCTTTCTTTTATTTCAGACAGGGGAATAATTATAAGATCAAAAGGGGAGGTTCTTACACCTGCACACCTCAAAAGCCGAAGGGAGGAATCTTACACTACAGGTGTGAAGAGAAATGGTCCAAGGAGCATTACAAGGTGTGCAAGGCTAGAAAACTATCCTTGAGTATGATCTTGACCGAGTCGGATGGTGATGAACTCGAGGATGAGGAAGCAAAATTTGTGGATTTCAATGACAAATATGATGAAGAAGATGAACATGAAGTTGATGGTGGTGAATTTCCTTTCGATCCGAGTGGACCCATGAAGAGCAATTCATTTGATGATGGTTTGCCTATGCGTACTACAAGTGCATGCAAGAAAGATGCTATCCTTTGCACGTTGTCACATGATGCTTATGTTGGTTGTTGCAAGGGCACTAAGACATTGAGAATCAAGGCTATGATCAATGGTAGAGAAGCACATGTACTTGTGGATAGCGGTAGTACGCATAGCTTTGTCAATCGGAATTCCTTGTGCAATCTCAAGTTGTACCCAGATGCTTTGGATGCATTGCATGTTGTGCAAGTGGAAAATGGGGAAAGTATGTATTACACAATGGTGTGTACGGACATAGAGGTGTTGCTTTCAAAGGATTATGCTTGCAAAGCTGATTTGTTAGTGTTGGACATGGGGCCAATTGACTTAGTGTTGGGATGTGATTGGCTATCCACACTTGGCACATTCTCTATGAATTTGAAGAGGGTATTCATGAGCTTTATGCATGAGAGAAGTCAAGTGACATTGTGGGGTACTACTACACCTAAGTTGACCTTGATTAATGGCATGAAGCTCAAGAGAGAGCTAAGAAGGATGGGATGTGTCTATGTACTACAGCTTTGCAAAGAGGAGTCTTCAAAGGAAAGCAAAACCAAAATGCATGGTGACATAGCCAAGATCTTAGAGGCTTACAAAGATGTGTATCAAATGCCCAAGAGCTTACTACCTAAGAGGGATGTAGATCATAGTATTGAGCTTGAACCGAATGCAAAAATGGTTAACAAGCCCCCTATAGGCTCTCAAAGGTGTGGAGAAGGATGAAGTTGCCAAGTAACATGGGTTGGGTGGAACCTAGTCAATCACCATTTTCTTCTCCCGTACTACTTGTGAAGAAGAAGGATGGATCCTTTAGGATGTCAATAGATTATCAAGATCTTAACAAGATTACGGGTGAAGAATAGGTTCCCTATACCCCGAGTGGATGACCTCCTAGATGTGCTAAAGGATGCAAAGTACTTCTCCAAGATTGACTTAAGGTCGGGGTATGATCAAATTATAATGAAGGAAGGGTATGAGTACAAGATAGCTTTGAGGATGGAAAGAGGCTTGTTTCATGCCAATCGGCTCTATGCTAAAGAAATCAATGCACTTTCATGGCTCATGAGGTGGGTATCTAAGTTGGTCATATTGTGAGAAAAGAGGGAATCAAAGTGGATCCCAAGAAGGTTGATTGTGTGAGAAATTGGCCCATACCAACAAATGTCACTCAACTTAGGGGATTTTTGGGTCTATCTTCTTTCTATAGAAGATTCATAGAGATGTATGCCACCATAGTAGCCCCTCTCACCGACAAGCTTAAGAAGGAGGCCTTATTTTGGGATGCAATGGCTCGCGGGATAAAAGCTTTGAAGAGTTAAAAAGGCTGCTCACTACACCCATATTGGTATGTTCGAATTTCACAAAACCATTCACAGAGCGGATGTATGTGGGAAAGGTGTTAGGGCGGTACTCTACCAAGATCATGGGGTTATTGCTTATGATAAGGAAATGCAAATGCATGTCTATGATCAAGAGATGATTGCTATTATGCATGCTATCAAAAAGTGGCATCACTACCTCTATGGTAGTCATTTCTATGTGCAAAGTGACCATCGAGTGCTCAAGTATTTCCTATCTCAACCCAACCTATCACCCAAGCAAAGAAGATGGCTAGATACATTGCAAAATTATGATTTTGAGATCACTTACACTAAGGGGAAAGACAATGTAGTTGCCGATGCCTTGTCAAGGATGTGGGCATGTTCATTATTGGCCATTTCAGAGGTCCACAAAGATTGAGTGATGAATATCCAAGAAGAATATCTTTTGGATGATGAAGGGTCTCAATTAGTGTAGAAATTACAGCAAGTATCTCATGAGGATTTGCCCAATTTTAAGCTACAAAATGGACTCCTTTACTACAAGGATAAGGTCTATCTTGCTCCTACCTCAGAGTACAAAGTAAAGGTGATTGAGGAGATGCATTCGTCACCAATGGATATTGCTATTCAATTCAAAGCTCAAACCACACCCAAGTAAGCTCAAAATATGTTGGATAGGTCCCTATCAATTAGTAGAACAATTAATCTTAGGCACATTCAAGCTAAAAAACCTAAGTGGGGAAACACTACCCAAGCCTATGAACAGATTCAAACTTAGATTCTATAGAGAAGGAAATGTTGAAGGACAACAACCAACCAATTAAGAGGACACAAAAGAAGACACATCAAACCAATGCATGATGGTATCGATCCCCATCTACACTCCCCATCTACACAGTGCAACTAGATGAAGACATGTGCAGCACAACACTCCAATGATGGGAGACATTGAACAAAGAAAGAATATATGGATGAAAATCAAACGACTGTGAATGTGGAGCAAAGAGTAGTAAATATGGCACATACAATACGGCACATACACATGGGAATCATGACATTCTTGGGTGTCTACCTTGCTTTTGGGGAAATCATCATTGGGAAGGAGAAAATGCCTAAAAAATGTGGCCCTAATCAAGAAACCCTACCACATCCAAACCCCATGACCCTCGTGCTCTCCTTGAATCATTTGCAACTTGCTCTCTTGCTCTTTCCCATTGTCTCACCATCTCCAACTCTCTCGCCCCATCACCTGTCTTTCCCCCTTCTTGCAACACCCAACAACAATCATCCGCCATGTCTAATAGCACAAGCAGGTGGAGTTTAATCTTTGTAACTCCATGTTGGACCCCATGGTTCAGCACAAGTGGTTGTAGAAGGTCAGAATGTATGGCTTCGCTCTACAAAGAATTGGACGTGCCTACAAGAAAACATCAAAGATGAGGTGCAAATAGCAAAGTTGTCATTCAACAACACACTAAATATGAAAGGGTGTAAGGCCATGCCAGCCACACCTGAAACCATAGCCAAAGCATTCAATCTTCATGTTGAAGGCATCACCAACGCCAACTCCTATGATGTGGACATCGAGGAGGAGCTCTCAAAAGTCAGTAAAGGACCACTCTGTTGCCACATGATGTGATCCAGACATGCAAAAGCAATTAAGATTTTTCCTAGATATGATATGCCTGATCGCCCAAGAATACCAACATAAGAAGGACCAACTATAGACTATTGATATAGCAAATCAGAACATGGCCAGAAGGCAAATTGGGCAGCAGTGGTGGTGACCAAAAACATGCAACAACAAGCTCAAAAACATGCAGCAGTAGCAAGCTTAAAAACTTCGGCTAAGGTTACACAAAGATGGCAGGTCACTTAAAAGCCTTGGCACATCTTGGTGAGTTAGAGAAGGATGACTCAGTTGCAAACCAGGAGAGCGCAAAGAAGCAAAAGGAAGAAAAGGCAACTAGGAAGAGACAAGAGGAGGAGTCTCAGAGGCACTGACTGGAAGACAAAGCAGCTAGGAAGAGACAAGAGGATGAGTCTCAGAAGAAGAAGCAGCCAAGAAGAGACAAGTGGAGGAATTAGAAAGGCAAAAGCTCACAATAGAGGTAGAATAAAAATGCCTTGCAACCGAATCTATAAACCAAGAAAAAGCTCGTAGTAGAAGAGGTAGAACAAAAATGCCTTGCACAGCCAAATCTGCAACCAAAAACAAAATAGACACAACCTCAAAAGAAGTTGAAAAGAAAACTTAGGAAGAGACCTCCAAAATAGAATCTCACAAAATGAAGTTTGAGTGGTCTCACCACATTACTATTAAACAACCCTAAAATGGGATTGATCATGGTGATAGACATAGATTAAGAAACATAATTAAGGTGGATTAAACCACACTAAGAACTCTATAAGAGGGAGAGAGAGATTGCACACTCAAGACACAAGCTCTATTGCATTCAATGAACCATACAATGATATAGGCTTTCTAGCCTTATCCCACTTTACATGTCATCATCCATGTGGCCACTCCTTTTCCACTCTTTTGGTCAACACTCACACACCATACAATATCACATGTGGCATTCTTATCTTACCACAATATCTTGCACCTCTAGGGTGCTTTCCCACATACACACAACACCACGATTACATCTGTCAAGACCCCCTCTTAATCGAGATGTTCCACAACTCACCCATCACCCATATCAATGTAGCATTGCACAACTGCAATCGCTACCTCGCAACACTCCCCCTCAATGATACATTGGAGTGTCCATCAAACAAACATGTGTGCGTGTGTCTACCATCTTAGACACGTAGTCCATTTTAAGCCGACTCACTCACCGAAGAACCACTGAGTTCTATTTGAACATAGAAGTTCGGGTGGAAACCACCCTCTATGTGCATGCACCTCACATGTGCATTGCTCATGCACACATTACAACAACCATTTCGAGCTTCTCGGTGAGCTCGGGTAGGGAAACCCTCATACCAATGTGGGAGATTACAAAAACATTCTCGTTTTGAGCATGTAGGCTCGGGGATGATTTGCCCATCATCAATTATGGATGAAAATAAAAATTACGAAGCCTTTTGGCCAAAGCCGGGCAACGGACCCTCATGTGTGTGTGAACATCTTCTTAAAAAAATTTCAAAATTTGGTTGTATGTGAATGAACCCTTGACAACACTAAGGATTTTTAAAAAAATTACGTCCATTAATATGCACCGAATATTTTGCTATGTGCCAAATCATGCAACAATTGCTTAATGAGCTGGATTACCAGAGATGCCAATCTTTACGCTGCTCTATAGATGGGTGGTTGAAGGGCATCTCAGTCAGAGTCTACTGTGGCTCACTCCTCACCTCGTGTGCTTGTTCCACACTCACAGCACCAGGTGTTAACTATTGTTCTCATTGGATGCAGTGGAGGTCACCGCCTCAAGGTTTTTCTACAGACACCTTTCTCTGATATTAATGCAGAGCTCCTGCATCGACTGTTCCATATGACCGTCCCACATCAGCCGCCGTTACATCAATAGCAGACTGTTGCATCATCAGCTCTGTAACATCAGCTCTTTCTTTGTCGATTGCATCTTTCTTTTGCAATCTCCTAAGTAGCGCCATAGCTAAAATCCTACACTACCACCTTCCTTCGCAGCCCTCGCTCATGCTTTCTCTCAACCTGCGGGGCATTCATGCTTGCTTAATCAATTGTACAATCATCACCTCCACAGAATCGTAGCTGCCACATCTCCTATAGGGGTTGTTCCAAATGCACAAACTAGTGTTGATTTAGCAGTCTACATTTGTCAAAGCTCACTGGTGTGAGATTGCTTCTTTGAGCTTACAACAACTCATGAACACACTTCTGATGTGCTCCTTCTCCAACTGGATACTTCTCCAACTGGATACTTCTCATTCCATCTGTTATGAGCTCCTCATTTATTGTCTTTGCTCGCTTGGTCTCCTTCACAACTCTCATTTTCCCACTTATTTTCTTCCTGGGCTTCAACGTAGCTGAGTCATGTAGTCCACACTTCTGTGTGCTTTGTGTTTTGCTCACCACTCCTTGATTGATTTGCCATAGCTGTCTATTGTAGCCTAGCCACCTTATCTTTTTCTCAGAGCCTTTGTAGCTCTCATGGCACCCTTCAATTATCATGCTCTACGCATTCTGCCTACTGGTCTCTCTTATTTTTCCAGCATGTCTCTTCTTGCATCACCAACTAATGTCTTTGTGAGCTTCCATTTCAGCTCCAAATGAGCTATGTGTGCAACTCCTCCTGCGCCACTTTGTTGCCTCCCCATATCTCTATCTTGAGATTCAAGTAACCATCAACATGGCTATGCTAAGCTCTCCATTGAGCTCCTCATAAGCATGCATCCATTGTTGCATGCCCCAAAGGGTGCTTCTCCAAACATAATTTCTCTCAAGAACCACAAGGTGCATAAACCAAAAAAATGAATGCTCCCACAACATTCAGAACCAGCTTATCTTCCATGAGCAAATCAATGAGCACAATCATTCCATCATGCTCCACTTGGGCTCCAACCAGCCCCATGACTGCTTGTTTTCACATGAACAAGCATGCACCTCACATCCTTGCCAAATTGCAATGTACCAAGGGATTCACACATCCCAAAATAGCAACCCATCTCAAATACGAGCATTCTTCCATGCTCAAACACCAAATTAGAGGCAATATCATCAAAAATACCTTCACAAATCTCCTTTGGCAGCTTCCTTGATGACACCGAAGACTCCATAGTCTTCATACTTGTTGTTAAAATCTCCATTTTCAGCTTCCATGATGATGAGAAGGCTTTCCATATTGCAAAACTCCCATTTACAACTCTCTTGATTGGGTAGCTTCTATGCAACCTCCTTGTTGCAAATCTCCTTTCAAACTTGAGAATGGCAGCTCCAAATCTCTCTCAAATCCTCACAAATGCAAATCCAAATGATAATATGAGTGTGCTTAATTTTTTTCATAAATAAACTAAAAATAATGCTTAATCAAATAAACACATAACCAAAAAATCTATACATAAATATTCACCATGACCAAGAGCCCACCCAAGCTCTGATACCATGTTAAACAACTCTAAAATGGGATTGGTCATGGTGATAGACATAGATTAAGCAACATAATTAAGGTGGATTAAACCACACTAAGAACTCCATAAGAGAGAGAGAGAGAGAGAGAGAGAGAGAGAGAGAGAGAGAGAGAGAGAGAGAGAGAGAGAGAGAGATTGCACACTCAAGACACAAGCTCTATTGCATTCACAATGAACAAGACAATGATATAGGCTTTCTAGCCTTATCCCACTTTACATGTCATCATCCATATGGCAACTCCTTTTCCACTCTTTTGGTCAACACTCACACACCATACAATATCACATGTGGTATTCTTATCTTACCACAATATCTTGCACCTCTAGGGTGCTTTACCACATACACACAACACCACTATTACATCTCTCAAAACAATTACCACTCTCAAGCCAAAGAAGCAATAAAAGTAGCAACTTGAAAGCATAGGCGTTTAACATCTAGTGAAGAGTGGATTTTCCCTGAGCAGAGAACAAGTAGCTGAAGAAGCAACATAGGGGAAAATCCAAAAAGCACCAACCATATTTAGTAATAGGCTGAGCAAGATGATGTAGACAACTGACCCAATCACTCAGAGCATTATCACAACACTAGAAAATATAAAAAATTGTGTCATGAACAAGCTGGAAAATGAATAAAGACTCACCAAGATAGATCAAGTGGAAGCACAGGTGCAGATGTGTCCACTCAAGTCTAACAACATAAATCAACAATCTGTTGCTTAGAACTCAACGGTGAACAATAGCAAGATACCATTTCAAGAATAGAGAGGAGGAAGCAATAACAGTATAGAGGAGAAGAGTTGAGCTAGAAATGGTGGTGCTGAGCTCCAAACAATAAACTATGAAATCCAAAGCAAGCTGCACAGGCAATAGAGTAGGCGGACCAAGCGGCTTAGTCAGTAGTGGAAAAAGTAGCCTCTGCATTGTGGACCATGCCACTCAGATGATCTGCAATGTGGACCTAGCCAAAGAAAATATCGCAAGGAGTTACTCCTTGAAAAAGGGAAGTTTTGGCAGATATAGGAGGCCATGAAGGCTGAAGAAGAACTCTCCATAGTCCAAATGCCTCTCGAATTGATGGAGCAGTGGAAAGAAGAATTGACAACATTTTAGAAAGCATGTTGGGAGGACAATTTGCAGCTAAAAGAATACATGATATTACCAACTCCCACATGCCACCTACTACTACCACAAATTCCACCTTAAGGCAAAGATGGAGATGGAGATGGGACTGGAGGGTCATCTTCCGCATAGCCACAAGGAACCTCAATTTTTGCAACCACCTCCACCTCCATAGTCACCATCTCTCTCTAGAGGAAATACAAAGTCAAATCAACAGGTCAAGGAGCTCCAGAATAAAATACACAAGCTGACACAGTAGTAGCTAGAGGGGAAAAAAGAACTGGAGACTAGGCTGGAGATGCTCCAAAAATAAAAATCAGCCAAAGGCACCACATGAGAAATATCCATGGGTCAACAACTACTCTTGGACCAAGAAAAGTAGATCAAAACACTCACTAGAGAATGAACAACAAAAAACAAAGCTAGCAACATTGGCCAAGGGAAAAGAATCGATACATCAACCGGATAACATAAAGAAAATAACAGTTGGAAGTGCACATGCCATCAACCAGATGACACCAGCTCAATTAAAAGAAAAAAACATCATCTTGGAGAAACATGTCTGTGCAACAAGATGAAAACACAGCTAGATAGACTACCTTGCTAGAACTGAAAGAAGAGTTCAAGAAAGTAGACAATGCACTTTCTTAGGCATATGCAAAGCTTGATCGACAACAGCTTGATCGACAAAAGGCAAGGCTCATTCAGCTCTGGAAGAGGAGACTGTGGAGAAGAAAACCTCCCCCAAAATGATGAAAGGCTGATGCGCAAATAGCTAAAAAAGAAAACCATCACCACCAAAAAGTTTCAGCAGAAGTTGCACAAGCTGAAAGAAGAAAACTCCAAGATGGCCTCCCAGGTACAAAAGACTCAACACAGGAGCTAAAAGCTATCAAGCAAGAAGCCAACAAACAATAGGAAAAACTGAAGTAGCTGACAGAGATAGTAAAGAAAAAATTGATAGATCTACATAAAGAAATCCAAATAAGGGACACAAGGCTGGCCAAAGCAAACTAAGTGGAACTAGAGCTACAAAACAGGTTAGAACGCAGCTCATGTAAGAGAAAAGCAAACACAGAAATCTGCACAAGAGCTGATGGCAGTCAAGCAGCATTTGAGATCATCAACTCTAAGAGTTGCCACAAACAATCAAGTGAACATTCTCCGTTCAACAGCATAGCTAGTAAATCTTCAAGAGGCACATCAGTGAGATAGAAGGCATGGGTGATAGTACAACTAAACACCAAAGCATAGAATCTAGATGCTATCTCACTGATGGGACAGTATGAAGAAGAATAATGGGACCTACTTGTATGAATAGTATGAAGAAGAATAATGGGACCTAGTTGTAAACCTATAAAATCTTGATGAATTCCTTCGTAAATACAAACTTGATGAATTCCTTTGTAAATACAAACTAGAGGACAGGTCCACATCCTAGGCCCCAGGATCTTCATCTCACTAGATCCCAAATGATAATGTGTAGCCGCTATAGGGCAAGATGAAGGAGAACTAGATATCTGTGTGATGAAGATAGAGAGGCCTTGCACAGACTCCAATCCATAGATACAAATATTTGCTAAATTATTCTTTCATTATTTAAACTACTAAGCAGTGCATGGTGATGTAGATAGAGTTTTTGATATGATTCAACCCTAGATAATAGAGGAGTCTTAAGATGTGATCCATAGGAATATAGAGTTTTTGATATGATTCAACCCTAGGATAATAGAGGAGGCTTAAGATGTGATCCATAGGAAGCAAATAGGTATTAACATTAAGATGTGATCCATAGGAAGCAGATAGGTACTAACATTAAGATGAGATCCATAGGAAGCAGATAGGTACTGGCATTAAGATGTGACCCATAGGAAGCAGATAGGTACTGGCATTAAAATAAAGGATTGTCCCAGTCAAACCAACATCAACCACCCCCACCCATCCATAAAACCTTCCGATCAACCTTTAAGGCAGCTACTGCTGGCAAGTGTTGGGCATCCGACAAGAGCTGACTAGTGGGACACCTAAGGAATTGGCCAGAGAACATAGGCCGATAGTGAGAAGGCAGTACACTGATAGTGCACATGCGTGCATATTGTAACAATTTTATAATAGAATGAGTCTTGTAATAGTAAGGACAATGGCTGGATGGGACAAGAAGAAGGTCCTTCCAGCATAGCAAAGAAGGAAGCAATTATCAGTTAGGAGTAGATATATAGAGGGATAAAGAGAGCAGCAGGCACAGAGTTAGCCTGAAGCGCTTGAGTATCATTTATTGTGTAAGTTTAACAGTAAGATAGAGTGCTTGAGCATCATTTATTGTGTATTGTCTGAGTGAGTGAGTGAGTGAGAGAGTGCCTTTTGTATTTTCATGTACATTTTCTGTTTAGGCTGACAGCTTGTGAGTTCTAAACCTATCGGGGCTTAGGCATTGATAGAATTACTTCTAACCAGTGGTAATTATCTTGCCCATTAGATTGACCACTGCTGATAGTGGGCTTGATGAAAATGGTGCTCTAGTAGAGAACACCTCGTGGAAGGTGTCCTCCAGAGAGAATTTTATGTAATAAGATGTGGATAGAGTGGCAACTATATCAATGATGGTGGGGCTGATGGTTTTGGGAATTCTGGTCTATGAAGGTTGATGTGATCAATGGTAAGGGTGATGATGTATGGGGGTGGGCACTAGATCTCAAAGTGGTGGGCCGATGTAGAGGCTATAGATGGTGGCTAATAACTTTTGGTGATTGGATTCACATGTCAAGTAGAGTTGTACAACCTATGTGATCACGAAAGAAAGGAGTTGGCTATTAATATTATAGAGGCTCATATGGTGCCAATTTCTTTCCCACTGCATGTTATAGAACTCGAGTGAGCATGTATAAATAGTTTACCTTTCTTATGTTTCTATAGTAACACTCCTAAATCTTCATAGAGTGAAATAGATAGCCTAGTTCTATATTCCTCCTTTGATACAAACCATCCTTAAGGGAATATGCGTCATTTGATTGGGATACTTTTGGGCTATAACTAGTGTGAGGGCATGAGAAAGGAGCTCCAAGTCATTACATGTGATGGATCTAGTAGTTCAAGACCTCTATTATCTCTCTTGGAATAATCACAAACATCCTTTCATTTCTCCTTGAGATTCTTATAGACTGAAAAATACATTGTACAAAAGGACTAGATCCCCTATGTTGATACCCTTTTCCTTGAGGTTGTTTTTCAAACTATTATTTTTTTTGTAATTTCTCAACCATCATGACATAAATGGCATGGAGTTGTTTCTCTTCCAATTTTTCTAGATCTATCACTCTTTTTGAAATGTTTTGCTAGAGGATGTCCAAGGTTGCGTGTTGTTATGTTTAGCTATTATGCATAAGCTAGGGATCAAATACTCCATGATCTGTAGGTTATATGAAATGGTGTGTTATTTGTGTCCACTTTGTAGGCTGTTTGGTAAACCCAAAGAGCTATGGGTAGCTTGTGTTCCTAGTTAGTTCTCGATGCCAGTTCTAGATGCTTCAACTATTTTGGTTAAAATAGCATAGAAGGCTTTATTTATGCTTTTAGCCTATCCATTTTCTTATTAGATAATAGGGAGTTGTTGATTTTTAATGCACCACAAGAAATGCTACCAAAAGAAGTTTGATTATTTCATTAATGAAATGGGTTCCATGATCACTCACTATTTCTAGTGGGAAACCAAATCGTGTAAACGACCTAGCATCAGTTTTTCGTGTTATTCTAGTTTCTTCCCACTTTATGTAATAATCTATTGCTACAATAATGTATCTTAACTGAGTAGACCAACAAAATAAATTCCCCATTTTTCAAACGATTTTAAAGAAATGAGTGGTGTCAAGGGAATTCTTTCTTTATTTTGCATAGTTATGAATCTTTAACACTCATTACACCCTTTTATAAATTCAGTAGCATCACCGAATAAAGATGGTTGCCTGCATGGTCCTACTTGAATAACCTTGCATGCAATGAGTTCTACAGTAAAGTGTGCTCCTACAATCCCATAGTGTGCTTGTTCTAAAGTTGTTACAAAATCATTTTCATGAATGCACCATCTAAGAATTCTAGCTTTTCTAAGCTTATATAGCATTCCTACTATCAATTGATAGGGTGCTACTTTTTAATTATTTGTCTTGCTTTTGCCTTGTCTGCTTTTGTGTGATTTGGGAAGCCCATTAGCCAAGTAATTTGCAATATCCTCACTCCATTTTGAAACTAAGTCAAGTTGGAATAATGGAGCATCTAGCAGTCTCATCAATTCTAACTAGAGGTTCTTCATTAGGAATTCGTGAAGTGATCCACATGTACATGAGTAGATTCTTTCCTAATAGCGACGATTAAAAATTCAAATTCCAAGAGAATAAGTAACCACCAAGTGATGTGCCCAATTGTACAAGGCTTGTTTTTATGAGGTAAAGCAATGCTTTGATGATAAGTAATTAGTGATTAAAAAATCAAATTCCAAGAGGATAAGTAACCACCAAGTGATGCGCCCAATTGCACAAATCTTGTCTATAAGGTAAAGCAACGCTCAATGATCCATTAAAAATTTAAAGATATTAGCCAATAATAAGTAGTGATATGATGCTGCATATACCCTCCATATATTTACCATGGCTAATCCTTCTCATTTTGTGGTGGTATAGTTTCGCTCAGCATCATTAAGTTATCGACTAGAAAACTTTATTAGGAATTTAATCCATGTTGTGTTCCCTAGGTTATGCTAAGATATATCCAATTGCAAATGCCAATGCATCTATGTGAATGTAAAACACAATATTTATTTATAAGATTAGAGAACTTGCTAGGGCCTCTTTGAGTTTCTCATATGCCCATTGGCACTCATTAGTCGATTCAAATAAGATCAACAATTTGTAAAGCGGTTGAGCATAAACGGCATATAAAAATATGAATCATCTATAATACCCAACATGGTCCATAAATCATTGTACTCTTTTAATGTTTTGTGGTAGTGGGGGCAACTCAAGAATTAGTTTGATCTTTCTATCATCTATGGAGATTCCATTTTTTGAGATAATATGCCCAATGATAGTTTCATGTTTTATCCAAAACCGGCATTCAAGTGGATTGAGAGATATTTGATATAATGTAGATCCCTCAAAAACCTATTGTAGACATGCCAAATGCTCTCTTTCCAAATGATCTTCTATAATATTTCAATAAATTTTCTCATATAATCTTTATAAGCGATGCACATGAGGCATTGAAATGTGGTTGGGGCATTTGTTAGGCCAAAGGGCATGAACTTAAAAGTGAATGCCTCCCATTCTATGGCAGAGTCTATCTTGTGTTAGTTAGCTGAATCAATAAATACTTAATTATATCTAGGGAAAGTTGTAAGCCTCTTTTCTCGTAACTCTTTCCAACATATGCTTCATATATGGAAGTGGGCAGTGGTCTCAAACTATGGTATTTTTGTTCTGTTCGACTCATCCAAAAGAATATTTTGTGTGAGGAGATGTGTCTTCCTTGTCTTCAAATTCACTTTGTTTGCATAATCACCCTTATGTAAATAAATATGATTAGTGTCCCAATCATGTACTAATCACACTTGTCACATGTAAGAACGTCCAAAGATTATGTTATACAATCTCATGCTTTGAAATTTCATGACTACAAATGTGTGTTTGAAGCCCATTTGCATGGTTTTTATTTTAACATCAATGATAGTTTCCATGGGTAAGTGTTCCCATCTTCAATTTTCACTATAATTAGGTTTGTGAGGTCATGGGGTGGTTTTTCCCAAGACTCCCAACATTTCTTAGTGATAACACTAACTCCAATTCCACCATCTAGGATTGTTGTTTCTTGTTTTCCTTTGTACACAATTGGTAAAGCTACATTTAGGTCATCACTCTCAAAGTATTGGCCCAATTTGTTTACTTTTGCGGTTGATCTTGTCCCATCGTCACTCTATCATCATCTCACTCATCCACTTTGGCTTACAAGTTACCCTTGATCTAATCTTTTAAATCCTTCCACAAATGCACATTTCCTTGTAGGAGTGATCCTACTAGAACTTGTACTTGTGAAGATAAAAATGATGTCAACCCTATAATATCACAGGATCTATATCTTGCCTCACTAGGAGATGGACTAGATCTAGCAATTGTATAAGGAAATTTCATGGATCTTTGATTTGGTGAATGGTTCTCAATCTGTGGATCTTCAAGTTCACTGAAGAAGTCATCTCCTATTACTTGAGAACCCATAGGAAAGTTTTTCGAGCCTTCTTCTATATCCTCAACCCTTGCATCTAGAAGAGTGTGTCTTGTCCCATAAGAAGTTTATCTAAGCCTTCTTTTGTATCCTCAACCCTTGCATCTACTAAACGGGCTTTGGGTGGGCTCAAGGAGTCCGCAGGCCCTCTTTTTCTAATCCATTATGATGTTAAAGGTGGATTCACTTCTTACACAGGATTTGGATCATGGATCTCCTTAGTCTCTTGGGGTATAAGCGGCTTATATTTAGTCACTTGTTTAAGTAACGGTTCAATTTCTCTTGCTCATATTTAGTCACTTATTCAAGTAAGAGTTCAATTTCTTCTTGTGCAATTGTTTGACAAAATGTTGTGCAATTCTTCTTGTGCAATTGTTTGACAAAATGTTGTGCTAGTTTAATATGCTCCTTTTTTAACAATTGGATTGGAGTATTCTAAGAGTTTTCTTGGAGGGTTGTGTGCACCTTTTAGGAGCTACAATTATAGGGTTTTTCTCTTTTGAAAGTAGTATCTTGTTGATTTCCTCTTGACAGGCAAATGATGCTATGTCTAAATCCTTAGACCTATTTTATCTTTTCCCTTACCTATCATTCTAGCAATGCATTACTTGGTGCTCTTTGCAGCCTTACTTTTAATGCTAGATGGAGAAGTAATGTTTTTTCTAGTCCCTTCATTTCCTCGAGGAACTTATTCTTGAGCTAGGGATTAAGATACCTAGTTCTTTTTATTCATAGCCCTTTGTTTTGCCTTGAGTTTGGTAACAACATTCAATGGAATTGCTTGGACAACTCCATTGAATACTCTCATAATGGTCAAATTATAAGAGATAGGAGATTCAAACATAAATGCAATAGCTTCCTTAAATGTGAAATCTTTGTAAAGATAAGTGACTCCACACTAATTGCACACAGGTGTAGGGTTCCATAGCACGTTGCACAAGTGCAGGTTCTAGTATTGGACTATTCAAGGACCTAAGAGGTTTGGATGGACACTCAGCAATCCTGTGTGGACCTTGGCAATGGTAACATTACAAGGGTTATCTTTGTGGTTATCTTCATATGGGGTTGTTCATGTTTGTGGACTTAGTTATCTTTGTGGTTATCTTCATATGGGGTTGTTCATGTTTGTGGACTTAGTTAAATTTCTTGCTTGTTGATAATAGACTAGAATTGGCTTTGAGTACTCATTGTGTACCATGTAGTCAACTTCCTTAGGCTTAGAAACCTCATATATGCTCTTCACAACAATGACTTGCCTTATTAGTGTTACTCTTTTGGAATAGGTGGCGATGAAGATAGGATAAGCGATGGGATAAATATATCAAGAAGATGGATTACTCCCCTTTGTTTAGTTATAGGTGTGCTAGTTAGATAATATTTCTAGCTTGTGGTGGATTTATATCATTAGGAGTAGGTAGGGAAAATATTTCCCTCCAAGAAGGGGCAAGAAATAGTCTTTGTCCATGATTTTACATGTGGGTTGTGTTGACCACAACATTGGTTAGTTATGATTTCCATAGCTTTGGCATGTGCATAAGACAATTGGAGCCAAGCCCTCAAATATAAGGGCACTCTTTGCTTGTGTGGTTTTGATGACATGTAACACAATAAAATAACTCATGTCTTGGATAGAGGTGTTAGTCACACTAGCTGGTTTCACTTCACGCACTTTGATTTTCTCAAGAAAAACATTGCTAAACTCTTCATAGCCATATGTCCCACCCACCATAAATCCCTATTTGCCTTAGAGATAGGTTTGTACCTGATTTAGAAATGATTGATGAAATCAAAGCCTCACTCACTTCTTCCTCCATATCCATCATATTAGCATCCATGTTGATTGCCATTTGGCAACACTCCTCAAAGGGAAATATGTCCTTAAGAACCAAAATAATCATGTAACTTCTTATTACATAGACCTAATCAAAACTTTGGTAATAATTGTTCCACCACTCAACCTTTCCCATGGTTTGTAATGTGAGTTAAGGTGCTTGGTGTATGAAACGTAATCTCTAATTGATTCACCTTGGTTTTGTTTTAGATTACTCAATTTTATCACTACACTTGATTGTGCACCACTCTGTGTAAACCCTGGTATAAAAAGAGACTTTAAAACATGGGAGTTACCTTTTTCTTTAGGTCTACACCACGATACCATTGTTTAGATCTTCCATCTAAGGTTAGGCTAAAGGCATGAACCTTGGTAAGGTTTTCAAGATTCCTATAGGTCTCATAAATTTTCTCAAATATTTTCAAATGTCAGATGGGGTCACCATCACCTATGAATTTGGTCATTAGTTTGGCAACTAGTTTCACCTGTGAATTTAGTCAATTAGTTTGGTAATATGAACTAGGTTCACTTGATTAGTTCTCAAATCTCTTACTACTGGAAAGTTTGATAACTATCCCCCTTCCTACTTTTTGCCATACTCCCAAAAGATCATTTAGGCATTGTCTCTGTGGAAGTATTATTGGAGGTGCATGCAAAGGTGGTGCAACACTGTGATCCATTACTAGCCTCATTTACGAGGCATGTATGGTTTCTAGGAAATGGTCTTGTGGTTAACATAAGGGTTTATATAAGGTGG